>NC_136540.1:20085210-21285210 GCF_910591455.1 Pholis gunnellus
AACAGCAGATACTGAAGAAAATCTTTGAAACTATGTATACTTTCACAAAATCCACTTTTGGCCTTCTCTTAGCCTGAAACGTCTTTTGAGGGCATAAAAAAATGAAAACTGCATCTTTAGGCAGTAAGGTGCTGAAAACAGCAGATATTGATGAAAATGTCATGAAACTGTGAAATACACAGTCCTGAGGCACTTTTTTGAAGAAAATCTTTGAAACTATGTATACTTTCACAAAATCCACTTTTGGCCTTCTCTTGGCCTGAAACGTCTTTTGAGGGCATAAAAAAATGAAAACTGCATCTTTAGGCAGTAAGGTGCTGAAAACAGCAGATATTGATGAAAATGTCATGAAACTGTGAAATACACAGTCCTGAGGCACTTTTTTGAAGAAAATCTTTGAAACTATGTATACTTTCACGAAATCCACTTTTGGCCTTCTCTTAGCCTGAAACGTCTTTTGAGGGCATAAAAAAATGAAAACTGCATCTTTAGGCAGTAAGGTGCTGAAAACAGCAGATATTGATGAAAATGTCATGAAACTGTGAAATACACAGTCCTGAGGCACTTTTTTGAAGAAAATCTTTGAAACTATGTATACTTTCACAAAATCCACTTTTGGCCTTCTCTTAGCCTGAAACGTCTTTTGAGGGCATAAAAAAATGAAAACTGCATCTTTAGGCAGTAAGGTGCTGAAAACAGCAGATATTGATGAAAATGTCATGAAACTGTGAAATACACAGTCCTGAGGCACTTTTTTGAAGAAAATCTTTGAAACTATGTATACTTTCACAAAATCCACTTTTGGCCTTCTCTTGGCCTGAAACGTCTTTTGAGGGCATAAAAAAATGAAAACTGCATCTTTAGGCAGTAAGGTGCTGAAAACAGCAGATATTGATGAAAATGTCATGAAACTGTGAAATACACAGTCCTTAGGCACTTTTTTGAAGAAAATCTTTGAAACTATGTATACTTTCACAAAATCCACTTTTGGCCTTCTCTTAGCCTGAAACGTCTTTTGAGGGCATAAAAAAATGAAAACTGCATCTTTAGGCAGTAAGGTGCTGAAAACAGCAGATATTGATGAAAATGTCATGAAACTGTGAAATACACAGTCCTGAGGCACTTTTTTGAAGAAAATCTTTGAAACTATGTATACTTTCACAAAATCCACTTTTGGCCTTCTCTTAGCCTGAAACGTCTTTTGAGGGCATAAAAAAATGAAAACTGCATCTTTAGGCAGTAAGGTGCTGAAAACAGCAGATATTGATGAAAATGTCATGAAACTGTGAAATACACAGTCCTGAGGCACTTTTTTGAAGAAAATCTTTGAAACTATGTATACTTTCACAAAATCCACTTTTGGCCTTCTCTTGGCCTGAAACGTCTTTTGAGGGCATAAAAAAATGAAAACTGCATCTTTAGGCAGTAAGGTGCTGAAAACAGCAGATATTGATGAAAATGTCATGAAACTGTGAAATACACAGTCCTTAGGCACTTTTTTTGAAGAAAATCTTTGAAACTATGTATACTTTCACAAAATCCACTTTTGGCCTTCTCTTAGCCTGAAACGTCTTTTGAGGGCATAAAAAAATGAAAACTGCATCTTTAGGCAGTAAGGTGCTGAAAACAGCAGATATTGATGAAAATGTCATGAAACTGTGAAATACACAGTCCTGAGGCACTTTTTTGAAGAAAATCTTTGAAACTATGTATACTTTCACAAAATCCACTTTTGGCCTTCTCTTAGCCTGAAACGTCTTTTGAGGGCATAAAAAAATGAAAACTGCATCTTTAGGCAGTAAGGTGCTGAAAACAGCAGATATTGATGAAAATGTCATGAAACTGTGAAATACACAGTCCTGAGGCACTTTTTTGAAGAAAATCTTTGAAACTATGCATACTTTCACAAAATCCACTTTTGGCCTTCTCTTAGCCTGAAACGTCTTTTGAGGGCATAAAAAAATGAAAACTGCATCTTTAGGCAGTAAGGTGCTGAAAACAGCAGATATTGATGAAAATGTCATGAAACTGTGAAATACACAGTCCTGAGGCACTTTTTTGAAGAAAATCTTTGAAACTATGTATACTTTCACAAAATCCACTTTTGGCCTTCTCTTGGCCTGAAACGTCTTTTGAGGGCATAAAAAAATGAAAACTGCATCTTCAGGCAGTAAGGTGCTGAAAACAGCAGATATTGATGAAAATGTCATGAAACTGTGAAATACACAGTCCTGAGGCACTTTTTTGAAGAAAATCTTTGAAACTATGTATACTTTCACAAAATCCACTTTTGGCCTTCTCTTAGCCTGAAACGTCTTTTGAGGGCATAAAAAAAATGAAAACTGCATCTTTAGGCAGTAAGGTGCTGAAAACAGCAGATATTGATGAAAATGTCATGAAACTGTGAAATACACAGTCCTGAGGCACTTTTTTGAAGAAAATCTTTGAAACTATGTATACTTTCACAAAATCCACTTTTGGCCTTCTCTTAGCCTGAAACGTCTTTTGAGGGCATAAAAAAATGAAAACTGCATCTTTAGGCAGTAAGGTGCTGAAAACAGCAGATATTGATGAAAATGTCATGAAACTGTGAAATACACAGTCCTGAGGCACTTTTTTGAAGAAAATCTTTGAAACTATGTATACTTTCACAAAATCCACTTTTGGCCTTCTCTTGGCCTGAAACGTCTTTTGAGGGCATAAAAAAATGAAAACTGCATCTTTAGGCAGTAAGGTGCTGAAAACAGCAGATATTGATGAAAATGTCATGAAACTGTGAAAAACACAGTCCTGAGGCACTTTTTTGAAGAAAATCTTTGAAACTATGTATACTTTCACAAAATCCACTTTTGGCCTTCTCTTGGCCTGAAACGTCTTTTGAGGGCATAAAAAAATGAAAACTGCATCTTTAGGCAGTAAGGTGCTGAAAACAGCAGATATTGATGAAAATGTCATGAAACTGTGAAATACACAGTCCTGAGGCACTTTTTTGAAGAAAATCTTTGAAACTATGTATACTTTCACAAAATCCACTTTTGGCCTTCTCTTGGCCTGAAACGTCTTTTGAGGGCATAAAAAATGAAAACTGCATCTTTAGGCGCGTAAGGTGCTGAAAACAGCAGATATTGATGAAAATGTCATGAAACTGTGAAATACACAGTCCTGAGGCACTTTTTTGAAGAAAATCTTTGAAACTATGTATACTTTCACAAAATCCACTTTTGGCCTTCTCTTGGCCTGAAACGTCTTTTGAGGGCATAAAAAAATGAAAACTGCATCTTTAGGCAGTAAGGTGCTGAAAACAGCAGATATTGATGAAAATGTCATGAAACTCTGAAATACACAGTCCTGAGGCACTTTTTGAAGAAAATCTTTGAAACTATGTATACTTTCACAAAATCCACTTTTGGCCTTCTCTTGGCCTGAAACGTCTTTTGAGGGCATAAAAAAATGAAAACTGCATCTTTAGGCGTGTAAGGTGCTGAAAACAGCAGATATTGATGAAAATGTCATGAAACTGTGAAATACACAGTCCTGAGGCACTTTTTTGAAGAAAATCTTTGAAACTATGTATACTTTCACAAAATCCACTTTTGGCCTTCTCTTGGCCTGAAACGTCTTTTGAGGGCATAAAAAAATGAAAACTGCATCTTTAGGCAGTAAGGTGCTGAAAACAGCAGATATTGATGAAAATGTCATGAAACTGTGAAATACACAGTCCTGAGGCACTTTTTTGAAGAAAATCTTTGAAACTATGTATACTTTCACAAAATCCACTTTTGGCCTTCTCTTGGCCTGAAACGTCTTTTGAGGGCATAAAAAAATGAAAACTGCATCTTTAGGCAGGAAGGTGCTGAAAACAGCAGATATTGATGAAAATGTCATGCAACTGTGAAATACACAGTCCTGAGGCACTTTTTTGAAGAAAATCTTTGAAACTATGTATACTTTCACAAAATCCACTTTTGGCCTTCTCTTGGCCTGAAACGTCTTTTGAGGGCATAAAAAAATGAAAACTGCATCTTTAGGCAGTAAGGTGCTGAAAACAGCAGATATTGATGAAAATGTCATGAAACTGTGAAATACACAGTCCTGAGGCACTTTTTTGAAGAAAATCTTTGAAACTATGTATACTTTCACAAAATCCACTTTTGGCCTTCTCTTAGCCTGAAACGTCTTTTGAGGGCATAAAAAAATGAAAACTGCATCTTTAGGCAGAGTAAGGTGCTGAAAACAGCAGATATTGATGAAAATGTCATGAAACTGTGAAATACACAGTCCTGAGGCACTTTTTTGAAGAAAATCTTTGAAACTATGTATACTTTCACAAAATCCACTTTTGGCCTTCTCTTAGCCTGAAACGTCTTTTGAGGGCATAAAAAAAATGAAAACTGCATCTTTAGGCAGTAAGGTGCTGAAAACAGCAGATATTGATGAAAATGGTCATGAAACTGTGAAATACACAGTCCTGAGGCACTTTTTTGAAGAAAATCTTTGAAACTATGTATACTTTCACAAAATCCACTTTTGGCCTTCTCTTGGCCTGAAACGTCTTTTGAGGGCATAAAAAAATGAAAACTGCATCTTTAGGCAGTAAGGTGCTGAAAACAGCAGATATTGATGAAAATGTCATGAAACTGTGAAATACACAGTCCTGAGGCACTTTTTTGAAGAAAATCTTTGAAACTATGTATACTTTCACAAAATCCACTTTTGGCCTTCTCTTGGCCTGAAACGTCTTTTGAGGGCATAAAAAAATGAAAACTGCATCTTTAGGCAGTAAGGTGCTGAAAACAGCAGATATTGATGAAAATGTCATGAAACTGTGAAATACACAGTCCTGAGGCACTTTTTTGAAGAAAATCTTTGAAACTATGTATACTTTCACAAAATCCACTTTTGGCCTTCTCTTGGCCTGAAACGTCTTTTGAGGGCATAAAAAAATGAAAACTGCATCTTTAGGCAGTAAGGTGCTGAAAACAGCAGATATTGATGAAAATGTCATGAAACTGTGAAATACACAGTCCTGAGGCACTTTTTTGAAGAAAATCTTTGAAACTATGTATACTTTCACAAAATCCACTTTTGGCCTTCTCTTGGCCTGAAACGTCTTTTGAGGGCATAAAAAAATGAAAACTGCATCTTTAGGCAGTAAGGTGCTGAAAACAGCAGATATTGATGAAAATGTCATGAAACTGTGAAATACACAGTCCTGAGGCACTTTTTTGAAGAAAATCTTTGAAACTATGTATACTTTCACAAAATCCACTTTTGGCCTTCTCTTGGCCTGAAACGTCTTTTGAGGGCATAAAAAAATGAAAACTGCATCTTTAGGCAGTAAGGTGCTGAAAACAGCAGATATTGATGAAAATGTCATGAAACTGTGAAATACACAGTCCTGAGGCACTTTTTTGAAGAAAATCTTTGAAACTATGTATACTTTCACAAAATCCACTTTTGGCCTTCTCTTGGCCTGAAACGTCTTTTGAGGGCATAAAAAAATGAAAACTGCATCTTTAGGCAGTAAGGTGCTGAAAACAGCAGATATTGATGAAAATGTCATGAAACTGTGAAATACACAGTCCTGAGGCACTTTTTTGAAGAAAATCTTTGAAACTATGTATACTTTCACAAAATCCACTTTTGGCCTTCTCTTGGCCTGAAACGTCTTTTGAGGGCATAAAAAAATGAAAACTGCATCTTTAGGCAGTAAGGTGCTGAAAACAGCAGATATTGATGAAAATGTCATGAAACTGTGAAATACACAGTCCTGAGGCACTTTTTTGAAGAAAATCTTTGAAACTATGTATACTTTCACAAAATCCACTTTTGGCCTTCTCTTGGCCTGAAACGTCTTTTGAGGGCATAAAAAAATGAAAACTGCATCTTTAGGCAGTAAGGTGCTGAAAACAGCAGATATTGATGAAAATGTCATGAAACTGTGAAATACACAGTCCTGAGGCACTTTTTTGAAGAAAATCTTTGAAACTATGTATACTTTCACAAAATCCACTTTTGGCCTTCTCTTGGCCTGAAACGTCTTTTGAGGGCATAAAAAAATGAAAACTGCATCTTTAGGCAGTAAGGTGCTGAAAACAGCAGATATTGATGAAAATGTCATGAAACTGTGAAATACACAGTCCTGAGGCACTTTTTTGAAGAAAATCTTTGAAACTATGTATACTTTCACAAAATCCACTTTTGGCCTTCTCTTGGCCTGAAACGTCTTTTGAGGGCATAAAAAAATGAAAACTGCATCTTTAGGCAGTAAGGTGCTGAAAACAGCAGATATTGATGAAAATGTCATGAAACTGTGAAATACACAGTCCTGAGGCACTTTTTTGAAGAAAATCTTTGAAACTATGTATACTTTCACAAAATCCACTTTTGGCCTTCTCTTGGCCTGAAACGTCTTTTGAGGGCATAAAAAAATGAAAACTGCATCTTTAGGCAGTAAGGTGCTGAAAACAGCAGATATTGATGAAAATGTCATGAAACTGTGAAATACACAGTCCTGAGGCACTTTTTTGAAGAAAATCTTTGAAACTATGTATACTTTCACAAAATCCACTTTTGGCCTTCTCTTGGCCTGAAACGTCTTTTGAGGGCATAAAAAAATGAAAACTGCATCTTTAGGCAGTAAGGTGCTGAAAACAGCAGATATTGATGAAAATGTCATGAAACTGTGAAATACACAGTCCTGAGGCACTTTTTTGAAGAAAATCTTTGAAACTATGTATACTTTCACAAAATCCACTTTTGGCCTTCTCTTGGCCTGAAACGTCTTTTGAGGGCATAAAAAAATGAAAACTGCATCTTTAGGCAGTAAGGTGCTGAAAACAGCAGATATTGATGAAAATGTCATGAAACTGTGAAATACACAGTCCTGAGGCACTTTTTTGAAGAAAATCTTTGAAACTATGTATACTTTCACAAAATCCACTTTTGGCCTTCTCTTGGCCTGAAACGTCTTTTGAGGGCATAAAAAAATGAAAACTGCATCTTTAGGGCAGTAAGGTGCTGAAAACAGCAGATATTGATGAAAATGTCATGAAACTGTGAAATACACAGTCCTGAGGCACTTTTTTGAAGAAAATCTTTGAAACTATGTATACTTTCACAAAATCCACTTTTGGCCTTCTCTTGGCCTGAAACGTCTTTTGAGGGCATAAAAAAATGAAAACTGCATCTTTAGGCAGTAAGGTGCTGAAAACAGCAGATATTGATGAAAATGTCATGAAACTGTGAAATACACAGTCCTGAGGCACTTTTTTGAAGAAAATCTTTGAAACTATGTATACTTTCACAAAATCCACTTTTGGCCTTCTCTTGGCCTGAAACGTCTTTTGAGGGCATAAAAAAATGAAAACTGCATCTTTAGGCAGTAAGGTGCTGAAAACAGCAGATATTGATGAAAATGTCATGAAACTGTGAAATACACAGTCCTGAGGCACTTTTTTGAAGAAAATCTTTGAAACTATGTATACTTTCACAAAATCCACTTTTGGCCTTCTCTCGGCCTGAAACGTCTTTTGAGGGCATAAAAAAATGAAAACTGCATCTTTAGGCAGTAAGGTGCTGAAAACAGCAGATATTGATGAAAATGTCATGAAACTGTGAAATACACAGTCCTGAGGCACTTTTTTGAAGAAAATCTTTGAAACTATGTATACTTTCACAAAATCCACTTTTGGCCTTCTCTTGGCCTGAAACGTCTTTTGAGGGCATAAAAAAATGAAAACTGCATCTTTAGGCAGTAAGGTGCTGAAAACAGCAGATATTGATGAAAATGTCATGAAACTGTGAAATACACAGTCCTGAGGCACTTTTTTGAAGAAAATCTTTGAAACTATGTATACTTTCACAAAATCCACTTTTGGCCTTCTCTTGGCCTGAAACGTCTTTTGAGGGCATAAAAAAATGAAAACTGCATCTTTAGGCAGTAAGGTGCTGAAAACAGCAGATATTGATGAAAATGTCATGAAACTGTGAAATACACAGTCCTGAGGCACTTTTTTGAAGAAAATCTTTGAAACTATGTATACTTTCACAAAATCCACTTTTGGCCTTCTCTTGGCCTGAAACGTCTTTTGAGGGCATAAAAAAATGAAAACTGCATCTTTAGGCAGTAAGGTGCTGAAAACAGCAGATATTGATGAAAATGTCATGAAACTGTGAAATACACAGTCCTGAGGCACTTTTTTGAAGAAAATCTTTGAAACTATGTATACTTTCACAAAATCCACTTTTGGCCTTCTCTTGGCCTGAAACGTCTTTTGAGGGCATAAAAAAATGAAAACTGCATCTTTAGGCAGTAAGGTGCTGAAAACAGCAGATATTGATGAAAATGTCATGAAACTGTGAAATACACAGTCCTGAGGCACTTTTTTGAAGAAAATCTTTGAAACTATGTATACTTTCACAAAATCCACTTTTGGCCTTCTCTTGGCCTGAAACGTCTTTTGAGGGCATAAAAAAATGAAAACTGCATCTTTAGGCAGTAAGGTGCTGAAAACAGCAGATATTGATGAAAATGTCATGAAACTGTGAAATACACAGTCCTGAGGCACTTTTTTGAAGAAAATCTTTGAAACTATGTATACTTTCACAAAATCCACTTTTGGCCTTCTCTTGGCCTGAAACGTCTTTTGAGGGCATAAAAAAATGAAAACTGCATCTTTAGGCAGTAAGGTGCTGAAAACAGCAGATATTGATGAAAATGTCATGAAACTGTGAAATACACAGTCCTGAGGCACTTTTTTGAAGAAAATCTTTGAAACTATGTATACTTTCACAAAATCCACTTTTGGCCTTCTCTTGGCCTGAAACGTCTTTTGAGGGCATAAAAAAATGAACACTGCATCTTTAGGCAGTAAGGTGCTGAAAACAGCAGATATTGATGAAAATGTCATGAAACTGTGAAATACACAGTCCTGAGGCACTTTTTTGAAGAAAATCTTTGAAACTATGTATACTTTCACAAAATCCACTTTTGGCCTTCTCTTGGCCTGAAACGTCTTTTGAGGGCATAAAAAATGAAAACTGCATCTTTAGGCAGTAAGGTGCTGAAAACAGCAGATATTGATGAAAATGTCATGAAACTGTGAAATACACAGTCCTGAGGCACTTTTTTGAAGAAAATCTTTGAAACTATGTATACTTTCACAAAATCCACTTTTGGCCTTCTCTTGGCCTGAAACGTCTTTTGAGGGCATAAAAAAATGAAAACTGCATCTTTAGGCAGTAAGGTGCTGAAAACAGCAGATATTGATGAAAATGTCATGAAACTGTGAAATACACAGTCCTGAGGCACTTTTTTGAAGAAAATCTTTTGAAACTATGTATACTTTCACAAAATCCACTTTTGGCCTTCTCTTGGCCTGAAACGTCTTTTGAGGGCATAAAAAAATGAAAACTGCATCTTTAGGCAGTAAGGTGCTGAAAACAGCAGATATTGATGAAAAGGTCATGAAACTGTGAAATACACAGTCCTGAGGCACTTTTTTGAAGAAAATCTTTGAAACTATGTATACTTTCACAAAATCCACTTTTGGCCTTCTCTTGGCCTGAAACGTCTTTTGAGGGCATAAAAAAATGAAAACTGCATCTTTAGGCAGTAAGGTGCTGAAAACAGCAGATATTGATGAAAAGGTCATGAAACTGTGAAATACACAGTCCTGAGGCACTTTTTTGAAGAAAATCTTTGAAACTATGTATACTTTCACAAAATCCACTTTTGGCCTTCTCTTGGCCTGAAACGTCTTTTGAGGGCATAAAAAAATGAAAACTGCATCTTTAGGCAGTAAGGTGCTGAAAACAGCAGATATTGATGAAAATGTCATGAAACTGTGAAATACACAGTCCTGAGGCACTTTTTTGAAGAAAATCTTTGAAACTATGTATACTTTCACAAAATCCACTTTTGGCCTTCTCTTGGCCTGAAACGTCTTTTGAGGGCATAAAAAAATGAAAACTGCATCTTTAGGCAGTAAGGTGCTGAAAACAGCAGATATTGATGAAAATGTCATGAAACTGTGAAATACACAGTCCTGAGGCACTTTTTTGAAGAAAATCTTTGAAACTATGTATACTTTCACAAAATCCACTTTTGGCCTTCTCTTGGCCTGAAACGTCTTTTGAGGGCATAAAAAAATGAAAACTGCATCTTTAGGCAGTAAGGTGCTGAAAACAGCAGATATTGATGAAAATGTCATGAAACTGTGAAATACACAGTCCTGAGGCACTTTTTTGAAGAAAATCTTTGAAACTATGTATACTTTCACAAAATCCACTTTTGGCCTTCTCTTGGCCTGAAACGTCTTTTGAGGGCATAAAAAAATGAAAACTGCATCTTTAGGCAGTAAGGTGCTGAAAACAGCAGATATTGATGAAAATGTCATGAAACTGTGAAATACACAGTCCTGAGGCACTTTTTTGAAGAAAATCTTTGAAACTATGTATACTTTCACAAAATCCACTTTTGGCCTTCTCTTGGCCTGAAACGTCTTTTGAGGGCATAAAAAAATGAAAACTGCATCTTTAGGCAGTAAGGTGCTGAAAACAGCAGATATTGATGAAAATGTCATGAAACTGTGAAATACACAGTCCTGAGGCACTTTTTTGAAGAAAATCTTTGAAACTATGTATACTTTCACAAAATCCACTTTTGGCCTTCTCTTGGCCTGAAACGTCTTTTGAGGGCATAAAAAAATGAAAACTGCATCTTTAGGCAGTAAGGTGCTGAAAACAGCAGATATTGATGAAAATGTCATGAAACTGTGAAATACACAGTCCTGAGGCACTTTTTTGAAGAAAATCTTTGAAACTATGTATACTTTCACAAAATCCACTTTTGGCCTTCTCTTGGCCTGAAACGTCTTTTGAGGGCATAAAAAAATGAAAACTGCATCTTTAGGCAGTAAGGTGCTGAAAACAGCAGATATTGATGAAAATGTCATGAAACTGTGAAATACACAGTCCTGAGGCACTTTTTTGAAGAAAATCTTTGAAACTATGTATACTTTCACAAAATCCACTTTTGGCCTTCTCTTGGCCTGAAACGTCTTTTGAGGGCATAAAAAAATGAAAACTGCATCTTTAGGCAGTAAGGTGCTGAAAACAGCAGATATTGATGAAAAGGTCATGAAACTGTGAAATACACAGTCCTGAGGCACTTTTTTGAAGAAAATCTTTGAAACTATGTATACTTTCACAAAATCCACTTTTGGCCTTCTCTTGGCCTGAAACGTCTTTTGAGGGCATAAAAAAATGAAAACTGCATCTTTAGGCAGTAAGGTGCTGAAAACAGCAGATATTGATGAAAATGTCATGAAACTGTGAAATACACAGTCCTGAGGCACTTTTTTGAAGAAAATCTTTGAAACTATGTATACTTTCACAAAATCCACTTTTGGCCTTCTCTTGGCCTGAAACGTCTTTTGAGGGCATAAAAAAATGAAAACTGCATCTTTAGGCAGTAAGGTGCTGAAAACAGCAGATATTGATGAAAATGTCATGAAACTGTGAAATACACAGTCCTGAGGCACTTTTTTGAAGAAAATCTTTGAAACTATGTATACTTTCACAAAATCCACTTTTGGCCTTCTCTTGGCCTGAAACGCCTTTTGAGGGCATAAAAAAATGAAAACTGCATCTTTAGGCAGTAAGGTGCTGAAAACAGCAGATATTGATGAAAATGTCATGAAACTGTGAAATACACAGTCCTGAGGCACTTTTTTGAAGAAAATCTTTGAAACTATGTATACTTTCACAAAATCCACTTTTGGCCTTCTCTTGGCCTGAAACGTCTTTTGAGGGCATAAAAAAATGAAAACTGCATCTTTAGGCAGTAAGGTGCTGAAAACAGCAGATATTGATGAAAATGTCATGAAACTGTGAAATACACAGTCCTGAGGCACTTTTTTGAAGAAAATCTTTGAAACTATGTATACTTTCACAAAATCCACTTTTGGCCTTCTCTTGGCCTGAAACGTCTTTTGAGGGCATAAAAAAATGAACACTGCATCTTTAGGCAGTAAGGTGCTGAAAACAGCAGATATTGATGAAAATGTCATGAAACTGTGAAATACACAGTCCTGAGGCACTTTTTTGAAGAAAATCTTTGAAACTATGTATACTTTCACAAAATCCACTTTTGGCCTTCTCTTGGCCTGAAACGTCTTTTGAGGGCATAAAAAAATGAAAACTGCATCTTTAGGCAGTAAGGTGCTGAAAACAGCAGATATTGATGAAAATGTCATGAGTGAAATACACAGTCCTGAGGCACTTTTTTGAAGAAAATCTTTGAAACTATGTATACTTTCACAAAATCCACTTTTGGCCTTCTCTTGGCCTGAAACGTCTTTTGAGGGCATAAAAAAATGAAAACTGCATCTTTAGGCAGTAAGGTGCTGAAAACAGCAGATATTGATGAAAATGTCATGAAACTGTGAAATACACAGTCCTGAGGCACTTTTTTGAAGAAAATCTTTGAAACTATGTATACTTTCACAAAATCCACTTTTGGCCTTCTCTTGGCCTGAAACGTCTTTTGAGGGCATAAAAAAATGAAAACTGCATCTTTAGGCAGTAAGGTGCTGAAAACAGCAGATATTGATGAAAATGTCATGAAACTGTGAAATACACAGTCCTGAGGCACTTTTTTGAAGAAAATCTTTGAAACTATGTATACTTTCACAAAATCCACTTTTGGCCTTCTCTTGGCCTGAAACGTCTTTTGAGGGCATAAAAAAATGAAAACTGCATCTTTAGGCAGTAAGGTGCTGAAAACAGCAGATATTGATGAAAATGTCATGAAACTGTGAAATACACAGTCCTGAGGCACTTTTTTGAAGAAAATCTTTGAAACTATGTATACTTTCACAAAATCCACTTTTGGCCTTCTCTTGGCCTGAAACGTCTTTTGAGGGCATAAAAAAATGAAAACTGCATCTTTAGGCAGTAAGGTGCTGAAAACAGCAGATATTGATGAAAATGTCATGAAACTGTGAAATACACAGTCCTGAGGCACTTTTTTGAAGAAAATCTTTGAAACTATGTATACTTTCACAAAATCCACTTTTGGCCTTCTCTTGGCCTGAAACGTCTTTTGAGGGCATAAAAAAATGAAAACTGCATCTTTAGGCAGTAAGGTGCTGAAAACAGCAGATATTGATGAAAATGTCATGAATCTGTGAAATACACAGTCCTGAGGCACTTTTTTGAAGAAAATCTTTGAAACTATGTATACTTTCACAAAATCCACTTTTGGCCTTCTCTTGGCCTGAAACGTCTTTTGAGGGCATAAAAAAATGAAAACTGCATCTTTAGGCAGTAAGGTGCTGAAAACAGCAGATATTGATGAAAATGTCATGAAACTGTGAAATACACAGTCCTGAGGCACTTTTTTGAAGAAAATCTTTGAAACTATGTATACTTTCACAAAATCCACTTTTGGCCTTCTCTTGGCCTGAAACGTCTTTTGAGGGCATAAAAAAATGAAAACTGCATCTTTAGGCAGTAAGGTGCTGAAAACAGCAGATATTGATGAAAATGTCATGAAACTGTGAAATACACAGTCCTGAGGCACTTTTTTGAAGAAAATCTTTGAAACTATGTATACTTTCACAAAATCCACTTTTGGCCTTCTCTTGGCCTGAAACGTCTTTTGAGGGCATAAAAAAATGAAAACTGCATCTTTAGGCAGTAAGGTGCTGAAAACAGCAGATATTGATGAAAATGTCATGAAACTGTGATACACAGTCCTGAGGCACTTTTTTGAAGAAAATCTTTGAAACTATGTATACTTTCACAAAATCCACTTTTGGCCTTCTCTTGGCCTGAAACGTCTTTTGAGGGCATAAAAAAATGAAAACTGCATCTTTAGGCAGTAAGGTGCTGAAAACAGCAGATATTGATGAAAATGTCATGAAACTGTGAAATACACAGTCCTGAGGCACTTTTTTGAAGAAAATCTTTGAAACTATGTATACTTTCACAAAATCCACTTTTGGCCTTCTCTTGGCCTGAAACGTCTTTTGAGGGCATAAAAAAAATGAAAACTGCATCTTTAGGCAGTAAGGTGCTGAAAACAGCAGATATTGATGAAAATGTCATGAAACTGTGAAATACACAGTCCTGAGGCACTTTTTTGAAGAAAATCTTTGAAACTATGTATACTTTCACAAAATCCACTTTTGGCCTTCTCTTGGCCTGAAACGTCTTTTGAGGGCATAAAAAAATGAAAACTGCATCTTTAGGCAGTAAGGTGCTGAAAACAGCAGATATTGATGAAAATGTCATGAAACTGTGAAATACACAGTCCTGAGGCACTTTTTTGAAGAAAATCTTTGAAACTATGTATACTTTCACAAAATCCACTTTTGGCCTTCTCTTGGCCTGAAACGTCTTTTGAGGGCATAAAAAAATGAAAACTGCATCTTTAGGCAGTAAGGTGCTGAAAACAGCAGATATTGATGAAAATGTCATGAAACTGTGAAATACACAGTCCTGAGGCACTTTTTTGAAGAAAATCTTTGAAACTATGTATACTTTCACAAAATCCACTTTTGGCCTTCTCTTGGCCTGAAACGTCTTTTGAGGGCATACAAAAATGAAAACTGCATCTTTAGGCAGTAAGGTGCTGAAAACAGCAGATATTGATGAAAATGTCATGAAACTGTGAAATACACAGTCCTGAGGCACTTTTTTGAAGAAAATCTTTGAAACTATGTATACTTTCACAAAATCCACTTTTGGCCTTCTCTTAGCCTGAAACGTCTTTTGAGGGCATAAAAAAATGAAAACTGCATCTTTAGGCAGTAAGGTGCTGAAAACAGCAGATATTGATGAAAATGTCATGAAACTGTGAAATACACAGTCCTGAGGCACTTTTTTGAAGAAAATCTTTGAAACTATGTATACTTTCACAAAATCCACTTTTGGCCTTCTCTTGGCCTGAAACGTCTTTTGAGGGCATAAAAAAATGAAAACTGCATCTTTAGGCAGTAAGGTGCTGAAAACAGCAGATATTGATGAAAATGTCATGAAACTGTGAAATACACAGTCCTGAGGCACTTTTTTGAAGAAAATCTTTGAAACTATGTATACTTTCACAAAATCCACTTTTGGCCTTCTCTTGGCCTGAAACGTCTTTTGAGGGCATAAAAAAATGAAAACTGCATCTTTAGGCAGTAAGGTGCTGAAAACAGCAGATATTGATGAAAATGTCATGAAACTGTGAAATACACAGTCCTGAGGCACTTTTTTGAAGAAAATCTTTGAAACTATGTATACTTTCACAAAATCCACTTTTGGCCTTCTCTTGGCCTGAAACGTCTTTTGAGGGCATAAAAAAATGAAAACTGCATCTTTAGGCAGTAAGGTGCTGAAAACAGCAGATATTGATGAAAATGTCATGAAACTGTGAAATACACAGTCCTGAGGCACTTTTTTGAAGAAAATCTTTGAAACTATGTATACTTTCACAAAATCCACTTTTGGCCTTCTCTTGGCCTGAAACGTCTTTTGAGGGCATAAAAAAAATGAAAACTGCATCTTTAGGCAGTAAGGTGCTGAAAACAGCAGATATTGATGAAAATGTCATGAAACTGTGAAATACACAGTCCTGAGGCACTTTTTTGAAGAAAATCTTTGAAACTATGTATACTTTCACAAAATCCACTTTTGGCCTTCTCTTGGCCTGAAACGTCTTTTGAGGGCATAAAAAAATGAAAACTGCATCTTTAGGCAGTAAGGTGCTGAAAACAGCAGATATTGATGAAAATGTCATGAAACTGTGAAATACACAGTCCTGAGGCACTTTTTTGAAGAAAATCTTTGAAACTATGTATACTTTCACAAAATCCACTTTTGGCCTTCTCTTGGCCTGAAACGTCTTTTGAGGGCATAAAAAAATGAAAACTGCATCTTTAGGCAGTAAGGTGCTGAAAACAGCAGATATTGATGAAAATGTCATGAAACTGTGAAATACACAGTCCTGAGGCACTTTTTTGAAGAAAATCTTTGAAACTATGTATACTTTCACAAAATCCACTTTTGGCCTTCTCTTGGCCTGAAACGTCTTTTGAGGGCATACAAAAATGAAAACTGCATCTTTAGGCAGTAAGGTGCTGAAAACAGCAGATATTGATGAAAATGTCATGAAACTGTGAAATACACAGTCCTGAGGCACTTTTTTGAAGAAAATCTTTGAAACTATGTATACTTTCACAAAATCCACTTTTGGCCTTCTCTTAGCCTGAAACGTCTTTTGAGGGCATAAAAAAATGAAAACTGCATCTTTAGGCAGTAAGGTGCTGAAAACAGCAGATATTGATGAAAATGTCATGAAACTGTGAAATACACAGTCCTGAGGCACTTTTTTGAAGAAAATCTTTGAAACTATGTATACTTTCACAAAATCCACTTTTGGCCTTCTCTTAGCCTGAAACGTCTTTTGAGGGCATAAAAAAATGAAAACTGCATCTTTAGGCAGTAAGGTGCTGAAAACAGCAGATATTGATGAAAATGTCATGAAACTGTGAAATACACAGTCCTGAGGCACTTTTTTGAAGAAAATCTTTGAAACTATGTATACTTTCACAAAATCCACTTTTGGCCTTCTCTTAGCCTGAAACGTCTTTTGAGGGCATAAAAAAATGAAAACTGCATCTTTAGGCAGTAAGGTGCTGAAAACAGCAGATATTGATGAAAATGTCATGAAACTGTGAAATACACAGTCCTGAGGCACTTTTTTGAAGAAAATCTTTGAAACTATGTATACTTTCACAAAATCCACTTTTGGCCTTCTCTTAGCCTGAAACGTCTTTTGAGGGCATAAAAAAATGAAAACTGCATCTTTAGGCAGTAAGGTGCTGAAAACAGCAGATATTGATGAAAATGTCATGAAACTGTGAAATACACAGTCCTGAGGCACTTTTTTGAAGAAAATCTTTGAAACTATGTATACTTTCACAAAATCCACTTTTGGCCCTCTCTTAGCCTGAAACGTCTTTTGAGGGCATAAAAAAATGAAAACTGCATCTTTAGGCAGTAAGGTGCTGAAAACAGCAGATATTGATGAAAATGTCATGAAACTGTGAAATACACAGTCCTGAGGCACTTTTTTGAAGAAAATCTTTGAAACTATGTATACTTTCACAAAATCCACTTTTGGCCTTCTCTTAGCCTGAAACGTCTTTTGAGGGCATAAAAAAATGAAAACTGCATCTTTAGGCAGTAAGGTGCTGAAAACAGCAGATATTGATGAAAATGTCATGAAACTGTGAAATACACAGTCCTGAGGCACTTTTTTGAAGAAAATCTTTGAAACTATGTATACTTTCACAAAATCCACTTTTGGCCTTCTCTTGGCCTGAAACGTCTTTTGAGGGCATACAAAAATGAAAACTGCATCTTTAGGCAGTAAGGTGCTGAAAACAGCAGATATTGATGAAAATGTCATGAAACTGTGAAATACACAGTCCTGAGGCACTTTTTTGAAGAAAATCTTTGAAACTATGTATACTTTCACAAAATCCACTTTTGGCCTTCTCTTAGCCTGAAACGTCTTTTGAGGGCATAAAAAAATGAAAACTGCATCTTTAGGCAGTAAGGTGCTGAAAACAGCAGATATTGATGAAAATGTCATGAAACTGTGAAATACACAGTCCTGAGGCACTTTTTTGAAGAAAATCTTTGAAACTATGTATACTTTCACAAAATCCACTTTTGGCCTTCTCTTAGCCTGAAACGTCTTTTGAGGGCATAAAAAAATGAAAACTGCATCTTTAGGCAGTAAGGTGCTGAAAACAGCAGATATTGATGAAAATGTCATGAAACTGTGAAATACACAGTCCTGAGGCACTTTTTTGAAGAAAATCTTTGAAACTATGTATACTTTCACAAAATCCACTTTTGGCCTTCTCTTAGCCTGAAACGTCTTTTGAGGGCATAAAAAAATGAAAACTGCATCTTTAGGCAGTAAGGTGCTGAAAACAGCAGATATTGATGAAAATGTCATGAAACTGTGAAATACACAGTCCTGAGGCACTTTTTTGAAGAAAATCTTTGAAACTATGTATACTTTCACAAAATCCACTTTTGGCCTTCTCTTAGCCTGAAACGTCTTTTGAGGGCATAAAAAAATGAAAACTGCATCTTTAGGCAGTAAGGTGCTGAAAACAGCAGATATTGATGAAAATGTCATGAAACTGTGAAATACACAGTCCTGAGGCACTTTTTTGAAGAAAATCTTTGAAACTATGTATACTTTCACAAAATCCACTTTTGGCCTTCTCTTGGCCTGAAACGTCTTTTGAGGGCATAAAAAAATGAAAACTGCATCTTTAGGCAGTAAGGTGCTGAAAACAGCAGATATTGATGAAAATGTCATGAAACTGTGAAATACACAGTCCTGAGGCACTTTTTTGAAGAAAATCTTTGAAACTATGTATACTTTCACAAAATCCACTTTTGGCCTTCTCTTAGCCTGAAACGTCTTTTGAGGGCATAAAAAAATGAAAACTGCATCTTTAGGCAGTAAGGTGCTGAAAACAGCAGATATTGATGAAAATGTCATGAAACTGTGAAATACACAGTCCTGAGGCACTTTTTTGAAGAAAATCTTTGAAACTATGTATACTTTCACAAAATCCACTTTTGGCCTTCTCTTAGCCTGAAACGTCTTTTGAGGGCATAAAAAAATGAAAACTGCATCTTTAGGCAGTAAGGTGCTGAAAACAGCAGATATTGATGAAAATGTCATGAAACTGTGAAATACACAGTCCTGAGGCACTTTTTTGAAGAAAATCTTTGAAACTATGTATACTTTCACAAAATCCACTTTTGGCCTTCTCTTAGCCTGAAACGTCTTTTGAGGGCATAAAAAAATGAAAACTGCATCTTTAGGCAGTAAGGTGCTGAAAACAGCAGATATTGATGAAAATGTCATGAAACTGTGAAATACACAGTCCTGGGGCACTTTTTTGAAGAAAATCTTTGAAACTATGTATACTTTCACAAAATCCACTTTTGGCCTTCTCTTAGCCTGAAACGTCTTTTGAGGGCATAAAAAAATGAAAACTGCATCTTTAGGCAGTAAGGTGCTGAAAACAGCAGATATTGATGAAAATGTCATGAAACTGTGAAATACACAGTCCTGAGGCACTTTTTTGAAGAAAATCTTTGAAACTATGTATACTTTCACAAAATCCACTTTTGGCCTTCTCTTAGCCTGAAACGTCTTTTGAGGGCATAAAAAAATGAAAACTGCATCTTTAGGCAGTAAGGTGCTGAAAACAGCAGATATTGATGAAAATGTCATGAAACTGTGAAATACACAGTCCTGAGGCACTTTTTTGAAGAAAATCTTTGAAACTATGTATACTTTCACAAAATCCACTTTTGGCCTTCTCTTAGCCTGAAACGTCTTTTGAGGGCATAAAAAAATGAAAACTGCATCTTTAGGCAGTAAGGTGCTGAAAACAGCAGATATTGATGAAAATGTCATGAAACTGTGAAATACACAGTCCTGAGGCACTTTTTTGAAGAAAATCTTTGAAACTATGTATACTTTCACAAAATCCACTTTTGGCGTTCTCTTAGCCTGAAACGTCTTTTGAGGGCATAAAAAAATGAAAACTGCATCTTTAGGCAGTAAGGTGCTGAAAACAGCAGATATTGATGAAAATGTCATGAAACTGTGAAATACACAGTCCTGAGGCACTTTTTTGAAGAAAATCTTTGAAACTATGTATACTTTCACAAAATCCACTTTTGGCCTTCTCTTGGCCTGAAACGTCTTTTGAGGGCATAAAAAAATGAAAACTGCATCTTTAGGCAGTAAGGTGCTGAAAACAGCAGATATTGATGAAAATGTCATGAAACTGTGAAATACACAGTCCTGAGGCACTTTTTTGAAGAAAATCTTTGAAACTATGTATACTTTCACAAAATCCACTTTTGGCCTTCTCTTAGCCTGAAACGTCTTTTGAGGGCATAAAAAAATGAAAACTGCATCTTTAGGCAGTAAGGTGCTGAAAACAGCAGATATTGATGAAAATGTCATGAAACTGTGAAATACACAGTCCTGAGGCACTTTTTTGAAGAAAATCTTTGAAACTATGTATACTTTCACAAAATCCACTTTTGGCCTTCTCTTGGCCTGAAACGTCTTTTGAGGGCATAAAAAAATGAAAACTGCATCTTTAGGCAGTAAGGTGCTGAAAACAGCAGATATTGATGAAAATGTCATGAAACTGTGAAATACACAGTCCTGAGGCACTTTTTTGAAGAAAATCTTTGAAACTATGTATACTTTCACAAAATCCACTTTTGGCCTTCTCTTGGCCTGAAACGTCTTTTGAGGGCATAAAAAAATGAAAACTGCATCTTTAGGCAGTAAGGTGCTGAAAACAGCAGATATTGATGAAAATGTCATGAAACTGTGAAATACACAGTCCTGAGGCACTTTTTTGAAGAAAATCTTTGAAACTATGTATACTTTCACAAAATCCACTTTTGGCCTTCTCTTGGCCTGAAACGTCTTTTGAGGGCATAAAAAAATGAAAACTGCATCTTTAGGCAGTAAGGTGCTGAAAACAGCAGATATTGATGAAAATGTCATGAAACTGTGAAATACACAGTCCTGAGGCACTTTTTTGAAGAAAATCTTTGAAACTATGTATACTTTCACAAAATCCACTTTTGGCCTTCTCTTAGCCTGAAACGTCTTTTGAGGGCATAAAAAAATGAAAACTGCATCTTTAGGCAGTAAGGTGCTGAAAACAGCAGATATTGATGAAAATGTCATGAAACTGTGAAATACACAGTCCTGAGGCACTTTTTTGAAGAAAATCTTTGAAACTATGTATACTTTCACAAAATCCACTTTTGGCCTTCTCTTAGCCTGAAACGTCTTTTGAGGGCATAAAAAAATGAAAACTGCATCTTTAGGCAGTAAGGTGCTGAAAACAGCAGATATTGATGAAAATGTCATGAAACTGTGAAATACACAGTCCTGAGGCACTTTTTTGAAGAAAATCTTTGAAACTATGTATACTTTCACAAAATCCACTTTTGGCCTTCTCTTAGCCTGAAACGTCTTTTGAGGGCATAAAAAAATGAAAACTGCATCTTTAGGCAGTAAGGTGCTGAAAACAGCAGATATTGATGAAAATGTCATGAAACTGTGAAATACACAGTCCTGAGGCACTTTTTTGAAGAAAATCTTTGAAACTATGTATACTTTCACAAAATCCACTTTTGGCCTTCTCTTAGCCTGAAACGTCTTTTGAGGGCATAAAAAAATGAAAACTGCATCTTTAGGCAGTAAGGTGCTGAAAACAGCAGATATTGATGAAAATGTCATGAAACTGTGAAATACACAGTCCTGAGGCACTTTTTTGAAGAAAATCTTTGAAACTATGTATACTTTCACAAAATCCACTTTTGGCCTTCTCTTGGCCTGAAACGTCTTTTGAGGGCATAAAAAAATGAAAACTGCATCTTTAGGCAGTAAGGTGCTGAAAACAGCAGATATTGATGAAAATGTCATGAAACTGTGAAATACACAGTCCTGAGACACTTTTTTGAAGAAAATCTTTGAAACTATGTATACTTTCACAAAATCCACTTTTGGCCTTCTCTTAGCCTGAAACGTCTTTTGAGGGCATAAAAAAATGAAAACTGCATCTTTAGGCAGTAAGGTGCTGAAAACAGCAGATATTGATGAAAATGTCATGAAACTGTGAAATACACAGTCCCGAGGCACTTTTTTGAAGAAAATCTTTGAAACTATGTATACTTTCACAAAATCCACTTTTGGCCTTCTCTTGGCCTGAAACGTCTTTTGAGGGCATAAAAAAATGAAAACTGCATCTTTAGGCAGTAAGGTGCTGAAAACAGCAGATATTGATGAAAATGTCATGAAACTGTGAAATACACAGTCCTGAGGCACTTTTTTGAAGAAAATCTTTGAAACTATGTATACTTTCACAAAATCCACTTTTGGCCTTCTCTTGGCCTGAAACGTCTTTTGAGGGCATAAAAAAATGAAAACTGCATCTTTAGGCAGTAAGGTGCTGAAAACAGCAGATATTGATGAAAATGTCATGAAACTGTGAAATACACAGTCCTGAGGTACTTTTTTGAAGAAAATCTTTGAAACTATGTATACTTTCACAAAATCCACTTTTGGCCTTCTCTTGGCCTGAAACGTCTTTTGAGGGCATAAAAAAATGAAAACTGCATCTTTAGGCAGTAAGGTGCTGAAAACAGCAGATATTGATGAAAATGTCATGAAACTGTGAAATACACAGTCCTGAGGCACTTTTTTGAAGAAAATCTTTGAAACTATGTATACTTTCACAAAATCCACTTTTGGCCTTCTCTTAGCCTGAAACGTCTTTTGAGGGCATAAAAAAATGAAAACTGCATCTTTAGGCAGTAAGGTGCTGAAAACAGCAGATATTGATGAAAATGTCATGAAACTGAAATACACAGTCCTGAGGCACTTTTTTGAAGAAAATCTTTGAAACTATGTATACTTTCACAAAATCCACTTTTGGCCTTCTCTTAGCCTGAAACGTCTTTTGAGGGCATAAAAAAATGAAAACTGCATCTTTAGGCAGTAAGGTGCTGAAAACTGCAGATATTGATGAAAATGTCATGAAACTGTGAAATACACAGTCCTGAGGCACTTTTTTGAAGAAAATCTTTGAAACTATGTATACTTTCACAAAATCCACTTTTGGCCTTCTCTTAGCCTGAAACGTCTTTTGAGGGCATAAAAAATGAAAACTGCATCTTTAGGCAGTAAGGTGCTGAAAACAGCAGATCTTGATGAAAATGTCATAAAACTGTGAAATACACTGTCCTGAGGCACTTTTTTGAAGAGAATCTTTGAAACTATGTATACTTTCACAAAATCCACTTTTGGCCTTCTCTTAGCCTGAAACGTCTTTTGAGGGCATAAAAAAATGAAAACTGCATCTTTAGGCAGTAAGGTGCTGAAAACAGCAGATATTGATGAAAATGTCATGAAACTGTGAAATACACAGTCCTGAGGCACTTTTTTGAAGAAAATCTTTGAAACTATGTATACTTTCACAAAATCCACGTTTGGCCTTCTCTTAGCCTGAAACGTCTTTTGAGGGCATAAAAAAATGAAAACTGCATCTTTAGGCAGTAAGGTGCTGAAAACAGCAGATATTGATGAAAATGTCATGAAACTGTGAAATAAACTGTCATGAAGGACTTTTTTGAAGAGAATCTTTGAAACTATGTATACTTTCACAAAATCCACTTTTGGCCTTCTTTCAGCCTGAAACGTCCTTTGAGGGCATAAAAAATGAAAAATGCTTCTTTAGGCAGTAAGGTGCTGAAAACAGCAGATATTGATGAAAATGTCATGAAACTGTGAAATACACTGTCCTGAGGAACTTTTTTGAAGAGAATCTTTGAAACTATGTATACTTTCACAAAATCCACTTTTGGCCTTCTTTCAGCCTGAAACGTATTTTGAGGGCATAAAAAATGAAAATGCATCTTTAGGCAGTAAGGTGCTGAAAACAGCAGATATTGATGAAAATGTCATGAAACTGTGAAATACACTGTCCTGAGGCACTTTTTTGAAGAGAATCTTTGAAACTATGTATACTTTCACAAAATCCACTTTTGGCCTCCTTTCAGCCTGAAACGTCCTTTGAGGGCATAAAAAATGAAAAATGCTTCTTTAGGCAGTAAGGTGCTAAAAACAGCAGATATTGATGAAAATGTCATGAAACTGTGAAATACACTGTCCTGAGGCACTTTTTTGAAGAGAATCTTTGAAACTATGTATACTTTCACAAAATCCACTTTTGGCCTCCTTTCAGCCTGAAACGTCCTTTGAGGGCATAAAAAATGAAAAATGCTTCTTTAGGCAGTAAGGTGCTGAAAACAGCAGATATTGATGGAAACATCATGAAACTGTGAAATGAACTCTCCTGATCGACTTTATTTAAGAAAATCTTTGAAACTTTGTATACTTTCACAAAATCCACTTTTGGCCTCCTCTCAGTCTGAAACGTGTTTTAAGAGCATAACAAATTAAAAGTGCATCTTTAGGCAGTAAATTGCTGAAAACTGCAGATATTGATGGAAACATCATGAAGCTGTGAAATAAACTGTCCTGAGGCACTTTTTTGAAGAAAATCTTTAAAACTAACACCGTCTGTTTGCCTGTCTCACTCACTCACTCCATCTAACTGTCTGCCTGTCTCACTCACTCACTCCACCTAACTGTATGACTGTCTCCGTGTTTATCCCTCTGTCTCACTCACTCAGTATATAGAACTGTCTTGTTGCCTGTCTCATTCACTCATTCAGTACAAACGACTGTCCTTCTGCCTGTCTCACTCATCACATACAGTATGTGTCAGTTATATTTTACTCACTCACTCACTACATAAAAGTCTGTATGCCTGTTTCACTCACTCACTCAGTACAAATGACTGTCCTTCTGCCTGTCTCACTCATCACTTATGTGAGTTATATTTCACTTATTCACTCAATAGAAATGACTCTGTCTGCCTGTCTCACTCATCACATATGAGACAGTTATATTTCACTCACTCACTCAGTACATAACACTGATGTATGCCTGTCTCACTCACTCACTCAGTACAAATGACTGTCCTTCTGCCTGTCTCACTCATCACATATGTGACAGTTATATTTCACTCACTCACTCAGTACATATAACTGTCTGTCTGCCTGCCTGCCTCACTCACTCCACCTAACTGTATAACGGTCTCTGTGTCTATCCCTCTGTCTCACTCACTCAGTATATAAAACTGTCTTGTTGCCTGTCTCGTTCACTCACTCAGTACAAACGACTGTCCTGCCTGTCTCACTCATCACTTATGTGACAGTTATATTTCACTCACTCACTCAGTACAAATGACTGTCTGTCTGCCTGTCTCACTCATCACATATGTGACAGTTATATTTCACTCACTCACTCAGTACATAACAGTCTGTATGCCTGTCTCACTCACTCAGTACAAATGACTGTCCTGCCTGTCTCACTCATCACTTATGTGACAGTTATATTTCACTCACTCACTCAGTACAAATGACTGTCTGTCTGCCTGTCTCACTCATGACATATGTGACAGTTATATTTCACTCACTCACTCAGTACATATAACTGTCTGTCTGCCTTCCTGCCTCACTCACTCCACCTAACTGTATGACTGTCTCTGTGTCTATCCCTCTGTCTCACTCACTCAGGTACATAACACTGTCTGTATGCCTGTCTCACTTACTCACTCAGTACAAATGACTGTCTATCTGCCTGTCTCACTCATCACATGTGTGACAGTTATATTTCACTCACTCACTCAGTACATAACACTGTCTGTATGCCTGTCTCACTCACTCACTCAGTACAAATGACTGTCTGTCTGCCTGTCTCACTCATCACATATGTGACAGTTATATTTAAATGACCGATTAACCCTGCAGCTCAACATTTTAAAGTTGAAATGGTGTCTATAGCTGAAAGTACGAGGAAGTAGAAGGATTTGAAAGTCGAAAAAGTTTAAGAGGATTTGAAAATATTCTCCCTAGAAACCCTCACTCACTCACTCAGTACAAATGGCTGAGTGAGTGACTCAGTCATTTGACAGGCAGTACATACTGCCTGTCTCACTCATCACACATTTGACAGTTATATTTCACTCACTCACTCAGTACATAACAGTCTGTATGCCTGTCTCACTCACTCACTCAGTACAAATGACTGTCCTGCCTGTCTCACTCATCACTTATGTGACAGTTATATTTCACTCACTCACTCAGTACAAATGACTGTCTGTCTGCCTGTCTCACTCATCACATATGTGACAGTTATATTTCACTCACTCACTCAGTACATATAACTGTCTGTCTGCCTTCCTGCCTCACTCACTCCACCTAACTGTATGACTGTCTCTGTGTCTATCCCTCTGTCTCACTCACTCAGGTACATAACACTGTCTGTATGCTTGTCTCACTCACTCACTCAGTACAAATGACTGTCTATCTGCCTGTCTCACTCATCACATGTGTGACAGTTATATTTCACTCACTCACTCAGTACATAACACTGTCTGTATGCCTGTCTCACTCACTCACTCAGTACAAATGACTGTCTGTCTGCCTGTCTCACTCATCACATATGTGACAGTTATATTTAAATGACCGATTAACCCTGCAGCTCAACATTTTAAAGTTGAAATGGTGTCTATAGCTGAAAGTACGAGGAAGTAGAAGGATTTGAAAGTCGAAAAAGTTTAAGAGGATTTGAAAATATTCTCCATAGAAACCCTCACTCACTCACTCAGTACAAATGGCTGAGTGAGTGACTCAGTCATTTGACAGGCAGTACATACTGCCTGTCTCACTCATCACACATTTCACAGTTATATTTCACTCACTCACTCAGTACATAACAGTCTGTATGCCTGTCTCACTCACTCACTCAGTACAAATGACTGTCCTTCTGCCTGTCTCACTCACCACTTATGTGACAGTTATATTTCACTCACTCAGTACAAATGACTGTCTGCCTGTCTCACTCATCACATATGTGACAGTTATATTTCACTCACTCACTCAGTAGAAATGACTGTCTGCCTGCCTGCCTCACTCACTCCACCTAACTGTATGACTGTCTCTGTGTCTATCTCTCTGTCTCACTCACTCAGTACATAACACTGTCTGTTAGGCAAAATTACATTAAAACGGTAACAGGAGTCATTTCAATTGAATGTTCGCTTCGGATTGATTCGTTGTTTTTTATTAGGAAGTTTGGACAGTTACAACAGTAGGCAGTGATCATTATCCAGTCTCATGTTTGATCGAGTGGGAGTCAGACCAGGAGGTGGAATCCCAAAGTGGATCTTACAAAAAGATAACTAGGATGAGTTCCAAAAGTTAAGTGAGAGAACAATGACAAAGATCGCCTTTGCTGGAGATAGATGACATAAACAAGCAAGTAACTTCAGCTGTTATTATGGCAGCCAATGGATCTATACCCAGGAGTAAAAATAGGATAAATAAGAAACTTGTTGCTGCCAGGCTGTTAAAAACAGGAACAAAGCATTTAGACAAGTCAGAAGAACCCATAACATGTAGCCAGAGATGGGCAAAAATACATAAAAATGTATTTTGATACAAAATACCCCTCAAATAATTGTATTAAAATAAAATACAAAATACTGGTGCCAGAAAATGTAACAAAATACAATACATGTATTTTGTATTTAAAATATAGGAAATACTTTTTTCTGGACTTTCCGTTCTCTCACAATTTGGTATAGCAGAGCATTCAGGTTTATATAATGTACACAAAGCTCTGGTGAACCCCACAAAAAGGAAGAACAGTCACAGAATGTCAGTGTAACTAAGCAAAGCTATTAAAAGACAACAACTTGATTGATTATGTATATATATATATTTTTATTAATGGGACTTAACATCCCATAAACTTTGGCTTTGTATCAACAAGAAAATATTCATCACATATGACATACAAGCGCCCAATCTCCCTCTTCCTATAGCTAGCTACTCGACTGATAAGTTAACTTGCTAAACACTGGCTATGCACTAGCCTAGACAGCATGCTAGCGTCATTAGCATGTTAGCATCGATCGCTAGCTTGATATTATAACAATCACCATGTATATACAATAGGCTATGTAGCCAGACCCAGACATAAATTATACATCAACTAGTTGACATCTGTCACACTCAGATACAATATTGAACTTGACAGACAATCCGTTGAACTTGAAGATCTGAAGACTGAACTCGTGAACTGTTTTTTGATTCGTGGAGAAAGTATTTTGTTACAAATTATGTCAGATTTTTTATCAGCCCTATCAAATACAAATTACAAAATACTCAAAAGTATTTGAAATACGTATTTGAAATACAAGTAATAGAAATACTGCCCATCTCTGCATGCAGCATTTGATTCAATATAAAGGCACAAGCAGTGGTGAGAAGAACAGTACGACATGCTAAGGGAGATAGTTGGAGACATTTTTGCAATAAAATAGGAAGATCTACTCCTGTGGGAGAGGTATGGGGAATGATAAAGAGGATGGGAGGAGACAGAAGGGAATGGGATTACCCAGTTTTGACATCTGACGAGGAAACGGCGGTCTCCAATAGGGAAAGGGAAGAGATGATGGCCAAGGCATTTGTGAAGATTCATGGTTCAGATAAGTTGTCGGAAGAAGAAAGAAGGAGAAGGGAAAGAAGAATGAATCGAACACATCCAGATGTGTTAGACAGGAGGGAGAAAACACATGATAAAATTGATGATCCTTTTACTTTGGCAGAGATGGTGAGAGCAATAAAGGACTCAAGACCCACAGCACCTGGGGACGATCAGGTATGCTACGTCATGCTAAGGCATTTGGGAAAAGGAGCACTCTTGAAGCTGCTGTGCCTTTATAACAGAGTGTGGGAGGAAGGAAAGTTACCGAGCGCATAGAAAGAGGCAGTAGTGATTCTGATTAGAAAACCTGGCAAAGATCCATCTAAACCCACCAGCTACAGACCAATAGCATTAACGTCTAAGATAATGGAAAGCATAATAACAGAACGATTTTCATATGAGCCCACTACTCTTCATCATTATGATTAATGACATATTCACAAAGGTACCAGTAGATATAGGTAATTCTCTGTTTGCTGATGATGGGGCATTGTGGAAGGAAGGAACATGGAACATGCAGTCAGAAAAGCAGGAGCAGGAGCTGAAGCTGCTATTCTGTCCCGAAAAGACACAATATCTGCTATTTGTTGGTGGAGCTAAATGCTGTTTACTCAAGTATTTGTTTGTATTGCTACATTTGCTTCAAATGCCTAACATAATAAAGGAAAGTATGTTGGAGTAACGGGAAAACATTTAATTCCATAAACGATATGAAGGATATTAAACAGAACCTTGAGCTCCTGCTCAACAGAAGCCTGTTGTTGAACCACATTGCCAATTAAACTCAAATCCAAGCATTCACTTCCAAAACTCCAATTATGAGAAGTTACCCCACAATAACCCTGGGGAGTGTTCATGCACCATCTGCATCCTTTACCCTCATTAACTGGTGTTACTGAAATTCACTTGGTCCCCCATCATTCATTTGACCAGAGTACAAGTAGAAACAGAACTACCCACTGCATCAAATCACAGCTTTAATATCAGGCTTGGACTGTGCAAACACCAATAATAAAGTGTGTTGTGTCAGTTTTCTTTCTACGGTGCATGTGTACTCATCAGTATTAATATATGGAGCAAATCACAGGAGACATCAGTAGCTTAAGGGCACCGACTTACACGCGTTCTTCTGTTTTTAAATCTTTTGTTAAACATTTTACACATCAGGAAACATTGAGGTAACAAAATTACAGTCTACAGTTCCAAATAATTTCAAGACGTTCAGCGTGAGGCCTGGGCTGACAATCACAAATGGACTTTTGGCAAACGCCCGACACAGGGAGGAGGGTTTCAAAGTCTTAGTGGTGATTTTGTGACTGTTGTTGTCCCCCCCTAAACGTGTCGGGTCTCTGTCCACCGTTATTTGGAGCTGGTGTACTTGGTCATGGCCTTGGTGCCCTCGGACACTGCGTGTTTGGCCAGCTCCCCGGGGAGCAGCAGGCGCACGGCGGTCTGGATCTCCCTGGAGGTGATGGTGGAGGCTTGTTGTCATGCGCCAGGCGCGAGGCCTCCCCGGCAGTGCGCTCGAAGATGTCGTTGTCAAACGAGTTTGTGATGCCCATGGCCGTGGAGGAGATTCTCGTGTCCGGGTGCACCTGCTTCAGCACCTTGTACATGTAGATGGCGTAGCTTTCTTTCCTGTTCTTGCGACGCCTTTTGTCTCCTTTCTACTGAGTTTTGGTCTGAATCAGCGGTGAAGGAACGGCTCCAGTCAGCGCCCCGGAGTCAGCCCCGTATTTATAACGTGGCTGTGCAAATGTGAGTTCCTCCTGTGTGATTGGAGCGTCTTTCAGCAGAGGACCATCGCTACCACTCAGCGCGCTGCACCATTGGCTCGCGAGTTTCAGATTCAATCGGCCAATCGGAGAAGCCTCTGCGGTCTATATCCTCTCAAAAGCATTACGTAAAAGTCCCAGCTCTCCCACTCACCGGTTCACGGCGTGTCCGCCTGATCAATAACTATCTATAACGATGTCTGGCAGAGGGAAAACCGGAGGCAAAGCCCGCGCGAAGGCCAAGTCCCGCTCCTCCCGGGCCGGACTCCAGTTCCCGGTGGGCCGAGTCCACAGGCTTCTGCGGAAGGGCAACTATGCGGAGCGCGTCGGCGCCGGAGCTCCAGTGTATCTGGCGGCCGTGCTGGAGTATCTGACCGCTGAGATCCTGGAGCTGGCAGGCAACGCGGCCAGGGACAACAAGAAGACTAGGATCATCCCCAGGCACCTCCAGCTGGCCGTGCGCAATGACGAGGAGCTCAACAAGCTGCTGGGAGGTGTGACCATAGCTCAGGGGGGAGTGCTGCCCAACATACAGTCGGTCCTCCTCCCAAAGAAGGCGGAGAAACCGGCCAAGAGCAAGTAAAGGACTCGAGCCGGGATGAAGGGCTCATCTCGGAGCCTGCCACCCTTCCATACCGCTGCTGGTTTTTTGGATAAACAATCTTTCGAATAGTGTACAGTGTTTGGTGTTTCTGTTTCTAGTATGAATACATCCCATAGGGGCTGCTCACAGACTGCTCAGTCTCTGTCGTGTTGTCGGCGTATCAGAAGGCCGGGGAGAAAGTCACATGTTAACTTGGACCAGTTCTGAGGGGAGGGGTTCCTATCGTTTCGCTGTGCTGTTACAAAACGTTACAGATCGTTGTGTTGTTTCTGTCATGTTGTCTCAATAAATGCCATGCAGCCTTGTGGCGCAGGGCGAATACATCCGGTCTGCATGAGCCTGTGTACTGTCAGCTTTATGTGAGAGAGAACTCGCGGACTGCAGCTTGTGCGGGGTTTAAAGAGGTACTGTTCAGTATGTGGCTGTGAGCAGTCCTGAATTTTGTTTTAAGGTCAGCTCTTCCACATGACTAGGGTTTATTCCATCACGTGCCTTCTGTCATGCTAAAATTAAGGAAATCAAGGAAACCATGGCAACTGATGTTTTTCTCAAGATTAATTGAGTTTTGGTTTATGGTGATTTTATTCTTTGCTACAGATGATCCCAGGAGCCCTGAGGAAACGTGTTGTGGCAATAGAATAGGTGGTTATGTAGTTGAGGGAGCATCCTTCATAACTTTCTAATACTGTAGTTTACATCATGTTCATACCTTTACACCGGTGTGCTGACCAGACTGAAATCTGTAGCGTAGAGGAAATGCATAGCATTAGCAGAGGACTTTCACTGCATTGTTTGTTTTGGCCACAGATGGATGTAACTCCCAACATAAAGTGTGAATCTGAAACATCTCTTCTACATGATGGTGATAGAAGATGATGATTGGGACACATTCAGACAACTGTCTACTCTGTTCTGCCTCAGAATTATTTGAGCTGATGTAATTTATTTGTTAAAACATTTGTTAAAAAAAAAGTTATATGAATTTTATAATACATGAGCACAAAGCAGCATGACACGTCAGAAACAACACCTGACAAGACACGTGATTCAGTCCAAATGTACTATTCTGGGCTGAAAATATGACTTAATGCACAGACGGTGTTTGCTCTCACATCTTCAGATGTTCACACAGCAAATATCACTTATCATCGTGAGTGTGACATTATGTATTAGGTCTCTGGGAATGTCTATTTAGTATTCAGGTATATTAATGTGATTAGTCAGCTTCCTGATTAATCTTCTGGTTGGTCCAAAGGATCCTCCACCAGCTCCAGAGAAGTCCCCTGGCATTCCAGCAGGTATCTAACCACATATTCTCATCATTCTCTGATAACATCAATGACATATCTATAGAGGTTAGCGGTTAAGTAAACCTACAAAATTCGAGACCCATTGAAATGTTGAATTGCAATGAAATCTGCACTGCTTACTTCAAAAGTAAAGCGTGAGTAAATCATTCTTCTGTTTGTCGTCATCACTGATCTTGCCAGCAAGCTTTTCATCCTCCACTGTGGACTTCATGTTAAAGGCATAGGACTCCAGGGCATTCTTAGCAGACACCTTGTCCTCAGGTGCTTCTCAGCTTCCTGCCATGAAATAGGCAAGATGAGCATTTAACCATCTGCTGTTGGAATAACACTGCAGCAGTTTAGCAGCATTTGTCCTTTTTTGCACCCTCATAAGTGGTCAAAATCTTCATTAGGAGAAGTAAATATTTCCTGACATATATCACTTCCCCCTGCTGCAACCTTATCAAAAACTGTGTTGGTGGGGTTCATGGCCACTTGATTCTTGGCTGCATCTCCGATCAGCCTCTCTGTGAAGGCCACATAGCTGGCTGTGGTCCTGTTGCTCTGATCATTGGCGATGATTTCAACTTTGCCATGCTGGAACATCAAGATTATTATCTTTTTTTATTCAGTGACTACGATTGTTGGATTGCATAACTACAACATTCATTTTCAGACATGAGCTAATGGTATTGGTATTGCTGATAGTATACTCCCTAGTGGTTGTAAGGTTTTTGATACATCTGATCTTTATCGCTGCAACCTAAACAGCACCTGTCACCTCCGCTCATGGACTACAGATGAACATGAGCATTTAGCTATATCTGGTAGGATATATGTATAGTGCAGTCTCCCTGCTAAATAGAAAATGATTAAATAAATAATATGTATGAATCCTGAACTTTTAACCTTGTACTTTTACTAGATATCACATGATAGTCCCTTAAACCAAAAAGTCTATGGAAACCACAGGGCTGTGATGTCATGGAAGGTCCCTCAGTAGAGTACAAATAGATTGAGAGATGAGGAAACGCGGCAGAGTTGAAGTGTGATTGTTAGTGAGATGGAACTGAAGCTACAGCTCAGCGTCTTCGTGTTACTCATACAGGGTGAGTCCTTCACTTTCAATACTTGTTGACAGGTACGCTTTGTTATGAAAAGTAGCTAATGCTGAAATGAGACATGAACCTGATAATTAAAAAACGGCAGATGAACTTACTGGAAGTGATGGTTTTGCCCATGGCTTCCTAACAGTTACAGTAGTCGTCTTTCTATGGCAATGTGTGATGTTTCAAAATGTGAATGTTTATCGGGGAATATTTGGGTTAGTTATAAACTCTGATGCTTCTGACAAATCAAATGGTTGCACTTGTCGTCTTGCTTTTTAATTAAGGCATTCAATTTGTATGTTTTACATGAAAGGTTTTTGAATCAGTCAACAGCACCTTTGATGAACTGCATCCCCATTTGGATTTCCATCCAACTTCCCCACGTTTTTACATTTTATTGAATGATTTTAGACATTTCATCCACCCACATTCTAACACGTTCTTTATGTATGTATGCTACAAATACCAGCTTATTTGCTCTTATGTGATGCATTTGATTTACATTGCATACAGTATTTCCTTTGAAATAAAATGTTCTTTATAAATCAGGTTTTACGAACTTGAAGAAATTCTGAAGACCAATAACTAAAGTCTAGAGAAAACTCTCAAAAACATGTTGCCATACAGTATGGTAAAAAAGGTATAACTCGTATCATTTTCATATGTTCCAATGTTCAGTTAATATAATGTTATATCTATAACACAACCCACGAGTGGGAACAAGTCTTCATGACCTCTGAGCCTTGAAGCCCCCTGTCCTCACTGCGGGTGTCAGTATGCCCCCACAAGTGTTTTTTCCAAATAGCTCGTCATTCTCACCCCATAGGAAAGAAAAAGCACCCAAAGCCCCTGAGAACAACCCGCAGTATTTCTCCGACCCACCTTTACTTTCTCTTTCACCATGAAAGAACTCACCACATTACTTCCTGTCACATGAAAATATGCGTTATGTATGTGACAGGGGGGTTGCTTCTTTTGTAGTTGCAGTACAGTGAAGAACAGTAGTTTTTCTTTCCTGTCACACCACCTCCACACACTCACACACACACACACAAACACACACACACACACACACACACACACACACACACACACACACACACACACACACACTCTCACACACACACAGTTCCAGGCTAGAGGCAGAGGCACAGACAGGAATAGATGAGTCAAATTGTGAGAAACAGGGTTCGGACACCTCTGTGTGCGAGGGAGGGAAACATGCTTCATCTACTCTGGACTTTAATTCCACTATAGTTTGCTTGTGAGGACCAAAGGGGTCGCTGCCTAGAATTGGTGTAATTTTATGAAATGTTATGTGTATCATTAAACTGCAATGGGGTGAAAATGACATTGTGCTCTCAGTGGGAATTTACAATGAAATTGATGTTTCTATTTGTTTGATTACAGTTTCACTTGCAGTGTGGCTGCGTGTGACTGTAAAAAAAGGTCAGACAATCAGCTTAAGCTGCCCAGTTACTAACGCTCACATGACCCATGTCGACTGGAAGAACCCTGAAGGATATATTATGTTCTTCAATCATAATCAAGGTGAATATGACATATCTCTTGCTTCAATCACTCAACATAAGCAACAACCCAAATTGTCTCTGGCTTTTTAGTTACAGATATTAAAGATCTTTTTATTTTCCCTCACTCGCTCCCAGCTTTAAAGGACAAGCGCTACAGCATCAACAAACTGTCTCAATCAGAATTCACCATCAGCATTTCGAACATCAACTTCAAAGATGGAGGCAACTACACGTGCTCTCAGTATGACGCTCACACAACAGAGAAGAAAGTGGAGGTGACAGTGTTAGGTGAGAATAATGGATTTTGTCACAGATTGCATTATTGTTCAAGCCAGCTATGTGACATTGACAATGATTTTTACAACCTTCACTACGACTCGTCCCGACCATTGATGATTTGATGAGCATTTCATAATAATGTCATAACATCTGCTCTGGTGTTGATTGTTTTAAAGGCCTTCCCAAACTGGAAGTAGCTAAGCATGAAGGAAAGTATGTCATAAAATGCACAGCTGAGGGGAACCACTATCCTCCCCAAATCTCCTGGAAATTGGACAATGGACCTGAAATTATTGGTAAGTTTGTAATAACAGAAGATGTGGACTTAGAAGAAATTGCAAAAGCTACGCTGTAATGAAAAAGTAAACCAAAGTGAGGCATATAAGATAAAATACCATGAATCTGACTCATAAAGGCTCATTACTTACCATCTTTAGCTGTGTGTTGGTGGTGTTGCATCTTTGCTCCCTGCTATTCTGAATCTCTACTCTACTTAAAAAAAATGTTCTACACTAGAGAGATGAAATGTCACCTTCTGATTTTGGTGTCATTCAATCTTGTTGTGCCCAGTGCAGTGAATATACAGTATATGAACAAAAATAACAGTATACTTGGACATTGTCATTGTTTTTGAACAGACAGCCCTTTGCAAATGCTCTTTTGTAGGTGTTTTGAAATCAGACTCAGCAACCACAGAGTGGGCTCATCTCTCCATGACATAATCTTTATCAAATTATGGTGGGTTAGTGCGTTGGCGGATGTTAAGCCCTGGTGACGTCCATAACCTTCAACATTGTCCTTTAATGACCAAACTAGATTATATAGATTATAGAGAAGATTAACAGTTGAAACTCACTTTGGACGGTTCTCAACAATGTAATATTTTGATTGTTCTTTGTAACCTCATACACCTGCATAAAAATAATACTAATGACATCTGTCCTATTCCACAGCTCATGGCCAAGAAGAAGTTAGAAAATATGAAGACAACAAATATGTCTCAATGGATTTGCTACAAGTTCAATCAGTTGAGAAAAGGATCACAGTCAAATGCCTTGTTCGCCATCCAGCTCTGTACTCACAACCTCTGATGAACTTTGTCAAAATTAGACCAGACCGTGAGTACAATTTATTCACTTCCAACTTTCACCGTCAGAGAAATGGAGTAGAAATGGCGCTTGCATTAACCAAAACTTGTTTACTTGAAGTACTTCTGCTTAATGGCTGATATTTGAGGAACATTGGCAATGTAGTTGTGTCGTCACAAAGCAGGGAAAGCACTGGAGAGGGTTATTTTCTCACAAGTTTCTCCATGACACTGTCCACAGCACCAGGCTGTGAAACTGCCCCACGTGATTTCCTCTTTCTATGTGCTGCAAATGGTTGGGTTTCCCGTATTCTAAAAAAAAAATCACCAGATTGTTAAAATCAGTCAGCAAGAGTTTTCACTTAGACTGTTCATGTATTTCATGCTACTTCTGCTTAGTAATAATTTAAACCCCTTTGATGTCACAGCACCAAAGAGTCGGCACACATACACGACCACTTCCCCTACTACCCAGCCTCGAGGGTCAACGGAGGTGCCAGGAACAACAACCGAATGGTTCAGACACGGGAGAACAACAGTGTACCTTGCAACCAGAGACGTGACGGGTCCGTCATCAGAGAGCTCTATAAAGTTATCAACTGCACCCTCCAATCAGCTGTTTTCCTCCTATGAGCCAAAGACAGTCACAGCACCCAGTGGACGTCCTCTGGTCCATGTTACATCCACAGGCTCACATCTCAGCACTAGTGGTGAGTGGGTCAGTTTTCATTGATGTATCATTTTTATGTTACATGGACTTTAAGTGACAAGATATTCCACATCGGATGATACGGAGACACAAAAAGGTTATTTTAATGTAACATGGCAGAATAAATGTCACATCAGATTCAAATAGTAAATTATGGCATGCCTGAAAGACTCAAAATTCCTATAAAAATAAATAAAAAAAATATTAATGTCTACATGACATTTCTTTAAATCATTTTTTATTCATATAAATATTTTTTCTCTTTCACTTATTTTTCTTATTATTGAAATACCTGAATCTGAGCCCATGGGATGGAAACTACAGATACAGATAGCTTCACAATGCATTTAGATCAGGCGCATAACCACCACTAGTTGTGATACTAAATCCGTTTCCTGTGACGGAAGTCTCCAAATATAGTGTGAAACTCTGTTATGTGATACACAGAGTTTTGCATCTCAAGATACACTGAGTATAGAGAGATCCCAGCTCAAAAAACTGCTGTTTACATTTTCTAAAATATTTAAATTCAAATCCTTTTTTACATTAAAAGTGACATAGGAGCTTACAGTTTCCAGCTTCTTAAATAACATTCAGTTCATCTGCCAGTCTTGATGCATTACAGAAAACATTTAAGGGTCCGGTCAAACCTTTGTTGCGGCAGCAACAGAAAGCTTGCTGATCCGGTGGGGAGTCGGGGCAGTTCCCTGGGATCAGACTCCCAGAGCTGGCTGAATTTGGGCTGACTGCCAACTGCAATCCGCTTTCCTCTCTGCAAAGCAGCCTCCTTGGTGGCAAGGAGGACGTCATTTTCCTGTTTCATCCGATTTGGATGTAGTCCATTAAACAAACTATCAAAATATACTTCTTTGTTCTCTCATGTTCTGGAGGGCAGACTGGACGCTATGACTCTCGAGGTACAAGTGGTATTACAAGACAGGACGGGGTTAGCTGCATGCTCATTTCAATAGATATCTCTGCAACACAGTACCTTGAGGTTATTGACATCTCTTCACATTCTGTTGACAATGTTAGTTCATTTGTTTAATGTCCTAAACTAAGATTCTGGCCACATCTTACATCTTGCACCTTTTAAAAGAAAAAGTACCTTTTATGAAAACTATTTTCTCATGAGACTTATTTATCAAATTGTCTTTATTTCTTATAAATGACTCAGCAACCTCTATTGTATCAGGCTCGACCAGGAGGAGGAATGACATCGTCAGTAATGCAACAAACACAACAGGTATGATATGAGTGTATCGTAAGATTCTATGCAAAACTATTCTTGACAGATGTCTGATCCCACCTAGTGGTATGTCTGAACAACTACAGCTGCGTTGTTCCACTTAGAAAACAGGGTTGACTGTAGGAGCTTTTTTAAGTGTTATTTAGTGTACCTTTCTTCTTCATAATGCCTCATAGGCTGGACATCTGTCTCTGAGACAACAGAGGACATCACATCCAATAACAGTACGGATGGAAACAGAACAGGTACATTCACATTTTTAACAGAGGTTGCCTGAAGTTCAGTTGGCCTGCTATGAAAATGAGTCTTTAAAGTGATTCAGGTTTTGCTGAACTAACTAGCATTTTGTCAATTTCCAGGGAGCTTTAATGATTCAAAGATGCGGACAGGAACCGGAGGAAGTTCATCATTACTGGTCTTCCTGGTTACATGCCTGATCTTCGGTCTCCTGGTGGTCGTCATTTTCTTTGCCATCAAGCTGAGGAGAGCGCACATTGCCTGGAAAAGAGGTAAGCAGAAAATATTCTCATTTTCTGCACAGCATCTTGTAATTACACCACAAAGACACAAGTGCTTTCCTGTTGAAATGATATTTTTTTGAAAGTATGACAGTTTTTTTTGTTACAGAGAATGAGGACACTGATCCATCAGAGGAGAGCAGTAAATCAAAATCAAGCCAGGAAGAGAGGAACGCCCAAGGACAGAGACGAAGAGGTGAGCAGATCATTCAGCACTCTTTTTAAAGCAGAGGAAATGTGGAAAAGTACTGAGAAACATTCATGCCAGCAGAGACTGGAATACAACTGCAAACATTTGAATTACTCTTGTCCCCATGACATGCTTTGTAAAGACATGGATCATTTACAGAAATGTTGTGCTATTGTTTGAAATGTAATGGGACTGAATACAACTTTTAGCTTTTAGAAATGAATGAAGCTCGCTGGGTTTGCTGATTGTTAGAAATATTGGGGAATAAAAGTCATTTGAGCTGACCAAGGAACCCAGGAACCCAGAAATTCTGAGTTCAATTCAACAACATCAAAACATTTAATTCTATTAAAATGTATTAAACCCTTTACATTAACTACTGTCTACTGTCTACTCTCTACTCTCTCTCTCTCTCACTCTCTCTCTCTCTCTCTCTCTCTCTCTCTCTCTCTCTCTCTCTCTCTCTCTCTCTGTCTCTCTCTCTCTCTCTCTCTCTCTCTCTCTCTCTCTCTCTCTCTCAGGGCTCTTCAACACGGCATTCACACAGTACGTTGTTGAGAAACCAACCATGATAAGCTCAGTGATAAACACAAATACGATGGCAGCAGCAGAGAGTGTAAATAAAGAGCAGCCTTCTCAACCTCAAATCCCGGGACAAACTTTAGCCAAGTGTGACATAAAAGAGACAGAGCTATGACAATCTGTAAAATACAGTACAATATCAGTAATATCATGAGCACCATTAGAATGTTCACAGATTAAACTGATTAGCTTTTTACTGGAGCAAAGAGTGTATGTTTACACAAATAAAGTGGTAACTTGCTTATAACCGTGTAAATATTGTATACATTTTGTCTTGACATGAACCAATAAATGATGTTTTGCTAGAACAGACTGGCATGCTTTGTTTGAACATGGATAAGTGATTTTTAAGGGTTAACTGCACCCTAAGACCAGCCCCCCAGTCAAAAGGTCGTGACCACAGACTATAAAACACCAGGGCACCTGCTGTTCACCCACCTTTTACAATCAACAACTAGAATAGAACAGTGCATTTATTCATAGAGCTGGAGTTACATCCAGTATTATTTCTATTATTTCTATCTAGGGATGTGATGTACTCCTGGCTGGGCTCAAATCTACGCATAGCAACTCAAAACCAATTGCTAACTGTGTGGAAATAAGTGAAGTGTCCAGGCCACAGAGCACCACCTGTCTGGGTCCACAGCCTAACTACATGCCTTCAAGCTAGAAGTCAAACATAACCAAGTGTGTAAATTCAAACCGGATGGTGCCCCTGCAGATGTTCCATTAGGCCATGAAATGGATGATGATGACCAAGATGGCGGTGTGTGCAAAACGAAAGGCTCAGCAGCTCTCCTGATTCCGTAAATTAGTTATCTGCCTATTTGTTTCAAGTATGTTTACTCAAAGCAGTCTTGCAGATAATATACAGCCAACTAGACCTTTTGGACCTTCACAACTTGGTCAACTTTATCAGGTCATTTCAGAAATACAAACTAAAACTCCTTAGGCTATGTCTACCCAGCATTTTCCTTGCCAATGTACAATCTGTGGTGAACAAAAAGGTTGAGCAAATCCTAGAAGGATCTGTTCCTTTCCCTAGGACAGTCTGACCACCTCTCATCATTCCTCCACCTCGAGTAAACACTTATAAAATATGTGAAACATAGTTTGATCTGGTGGAACACAGGAAGCCAACAGAGTTATTTTTTTAAGGCTGGAGTGATATTGTGCCAAGTTTTGGTGTCTGGAACAGTGAATATTGTTCATACCATGTAAACCATGTAAACATATTCTTAACTACCCATTCGGTTTATTCTGTGTATTACCCCCAATACATGTGTACATTGCTCTAAACTTTGGCAAGTCCAGGGGCCTAAATCGCCGCTGCTGGCCTTTTCTTATTTCCTCAATAACTCCTCAATAGAAAAATAATATAAACTCATTCTATTGTATAACGTTATACATAAATAGTTAATATGGATAGAAAATCTCGGATATCGTTTACCTAACTACATCCATCACCAGTTATAGTCGAGCCATGCGCTCTTTCATTTTGATTATGAAATACATATCATAAAATAGGAAGTATGCTGGATCTTTAACAACGTCATCAACTATACTTACCGTCATTGGTGGACCGTTGGGTAAAGACTCAAAGACTCGACGTCTCATTGGCTGCTTTGCCGGTCATATATAAAGCTGCGATAACGGTTGATCCACCCTTTCCCTTCTCATACCGGCAAGGACCAGCAAGCCTCGCCGCTGTCCATTCCAATATAGCACCTACAATCACATTCGGTTCATCAATTCGGTAAGTTATTATTTAAATAGTCACAGGATTATGTATATATTTTAGTTAAACTCCCCACACCCCTCGTGTGGGGTGAGGGACGTTGGCTTTAGCGTTTTGCTCACTCACTGTATTTAGGTAACGTTATTTAGACATTCGAAATGTACTTTTGATTTTTAATTACTCTGCTGATCTTTAACGATAAAGATGATTAACATTGTCGACAATTATACTCTTATGCTGGTAAAGATGGGGACGTTACTCACGAGCAGTGTGGGAACGGTGGGGGTAGGGATCCTGAGACGCTCGAGAATGTTCTCGAACAAACTATGTCAAGCTAGCCAGTATGAACAAACTTCCGGTTAACTTTTCAGAACAAAAGTCTTTGTATCGCCATTCACTTGAGATTATTTGTAGGCTCTTACAGTTCAATCTGAACTATTATGATCAAACTGTTTGATGGTAATGTGTTGGCTGGTTTATTGCTCGTATGTAGTAATAAACCAACTAGAAAGTTGCTTTTTTTCCAATTTCCGGTCTTAACTCCGGCTGTCTGTGGTAAATTTGATGTCTCATGGCATGTCTAGCGTGATGCTCTCAAGATGCCTGCTCTGTGGCATCTAGGTTATGCTTAGTTTATACTCGCCCTAGTGAAGATGCCTGAGGTGCCGCTAGGAAATGACTTAGTCAAGGCCGGCGCATGGTGCCTGTGGGCTCCCCAAATGGTGGGCACTTGGTCGTGTACCTCTGAATTGTTGTTACTTGGCGCCCGTGATCACGTGACTGAAAAATTCCAAGCACTATTTACATCTCTTGGGATTATAAAATGCGAATTCGTTTTTAAATGCTTTAGAAACTGGAGGTGTTTCAAATCTTTTGCAGCGAATTCCAATTATATACAGGATATTTAACCTTTGTTTCTTTAAAATGCATGTAATGGCCAAGATATGTCTACCAATTTCTTGTATTCATCTCCTCAATTTGTCTCCATATTTGTTTTAACAAGTATTTGTACTTCAGTGTCATGCACTGGCAACACAAACTGGAAAAAGTCAAACTGAATCAATGACCTTATCAAATAAAGCATTTCCTTTTATTTGTATAGGAATCATGTCTAAGGGACCAGCAGTTGGTATTGATCTTGGGACCACCTACTCCTGTGTTGGTGTGTTCCAGCATGGCAAAGTTGAAATAATCGCCAATGATCAGGGCAACAGGACCACACCCAGCTATGTGGCCTTCACAGATTCAGAGAGGCTGATCGGAGATGCAGCCAAGAATCAGGTTGCCATGAACCCCACCAACACAGTTTTTGGTATGAATTACATTCTTTTTGTATTTAATAGTAATAATGTAGTCTTATGTCATTCTTGTCAAGCTTGTCTGCTTGGCAACATGTTAAGCTTTTTTCTCCTGATTCTAATAAAGTACTCTAGTTTTTGCACCTCAAAGTGCAGCCCAATACTGCATGAGTGACTGGCACCCGTCAATGGATGGTGTTGACGTTGACTCCTATGAACATGTGACCAGAATGACAGACTGAAATATAAATGGTCGTAGATGACCCGTCTAAAGCACTTCCTCACTGTGATGACGATTTTCCTGCCATTCGTAGTTTCCACCAGAGGTTGAAAGACCAAAGATGGCTTAAATCCTTCCTTGGATGTCTGAGTGATCTTAATGGAAGCTGACATTGAAGTAGATGTCTTTTGATTTTTAAAATAAACTTTCTTTTTTTTTTTTTTACAGATGCTAAACGACTGATTGGTCGCAGGTTTGACGACGCCGTTGTGCAGTCTGATATGAAGCACTGGCCATTTAATGTCATCAATGACAACACTCGCCCCAAGGTTCAAGTAGAGTACAAGGGCGAGTCAAAGTCTTTCTACCCAGAGGAGGTCTCGTCTATGGTGCTGACAAAGATGAAGGAGATTGCTGAAGCCTACCTCGGAAAAGTATGTAATTTGGCATAACCCAGGACAAAAAAATGCAATCTTTGATGGAAATTATGCTAATGTATTGCTTGTTTTCGTTTAAGACTGTCAACAATGCTGTAATTACGGTACCTGCCTACTTCAACGACTCCCAGCGCCAGGCCACTAAGGATGCTGGGACAATCTCTGGCCTCAATGTCCTGCGTATCATCAATGAACCAACCGCTGCTGCCATCGCCTATGGGTTGGACAAGAAGGTAGAAAACTTGGAACAATTCTGATTATACGTGAATGATCAATATTGTAATTTACGCACATTTTATATTTACGCAATGTCCAATGTATATGACCAAATATAGGAAGTTCATCATAAATAAGTAGCTTTAGAGAATGTTATCGATATTTTAATTTCAGGTTGGCGCTGAAAGGAACGTCCTCATCTTTGATCTTGGTGGTGGCACCTTTGATGTGTCCATCTTGACCATTGAAGATGGTATCTTTGAGGTCAAGTCCACTGCTGGAGATACACATCTTGGTGGGGAAGATTTTGACAACCGCATGGTCAACCACTTTATCGCTGAGTTCAAGCGAAAGTACAAGAAGGACATCAGCGACAACAAGAGAGCCGTCCGTCGTCTGCGCACCGCTTGCGAGAGGGCGAAGCGCACCCTGTCTTCCAGCACCCAAGCCAGCATCGAAATCGACTCTTTGTATGAGGGAGTTGATTTTTACACATCAATCACCAGGGCTCGTTTTGAAGAGCTCAACGCTGACCTCTTCCGTGGCACCTTGGACCCCGTGGAGAAGTCACTCCGTGACGCTAAGATGGATAAGGCGCAGATTCATGACATCGTGTTGGTCGGTGGCTCAACCCGTATCCCCAAGATTCAGAAGCTGCTCCAGGATTTCTTCAATGGAAAAGAGCTCAACAAGAGCATCAATCCAGATGAAGCTGTGGCTTATGGCGCTGGTAAGTGTCTTCAGCCAAATGGCTGCGCACATCAGTTCATATTTCCTTCTCTCAGTTGCTTGCATTATGAGCTGCACAACAATAGCAGCTGGAGATCATGAGCCTTGGTGACCTATACTTTATTTTTTTGTTACGAACTTACAATTGTCTTTATCTAACTGCTGCTTGTTTTTCCAGCTGTCCAGGCTGCCATCCTGTCTGGTGACAAGTCTGAGAATGTCCAGGACCTGCTGCTTCTGGACGTCACCCCTCTATCCCTAGGTATTGAGACTGCTGGAGGTGTCATGACTGTGCTGATCAAACGTAACACCACAATTCCTACAAAACAGACTCAAACCTTCACCACCTACTCTGACAACCAGCCTGGTGTGCTCATCCAGGTAAGCACAACATTACTGGATACCAGTTTCTCAATTTCGCAGTGATGACGTTTATTCCTGCCATTCGTAGTTTCCACCAGAGGTTGCAAGACCAAAGATGGCCCTGACCTTCCTTGGATGTCTGAGCGAAATACAGTTGTCAGAACTGTAGACGCATTGTTCCAAAAATGTCTGCTTAACCTGCATACTTCAAACAGGTCTACGAGGGTGAGCGTGCCATGACCAGGGACAACAATCTCCTGGGCAAGTTTGAGCTGACGGGCATCCCTCCTGCTCCCCGTGGTGTTCCCCAGATTGAGGTGACATTTGACATTGATGCCAATGGCATCATGAATGTGTCTGCTGTAGACAAGAGCACTGGCAAGGAGAACAAGATCACAATCACCAATGACAAGGGTGAGTTTTTCTTTAGACTCAAAACCTAATCGCAAATGTGCTGTAACAAAATTACTAACAATTTGCAATTTGCACCTAGGTCGCCTCAGCAAGGAGGACATTGAACGCATGGTCCAGGAAGCTGAGAAGTACAAGGCTGAAGACGACGTTCAACGTGACAAGGTGTCTTCTAAGAACGCCCTGGAGTCCTATGCCTTTAACATGAAGTCCACGGTGGAGGATGAAAAACTTGCTGGCAAGATCAGTGATGACGACAAAACAAAGATTTTAGACAAGTGCAAAGAGGTCATCAGCTGGCTGGACAAGAACCAGGTAAATCTTCTATCTTTTGTAGGCTATTTATTTATTTATTTATTTATTTATTTATTTTTGGCTGTGAAAAATTAGCCAGAACACTAAATGTCTTTGTTTTGCAGACTGCCGAGAGGGATGAGTATGAGCATCAACAGAAGGAGCTGGAGAAGGTGTGCAATCCCATCATCACCAAGCTGTACCAGAGTGCGGGTGGTATGCCAGAAGGCATGGCTGGTGGGTTCCCTGGAGCTGGTGGTGCCGCACCTGGCGGTGGTGGATCCGCTGGCCCAACCATCGAGGAGGTTGACTAAACATTCATCTCTTCAACCGCTACTCCTGGATGTTTTCTAAGAAAGTAACCCTCTGTTAGCACAGTTACAGCGAGCTAAAGAGTGTATTTAAAATAAATAAAAACTGGGTTCAGGGATCACTTATTGCATGGTTTGCGACACAACTGGGAACAACTTGTTGTTGGCACACTTGAGCTGTCGGTTCAAATGTGTGGTAAATTGTTTTGTATACTGAGATGTCACTGCCTTGACGATAAAAATCTTAACCCTTTGCTGACCAAATTTCATTTTTTCACGCTCTGTAGAATCCTTCAACTTCCATCGGACAATGACTAATTTAGTAGTTTAGTGTTGCATTGTGCTTGCTGGCTCTTAGTAAATGTGTAACTAAGGTTTTCACCAGAAGCCCTGTATCTGTTTTGTATGCAGGTAGGATTAGAATATTTTGAGGTGATTTGTGCTGAGATGAAAGCATTTTTCAAGGATTAATAATTTAATATTGGAACAGTACTTTAATCCAAGTACAAGACAGAAAATGTACCCCTGGTGTGAGAATCATATTTGGGTATACGGGTGCATCTCAATAAATTTAGAATATCATTGAAAAGTTAATTTATTTCAGTAATTCAAAAAGTGAAACGCTTGTATTGGATTCATTGCACACAGGGTGATATATTCAGTCCAATTATGATTTTTAATACAGAAATGTTGGCCTACTGCAACGTGTATACAGTCTGCACTCAATACTTGGTCGGGGATCCTTTTGCATGAATTACTGCATGGAGGCGACGACTGTGGCACTGCTGAGGTGTTATGGAAGCCCAGGTTGCTTCTATAGCGGGCTTTAGCTCCTGTGCATTGTTGGGTCTGGTCTCTTATCTTCCTCTTGAGAATACCCCATTGTCTATGGGGTTTAGGTCAGGCCAGTTTGCTGGCCAATCAAGCACAGTGATACCGTGGTCATTAAACCAGGTATTGGTACTTTTGGCAGTGTGGGCAGGTGCCAATACCTGCTGTAAAATGAAATCAGCATCTCCATAAAGCTTGTCAGCAGAAGCATGAAGTGCTCTAAAATGTCCTGGTAGACGGCTGCGCTGACTTTGGACTTTATAAAACCCAGTGGACCAACACCAGTGGATGACATGGCTCCCCAAATCATCACTGACTGTGGAAACTTCACACTGGACCTCAAGCAACTTGGATTGTGTACCTCTCCACTCTTCCTCCAGATTCTTGATTTCCAAATGAAATGCAAAATTTACTTTCATCTGAAAAGAAGACTTTGGACCACTGAGCTCCAGTCCCTTTCTCCTTAGGTAAGATGCTTCTGATGTTGTCTCTGGTTCAGGAGTGGCTTGACACAATGAATGCGACAGTTGTAGCCCATGTCCTGGATACGTCTGTGTGTGGTGGCTCTTGAAGCACTGACTCCAGCCGCAGTCCACTCCTTGTGAATCTCCCCCAAATTCTTGAATGGGCTTTGCTTTACAATCCTCACAAGGCTGCGGTTATCACTGTTGCTTGTGCACCTATTTCTACCACACCTTTTCCTTCCACTCAACTTTCCATTAATTAATATGCTTGGATACAGCACTGAACAGCCAGCTTCTTTAGCAATTACCTTTTGTGGCTTACCCTCCTTGTGGAGGGTGTCAACGTCCCCCATGATTGTGTAGCCTACTGAACCAGACAGAGACCAAAGACTCAGGAAACCTTTGCAGGTGTTTTGAGTTCATTAGCTGATTAGAGTGTGACACCATGAGTCTACAATATTCAAATTTTCTGAGATACTGAATTTTGGGTTTTCATTAGCTGTAAACCATAATCATCGAAATTAAAAGAAATAAATGCTTGAAATATATCAACCTGTGTGTAATGAATCTATATAATATATGACTTTCACTTTTTGAATTGAATTACTGAAATAAATGAACTTTTCGATGATATTCTAATTCATTGAGATGCTCCTGTATAGCGACATCTACTGGTCGAAGCTGCGTTCTTGACTATCTCAGCCAAAGTTGTATGTGAACCCCTACTTAATTAACAATACATGACAGTTCATTTAGTGAGACGACGAGACGTGGAGCGCATGCAAAAAGTGTGAAATGGTGAGGGGGATCCTCAATATTATGGTAAGTGATATAACGATATATATCGTTGAATAACGGCAGTTTTTAAAATTGTCACAAATATGAAGTTCCAATACGACCATTCATTTGTAGATACATCTGTTTGGCTGTGAAGAAATGTCTTCCGCGAAAATACATCTATAGTGTATTAATTCTCATTAAAACAAAGTCTTAGCTTTTCTAAGGAGCACTTGAAGGCAGCATGTGTGCGTTGGCGTTTCCATGGTTGCGTTACTGCGGAGTGCTGACAGGAAAACAGGTTAGTATCTGAAGTTCACTTAGCATTAGCTCTACTTTACTCTCTGGAGGTTTATTTAACGCGACACAATCCATTACTCTCTTCATTGTCACTGTTAACAGGAGTGAGGTGGATATGTTCACGTGGTTTGAACTGAAGTATATTGAGGTTTTACCTCAACGCTCGCGTCGTTTGGCAAAATAGCTGCTAAGCTAGCTGACAGATGGCTTTAACGTTAAACTAGTTGACTTAATGAGATAGGTTATAGTTAAGCGATGGCAAAGAAAGAGACATAACTGACTATTTTCCACCTTACAAACAATATCTTAGTTTCCTCTTTAGTGTAAGGGCTTTATTGGAGGAATAATACACCTATTTCTTTCTTTCATTTCAACGTGACGAGTGCCCTGTAAAACGATGGGTGCTTTCATTTCGCTTGAAATGAATGTATAGGAATTACATAACATCAGTTTTACTCGCGGTTAAATTCCAACATGCAATGCATTCAGGCCTAGATCACTCTATTCCTACCAGTCTGTAAGGGACGAGATACAGTTGCTGTAATGTGTATTTGATTAAAATAATTAGTGAGTTTATAAAGGGATCCGCGCTGTTATCATCTAGCTCCTCAAACATCTGTATGTTGTGGTATCTTTTACGAAATTGTGGGTGTAATCAACGCCATTAGTGATGTCTGCTATCTGTTCAAGTGCGTCACTTCCAGATTTTTTTATTTCACCTTTTCTCTTTATTTTTCTCACTATCGTATTCCCCGTTTTCAGAGTCACAGGAGGAAAAACAGGTGGAAATACAAAAAATGAATGATGCTGAATTCCATTCAGGTGTCACAGTTTCTGGGTCCGGGTATTGTGCAAACCATGGCTTTACTGGAACACTTTGATAGACTGGAGCCATGGATATTGTCGTAGTGACAGCTGTGTTCCATACTGTGACAAGTTAAAATGCCTGCTTTGAGAAAAAGGCAGATTGACAATTTCCTGTTAGTTTTCACCATTGGTGTATTACATTACATTACATTACATTACAGTCATTTAGCTGACGCTTTTATCCAAAGCGACTTACATTTCAGATGCTATCATACTGTAGGCACAGCTACGGGAGCAATTGTAGACTAATTTGTTAAGTATATTCCAGTTGGCATTTTTGGCTGGTGAAAGAAGTGACCTGATTATACTGTGTACGAAAGATGAATCATAATACGGCCAGTATCCTTATGCTTGAGTCAATATTGACACATGTTTAGTGTCGGCTTTCAGTGAGGTATTCAAGTGCACATTGTGAACTTTGGTTAGAAAGGAGGTCAAAAGTGTAAAGAACATGCATGCTAGATCATGAGGTTTTTAAAGCATCAATAATATCTTTGACCTGCACTTTACCCAGACAGAAATGTGCTGTTCAAAGCTATGAAATCAAGACATAAATGCTCAACATACTTCTGCAGCTTTTATAGCCTGCTGTTCTTCTTGTACAATAAATCTGTCTTTTTTTGTTGTTTGTTGGTTGCAGTGTTTATAATTGCCATCCTGTCGCAACCTTCTCCAGTTGAATGGATAAGGGACTGAAACATGAAAAGATGTCTCAAATGTTGAAGACGGAGCAAGAGAAGCGTCCTTCTCCAAGACCAGTGGTTCTGGCCGTCCAGAGGGACTCTGTGGAGTCCGACACAGAGAGCTTGGCTCACGAGAGAACCTACCAGCAGCAGCTACAAATGCGTAATGACCAAAACAAATACACACTGCCTGAAAAGAAGAATGCTGAACGCCTACAGCAGGGAGATGAAGATGCGTGCAATGATGATGAAACTGAGGATCATCAGGTTTATGATAGCCTTGATGCAGCAGCACACCCCCATGACAAACATACCCCCTCCCTGTTACAGACTGAATATTTAGACACACACATGGATGAAAGAGAGGGAACAAGGTAAGTTACTCAATTTCTGTTTGGTGTTGCAATTAAATGATGGTATCCAAAGTAACACATATACACACACAGCATCAGATAGTTGTGGTAGGAGGCGTGTTTTGTCGACCATGAAATGGCACCTAACCATGTCATTAGGCTGTAATGAACACATTGTACATGAGTACATATCACACTGGCAAAGTTAGAACTCCAGTAAAACAAGGATTTAGGCTTGTGTTAAAAGATGGTAGTGGCAGTATTCTATATTTGTTTTACTCAGTTTTTTGTGGCAAAAAAGATTTGAAGCTTTGGGGTTTCACACACAGAAAAGACACAGTGACATCTGGTGGTTTGTAGAACTTACAGCAGCCCTTCAAGACTTGGGCCGAAGCACTACAACACCTCTCATTTGAGTGGTTTCAGTCTCTCATATGTGCAATAAAAGTCTAAGAAACCTGCGCATCTGTACTACTCTGGTTCATAAGCGCTGCATTAAATGTAAAAGACAGTGTGTAATATATTACAGTAAAATAATAAACACATTGCCCGGTGTCCCGTGTGACCTCATGTGTTCATCATGGCTGACTTATGTATAATTTCCAGTAAATGTCCCTATCAAGCCCACCAAACCCTTTCAGACATTTTTTAAGTATACTTCCCCAATTTAAGTGAGAACATTTTTGTTGAAATTAAATACTAATCTCTCTTTTAAGTGTCAATAATTTATATACATTTGTAATGTTTTTTATTGTTTAATTTGTCAAAGGTCTGGCATGGGCTTAATGGGTTCCTCACGTTCCTTTTAAGCCCATGTGTTCCAAATAAGCCAACTTCATGATACGTTGAAACCAGTGGCAGGCCGTGTGTTTTATACCTGGGCCTTCTGTGTTGTCATACTACAGTTGAACCATCTCCTAATATCCTCATTATGACATCAAAGCTACGGGTTATTATTTGTTTCTAGGGGTGTAACAATACACATATTCGTATTGAACTGTTCTAGGCTCACGGTTCGGTGCGCATAACGAATTGAACAATACGTTTGAATAATACTTGTGCATTTGGAAAATCTAGAAGCTTAAATTCTGGGAAATATAATGTTCTTTCGGTGGAGCCACTACGCTCAACCTGGCAACCCACCCAACGTAACAGACAACGTGCTGTCTGACACGCCCACCACGGAAGAACAACATGTTCTGGGGGGCGCGCTATGCTAAACTAGCTTAGCAGGAAAACCAACAGCAGCACACACGCTACAAACTCTCCCCGCAGAGTTTAGGCAGCTGTTCCCTACTGATTCAAACAGGGATAAAGCAATCGCCACACAATCCCCATTTTTCCAGACCATAATTCTTGCTTTGTAAAAGAAAAGAAAACCCCAAACAGAGAATCACATGTCCGCACCTTAACCTCCACAGGTTATTATTTGTTTTGTGTAAAAATGAAGCTCAACACCTACAAATACACTAACTGCAGAGTGCAGATACATGGATAGGCGCATGACGGGATGCTTCGTCATCAACAGGCAATGCATATAGTCAAAATCAATGTAATTAACACAATGACAAGAACAAACTCACAAGAACCAGTCACATATATTTATATGACAACAAAGCATGACAAATCAATCCAGCAACACTGTGGAGCTAAAACACGTATTCCACCACACACTCAAGAGCAGGATCCACTCAAATATTATTCACATCAGAGGGAACAATATTAACCATATCATAAAAATGACATGATAGACAAATTAACACAGTAGTAACGCTACTGCAGATGTAAAACACCCAAAGCAGTTCACTTAAAGACAAAGTCCATCCTCCTTTCTTTGTTAACATAGAGTTTAATGACGCGGTTGTACAGAACATCGGTGCGGTTCAGTTCCAGCCAGAGGTCCTCCTGCAAACGTGTTCGTTGAGTTTTAGATCCACTCGGGTCTCAGCAAAAGTTTTCAAAAGCACCGTAACTTGAAAGTGTCCTGTCGTGGTATGGTGTCTTGTTGCTGCCTTGGTTAGCCAACTCAGGTTAGCGTAGCTCCAACACCAAGACGCTCAGTTGCAAATAAAACGTATTCTTAGCCATAAAATGTGTAACGCTTCTCCGACGCTGTTAGCTAGGAATACCGTTTGCAGATTCACTACTAATGTTCTAAGTAGATCACATGTCCCTGCTGTGCATCAGTGCTCAGCTGCTTCCTGTCTACTCCATAACTTTCTTCCAGAAATGAGAGATTTTGCATTGTTCCTCCCTGTACAGATGGCATGCTTTGGTCATGCGTGGGTATGAACTCTATAGTTCTTTCATGTTTTAGTCATCTCAAACTAAAACTCTTCTGAAAAGTAAAGGTTAAAAAGATGTTACCAATGTTAGGATAGTTATAGGCCTATACAGAACAAATTGATGCAATATCACTTTATATATGGGCATTATGTATCTGAATTATGGAGCTGATTCATCAGGACGTCAGCACAGAGCCTACGTGTACACCCCCTGATGGCAAAATGTACGTTGATTTTCACGCCATCTTTTTTGAGGGGGTTGACTCCTCACATGTTAGAGGGCTATTCATGTCCTCATAGAACTGGAGTTCCATCCAGTAACTACAATTAACTCATACATGTTAGCTCATCAACAATGTGTTTTCTTGTCTGTGCGTAATGATCGTCTCGTCTGTGTAATGAGACGACTGGAGTCATTATACTGGAGCACGTGTAGCAAAATAACACACGTGAAAGTGTTGTCTCAGTTAGTAATTTTTCTATTTTTTAAAATAGATTTTATTTTGTAGCGAGTAACGAAGGTTTCAGGGGAAATGTATCGGAGTCAAAGTATCAGTTTTCTTTGCAAAATGTAGTGAAGTAAAAGTAAAAGTCAACAGAAATATAAATAGTAAAGTAAAGTACAGATATCCAAAAAAACTACTTAAGTACAGTAAGGAAGTATTTCTACTTCGTTACTATACACCACTGAGCTCATGTTAGCGCGTGTTTCAGCGGACCTCTTCCAAACCAGAATTACATAACTTTTGAAAAGGTTGTTAAGCTTCTTGTTAAACAAACAGGTGAAGAATTATACAGATAAAGGTGTTACACAACATAAACGGACATATAAAGCTGATTATGAATATGGTACCTACTTAGCTTGTATTTGTTATAGGGAGTATTGTAAGTGTTTGTGTGCATGTATACAAGTGTGTTGTTACAGATATTCCTACTGTATGCTGCACAACATAACATAAGTTAAAAGTTAATTGATCCCAGCATGGTTAAACATGATCAAACATCGGCATTGAGAGATAGACTTACTTGTTGTCTGGGAGTTCCAAGTGTAGCATGGAAGTCATTCAGTAGATGTGCAGTCATGCCAGAGGCTTTGGAGTAGCTGCAGGTTCAGGAAGGAAGGCGTTCTGTCCATTTATGCTCTTCTTACCCTCGCCCCACAAACCCTTCATCTCTACACAAAAACGATGACAGGAAAATAAAAGTTAAACCACTGTCACATGATAGAAACTGTAAGCATAAAAAAACGGAAAAAAGACTGACCTACAGCAGAAATTCTGAAGATTGTTGTTGAAATCCACAGAATGCAAAAAACATATACAAATATAATAAGTAAAAAATGAAAAAGTGTTACATTCATTCTTTATTTTCTAATGCCTTTGTTTTATTACTCAGTGCCAATATAACCCTTCAATGCCAATGTTTCCTTTTTCACTTCAGGTTCTCTTTTCAGTGCTAACATATTAAGCCACTGTCCCGGCTCCATGTCAGCCAATGTAATGACATAGCGTGTTTTAGTAGTTTTTGGACAGCAGTGGAGCTCTGTGGCACAGAGGAAAACCGTTGAAAGGTTTGGAATCTCCTGCTACAAAAGCTTGAGGGCAACAGTCAAATTAACAGGCAACGTGTTGTGCTTCCAGAAGCTCTACTGGAACTTGATCGGGTAATATCAGCTAAACATACTATTGACTGACAAATCCCAGTTCAAACCTGTTCAATCACACCACAAAGTAGACTGCAGACAAGCAGCTTCCCAAAATATTCAGAGACCAATATTCAGTAATGATCTAGGGTCCCTTAGGCTTTTGTGGACTGGAAAACAAATTCCAAATCAAAGTGTATTTGGGGAAAAATGTATTTGTAGCAGTATTTTACTCATTTTATTCTTCTTGTAAATGTAAATAATACATATGTTGTCTGTATTATACTGGTTTCATTTAGTTTAAAGAGCCATTATTGAGAAAAAAAGCATCAATATAACAGGTGGTTCCAAACTTTTGAACAGTAGAGTACATCAGACATTGATACACACAGAATACTTGTTGGGTTAACCTTTAATGGAATTTGTTGACAATAAGAGAAATAAAGAATATCCCCCAATTTATCCTTTAAATACATGTGAAATACATGTGACTAAATAGAGTTATGAGGTTTGGCCAGTAGATGGCAGTGATTTATGTTAGTGGCACAATTGCTAAGAACTGAAAAAAAGAACCTGCAGGCTTCATTTCTTGGTGATAAAAATATAGAAGATAACTTTTTGTAATGTTTTTATCACATTATTGGCTGTGTAGCCTTGTGTATCACAATAATGATATAAACGTGGCATTATATAAGCTATTCAACATGATGAGATTGAGATGGGTCCGCCCTTGTTCAATTTACCTATTGAACTAGACGGTCACTTTCAATGTCTGTGACAAATTAATTGAAATTAAACAGATAATAGTGCTGCTTAGATGGTGTACAGCAAGGAGAATGGCGGCAGCAATCAAACCTTTTACGTTTAAACAGTACATGGATGATGAAAGATAAATAGCCCTCATTCATCGCTTAACAATGAAGTGGTGTCAATTAATTTAATGAGATGCAGGCACCGATGGCACATTGTAGAGAAAATGGCCTAATTCAGGAGCTTTCAGAATAACAGCTTTCATTTGAGGTAAATTAGATTTTTGTTTTGTTTGGGTGGATCACAATAAGCGTCACTCATGGTCCATTAACAAGGATCATTGTTGCTGAAAAGGAGATCTCTCTTTCTCTCTTTTGAAGGAGCAGAGGTAGCCATCTATGGTGAGAACAACACCACATCTTTTTTTGCACTCTATTCGACTCGTACCGTTGTTTCCCTTCACTTTCCAGCAGACACAGCCACAGTCATTTCCCTCCAAAATATAGAAGGGGCATTCTCCATTTTCCCATCATTACCCCGCGCAGATTGATGCCCACCAAGTGTGGGTCCGCTTCCAAAGTACATTGTTTCAGAGGAAAATGACCATGACATATTCTCACAAAAGGCTCCATTTAATAGAGCCAAGGCAGTGGACACAGTCTTATTCCCATCATCGTGTTCTCATAGTCCTCCTCAAAGCGGGTAAGCCTTTTCACACAGTGCCATTGCATAGTTTAGAAACCCAATGGGCATTTCTCATTCAAGCCAAAGATTCCTATTTAAGCAACTCCATTCATCCCTCTTGACTATGTTTTACACCTCGCTCGAAATATTGCAAAAGGATATTTGAGTATAGTCAGTTTTTTCATTTACCCATTCAATGTTTGTCACAATATTTCTTTGGCTTTTGTATTTAGGTGTCTGTATCTCGGAAATAAATATTAGGCTGTGATGTTTTGCCAGTGTTGGAAGCATCACGTTCAGCTGCATGTTGTCTATAATGCATTCTCCAAGTTGTTTGAGTCTGAGTCATTAGAGAGACATCCCTTACCCTTTTGGCCTCATCGAAGTGAAGGGCCCTACACCTAGGCAAACCCCCCCCCCCCCCCCCCCCCCGCGGACGCACAACATAACGGCAGGAGAATTAGGCTCCCCTCGTCCTCTCCGTAAGCACAACAAAGAGGCTCTCTGCTATTTATTTTAATGAGATCTTTTCATCACCATCAGAAAGAACATTTTAGCCTGCAATTTTCAAGCCATTTCATAAGCTGAAAATTGCCGTTTGTGAACCATTTCCCCGCTAGTAGCTCTCAAATACACTCTCATTAGTGAGCCTGGAGGTGAAAATTCGAAAATTATCTCTAAAAACAGGCACATAATCTCCCTCATCTGTTTCAATTTCAGAAGTCTCTGATAAGGCCCAGCTCTTTTTGTTTGAGGACATCATCATTCTAATAATTGTCTAATGCCCCTTGTTCCTTTGACCTTAAAGTAAAGGCCTATGTGACATTCAGGTCTCCTTAATAAAGCTGCTTACCAACAATTAAATCAGCTACCAATAATATGATTGAGCCTGTACTGTACATATATGGACATAATGATAATTCCCAATTTATTTCTTGTCTCTTATTTTCTTAATGGATTGCAATTAGCAATAGAGTTACAACTTGCTGATGCAGCTATTAGTCTCAGGCTAGTTATTGAACATATGATCATTGTTGCTATCTTCTTTTTAACCTCACAGCCAGCTGCTCACTGACGATGCCTATAATGACCTACGCTATGACCCCAACTGGAGGACCAACCTGAGGGGAGCTGGCCGCTTCAACGAGAGTCCACACATTTCTGTTGAGGAATATTACCAGGTCCCTAAAGAGAAACCTGGTCAGTCACGTGGTGACAGCCAAGGACCCGTAATAAAAGGAGAATACAGATACATCATCGACACAAGTCCAGCTCTTCTGGTGACTCCTGATATGGCTGGCAATGAGCCTGCGCAGCCGTACCGCCTCCACCCAGAAGATGGTCAGACTAGCACAGTGACATCACCCCACTGTTACAACTATACGTTACAACTTCAATCACCAGAGGCTGATCATTCAAAACCATCCTGCCGTATCACTAAAAATGAAAGTGACGAAAGTTTGCTGAAAGGATTCATAGCGAAGTATTTGAATAGCTGTGACAATGCTGGGGAAAATGCAAGCAGGTCTCCTGAGCTGACCAAGGATATTCATGCTATGTACAGCCTGCAAGAACTGAGGCATACACAAGGGGGACCCAGTCAAATACAGCAAATGAGCACATTTCCCAAGGTTTTATTCAACAAAAAGCTAGAAAGACTGCCAGAGGACATAGTGGAACGCAACAAAACAACCCTGGGATGCAACACGTCCACATATGGCTCCTATGCGAGAGTGCATGTACGTAAGCAGGATATGCCTCATAACGTCAATAAGGTGTGTATATCGTTTGGATTTTTCTCAACCAACAACATATGCTGACGGTTAAAATTCCTGAATGAGAATTGGATTTTTGTCTTGTGATAAATTCTCAAACAGCTCTGTAATGGCCACTCATAGGCAGGCCCTCTCTTGAAACAGGTTGCAATTACAGAAACAGACAGCAGGAGCTGCACTAACATTGATAATGATTCTTGGGCTGTCGAGCTTTTGTTACTCTTACAGGACTTAAGGTTAGGTTTCACTGGGGACTACCGGATATATATATTGGAATGAAATATGCAATATGAATTCTTTAAATCACAGAATAAACGGTCACTGTTTACACTTGAGTTTTTGTGATCTGCCGCTTGGCCTTGTTTGGTGATGGACAGATTAATCTATTTGATACTGGCCTCTATGAATGACCTTTTTTTAGGTTGTTTGTTTTGGAAATGAAGATGGCAGATTGTGGTTGTAGCCATGATTGAGGTATTATTGAGGTAAAACAGCTATTGGCAAGTTTGTGATGCTGTGTATTTTAGGCAGTAAGTATAGCTTTTGGAGTATCAGCGAATGAATGTGATAGTGATGATAGCGCAATGTTTTGCGATGTCTTAACCCATTAAGATGTTTTAAACACAGAGGTCAGTTCTGGGGCTTGTTAGTGCTCCTGCACAACACATGCTGTTGTGTCTTCATGTCTATCAGAGATCTGCATTTACTGTCCACTCAGATGAAAAGCAGTGTGAGTGTCAGTATATTTCTCCTCTTGGAGACACTGTTAATCGGCAGTTCCTTGAATGCAGCTTTTCCCCCGAGCAGAATATAGGCCTTGATTGTTTGCTTCTGCACGAGCCAAGTTTATTCTCATTTAGTAATATTATTGGTATCTTTATACCTTTTATTGTCATCTCAGACAACTAAGAGAATATCCTATGATGTTTGCTCTGACCCGGTCTGCAAAATTAATTTGGCAGAGGAGCATAGCTGTTTTCATCTGCCTTCTTCTCCACCATATAAAAAGAGCTATGACTGGCAATGCAGTGCTTATTATGAGTTGATGTGTACAACAAGAACATCAGAGACGCATGGTTACCAATAGGCTCTTAGAGATCCCTGCACCTGGCACAGTGGCATAATTGGTCGGGATGGCCCGAATTCCCCATTTGTTGGGCCACAAGACTGTTTGCTGACTATAATATCCCCCAACCACCTGAGCCCCAGCCCTCGACAATGTCTCATATCATCACCATTTACATAGTCAAGAGCCGTTAGCTTTGTGCAATGGTAAACAGAGCCAGAGCCTTTCCCTCTCCGGAACCCTTGTGTTTTGTCATTTCCCTCTGAATTCGCTTATTAGTTTTCCATTGCCCCGTCTCCCCAAAGACGTGTCTTACTTAATGGGGGACATAGGGCACAAAAGAAGGGGCACCAATTTGTCGTCTATTTCCTGTTTTATCATAAGATTAATCTATGAATTGGGTATGTTCTGGCAACTGTATAATGTATCAACAAAGCTGATCAGAAATAGGCTTAAAGCAAAGTCCTTTTCAACCATATTTAAAAAAATAGACTCACCAAAATATAGGAATATCTATGTAAAAACTGCAGTTCATTGCATCATTGTGATTAACATGCCATTGTTACAAACGTGTACAGTTCATTCTTGATATGTGAACATGAGCAGGTTTCTCAAAATCAAAAGATCCCAAACTCTTTAGATGCCATCATCGTGAGACTTCTCTTTGACCTGCATTATTGAGTAATTAGAAAGTAAGAGGCTGAATTAAATTGGCAAATGCTCACGGCACATTTTGTTTAACTGTTTGAATGTAAATGCACAAACATTGAACTGATTCTACAGAGTCACAGTTTCTAGTCTTCTGGTGCCTCATGTTTGGAATGGTTTGGAATAGGAATAGGTATTTTTATTTTCACAAGCACTGAATGAAATATTATATCATCATAAGATTAAAGAAGTAACATATGAGAATTTTGTTATCTTCTACCTTCAGTATTTGATATTTTGAAATGTAATTTAAAGGTCAGATAGACAAACACATTTTATTTTTCTTAACTAGGATAACCACATCACAAAGCTGTTATATCACAAAGCTTGTTGTGCTTCCTCCCACCCTTCCTTGTCCATGGCTTCTTGCAAAAGATAGCAACACTCAATATGTGTCCAGACATGCCAGTTGTTACTAGGCCCTTTTTAAAACAGCCCTCTTTTGAAGAGCACGGCCATCTGAAGGCAACTTGTGATAATTAGACGTGTTATTAAATGTACACAATTTCCTAATGCAGCAAATGTTTAGCTCAGCCAAGTGGCAGTAGACATGATTGGCTTCATCGGGGCTTGGGCCTCCTTTGATAAAGACAGAAGTAGCAGATCAATCTTCTGCTATTGCACTCACCCCTTAGAGTCCCTACTCCTCTGGCAGGCCCTCACTTCAAAGCCAGGGCAACATAATGTACAATCTTTTAATAGCTTTAGACCAAAGCTCTGGGGAGCTCTCTGCCACTGTATACCCTGCCTCAGTCTAAACACCTAATCAAGATTACCTGGGCTGGCCACAATAGCAGCTAAATGCAATTCAAGATCCACAGCCCCTTTGAAGTCTTCATTGCAAAAAGCAGATGTTTCCCGGGTACAGGAGGTAATACAGCTTGCTGCAATTGCCAGACTTTGTTGTGACATCGTCTCGCAGGGAAGCAATTACGAGCCTCCCAATTTAGTAAAAAAGATATTACACAGTTTACCATGCTCAAAATGCAATACAGGCTTGATCATTTGCTCCAACTGATTGGGAGGTTTATAATGGGTGACAAAAGGCAATGGCAGGGGGAATGGGTAAAGGTGTGTGTGCAAGTGTGTACACTGCTGGACATGAAGTAGTCACTGACACCTGCTCCTGATCTTCAAACGACTGCTCTATCCTTATTGATCATCTGTAACAGCACCCACATGTCTAAAAGGCTCTCTGTCATTTCAAAAAGATTCCCCTATTTGGTTTGTGAGTTTATGTATGGCTCAGTTAATTGCCAAAAGCATAAAAATGTCCTCAAAAGTCACAGATAGAGGACCATACAGCTTACATATAGAAACAGCATGAGATCTAGGTGGTTTGTGCAACAGTGCCCTGACTTCCTCTCAGCATAATAGTAGCACCTTAGCCTATTAGATGCAATCACAAACACACTTATTGATGGATATGTTACAACTGGATCCACTCATTCCTTGTGACCTTATTCAAGCTCACATAATTGGTGGAATCCAGTGGAAAGTCTTCAGCCTGTCAATACCATCGATTCAGTCAGATGGTCCTCTGCCACGGAGGGGAGACCTGAAGCAAACTAAATGATTTTCATTACAGCATTAACTGAACATATTTCCATGCCACAAACGTAAAATGAGTAACAACTGAAAAAGTAAATTAATGTATTATGGTGTAGTAATGGATGCAGTATTGATGCCACGGTTTCTTTTGCAGTATTGTGTCTATGGACACTTAAATGTTTACGTTCTTGCAAGGGCCACCTAGCTGCTGCACAGTTGGGACACTATCACCTTGTCTTCTAATTGCCTTTAGGGAATATAAACACAGTGGCTGATGCTGTTGTTGCACTGTGACTTGCCAGGGATGATCTTTAAAAAAAGAGCAGCCGGAGTGAAAAGGAGAGGATTTGAGAAGCATTATTATTTTGAGCACTTGAGCAGCCACCTTGGCGCTGCCAAGGGGATGAGGATAAATATTTTCCCACTGGATTGGGCAAAGCTGATGGTTGCTAAATCAGCGGCATTAGATGCATGATGTTATGTTTCTTTATTTGAACAGGGAAAATTTTCACTTGCTCATAGACCTCCTGCTAAATAATTTGGTGAGATCATGCAAAGAAGAGCTCCAGCCCTTCCTACACTTGGGAAAGAATTGTGCCTCTTATAAAGAGCTTGTGTTTATCTGTTGTTGTTTTTCTGATGTGAATGGGTAGATTCAGAGTTGATGCTTTGTCCTCCAGAACACTTTCAGAAATAGGCAAAGCTATACTCTGCATGTTAGCATATCTCACAGAATGCAGAAGATTCAGACAGTCAACATTCACAGCAGCAGTCTTTGCCTATGATGATGGCAAAATCAGACCCACAATTAGAGTTTGTATGCAGGTATTAAAACACAGTATTCCAGTTGTGTATGGTAGTGACTGTTTCTGTTATTACATGCCTATTTTCTCTTTGGATATGGAGGTTTTATGTGGGAAATCATGTTATATGCTTGGATCTTGCCATATGTCTGGGTTTTGTGAAATAATACCCCTGCATACCAAAGTCACTATCAGTACCCTTTTGTTGCTCTGACATTTTACATCAATGAAAAGATGTTATCCTCAGACTGTTAATCCTGCTCTAACCCCAGGTCACCCAGATCAGCGAAAGGAAGAAAGCCCAGCGAAAAGAATACCCCAACCACCTTCAACCGCAGCAGCAGCCCCCTGCCCCGGGGGTCAAAGCTGTCTGGGGAGACTGTCTGAGCTCCCCATTGGCAGGACCGGCCGCCGTAACTCAGCCAAACTCCCAGAAGACGACTCCATCGCAGCCTTTGCTCCCCACCATCCACCTCAAGATCAACCTCAACACTTCTTCCCATCTCCTTCCGTTAATCCAGCAGAGAGGCCAGAATGACGTCATCAATTTAGCGTCTCTACATGGTTGTCCACATTGGAGCCTTGCATCTGAAAATGAACTTGCCTTGTCCCCTGGATGTCAACAAAAACATCCAGGAATGTCCTCCCAGATGTCTTGGAGAGGGGTAAACGCACATCTGCACCACCGAGACCTGGAGAGTTGCTCCGAAGAACGACAAAGGTGAACCATTTATAGAATTAGTTTTCTGACCAAATCTCACAATTTGAGGATCTCATTGGTAAATTGGATCATTGCTGCACCGAATAATAGCGGTCAGATAGAAGAAATAGAGCAAATGAGGTTAAAAAACACACTAGTGCGATCACAACACAATGGTTAAATGAAACCACAAATGACAGAACACTTGTGCGTTATGTAAACCGATTAGCAATGTTACACCAAATGAAGAAGAAAAAGAATATAAGCATATGCAATATATGAAATAATACAATATGAAAAATACTTTTTGGTGTAGTAGTCTATTATTATTGGGTGTCATCAGTATTCATCCACCAATAACTTTGTGTTTCAGGACAGCTGCATTAAAGTGGCCATTAACCTGTGAAGGGGAGGACCAGCAGCAAGTTCCACAAAACCTCCTCAGGACATCCACCACCCCTTTGTCACTGGGCTCTGGCTCCTGCCCACTTCTGCCAGCTATAGGAATGACAGGAAAAGAGCCTGAGCTGAGCCCTGATGGGAACACAGACAATCCCGTCCATAGAAGCAGCTCTAACGGCTACCTGGTTCAGATGGAGAAACAGAAGCAGCGAAGGGTGAGAGTCACTTACAAGGTTGGTGTGTCTGTGAGCGTCATTTGTGAATGCTGACAGTTTTGTCACCTACTTTGGAGGTTATATTAGTTTTTCGTCAGTGTATCATTGTATTTCTGTATAGCTGCCATCTAATCTGAGATGTCACACAGATAATAAAACACACCACGAGACTATTTGTTTGAAATCCATGCATTTTAAAACTGTGGTTAAACAGGGCTCAAGAGCCACAAAACTCACTCAACACATACTGAATAATTGTGTTCCAGTTAGAAAAATAAGGACTCATTATGCAGTTTCACCTAACAAAAGTGACACATGAATTCTTCAATTGAGTGGCATTCCCTTTTAATCTCCACGTACACGAGAGGTTACACAAATAAATTCCCCTTTGAAGTCCCAGATAATCCCCTCAGCTGTCTCCATGCAGGGACAGCTTAATCCAACAGGAGTGTTCTGGTGACTAAGGGCACAAAACATCAGGTTAATTGTCTAGCTCCACTAAGCTACACTTAATTGCCATAAGATGATGACTATATAAACCACAGAGCTGCAGGCTCTGAAAAGCCATTTAAAGATGTGTTAGAGGATAAGGTGATTAGAAGGGAGAGAGTCTGTGAGGTGCAGGGCCACTAAAGATTACCATTTGCATTTAATGATTTGGCTGTTTGTTTTTTTTCACCTCTCCTTTGGTTTGCCAGGCTGAGATGGGTCCTGATGTCGGGTATATTTAAATACAGGTGACTGTAGCAAAAATTCTTCTTGCTGTTCAAGCCGGTCCAAGTCTCACTGGTGAAACTAATCCCATAATTGGTGCAGATTGACAACAAGCAAACAAAATATTGATATTTTAACATAGTGTTTTTTCCTTGCACAGCAGCTGGATTTGCAACATCACAGGATTATGTTAAAATCGCGGGATCACAGGATATCCATCTTCTTGAAGTAATGCCTTTTTGTCTGAACAACTTCTGGCCAGACCAATCACCAATAACAGCTTGTCAGATGGTTCTCTGTAACAAACCATCTGACTCATCAGGTTAGCTTTAAGTGCCATAATACAAAAGGATAATGTGATCTCTGTGTGCAAACATTTGCACACGACTGGCCATGCTCTTAACAAATATACCCTTCTATCCAGCAATGTCCCCAACTGCAGGCAAACGGGAAAATTCAGGCACAGACAGACAGATTGAATATATATATATATATATATATATATTGAGTATGGCGGACCTCAACTAGTCGACTATTTGATGTTTTGATCTAAGGAGGAGCCTAATTTCACTGCCAGTCTCACAGTCGCATCGTCGCAGTGTCAGAAAAATGTGATTATGAAATAAAGGACCATTCTTTTCTGGTTATATGGGGGTGCTGAATGTCAGATTTTACATAAATTGCTTGGTTTCTCCCAATAAATTCTAAGATATATCCTTTTTTGGTTTAAATATCAGTCTATTCAAGGATTCAAGGATACAGGGATCATTAATTTTCATAATGCCACACAGGGATGCGCAATGAAATTCAGTTGTAGCTCATTCACAACAAACACATGACAAACAAATAAAATTATGAATTTGCATCATAAGGAATGTAAACAGCAGCAAGAAACAAATGAAAAATTCTATGGGCAGATAATATGGCCGACATCTTCACATTAGATGTTGATGAATGTATTCCGTCATATGCCATTAGTAATAAACACGAAAAAAAAAAAATATATAGACAAAAATGTAGCGAAATTCATGGGCACTATCGGCCGCAGCATGTACATGCGCCACCATTTCCATAGTCATTCTGTCTGTCTCATCGATCTCTGCTCATTAGAGTATTTTAGATAGCCGGCACTGTACACGCACACTACACACAATAAACAGCGCTGTCCATTATTATTATTATTATATTATAACAGCTAGACGATAGTCACGTGTATCTCGGACAATCATTTTGTTGTTTTTATATATTTTTTTATATAAAGTTTAAACAGAGGGGGGATCAGTGAGCGATAGTAAAGACTTGACCAATCAGATCAGTCAGTGATACCCCTGGTATAGTGTATCATATGTATTGTTACCTCAACTAACAATTGAGTTAGCTAGACCCAAGGAAGGCTAGAAAGTATGGTGAAGTGTTTAGAGCTGTATTCACACTGAGCCTTCACATATTCATCCTGTGGTGCCCAGCTTCCTCACCCCCTGACCTCCCATCTCTCCCACCATGTTAACCATCATGTCTGACGAGATTACAGGCTCAAATTGTAAAGCAGTCTTGTTGCAGCGCCCGGGCATGAAAGCAGATGAGCGTGACTTAGGGGTGGAGTGAGAGGGGAGAGGGCTTGGAAAGAAAGGTACCCTGCTGTGTCCATGGCCAATGGCTAAAGCAAACTGAAATCCTCCTTCTGAAAAGCAGCCAGTAAAATCTGGAATGATTAGCTCCCTTTTGTCTGGGGCAGCTTGTGGATTGCATGCCCCCATGCGCATATGGTCACACACACACGCCATCATCCCCAGTGGCTGCTTAGGAGCGGGTATACAGTACATCTCTTTGTTGCTTTGCAGTATCACTTTAACCTCAGCTCAACATCAAGTTCCCTGAGAAAAGTACTTCAATGTAATATCAAAGCCTGATTAGGAAATATTGCATGCTATGCAAAATCCTTTGAAAGCTGACACAGTATTTATACTTTATACTGTTTGTGTCAAGTTATTTAACAACCACTGGTGTACACAAACTATACACAGGAGTAATAGGTTTCTGGTTTATTTGGAATAGTTAGGGTGGTTAGCAAGACCTAGATAGCAACTATCGAACAAAACACCACTTACACATATTTACCATCAAAATCGACAGAAAAAGACCTCATGAGACTGAACATATTGTTTGATTGAGAGGCAATCTCACTGAACTACAGTGCAATTAGAAAGGATCATGTGTATAATCAAAGAAAAAAGTCTGCAGCCAGGGGTTTCTGTGAGGCTCTGTGGTGCTTTGAGCTAAACTGTCAGCATTGACATGCTCACAGTGGCCATGCTGAGGCTGATGGGAATGGCATTAGTTTCACAGGTCATAAACCAAAGTATGAATTGATTACATTTTGAAACTAAATGGAATGATCACCCCATTATTACAATTCATCCTAAGGGGGACATGAATGTCTCAACCAAATTTCATGGAAATTCATCTGATTGGTGTTGAGACGGCCTTCAGATGGGTTGCCACCATTTCATTTCACACACTCATGGTGGTGCTAGGCAAGGAAAAGTAGTTATGATAAATTGTCTGGGAACCATGGAAGCACACAATTGGCTGCCAATTCATCAAGAAGTCTTTGACTGGATAAATTAGAACTTTGATGTGCAAGCGGGACAAGATGATTATTCAGAGAATCACCAAATTCATCAGGATACATTCTCTGGTCACCATGAATATCTGTACCAAATTTCATGACACCCATCCAAAAGTTGTTGAGACAATTCACTAAAAAGGTCACCCTCATGGTGTCAGGGGATCATTCATGTCAGTGAGCTTCATCGTCTGGGGACATTGAATGTGAAACAGTCCCTGGGTGTAAGGCATGTGTGTGGTTGAGCATGAAACAGAACCAGGCTTTATCATGTCAAGAATCCCCCAAACAGATGCACTTAAGGTCACTTCACCCCATTTAATCAGACCAAGGAATGCCATCTAGACTTTGATATATTTCATCATACACAGTTACATACACAGTATGTTGTAGTTAGAGATACTGTAGTGTAACCCATAGTACTGTTGTTACGTTCCCTTTTTTAGGGTCTAAAGCCATGTTCACACCAAAAGCGTTTGACGCGTTTGACGCGGCGCGATTACATACAAAGTCTATGTACAGACGCGTTTGGGGCGTTTGGCGCGTTTGGCGCGTTTGGGGCGTCGCGTTTGGCGTGTTTGGCGCGTTTGGCGCGGCGCGTTTGACGCGTCAAAACGTCAAAACGCCGAAACGCCGAAACGCCCCAAACGCTGAAGTTGAAATATTTGAACTTCTGCGAAAAAATCGCGTGACGCTCCAGCGCGATAGCCAATCAGCGTTGAGTTGCTCTCTCCGTCATCAGTGAAGTCCTGCCGTTGCTAAATCAGAAAATAAATGCTGTAGCCGCTATGTTCACCCAGAGCTCTACGATACCTCATATCAGTAGAGACCGGACCAAACTATGTGTAGACATGTTTGTGTGTAAACCATATGGTACAAACAATGAATAGACGCTGCCGTATTTACGTCTATATGACGTTATCGTAATGTTAGCATAGCCTAGCACCGATCGATCCGAGCTTCATTGATAAAACAAGTACAAATCGGCATCATTACGTAGTTATTTCGGAGTCCCTTTTTGTCGGTTTATTGCCGTTAAATCACAGCCAAGTCAGTTTATAGTGTGTTCATACAGCTGTAGTAAACAGCCGACGTGTGGCTCGCTAGACACAGTGAGCTCGATGAAATCCACGGAGCTCCTCCGGACTATGTTATGAACCAGACATGACGGCGTTTAGTTCCCCGTGATATCTGGGACTTCCACAACACGTACTGAGCAGAAATAGAGGCTATTTTTCTACGGTTGATGGCGGACAGTTGAACAGCTTTCAGGCCGATAAGCCACGCCCCCTTTTTGGCGCGTCGACGCGCTGGACGCGAATGAACACAAATAGTCCCCGCCGATGCCGGCGTTGCGTTTGGCACGTTTGGCGCGATTCGCGACGCGTGAAACGCTTTTGGTGTGAACGCACCTTAAGGGATGAGGGGAGTAATAAAGTAAAATTCCCAGTGAAAGAGAATCATGATCAACAGATGAATTATCATAAGAATATTTATTAACAAACGATTGACTCTTCACACGGCAGCAACTGAAAACTACTTTCTTATGACGAGAAAGCGACACTACTTGACACTATACGAACAACAGCCCACACCACTGAAACAAAGGTGATGTGATCCACAGCTTCACACCGATACCCACAGCTGTACTACTGCGGTTTGGGGCTGTCCGTATGGAGCTCCCAGCTTCTTATCCACTACTAATCAGTGATTGAGCGAAGCCGCGTTCGATCACCCGCCGCAGCTGGCATCCCGGGAAATGGGCGGCACCTGAGATGACACTGAGGGTGGGCAGAGGGAGAGCACAAACAACAGCACACATAACAACTGTATTCAAGTAATATTGAAAATATTCCTCAAATTGCTGAGCACTTTCTGGCACACTTATAGCTCACTTGAGTCCACTGCATTGTAATGTTTGATTTATCAGCGTTTCTCTTTGTTTCTGCAAGGTAGTGAGACGGCCAAACAAGAAGAGTGTTACAGAATGTTTGGTGAAGACAGTGTCACTCACGTTGAGGCTTTGTCTTGCTATGTCATCCGCTAGGCATTGGTCTATTATTTGGTATATTATTCTTATTTTCTCAGTGCACCATTTGAACCCAATGACAAACATCAAAATTGATCCAAATTGCAGTCAGGAATCTATTGTTTGAGCCATTTTGACTGCCATCAAAATAAATAGAGTTCAGTTCAACAAAGGTCAGCTTCAAATTAAGTAATCAAAAGTGTGACTTGATGTTTGATCGCACAAATGGTGTCCTGCAAAACTTGTCTCTCTCTCTGTCTCTGTCTCTGTCTCTCTCTCTCTCTCTCGGTCTCTGTTTCTGTCTTTCTCTTTCTCTCTCTCTCTCTCTCTGTCTCTCTCTCAGGCATACAGTCTTAAAGACTACAAGCAGCTGAAGTCAGATATAAATCTGTGTGGCCTGGGTCCTGACTACACAGCCATGGAAGAGACAGTAAGTATTGACCTGCAACATCAGTCAGTGTCAACTCAGCAGAAATTGTCCCAGACTCAACCGTTTGTGTTAGGTGGGTTCATTTATCCAGGAACTGCAAAGATATATCAACATGTTGCATTGACAGGCCTGTCATTTATTTTCTTTTAAAGGGACACTGTAAGTATTAGTGGCATCTAGTTGTGTGAGCCCCTCCCTTTCCAAGCGTATCGGAGAATTACGGTGGCCTACAGGATAAGTATCGTTAGGATTTTAGTACAACTAGTTATTTATAATTTAGATATAACTAAATATTGTTTCTAGAGCAGCAACGTCACTAATATCTCACTGGACACAAATCTAAAATGTCAATGAAATGATTACAATTTTTGAGTGAAGTTTATGAAGAATGAAGAACACAGACACCCGTCAGTAACAGTTCTTCCTCCTGTCCTGTCCTCCTGTCTTCTGTCCTCCTGTCCTCTTGTCTTCTGTTCTCTTGTCCTCCTGTCTTCTGTACTCCTGTCCTCCTGTCCACCTGTCTTCTGTCATCCTGTCCTCCTGTCCTCCTGTCTTCTGTCCTCTTGGCCTCCTGTCCTCCTGTCTTCTGTCCTCTTGTCCTCCTGTCCTCTCTCTTGCTGGCAGCCAGCAGAGAAGTTTAGTAAAAAAACTTTTGGTCAATCATTCCTGTTGGCTGAGCGGTGGTGGAGTTAGGTTTCACTTTCGTTTACATGTTGGCAGATGTATTGATAAAGTATTGGCTTTTTACTTGTAACAGTAACAAGCGTAGTTGCCATCAACTCGGGTATCCTTCACTTCACCTGGTTCACTTCACGACAGCAGCCTCTCTGTTCACACTTTGTGTGTGTGTGTGTTTGTGTGTGTGTATAGGTGTTTGTGTCTGTGTGTTTGTGTCTATGTGTGTGTGTCTATGTGTGTTTGTTTCAATATGTTTGTTTATGAGTGTTTGTGTCTATCTGTGTGTGTGTTTGTGTCTATGTGTGCGTATTTGTTTCAATATGTTTGTGTTTATGAGTTTTTGTGTCTACGTGTATGTGTGTTTGTGTCTATGTCTGGTCTGTATGTGTGTGTGTTTGTGTTTATGTGTGTGTGTGTGTGTGTTTGTGTGTGTAAGTGTGTTTGTGTCTACGTGTGTGGGTGTGTTTGTGTCTACATGTGTGTGTGTTTGTGTCTGTCTGATGCTGATTCAGCATTCCAAGTATTGTTCTTTGATTCTTTATCCAACTACTATTTCTTCCATACGTTTTTTGGATCTCTTCTTGCACATTTTCTAAGCTACAGAAACCGTTCGAAAATCAAAATGTTCAGCTCTTTAAGGACACCTCTGCTATGATTTTTTATATTTCTACCTCTTATGCTTTTAGAATTATTAAGCTTTTTGCAAAACAATTTTAAATGGGATGTTTATGGAGAACATTTTCAAATCCTCTTAAACTTTCAAAGCCTTCTTCTTCCTCAAACTTTCATCTATAGACACCATTTCAACTTTAAAAAGTGAAGAGGAGCTTCAGAATCTTGTGAAAAAAATATTTATATTTTGCCACTGATCCACAATTTTCACTCTTCATGCATTATTTTGGGTGAAAGTGTAGCTAATCGTGTACTTTTTGTAGACAAATGACTGTGGAATCCAACAGATTTACAAGTTTGGCACTCCAGCCTCACATTGAGAGGAAGTGCTACTATCTGCTCCATAGCGACCAATGTTAATTCTTACTCCAAGAACATCTTGCACAGACAACTGTCCAACATTTCTAGTCATCCTTCCTCTCCAGCTCTAATATCGGAGCAATAGGAGCTACGGTTATGGGGGTTTTGACAGGTTTTTCACAGCTTTATCTCAATGTTAGGGCTGCAGGCACACAGGTGTTTTTGATTGAGCTAATTTGTGAAGTTGATAAACACACAGACACACTGACACACATACACAAATGACTTAGAGATAATCAGTAAAAGCCATCGTCTCTGTCTGCCCATCTGTATTTGTGTCTCTCTCTGTCTTACTGTCATTCTGTGTGTGTCTCTCTCTCTTTTTCTGTCTGTCTGTGTCTCTCCCTCTGTCTCTCTGTCTCTCCCTCTCTCACTCTGGCTCTTTCTCAGTTTTTTCTCTCTCTCTCTGTCGTCTCTCTTTCTTTCTGTCTGTCTTTTTCTGTCTGTCTGTCTGCCTTTCTCCCTCTCCCTCTCTCACTCCATGCCCCCTCACTCTCTGTCTGTCTGTCTGTCTCTCTTTCTCCCTCCCACTCACTCACTCACTCAGTCTCTCTCTCTGTCATCTCTCTCTTTCTGTCTGTCTGTTTGTCTTTTTCTGTCTGTCTGTCTTTTTCTGTCTGTCTGTCTTTCTCCCTCTGTCTCTCCCTCTCTCTCTTACTCACTTACTTACTGCACTCACTCACTGTCTCTCTCCTCTCTCTCTCTCTCTCTCTCTCTCTCTCTCTCTCTCTCTCTCTCTCTCTCTTATAGTCATTCAGGTCTTCCCCTTTAACCCCCCCCATTTCAAAATAAAAGCCCCACAGAGTGAATTCTAACTGGAATGCTTGTGATGAAGCCTGTCATTTAATAACCTGTTTGTGTGTTTCAAACATTCTGATTCTGTCTCCTCTCCTCCTCTCTCCCCCACCCAGTCCCACCCTTTCAGCCTCATGGATTAACTGTATTTAAACATTAAGCTCAAAATGAGGCTTTTTTGTTGAAATACTTAATGCTCTTACTAATACTGTGACAACTACTACTACTGCTGCTAATATTTATAGTATTACTACTACTACTCTACTAGTAATACTACTACTACTACTACTTCTACTACAACTTCTGCTGTTACTACTACTACTACTGCTATTACTGCTATTCATGCTACTACCAATACTAATACTACTACAGCTATTAGCACAACTACTACTAGTACTACTACTACTGCTATTACATCTACTTCAAATACTACTATTACTATTACTAGTACTACTACTGCTACTACTACTACTGTTATTTTAACTACTAATACTTCTACTACAACTACCACTTCTACTACTACAACTACTACTGTAAATATCACTACTGCTACTACTAGTACTTATTCTAATGATACTAATACTTTTACTACTAATAATATTTATAGTACAACTACCACTTCTACTACTACTACAACTGCAATTGCTACTACTATTGCTGCAACTACTACAACTACTACTACTACACATGCTATTACTACTAATACTACTACTACTTCTACAAATACTACTTTTACATCAACTACTACTACGACCACTACTATAGCTATTACTATGACTACTACTACTGCCAATACTACTATTACTACTACTCCTTCTAATAGTTCTACTACTTCTACTACTATTACTACTACTATTACTACTACTACCACTTCTACTACTACTTTTACTACTATAACTTTGACAGTAAAATCGTTGAGCTTCAAGCTTTTCCTGCATTGTAATTCAACTCTTAGCTTCGTTCGATAATACAGTTTAGCTTCCAAGTCTGCCAGTTAGACATTTCCACTAGAAGGGTTTTCAGCAGTGCAGTCCAATGCTTTTGGCCTTCAACATGTTTCAGACAGGTGGTCTCCCATTTCTGTGTTTTCAGGAATTTCTTTGCGATTCATTTCAGCTTTCAGCATTCCAATGCATTTTTTGCAGGAAATGTATTTTCTAGTTTTCCTATGCATTTATCTGTCTACTTAGAGCTTTTCAGCATTATGAGGCAGAAATGAATCTGTAGACTAGTGTACACATTTTCTATTTTCTTTTTCAGAGCCTCTCTGGTCTTTAAATAGAAGAATGATACAGAAGAATACAATACAAAAGCTGCCCTACATACCAGGATGTTATATTAATTTGCTGTTTTGCTGCAATACCTGCTGTAAGCAGTGACTCACAAACGTGATTAGAATTAGTTTGGACAAAATTATGTCTGTGTCTACATCCTGATGACGAGTGTCACTGTGTGTCCACTGACTCTCTTCCAACTGTCATAGTTCTTTATTTAAAGGCTCCCATGCTGTTCCACAGATACACTTACATCTACAAAGCAAATGAGGGTACCTCAAAGAAGTTAAGTGCTTTATGCTGGGATGTATCTTTTAATCCCCAGTTGTAAAAAGTGAGCATGTTTGGCCAATTTACACTAGATTGAGCCCTGGGCATCTCCAGGTCCAAGCCTATTAGTGAATGATATGTGTAAATGTTGATAGCCCCACTGAATGGCTGGCTGTGTTTGGTATTGTTGGGCTGCGTGGAGAGGCTCTGCTGGGGGGAGCACAAAGAGAAGGGCCTTAAGGGAGAAATGGCTCAGTTAATTAAAACCCTCTTTTATAATCTGCTTCTATTTCTCTCCCACTCCCTCTCTCGCTCTTTCACCGTCATCATGCTGAGAAACTGAAACGACAGAAGCTGTATTCAAATGTGATCCGTGAGCAGAACAAAAAGATAAGTAGGATTCCCTTTCTACTGGCCAAGGACCCGGAAGGCAATGACAAGAAAGTTCCCAGGATGAAGGTGTGTGTGTGCTTCTTTGAATGTGTATGTGTGTGAAACCTAACACATGTCTTTTTCACAACAGGAATATGTGCTTGTGGTTGTTTGAGAGACAAGTTGTGACTAAGCAAAATGACAAAGAGTGTATGAGATCAGGGAGAATGTCACTACATGGATCCAACCTGGTATCTGGATTCACTAAGCATGACTGATCCTTGATAACCAGTCTCACACAACTGGTTAGCAAAATATGACTATACATTAGGGGAAAATACAGATTTTTTAAATAATGACTAATTTAACAGTTGCGCTCTTACTGTATGTGTATTTAACAACATACGTATTGCGAATAAATATAATATACACAAAACACCATGATAATTCAAAGTTAGGAAGTTGTACTACAGAGAGGATTACTTTAGAGAAAATGCAGATGAATGCTTGGCTTGATAAACCTCAAAGTCTGAAAACCAAAAGTCTCATCATTGATGTTCAAAGAGTCCAGGGTACTATTTTTTATCTTCTTTAATCGTTTTTATTTTATTGAGTCAATAGAATTTTTTTTCATTCATAATGTCGTCACATGCTTTGATGGAATTTGAGGGCAATACACTAAAAAGTCACTGTCAGAAATAAAATGAAATAATGTCACCATCATTTTATGTGTAACGTAATTTAATAAATTCCCAGTGACTAAGACGACGTGCCGGCACTCCAGCAATAAATGTGTGACAGACTTTAAATTACGTCTTTTAATGTAGACCACATCTGAATTTTTTTCTCCATTCCATAAAAACTCAAAAACCTTCAGTGCATGATTCTTTCTGGCGATACGGTTAGAAAATTTGGGCTAAACCTTTGTGATCCCTGTGAACAGCTGATTTTGCGTCAAGCAGAAAAGTGGTATCAATGCGATATATCTGATTTTCAGTGTATTTCTCCCCACAAAAGTTATCTTGAATATATTATGCAGCATTATCAGCTCTTTGTCCACAATAGAAGACAGGGAGACATGGAGGAAGAGAAATCATTAATTTGTTACTTTAACTAATTTACCAATTTGGCATTCTCTCTTCTAAATAATCAGCCACCTCACTATTCACCATGAAATGAATCACAGACTTTAGGATCATCCTTAATCCAGGGATATGTACCAACATCAATGGTTTGTAAGAGTGGTATTTAACAATATAATGGGACATGCAGCAGAAGTAATCCTGACCATAAACCACAGAACAGCACATGACCCATTGTACATATATAGAACATATTCTAACTATGTAATCCAACAAATCAGACTTTAAGATACTCTCTTACTAATGATTAAATTCAGACTGACAGTCAGCAGATTATGCAAAAATAACCGTCATCATGCACTCCACCTGATGTGGCCGAGAGAAACCTCTCACTTCTCTCTTTTAACAAATCAAATGCTCCCACCTATTTGTCTTGTTTAGTGATCCAGATAGATTTATTAATTACTTTGAGTTTGACTTTGAGTTTGAGATTTATATAGGCTATTTATTTAGGTATATATTACTTTGAGTTTGATGTTCAGTGATCCAGATTTATTTGTTTAAGTATTTTTACTTTCACTTAGATGTTCAGTTCAACAGTTTTCCAGTTGTTACAGTCTGTAATAGAGTCAGAAGTTGTTCATTCGGATTAATTTCATTTTTTCATTTTTCATCAGGGTTATCAGCTGATTAATATACAATTGTCTTTTTCCTGCTCCGAACTATTATTATATCGATTATATCGATTATATCGAATATTATTATATTATATATTATATATTATTAATCCAGACAGTTTATTGCAAGGGTGCAGGTTTGGTCTCAGCACTGCCATAAAAACTTAGTTGATATTATGTTAATAAATAGTTAAATAAATGAATAAAAAACGTTCAGCTAAAATGCCAATATACAGTAACAGTATATTCTATATCCAAAATATATATTAAAACACTTTTCAGTTGTGCAGGCAAAAAAGACAAAACAAATAAAACTATTCTGCACCACTTAATAGGCTATAAATAAAGTGCTTTCCTCTTTTATGCAATTATTAGTAGTGCTGGGCAACGATTAACATTTTTAATCTCGATTAATCACATGGATTTTTTGCGATTAATCGCATTGTTATGGCAAAGTTCAATAATGACTTCAAAAGTAGTGTATTGCACACTCTTATTTTAAAAGTACTGCTATAGGAACAAAAGTGCAATAACATTTGGTTTGCAAACACTTTAAACAAATAAGGTTCTTTTTAACAGCAGTATTCTTTTTACACAGTAGCAGTTCTATCTCTTCACTAACTCACTGCTGTGCAACAGGAATAACATGTTTCAGCACGTTTCATCTAAATACAGTATGTGTCTTGTGTCTTCATGACAGTCAGAGCATGTGAATGCAGCTCTACTGTTCATCTATATAATGCTGTAACTCAGAGGTGATGATGGTTACCAAGCGATCAAAGAATAAAGACACTTTAGGCACGATTTAGGTGTATTTTCCCTTTAACTCACGAGATGCAGGTAGCATGTTTTATACTTAATGTGAATAAAATCCATACTTTGTTGGCATCTTATTCTGAAAACCGGATGTTTGTCTGAAGAAACCGGATGTTGTCTCACGTTAATCTTTCCGCTAACTTTCAAAGTCCTTCGCTCGCTCCAGATCTGTGCCGTTTGAATGAGTTTACCGTGAATTTCAGCATATAGGTCACTAACATGTAAGTGTCTGCTGAGTTGAGCACGGAGATCTGAGTGTCTGCTGACTTTACCGCAGCGATGTCCAGTAGTCTCCATTCCTCCACCGCTGCCAGTAAGCAACGGACTTTCAAAATAAAAAGAAACGCGCTATAAAATAATTGTCGGCGTTAATTAATGAATGCGTTGACGCGATAATAACGCGTTAACTTGCCCAGCTAATAATATTACGAATGAGTTTGCAAATATATTGTGCAAAATATTTTTTTCTAACAGGCAATTCAAATTAACAAAATATTAGTGGGGACAATTGTGTCTTTCCCAAACTTTGGTCTTGACTAGTCCCTATGGACCATATGCAAACCTACGCCCTTGGTTTATTGGTTAGTAGGTAAACTGTTTACACATTCTGACTCGATCTTTTGAACTTCACTTGCTCCGCTGCAGGTTAGCCAGGCAGATTAGGTTACCATGGTGACCTAATCTCATGAAACCTTTGTCCTGTTTTACAAAGTTTTGAAATGATGATGGAGAATTATACATCACATGTACTGTATTGTATTTGAATGTACCAGTAAAGTTATATAACCATGACATGTACAAGTGGACTGAGGTTTTGCAGTAATTTCTGAAGGACCAGTACCATTTTTGACAGCAACTTGTTTACAGTATTTGTGGATCTCTCTCTCTTTCAATGTTAGGCCTTGGAATATGCCAAGACCATAGCCAAACCCCCTGTACAGTCTCAACCAAAACAGAGACAGAAACACCGGTCCGAAGGCTTCACTGAGCACGCTTCTTACTTGGACGTCTCCCAGCTGGCCACACTGGAAGTCCTTAGAAAACGGCATGAAGAAGAAAAGCAGGCTGTGGCACTCTTCAGAAAAGTACCTGCTGTCTGAGGCAAGCTGCACTTCCCGTATACAGTCCATGGATCCCATGCTCTCATAGATATTCTAAGATGTAGGACACAACATGCTGCCTCATTCAATTAGTTCAGCCTATATCACGCCAACATAATAAATACAAAAGTTAGGTAATAAAGAAGATCTCTGAGAAGACTGACAGCCTTAGCCAGCATCCGTGTTTTACTTTTAACATTGTGTGTCACCAGAAAAGATTTGATAAGAAATTCATTAGATTACTCATGGAGCCACCAAAACAGATTATAGGAATTAACTACTGAGATCCTAACATCTTCAGGTGTACTTTAAAAAAGAAAAGAGCAGTTTTGTATGGAGTCACACTGTATCTAAGATTTTTTGGAACTGGTGTCTATTGCCACTTAAAGGAAGTGCAGTTTAAAGAATTTCTGCCTTGGCTTCACCACTCAGCTGTAGCTACGGGTTCCTGCGTCTGAATTAGGCTACATTCACACCCAATCAGGTGTTGCAGCAAAAATGCCACTCCTTCCATTTATTTGAATGTGTGGGGTGTGTTTGGGATTAAAAAAACAACAACTCTGTGGCAAAAAATGTAAACAGAATCCTCTTTTGAAAAAATGCAAGCCTACATCACGCTCAGGTAGCCAATCACATTGGCGGTGATCAATGGGCCAATAAAATGAGTGTCACTAAATTGACTCTGAGCTAAGCACCTGATTTTGTGTGAATGCAACCTTCTTGGCAGTGTTGCAATGTGTGCATCATTACTTGTCTGCAGCGTAGTGTAGTTAAAGTTTGAATGAACCTGTTGATGGTTGTAGCAGCGTGGTAACAATAATGCTACTGTCATACATGATCAGCCAGTCAAAGGACGAATCAAGTTTAATGATATTCTCTCACTGAGTGTTCACCAGTCTTTGTGATAACTATTGCACTTGAAATGGCTAAACTATGTTGCAAAATATAACATTTTAATAGTATCTTGATGTTATCTTCTCTATACGCAAACAATACTGCTATAACGCAATTCTGCATACCTGAGGTAGGCTGAACTGGACGTTACTAGATATTTGAGAATGATTAGAGAAGGGATTAGGTGGATAAAGATGCCCCCCCCCCCCCCCCCCCCCCACACACACACACACACACACTTGGGATGAATTCTGTTGTTATGCCTCGTCTATTACATCCAACTTGTTGCTCATGAATTCTTCTCCAGTGTGTTAAGATGAATGATGAAGCAGGTGTAGCTCTAAATCCGTCCTTCCTGTTGCAGTAATATATATTTACACCCACAGGAACATCCTATCACCTAAGCAGTAAAGATTACATTAGATTTGTATTCTATGCATTATATTGATTTTCGTAGTTGCACTTATGCAATATTATCAGACATAACTCTATCTCAAAATGTAACAGCATCTCTCTGAAGACCTACTAGCCTCGATGCAATGATGTGGTTGTTGTATGTCACTGAGCCTTTTTCATTGATTCAGTCCACATCCAACTATTCCACATGGTTAATGCCCACACTCAATTTTCATTTTTCCTCATATTGTTGTTTTAGCCACCTTATCACTTTGTCTCCTCTCACCCCATTACACACTGTTTAACTTAGAATATTCCACACGCCCTTTGTTGTGGGTCACAACCCCCCCTTCACGGAAGAGAAAACCTGCTCAAATGAAGATGACACTTTGAAGCTCCCCTGATTTGCTCGCAGTCCTGCGTTTATAGCCTTATTGTAAGTAGTAACTCCTCCCCAACACAAAGCACTCTCAAGCAGCTCATTTTACTAATTGAACCCTCAGATCATTATCAAAGCACTATTTACCTCTGTGCAATATTTTAATGAGATTATAGTCTCTATTTAACCCATCATGGACTCTTTGAAGCCCTGTGTTTTTAGTGTTAAGTCCTCAGATGCGCGGTTGGAAACAAATGACCGAGCCCTTTTTAATTGAATGAGAAACGCCGCCTATCCAGACTGAGTCTCTTTGCTTCTTTTTTAGGTCCCACCTACTCATTTTTTGCCATTGAAATCCAGTTAATTGAAAGAGTCTCTCCCCGCTATACATGAAGGGGGCCAAATTAGCATCCCTTTCTGCCCATTGGGAAGCTAAGGCAGACGTGGAGGCTTTGATGTGAGAAGCACGCTTTCAGTAGGCGGCAGGCTTCCTGAAAATGAGCTGATGGCCCTGCTATTAGGTCCAAATGCAGAAGCGTCCATGTGTTGCAAACGCTTAATCTTTTAATTGATCACCTTCTGCATGGCCTGTTCTCCACCTAGTTTTTTTCCCCACTGCCTGTTAATCACGATCACATTTTGAAGATGACATGAATTGCTTTTCAAAAGGCAGGAAAGGATGGCAACTCCAGCACGAAGGACAAGAGAGGAACGTATGCTATTGTGCAAATGCCCAGTCAGAGATGCAGTTTATGGTAAAAAAATAAATAAAACATGTAATCAGGACTGTTCTGACTCTTAGATGTGCGTATGTGTATGTGGCTCATGTGTTATCAAATATTTAAAAAAAACTTTACTACACCTCCCTCCATTGTTATCACAGTAATAATTGGACAATAAAGAGTTGACTACAACACTCACAATAAGGCTGATCTCTTTTATTAATCTGCTTCTACAGTTTTACAGCAGAGCTGTCTGTGGACCGGAGGTCAAATGTGCAAAGTGGGTTTGATGTTGGTTGATATGCTTGACATTCGTTGAACAAGATTATTGAAAGCTTATGTGAATGAGACATCCTGCAGCATGACCATTAGTATATTGCTTTGCCAGTGAATTAATAGAATAACACTGACATGTTCCAAATGCATCCACCATATTGCTTAAGACACAGGCAAAACTGCACTGCTGCAGGAAATTCCAGCTCCAAATGATAATTTTACCAGATTACACACATCAAAAATCTTTAGAATGTTCACTGACAGTAAAATGCCAAAATGTGCATTGAATGTTTTTCTTGGATTGATTTTTGTTGTTTTGTTCCATTTGTTCCAGGAACAAAACGCAGAATGTTATGTCTTAACACTATATAAATGAAATGTGTAAAAATGTATTTTTACTGCAAAACTGAATTTGGACTGCTGTGATTTAGAAATAATAATACATTTCAAATCTAAATAAAATGTTCCCATGACCACATCCTGATTCGAAAAAAAGTTTATGGCGGCACAAGAAATACATTAAATGTTTGTATGCTTGAACTATATAGTGCATTTTTATTTTTTTCTTAAATTAAATTCTCATACTTTTGTGCAAAAACAATATTTTTGGGGGGGTCAAATAGATATGTATTATTTCATATTAAATTATTATCAGTAGTGTTGACCATGACTTAAAATAAATGCCAAAAACATTTTCATGAAAAATATAAGGCTACTGGATTTCCAAGCACTTGCCTTAGGACCAAATATTTTACACACATGGAGTCATTATCTGCATTTTCAGAGACAGTTTACCAGCAGAAACACATTGCTGCCATAAGCACAAGTGTTCAACACAGCTGCGCCACTATAAATGTTTTTATTCTGAAAAATGAACCATTTCTTTTGGTGGTCCGGATATGAAGATATTTCCTTCTGATGACTGTTGTCATGACTGATTTTCTTGACCGAAATGTATCCATCAAGCTTTTACCACTAACAGATGTTATTGAATGCACGTGCCACACCTGTGAGTGTTATGAAGTAAAAATCCTGTTGTTTTTGGTGAATTTAATTCTAAACTGAGCATCATTTAACGAGAAATATCCTTGTAAATTCAGTGTGTAAATAAACAAAGATCCCTGTCAGAGGCTTACCTTTAGTGAGGAATATATACAGTAATCTTAAACCTGCAGTCTGGTGTGGCATCGCGTTAGAGAGCTGCTGACTAGTGGGGATGTCTCGCTGTCTGTGTTTTTCCTCTGTGTTAGTTGCTTGAAAGCGCAGCGGGCTCCAGGCCACCGCGCAGGATGCCCGCAGAGAACAAGCAGCCTCGCATTCAGAACGGAGCTCCATGCTGTGGAGACCGGTTCCTCAATAAAGGCTGACAAGAGCCGAGCGAAGAGCCGTTTGAGCTCACTTCAACAATGAACCATGATAACAGGATGGACCGGAGGTAGGAACGTGCAGCTTAAATAATAACACTGCATTAATATTAATGCAGAAAAATAACAACATTAATAATCCATTCGGTAGCTACATTTATGTAGTTATTATTTTTTCCACAAATAATCCCTGCAAGGTGGAGGTATAAAAATGTAAAGAACAAACACAAATTGGCTTTGAAAAAATAAAGGGATAACAGAATAAACGAAGCCGATAACCGATTCATTTATATACTATATATATATATTTACAGACAAATATAAATGCCAGTCACTGAAGTATCTTCGACCAAAACTTAATTTACAAAACTTTCAACGATATGAAAAACAGCAAATAATATATAAAAATACACTAAAATAAAAGAGATAACCATAAAAAAGAAAAGCATGGCAAATTTCGTTTGGGATAAAAGTGCAAAAGGATGGGTAGCATGACGCGTTTCTGTTACAAAGCAAAGAGCTGTTCCACTGGCGTATTTATAAACATCTGTACACATTTTCGCTCTGGAAATAAAAAAGACGTAGCTAAATGACATGTCAAAATAAACGTCTAGTTTTTACTAATAATATTTAGCTAATAATAATAATCGTAATAATAAAAGCGTGAATTATTAATAAGTGTCTTGTCGGATGTAACAACACGAAAACTCTCATAGAGGAAATGGGGCAAATGTTAAAAATCAATGGGTCCAGTTTGCATGTTTAAATAAATTTGAACGTTGTATTGTAAAGCCTATTCCCCCTTTATTTTGGAAACAGTAATACGCTATATATTTGTAATGGTAAGGGGAAGAGGCCAGCGTTATCTACAGTGCATTTACAGTGCGGAGGTAGCTGCAGATGAAACAACTCTGCAGCCTACTATAGTAGATGATCCGGGGAGCAAATGTCATCCTCGATGTCCACATCGTCGTCGTTTTCCTCCAGCAGGTACGAGTCCGGTTCCAGTCCATGTTTCAGCTCCTCCGCGCTCTTCTCGTTCAGTTCGCTCTCGCTGGAGTTCTCCGCGGATCGGTCCAGCTCCCCGGGCGTCTTCCGCTCGTCCTGCGCTTTCCTCAACTGCTTCTTGTGCTTCATCCGCCGGTTCTGGAACCACGTTTTTACCTGCACGGGAGTTGTGCATGTGAGAGTGAATTATGTGAATTGTAAAAACGATCATAAATATACGCAATTCATTCCTTAATGATCTGTGATCTAAAGAAATCCCTTAAATATATTAGTCAATATTATTAATTTGGGCTATACACCTAAGACACAGTAAGAGGTGACCTGTTAAATTATGTTTGCTACTAAATTTCATATATAGTCAGAAGTAGACTTTTAAAATTAAATCCAATTTATTTGTAAAACCCAAAATCTCAAATCACAAATTTGCCCCAGTGGGCTTTACAATCTGAGAATGACATGTAGAATTTGAAAAACCATCTGTTCCCTGGAGGTAAATTATGTATGTATTATTATATTGTATTTCATACATAATTAGACACAAACAGCAATTCTTCATGAGTGAAATAGCCAAAAGATATACAGCCAACATGAATTGTCTTATAACAGGCCCCACACTGTCTATCGCCGTACACTGTTGTTTAACAGCTACATATAAATATAATTTCGCCGATGTCTGTATTTTTAACGATCTATCGGTTTGTGTGTTTTTGTGGTTGGCGGGTCGCCGCTCTTCTTTGGGTCATGAAGAGTAAGTATTTAATAACGAATAAACAAAGGAACGACGTTCACATACACGTTGCTCCATGGCAGCATCCCTGTATCTCCTGTGCTTTCAGATGTGTGTGTGTGTGTGTGTGTGTGTGTGTACCTGCGTCTCGGACAGGCTAAGCGCCGTAGCCAGCTCCACTCTCTCCGGTGTGGACAGGTACCGCTGGACTTCGAACCTCTTTTCCAGGCCAGACAGCTGTGAGTCGGAGAAAACCGTCCGGGCCTTCCGGCGTCTGCAGTGCTTCCCCGGTAACTCTGCGTGGTGCTGGAACAGGGCCGGCATCTGCATGCCTACAGGTGGTAAGAACAAGTGATGAGACATTCCAACTGTTCAACAACAATAACACACACAAACTCTTCATATGTCTGAGAAACTGTAACGGAATAATAGGCGTCTGGTCATTCATATTTTAATGGCATTACTTTATAATGAATGTAAAAACATAATATAGTTTACAGAATAATCACAGCAGCATAATTGCCCTTTGGGCTTAAATTAAGTTGAAAATAAATAATATACATTTTAATGCCGTATGAATAACTCAATTATTATATTAAATGGCTATATATTAATTATCTTCTGAAAAAAAAGCCGAACTGAATAAGTACTTTATTGTTATTTCCGGAGAGTTCAACATTTCATTCACACCTGCATTTCGTAGGCTATGACTCATTTCAATATCAATGCAAATGATGTGATCCCCTATAGTGTACTATATGGTAATACATCCATAAATTCATAAGAGTTGATAATGACTTTCCGTTGTGACGAATCAAATACAATTTATAGCTCTAGACTCCAGCCGCATGGCCACTTTAACTGTCTTTTATCTGACACAAGTTTCCTTGTTACTCTAAGGCCTCTCTCTCTCTCTCTACCTCTCCCTCACAGGCTCTCCCGTGCTTACCAGAAGTGAAGAAGTACTGGTGGTGCTCTGGCTTGTGGAGAGGATGGTGCGGATGTGGTGCCAGGATCGGGGTTGGCATCAGCGGGTATCCATACTCCAGGATGGGCATCCGGGAGGCCAGGGAGCCGCAGAAAGGCGAAGGAATGACGTCTCTCAGCGGCTTGGGTTTGTGCAATAAGATGTCCTCAATGAAAAACGAAGTGGACCTCTGCGTGGGCACCGCAGACGCGTAGTTCATACTCATGGTGCTAGTTTGGGTTTGTTATGTCCCTGCCTTCAAACCTGCATCAGCATCTGCCTCTTCTCCCCAAGTCTCCAATGCAGTCCCTGTGTGATCGGTGAATGACACTTCGCCGAGCATTACAGAGACATCAGTGGGAGGGCAGACTTCCAACAAGCATTTATTCAGACAGATAGCGGATTGGGGAAATTGATTTACGCATCAGCCAATTAAAGCTGTGGATGGGCGGAGGGGAGACTTGAGGAGCCCGTTCTTCGCTCTGATTGGCTGAGACAAGTCCGGAGCTAGTGAAAAAATAAAAATAAAAAAGCAAACAAGGGTCCAGAAATGCAGCGCACCTGTGACCGCAGCATCACAGTTCATTTGAATAGCAACTAAAAATCCATCCGAGAATCACCACTCGTAGCGGTGCTTATGTGGTTGCCTAGCAACCATGCTGTTTTTGCCAGGTTCACGAGCATACATGGCCTTGTGGAAGAATTATTCTTTATTGAGCCTATGAACACAATTCGTACTAAATTGATTATGGATACCAATGAGATGTAGCTGCCATCTCTCTTGGAGTCTGCAGTATGATGCTTATTACGCATTTAACGGCGTATTTATGGAGTTTAGTTGTGTGTTATTACTTTGTATTTTAACAGCAGCTTTTCTGATGTGAGACAGACAAATGTAGGCTATAGCCCACAATTGATATCTTTTATAACAGCCTCTACACGTAGGCGTCTTTGGTTATGCTCTGTTGTAGGCTATGTTATGAATATAGTTATGCCAATTTCTAAATTTTTTATTATATTAGTGTTTTTGTGGTTTGTTGGATCGCCACTCTCAGGACAGAATAAACAAAGGAAGCACGTTCAGAAACAAACGCTTAGCTGCGGCATCTCTGCATCTCCTGAAAACATAGAACACAAAGGAGATGAGCTATTCCTCATGGAATCTGCAGCATGTTGCTCACTAAGTATCTAATAGGATACAAGAGGATAGTTTAGTTGTTGGCGCTTGCCATGGTGCTGAAAATCCCGCTTGTTGGTATGGTGGTTCAATGGTTTCGTTGTTTTATTTTATTGTAAGGGAAATCTACTTTCCATTTTTGGCCTAATGGTGACTTCTATAAAATCCTTAATATTATTCCTGGTTAAAAGATTTGAATATGCCTAGAGTTCTTCTTTGGCAAATTCAGCTGTGAGTTAAAAGTGACTCTCTCCTTTCGAAAATTTGCTTTTAATATGTGGACAATTAGTTCATGTCATGTGGCGGTATTATTGCGTTATTACACGTGGCTGGTACAAACACACTCATTTATATTCATATGTAGTTTGTGTGTATTTCACCATTAGTCTAAATTGTATTTCTCGTGGCATCAATGTGGCGTTTCTATAATATCCCTACAATATAAATGGACTTGAATGCGATTTGATGTAACATTTATCTTATTTCTATAATTCTATAGCTCTCTAATCATCCATGCTTTTGACACGGAATTTAAGATTTCTTATCTTGAAACTTGAACATGCGACCACATGTGTTTTTAATTCGCTCGGGTAACTTCTGAACTCTCCGTTCATGTTAGTGGTTTTTAAATGAAGCCGTGTAGCCCGTGTCGCAGGAGGATTCTACCGCTACAGGTCTGTCTAGTAATTCCGCCCAAATTGGCTGTAATTGTCGGTATTAAAATCTGGGAGAGTACAAGTGCCGCTCTTGTGCCCATTTGCGAAAGAAAGCGCTGCGCCATAATTTGTTGATATGGTGTTGTCATCACATTTCCAATCAGGCCGGTTAATGTGAAAGTGTCTTAACGTAGGCAGAATTCACGCTGCAATGCTATTAGGCAATTAAGGGAGATGTTAAAGCGGAAGTTGTAATCCTGGTGCTGGAGGACAGGATTTCCATTTGATCAGATGGAGGGATAACAAATTAATTACTGTCAGTCAGTTGCGATGGAAAAGTGCTTCTCCGCTGCATTAGTTTGCATAGGTTTGTGTTTAATGGACACGTGCGCTCAAAATGCACATTTGCATAGTTGGATGGTTGCAAATCAAACACCGTTTGGCATGGTGGGCACTGAACATTAGCTCTAAACTAATTCATTCAGTCATTACATCCGTCCTCCCTGATACACATTGTGTCATTTATGTTTTCATCAGAATAGGTCAGAAAAGTAATGCAGAAAACATATTGTAGTCAAAACCAATAAAGCTTTTTTTTTCCCCTTTTGTAAGCGCAGAAAAGAAAAGCGCCTTTAACGACGTGGTGCACCTGGCTGGGCGTCAATCTCCTTTCTGGAGCGCACCAGGATAACAAGTTGCTTTTAGGGGAAAATTAGAAAGTAAATGAAACAAATGGTGATGAAATCGTCTTAAGGATCCGTTCTTGAGGCGCGGTTAAGCGGCTTTACGTGGCCATTTCATTATGTAAAAATTTTAGCCGGTCAGGCAGTGCGTCACTCCGTTAAGTGGCACGTTTGGATAAGAGGTTTGCAGCAGTGCAGGGTACTTCTTAGAACGAGTAATACTGGCCGTGCTGGAGATATAGTGAACGCTAGGAGGTTAACCCACCTTAATTTATTCTAAATCCGAGGAACATACAGTATGTCATAGATCCCTCATGGTTCTTTCTACCCATACACTATATCATATATTTGTTTGCTCGGTTTAAAACTTGCCCTAAAACAAGTACCAACGTCAATTGTGCACTTTTTCAATGCACTCACCAGACATTTTTCATGTAGGCATATCTCTTTTTCTTTGTGTGACTTAATTGCATCTGTCAACAATCTTTTTGAAAAGTACATCTGGTTGTGCTTTTAAAAAAAAACCTATATATATATATACATATATTATAATGCAGTATAGTTTGCAAAACAGACATAAACATTTATAATACTATATAACAACAATAACAAATTATAGTATAGTATATATAAAGTATCATAATACTTCATAGTTGCTGGTAATAATATGTATAATTCATTATAATCACTGTTATAATGAATTATAGTGTGATTACTCTCAGTTGAAGTAATGACATTCCTGAGTTATCGGCAGATATAACACATTATAGGTGATTATAACTATGGTCACTATTTGCTCTAAGTAAATGGAAAAATATAAAGAATTGTGAACAACACAAAAAAAAATGTCACTGGAGTAACAATTATGAAGTAATATGATTGTTGACCTTATTAGTCACTCTACAATGCTTTATAATGTGTTTTTATAATATAAATAGTAAAAAAGCATTATGAATATGTATATAATGCATAATAAAAGTGTGTTTAAAATGCATTATAGACATGGCTACCCTAGTAATAACTCTATGGTTCTTGACACAGTGTCATAAAGCTATAGGCTCTGAATGGGTGACTCTGACATAAAACCAGCTGGTCAGCCTCCAAAAGCACTATGCTAAAAAGAACTGTAGAGGCACAGTAACAGCAGATGAGTAAATCACGCAGACTTAAAGAGAGTGAGCAACATATCTGTGGATGAAAAGCAAGAGTCATATTCTCCCCAATTGTTTTATTGGAATCATTTAAACTTTGATCATTCATGTTCAAAGTGTTAAGCTCTGCTTCGATGCTGATGGTGAGAATGCACACACAGCCTCGATGCAGCTCTCATGATCATAATCCATGGCTTATTTCTGGATGATGGTGTCAGTCTTCTAATGAGAGTTAGTGCTCCTGGGGCATTCATGCATCCGATAGGCACACAAATAGAATATACCTGGAGAGAAACAGAGGGCAGGTCTTTGTTATCCAGCAAAAAATTAACTATTGTTTGTGATTTCCGCTATGTCCAAAAACATTTGAAGTGCATAGAAAACCTAAATGACACTGTTTATTTGGCATCCAATTAATGAATACAAATTATAAAAATAACTATAAATACATGTGTATCATTGTTGTGTTGTTCTCCACCACTTCCTTGTTAGTTACCATAGTTTTTTGCAGATGTTTTCGGCCTCAGTTTTAACATCATGGTATTTTCAGCATATGGATGCTGTTTACCTCTAAACCATTTAATATTCAGTATAGTGAAAAGCCTGCTGAACAGCAGGTTCTGCACAGCATGGTGGAGGATTCAGAGATGAGCACTTACTACAAGCATCACTTACTGATAATGTCCCATCATTGATTCAGCTGGGTTGTCCCATGTATGGTCTTGACTGTTTTCTGCTCAGGAAGTGAGTCATTGCATTGTCTGATATTACCTACTCTCTACCTACTGTTGTTGTCTTTATTAAAAATAGTACATGCAGTGTAAATAGCATTAGCTAGTTATGCAGGTTCGAGTTGAGGCATTGACAATATGGAGGTTAAAACAATTGTATCTCCGATCTTACATTGAATTGTCAAAAGGATACATGATCTCATGTCAAATTAAAATGTTGAGCCTGTTGCTTGCCATGACTTTACAAAATATGTCCTCCAAGCAGAGGTTTTACTGAGTGCACTATTTGCTTATCCAGGAACTCACTGAAGAAGTTAACATTTAGCAGAAAGTGATCACAGCCAAATGTCACTGCATTTCAAAGAGAACACGCCATGAGTGGAAATCTGACACAGGTGACACTGCTGTGAAAGAGAGGAAACATAATGCAGTTCGGTTCGTTGGGTTGCATGTTTACCTGAAAAAAAGGTGAGCACCACTGACACCCAGCCAATAATGTAGGACCAGGAGAACCTCCAGTTTCCGTAGCGTTTCCCATAGTAGTTAATAGTCACACCAGTGTACACAGCCATTGCTAGAAACACTAAAAAGCCTGGGCAGGACAAAAAGAAAATGTTTGTAGAAATGGACAACCATTACTGCTGGCTGCTCATGGAATATTTCATTTGGAAAATCACTGAAATGCTTCTTTAGGTATTTCATTTGTGACCATGGATTGATCAATTAAGTTCAAATCAATTGCAAGTTACAGCTCTAACCAAACCAACAAAGAAGAAAAACAATACAATGTAGTTGAACTTACATGAGATGAAAAACAATATGCCTGCAGCAAAGGTTTTGTCAAACCTGTCGAAGGAGGAGTAATGGATGAAGGCCATAATGCCAATGATGATGCCGATGAAACAGGCCAAAAGAGAGAGGATCATGAGGGCACGGGTGGCGTCTAAGTGGGCTGTGGACAAGGTCAAATGTCAATGGAAGTCAATGGTGGGGTCAGTGCCATGGCCCCACCAGGCCCATGTTAACACACCAATATGATGAAGAAGGGTAAAGATCTTTGAGAAAAAAATAGACCTCATTTCATCCATGTTAGATGGAAATCCTGAATATATCGATCTGATCTTTATCAAAAACTATCTATATATGACACTAATATAGAGTTGAGTTGCGGTTTGGGAGGCAGAGACAGTTGTTAATTTATTTATTTTTAAACTAAATAAAGTCCAAATCTTACCATAACCATAACTTTTCTTTTTAAATAAGAAAGTATTACAGCATATTATTTGTTATTAAATAAAAAAGCACATTCTCTGTGTTATTCTGTAATGACAAATATTACCCTCATTTCTATTGTATTTAATATGAAAATGTTATATTTGTGACACAAATATCTCTTACATTAGACCAAAATCCAGTGAAAAAGGCGAGCGACATGAAGTCCATATGCTACTGCTAAAATATGCTACTGCAAGTTAGCAAAGCTACACTTCCAAATTCAAATTAAGAATAAAAGCAGTTTGCCAGTATGCTGAATGTTTGACATAGTTACTGCTAGTCATGGGATGATATGAAAATTTCATGTCATGATTTTTCTGTCCAAAATAATTGCGATTCACGATAGTTAATCATCAACATTATTCTTTAAACTCTTAAAACGGCACTAAAACTTATTGGAATCACTCTACCTTATGTTTTTTTAAGAAACAATTATTTTTACTGTATAACTGAGAAAACATCCTTTTCAGTGAAAAACAATTGATATGACTGACAATATGATTATTAATTTATAATTTCCCTCTCCATAAATAAAGGATACATAAAAGAAAAACAGCACTGTGTGAGTCTGCTCTTTCTGACATGATAATTCCTGTATTTTTTTAAATCAACCTCTATTTGTACTTCTCGACCATGATAGTGAGCTACACAGCTTTTGCACATCACTCTAGGATGTTCCTGATTATCCCAATAATACATATTCACCCTGATCAACAGTTTTTTCAGGCAATCTGTGATAAAACTCTACATCATTGCGTCCCTCGTTACCACCATTGTCAAGTAAGACAAGCTTTACCTCAGCCAATGAAATGATTTCTCCCTCGTTGAGAAATGTTTGTGACTTTCCCAGTCATCTCCATGAACCCTCTGTGTCAACACTTACCGATGCTGTCATTGTGTGGGAAGCATTTGCCCGGCATACAGTAGCGCCACAGGCCCTGGTGCATGTAGTTGCTGGACTGCCGATACTGCATCCAGTAATCGGTTGCTGTGGAAACGATCAGGAGGATGTTCCCTACTCCTGCACAGAACAAACCTCCACCCATAAAGCTGTACATCCTGCACCTGCAGACACACACACACACACACACACACATAAGGTCACTTAGCATCAGCGGTCAGTGGCAGGGCAGGGCCCCTCCCTCTCTCCACCTCACACACACACTCACACTCACACACTTCAGAGAGAGAGGCTCTAAGTGTCAGTAATTGTGTTGTAATGAACATATTACTTCCAATGGATTGAGCTGCGGGGTCGCCCGTGTGTGTGTGCTCCACTTTGTTTTCCAGGAGATCAGTCAGTACATACACACACACACACACACACACACACACACACACACACACACACACACACACACACACACACACACAGCGATGCTTTGATACTTGATACATCTATTGCTCATTGTTCCACCTGAATGCAATATCCTGCAGCCATCCTTCTCATAGAGGACTGCCATTGATTTCATTTCTTTTTTTGGGGGGGGGGATTGATAGATGCTTGTTGAAGAGCTCTGAGTATTCATTGAAGAGCTCTGTATTTCTGCAGGATCCCATTTTTTTTCTGAGCTGTCTTAGTCCAAAGCAGAGCACTTTATAATCTATTTGATCCCCACCATGTAAAAACAAATGGAGATGGTCTCATAATGTCAATGTTATGTGGAATTTATCAAATTCTATTGAATAATCAGTCAGCCAGTTGGATTTAATGCATTTTTAGGAAGTAATTTCTTCCCAGCCAGGTTAAACCCCCTTTACAAAAAACAAGTGAAATGAATTTCCTTTTCATTCAAAGAGAGGCCTTGTGACTGGCACTGACCTCGAGGCTGACTCAATCACATCACTTCATCTTTTCCACAGAAATCTGTCAACTCTAACTTCAAATGTCTTATATTCCTGTAAAACATCTGAGACAATGGACTCACCAAGATAAAGAACAAAAGACATATATCCATCTCTATCTTTCCTTATTTGTTGGCCTCCAGAGGAGACTGGGTTTTCATTCACCCCATAAACATGAACACAGAAGCTTCTCATATCTGTACATTTGTACCTAATTGGCTGCAGAGTGAAAACCTTCCTCTCCATGGAGTTATGTATAAAGACATTTTAAAAGACAATAAAGTGAGACAGAAACTGGTGTGTACATTCTCTGATACAGCAATGACTAATATTTACAATGTTCCCTGTGGAGCTCTGAGAGCTGCAGCTATGTCTCCACATGGGGGGAAATAGCAGAAAGAAATATAAAGAAAAACACAAACAACTAAATGAACAGCTAATTGGACCAAATTTTGTATCATCTTACCTTAATCAATGCCTTTTATGAAGATGTTTATGAAGACAGGGTTACCTGACGAAATAAAACAAGATTCTATAACGCCAAGACAGGCAGATTTCCAGCAGGCTAATAACACTAGCGTTTGACGGGTGAATAGGGAGAAACTGGGGTTCCAACAAACACAGCGCTCAGACAATAGGCCAGGCCGGACACTGGCCAATCAGCACGCACCAGTTTTGTGGTTTGGGAATCTGCTGAAAAAACAGAAATGGTCAAAGCTTGGCAAGCTGAAGTAATACTGATGACTTCATGGTTTTGATTGAAAGTAGAGGGCTGAACTGGCTTTAGTGGAGGGCAAGCCAGGCAGTAAATCAGTCATTGGCTGCTCTGCTTCTGAGTTCTGGCTAATTTTTAAAGCAAACTCTGTCACCCCATTTTAAAAGTCTTATTAAGTCTCAATATGCCGGTTCAGTTTGACATTTTTTCACTTGTAAATTTGCTACAATGAACTTTAGTTTCACTTCCAGTAAATGTGAAGCAATATTATCACATACAGGTCATCTAGATCATCATTTAAAATGTGCTGAAGTCTATTCGAATCACAAAGGAGGAGAAGGACAGAGAGAATCAGACAATCAATGTAAAATGTTAAGACAGCAGATATTGTATATCAGCATGATGTCACTAATATTATATGTGTATAGTGTAAATGCAGTGCTTTGAGCACAGTAAACCGGGGGGCTACATATCACACCAGATGGTTGAAATTGCCAACAACCAACAACCACATGCTGTAACTCTTTAACTTGTCATTATGCTGCTATAAATTCAGTCATTTCAAATAGCTATCCATTTTCATTTTGATCAGGAAAAAAATGTTTTAAATCACCATTTCATTTCTATTACTCCTGATTTTCATTTCATCAATAAGTAACAATGACCATCTAAATAGCATGCACTGATCCCAGTTGCCAACATTGCAACATGACAGTATAGCAGTACATATTAAAATGCACTGAAGATGCAGAAAACATATGTTAATTGACTTTCCTGGTATACTCATTTAGTCATTTCCTCTGCATGTCTACATAGCATACATGTGAGTTTGTGCTTTACATTTCCACCCTCTTTTAGTCTGTATTTTCTTAAGCTGGGAAAAGTATGGAACCACTAAAAAGACACTCAAAGGTAAACATAATTAAAAGTCATATACACATACTCCTGAGGTGGCCTTCAGAAATAACAGTGAAATGGTGCACATGTCTAAACATTGGGATTCACGTTATTTCTGGAACTTGAACACTGACAGAATACATTTGGATCAACGTTCTTTTCATGTAAACTGTCTTTCACCACCTTCAGGACTTTGTACATAAGAACAGAGCAGTCTGTGATTGTTAAAACTATTAAGGTTGAAGTGCAGACAATAACACATGCTCAGGTGGATAGAGGTCATGTGACTGACTCGGCCTGTCAAGAGTGATGTATAAAATAAAACTCCTTTGTTTAGGATCGTTGTCCTGCTTCCTGCATGTGAAAACCCACAAACCCAATGCACACTACCAGCACCAAACAGCAGTCAGTTAAAGCCAGATAACTAGAGTCCAGCAGCTGAAGTGGCAGATATTTTCCTCGGAGTCGTGAAGAGCTAGAAGGAGAGTGAGTGTAGGACTTACACTGTGGCTCAGTGGTAGAGCAGGGTCGTCCTTTAATCAGAGTAGCGGCGGTTCGATCCCCGACTCCGCTAGTCCATGTTGATGTGTCCTTGGGCAAATTGCTCCTGTAGCTGTGCCTACTGTGTATGAATGTTAGTTAGTTCTGATGTCTGATGTCATCAGTGTATGAATGGGTGAATGACATGTAGTGTTAAAGCGCTTTGATTGGTCGGGAGACATTCATTAGGTCCCTTCAAAAATGCATGCTAATGTTGCTCTCTGTCTGCTGGATGTGTAAAAACAGTTTGCTAACACATTAATTATAACAACTTCATAAGGTGGTTAAATGTTGCGTTTAAAGCTTGCTACGCTGCCCCAAAAGTAGCAAAAAAATCGACAAAGGCTTAGAGATGAGGTGATCAACGTGTTTATGGTCAGTTTTTGTGGTAGCTTTCCGTTTGCTGAGGGAAAAGATGTCTCAAGTAAACAGAAGTAGGCAGAAAGTGGATATGTGATGCCCGTCACTGTTGTAAAGGATGACGCTCATAGTTTTAATAGTAATAATAATAATAATACATTTTATTTGCATAGCGCTTTTTAAGGTACTCAAAGGCACTTTACATGGTAAAGACAGAAACAATAAAAGCAAGAACAATATAATCAAGGCAGATGATGAATTGGAATCGAGCCTATTCATTCTGAATTAAATAATACAATACTTGAAATATGGGTATGGGAGATGTTTGAAGAAGCAGCTCACACCAGTGCTGACCCCTTCAATGTGCTCTGACTCGATGTTTCCTTCATTCTGACCGTCGTCTGGCTGCATTTTCTCCTGTTGTGCCTCTTTCCCATATCCAGCCCGGCCTCCCTTTGCTTTGACACACACTCACGCACAAACCCCAAAGATGAAAGGAGAAGAGTAGCTCCATTACCAGCATTACAGCAAGTTGCTCAGACCAATTGACAACAACAAAATGCCCCAGAAAAAGCATTTTTTCTCCCCGAGATTTGAGTGCTGTACTTACATCTAACTTCATTTTTATAGACCACAGGCTATTTTCTTCCATCTGGAGTGTGGCAGCCAGGAGGGCATTTGATATCCTCCCATGCACCATCAAAGTGGACAATATGCCTCTGTGACAGAAGAGCAAATCCATGTTTTCTTGAATCCATCCAGCTTTTGAGATATTCATTTTGTTATGGAAAGTCTACATTTATGTGGTATCATCAGTGGGTAAGGAGCTCATGCAGCACTAGGGAAGGTAATGTGACAGGAGTAATTACAAAGAGTGTGTGGCCAGCATGGCCGCATTGTTGTGGTAAAGTCACTAAGCTGAGGCACGTCTGGAAGCCCCCGGCTCATAAGCTTGTTCATGTGCACCCGCTGTACGAGCAAGATGAGCCACACACTCTCATGCCGTGTCTTGTCTTCGTATTATAAGCTGTGGTAAAGTACTGTCTCATTGAGAAACTCCATTTTAGAGTTACTGGATCACAGGCTTCACTGGCTCAGGAAATCATGGCTGGAAAAGTGATGACAATGTATCTGATACCCTGCATGTTTCCTGAGCCATGCTGGCAAGTAACTTAGTACATTCACTAAGCACAAATATTAGGTACTTTACTTTAATACAAATAATGATGATGATATATAATAATAATAACAACAACAATAGCGTAATAATAATGAAAATAATAATAGTAATAATAACTTTGAGTAACACTTTAGTATTTCCAAATTATGCTGCAGGAATGAGTCCTAACACACTTGCACTTGTTCCATGGTCTCAAAGTCAAAGTTATCTTTCATGTGTTTTTGGTTAGATGTCTGAAATAAGGTCTGTGGTGAACACAAGCTGGAGAGATTTGACTCTTTTGTTCTATGATATAAAATATGTCATTAAAAACCCTTTGGTGAGTTTAGAAGCTTTTACATGTCTTAAAGAAGAGTCTAGATGAGTCGTCACTAAAACACTAGTCCTCCTTTAGCTTAGTGGTGGAGACGTGAAGTCATGTGACTGTGATGTAGTTCCCTTATAGCCTAACATTAGCTTTTTACTTATTCTGATTGTATTCACGCTTCAACAATCATAAAAGTGTTCATTTGTGAAAATAATCTTGATAAACAAAACGTGTAAATGTCATAAATATTTGTGTGCATTTTTTTCTGCAATAATCCAAAAATTAAATGAAAACATCTTTATTTCTATTGAGCCAACCAATGTGATGCTAACTTCCTTTTGGACTACAAAATATGTCATATCTTCAGCTCTCTACACTGTACTTTTTATTCCCACACGTTAATCTGTCTGCTGGTTAACTATGATATTACACACAAACATATGATGAACATATACATTATGATGTGTTAATATTGTTATTATTTCTGCTCAGGTGTTGAGCAAAGCCATGGTGGGATTAATGTGAGGCCACCAAAATCTATCATGTCAATTAAGGCAGTGTGTGTGAGGCCACACAACCCTAATCAGGAAAAGTAAGTTAAACAGCCTGCTGGGATGGAACATGCTTATACCTCAATAATAATAATAATAATCCCTTAATGCATGATACCTAACTCAATGATAGGGGCTGTCCTGCATTATGAGTAAGTTTACTTTTGATACTGGCACATTTTGCTGTTGATACTTACAAGTAGAATATTGAGGGCAGGACTTTTCTTGTAAAAGAGTATTTATACATGGTGTTATTGCTATTTTTAAAGGACAGGAGCAACAAAAGCTGAAAGCTGAAAGGATGATAGGTGCATAGAATCAAAACATGATGAATATTATTTCATAATTGCACACTGAAGGAGACAAATGCCCATAGCTTTAAAGCTGTTGTAGGTTTTATAGGGGTGGATTAGTCTGAAAATCCCAACTACTAAATCATGACTCTATGTTGTGAGATATTAACAACATAAATGTATGTTCATGAAGAGTCACATTCCCACATTGCCTGGCCTCTTTTTCTAGTTTCTAGTAACCACTGGGCTCCTTTATGATACTTTTTTTTCTAATAATTGCAAACATTCAGCATAATTTCTTGAAATTTGCATCCACAGAAAAATATCATGGTATTATAAACGCATGACTGCAAGGCTTTGATGATAAGAAACATCTTTTATTCTGTTAATATCTTGTCAAATTCACAGCCGAGGAAATCTAAAATGTTAACATTTATAATCACATAGTTCAGGAAGAACCTGCATCACATGAATCCTTGAAATTTTCTATAATTTCTGTATTTATTTGCTCCCATCACTTACCTCTTTCTATACTCTTCAGTATTGCATGTCTCCACATTCAGTTCAATGCCACACTTCATATACGGTCCCTGCCAAATCAACCCCACTAACAGATCTTCTATCAGTCAGAAGCTTCGATCCATCTTCGTGCTAATGGAACAAGTGACTGAGCATCAGATGACCTTTTATTATAGACAAAATGTCCAAATTATAACAAGGACAAGGCTGTTGAACAGGAAAACGGCCTATAGATCATATGAGAATAGAGGTGTGAAGCTGACAGAAATGAGCCAAAAAGTGTGAAAAGTTGGTATTTTCCAGCTGTGCCGTTCTCAAGACACAAGGCCACAAAAACCTATAATGGCCTCTGAAAGATATCGACATTAGTGGGCAAAATGCTGCGAAATCTTTACGTTCCAGCCACGCTTTGCCTAAATACTAAAATCAACTCCTCGGAATTGAATTTTCAAGCCTTCAAATGGCTAATTTGTGCAGCAAGTGCTTTCAGCGTTTTGTCAGCAAATGAATGGCGGCTCTAATCATAAGAGCATGTGGATGGCACTGCCTCTCCACACCCACCCATGAGACAGCTGCGTGGACGGGGAGAGAAACATTTCCACTTAACCACTTAAATGAATATATCAAGAAACTAATTTGCCATTTTAATTGCGTGATTTAGAAGACGCTACTTCACTTGTCCCGCTTCCATCTTGGTTGATTTCCAATGTGAGCGCACATTAGATTGATCTATGAAAGACTGCAGAAATCACAACACTTAAGTCTTTTCATTTTCTCTCCCTAATTAAATAATTGAAATTCCTGTCAGTGTCTGCACTTAAGCCACACACAGACATTGCAGGCATGCTGCGTCGCTGAATGAATCGTGAAAGGCTTGTTTTGATCTTTTCTTGTTTGCAGCCTGTTCTCTTCTTTGCCTTCTACCTTTTTCATTTTTGTCTTCCAAGAGCCACGGATTCATTCCATCTGTCAAGCCAAGAAATAGATCAGTACATCCATTTTGTTGAGATTTGCCCGCCCCATTAAGTGATTGCTTGCTGAAATGGCAGGGGACATCTCTTCTGATACATTCCCTGAAACAGCGCTGGTAGACATTAAGGACACATTATTGAGTCCCATTTTCTCCCAGCCACAAGGATATCCATTAGAGTGGCACACAGCCCTACATTTTTCCATTTTCTCCCTCACCAAACTTGACTTAACACATTATTTCTGTCTCTGTTTTGTAATTTGCAGCCACAAATTATATCAGGGAAAAGCCATCTCTTAGCATGTGGCTCTTCTTCCCAGGGATATTTGCCAAGACTTGATTCTGAAGTGTCAAAATGGGCCCATCGTTATGGCTAATCATGACTGACAGCAGTGTGCTCTAAAGTCCATACAAGTTGGCCCACACTGGAAACTTTCCATGTGTGAGTCTGTGTTTTTTTGTGTCAGACCTGTGGATTTAGTTTTTATTTTTGTGCACAAAGAGTGAAATGCTGTCTTGCTTTCTGATACTAGCTTGTCAAATGTGGATCCACATATAAATAAAGAAGAGGATTTTATAAAGTGCTACAATGTAAAGATTCAAAATGTAAAGACAAACATCTACATTCCTGGTAAGTACACCTCAGTCTATATGTGAATGCACAATGTTATTAGTAATAGCAAAGGCAGTAATGGAGGCTATATCAGAGCTTAAATTCCTCACACTGAACCTCCAACCTTTGTGTCTGCTGTTTGAAATACAGAGTGAAAATTAAAAAAAATATATTTTCCTAACTCTTCCCATTATTAGCTTCTGTTTTCCAAAGTGCATTAAATCGAACATGTTTTTTTGAATCTCTGAACCATTACATTTACATTAACCATAGCATACAATCTTTGAATATAACCCAACTATGTGCTGGTATACTGGTTTATATACCCTGTTGAAACATTGTGACGGTCACAATACCATCAATTCTATTACCGTCATTACGGGGATTATGGCTGTTTTCGGAGGGCTCCGTGAACACAACACAACAGAACTGTGCTGTGGGTTGGGGTGTGTCAATAGTGTAATGTGGTTATGGCATATTGGGTGGCCCCAACATCCATGGTTTGATTCCCAGGCGGGGGAACTTTGTTATGAGCAATAGCCTTCTCATCCTTACATTTCTTATTTGCACCTACTACTACTCAAGTAAAGGCAAAGGTGACAATAACAATTAATGTAAAAGAAGAAATGAAGATGAATATGTGGTGTGAAGTGACATTATAAAATGTAGCCATTATAATACTGTTTGCAACAACAAAACATTTAATTTTGCTTTGTGGAAGAATATCTCCATTCTTTCCTCCAGTGCGTTGCCTAAGGCTTAGTGTGCTCAACTTGTTAGGAAATCTATGCTTAACTGAAATCAGGGTTTCTGCATCTTCAGATTCACCTTCCACCTGTTTGTCTTTCACTACATCTACATTGGATTCCTTACAGCAGGTCATGGCAGCCTTATATTGAAGATAAAAATGTCCTGGTGTTTTTAATTTGCAGGGTTTTGACTTAGGTTAGCATGCCACCTCCTTGCCCTCACTCCAGTCAGCCTGATTGTATTTCATCAGTGTTATTTTGAAAAACATTATTTAACTTTATATGTACGCATTAGACAAATTAAGTCCACTTGATCATGACCTCATTGCTTTACTCCCTCATTCAGAGACAACTCCAGGGTATTGCGCTATCATATGCACAATAGCTTTGTGAAAAAAGAAACACATTCAAGACCAGATCCACCAACAAACAGGTCAAGCCTTTTCACAGTGTTGTGGAGAGCACAATCACAGAGACGTCAGAAGGCAGCTCAAAGGCCACAGCAGCCCCCGCTGAGCTGACATTCTCATCGTGCCTTGCCCATTAATTCTGTCATTGTTGCTGCCCTGGCCTCCTGGAGTCCTATCAAAGACTCAATAACCACTGCTTAACCAAAGTCCATTGGCAATTCCCCCATCTCTCTCTCCCGTCTCCCTGTCGCTCACTCTCCGCTACAAATCATCTGACAGCATGCTGGTGCGCGAAGCAACTGCCTTTCACTTTGATATGGCCGGGTTGAAGGCCATTATTACCCTGTAATTGTGGGAGTCAAACGCAATTAAGCAAATCTGTATGATGGCAGATGCTGCACCCCCCCCCCCCCCCCCCCCCCCTACGCACACACACACTTTGTTTACCATTTTCACTCGCTTGCTGTCACGTCACTAAGGCTGGCTTGATCTCTGATACAGGCTGAACAAGCGGCGACTCGGACCCCCGGCCGGGAGGGACATGTTGCTAATTGAGTTCTTGCTGGTCATTTGCTCCTTCCAAGTGAGCAAGAAGAAAAACAGAAAACTGCTACCTCATCTGCTGAGGCAATGGGAGGAAGTGAAATGCCACTCATATTGGCAGCAAGCGAAGGAAAAAGAGGCGAGCAAAAGCCATTTAATCCACAGGGAAGGCAGTGAGAAAAGAGGGGCTTAGGCCTGCTCGGCTGCTCCAGCAGGGAACCATACAGCAGCGAGGGACTCCGGCTCCGAGTGCAAACGCTCCCATTCAATCAGCACGCCACCCCCTGAGTCCAACACTTCCTGTCTCTGCGAGGGTTGCCTCTAGAGAGTAGCGCTAAGGCAACATTCACGCTCACATGGATGAATCTGAAAATGCATCTTACTCTCTATACTTTTGTGACCTACTTGGCAGTTGTTTCTGAAAAGGTAGAATTTAAAAAAAGGAAGAAAGTGAATACATTTAAAAAAAAGAAAGGGTCTCTAGTCATTCATTCATACTTTACATATTTATGTAGTATGCATATCTAGTTGAATATACATTTTGTATCATTGTTGTTAAATAATTATATATACATAATTCTGAATAAATTGCTGAACAAATCTGGGATATGGAAGTGTTATAAATCTTGACCTGTTGGTGCACTTTGTTCTTCATTCATTTGTTCTGCTCTGTCAACAAAAAACAATCCTCAGAAATTGTGGAACACCACTTAGTACCTGGTGTTGTTGATCAAGTGACCCTCTTTGCCCAATACAAGGGCTGTCTGCATGTGTCTGTGGTTTTGGTATATTAGTACAGAGGTTGAATTTGGATGAATGGGTGGATGGATAATATTATATTTTGATACTCTCATGCTAGCCATTAAAGAAGCAATGAAGCAATGTCTAATGCCAATTACTCACTAGCCTAATTTTACGGTTTAAAAAGGGGAGATTTGAGGAAACAATAATATGTGTCAGACATGTTGACTATTAAATAAATAATTATGAAATAAATAGTCCATGCAGAAATGGTGTAGAATGTCTAAATGAAGCAATCATTTGTGAAATAACTCATTATTACGAAAGGTTATTCGTCAGTCATCGCAAGTCATCATTTTTGTCATAACAGAGCTTTAGAGGAATTTTTTATTTCATAATGACATTTTTCCCCAATTAAGCTTTTATTTCGTGCTACTTTTTATTAATCTTTACTCATGCTTCAGCCAACACGTCTGCAAACTTTTCAGTGTAGTTTGTTAATTAAACCTGTTGCCCGGTAAGGCAATCTATCACCTGTATTCAGCAGGTTTTCCTGCATTTAAAAATAAAACGCATATATGCTAACATTTTTACTGGAGCGATGATTTCACTAAAGCCACAATTAAGCACAGCAGATCCGCTGGTTACATTTTGTGCAAACAGCAGACTGTTGTAAAATAACAACAGAACCACCATGCTTGTGTGCACATTGTGCAGATTTGATGATTTATTTTATACAGTTTCTTCTGCACAACAACAGGTTGGAGATGGACACAATGAATACAGTACACACAGCACCAGGAAAACATTTTAATAACTTTCCCTAAAACTATTTACTCTGCTTAGAACTCCCTAAGGAGCGTTCCTTCTGTTCCCTATGCCAGCGACTCGCCCCACCTCCCCAATGCCATTGAGCTACATAACCAGGGGCAATTCCAGGTCTTGTGTAATGCCACTTTTCGGGTAAATTCCAGTTTTGCACATTGAAGACCTATCACTCATAGCTCATAGTGTTCTAAAAAAAAAAAGATTTCTTACAGGCAATTGACCAAACTGCATTATCTGACGAGTACCTATACCTGCGGCACAGGGCACTGCACAAGAGCCTGAAAATCGATCCCAGTGTCACAATTTTTTACACTATAACCTTCTGATTTTTGATGGGCCTCTCCTATTTTAGTGTCCCCTGTTCCGCTTCTTTTAAAAAATCTTGGAATTGCTCCTGCCAAGAGCACCACAGGTGCACCAAGTAAACATGGCCACGAAATTACTAAGAGTGCGTTCATCACGCTCCAAATGCACTTGGCAGGATGCTCCTGACTGCAATGTGGCCAGGCCACCAGGTTCACAAAAATAGAGCCAGACTATTCTGTGCAACAAACCATCGACTTGTGGATGTAAAAAGAGAAAAAAAAGAGAAAATACCAGCTGCTGATTCAGAGGATAGATGTGATTGACATGTTGATTAAAATGCAATACAGTATGTGGTAACCAGCCCGATTTCTTTTACAAAATATAGATACAATTCTGTGTGCATAGATAATAGGTAACATGCACGCAGGATTGTTTTACTTAAATACATGATTTATCAGTAATACATTTGGTTATTCTCTGTGTGAAAAAATGGACATTTGGCATTAGAGCAGTAAAAAAGTGTAAAGGGTCAATTCCTTGTTCAGGCTGTCAGAGCTACTATGGAGCCCACACTGTCACTAACTGCACTCCCTGCATAAATAATATTTTTTGTAAAAAAAAAGCAATTTCAAAGACAAGCATAGAGAAGAGTCTACCAGTGGCGGGCCGTGCATTTTATACCTGGGCCTTCACCGATGTCCTGCAGCTGAAACACCACAGCTACGGTTATTATTGGTTTTGTGTAAAAATGAAGCTCACCACCTATAAATACACTAACTGCAGATATATGAATACGCAGAGAGTTTGTCTCCTCTCTTCTCTGACTGCAGCTGGGACTGCTGCACACTACTGTGAGAGTGACCGCTTGTGAGTGCTTTGGGGCGGATCATGGCAGCACCCGCTGGTGGTACCAGTGGCGGTACGTGCTTTCATGTCAGAGTCAAAACACCAGAAAAGTCTCCAATAACACCAGAAAAAGTCGCTAGATTTGTCGCTAGTAGCTTTTGACAAAAAAAGTCGCCAAGAGTGTTCGGAAAGTTGCCGGATTTAGCGTGAAAGTCGTCAAGTTGGCAACACTGGCACCGACTAAATGTGTCCCCAGCGCAACATTGGACGTAACAATAGTTCCTATCACATATAAAACCAAACAAAAATCCATCTTCATAAAAACAAGTTCAGTCAGGAACACTCTCATCATAGATTTTAACCATTTATTGCAACAAATGGAAATACAGTTAAACTCTCTTTGAATGCTCTCTGGATTAGCCAGCAGCTGCCAAGCTAAGACGGGGAGCACCGAGCAACAACCCCCAAGGGTTTACAGGAATGAGCCAGAAGTAAATTTTTTAAATACGTTTCAACCATTTGCCAGAAGATTAACTAAAAAACTGTGTTTAAATTAAATAAACCTTCTTGAAGTGAGAGTGGGCTGTGATTGGTGCGTGGCCGATTGGAAGCCACGATTGAATCGGCTGGCTGTCAGCTGGTTACAGCTGGGGGCGTATGACTTCCGTGTCCTGCATGAACTAACGCTAAGCTTCATTTGTATAAATAATAATATATAAACAAGCATATTAAAGCTACTGCAGATGTAAAAACAAAAGCAGTTCACTTACCAAAGCTGTTGTTCACTATTTAAAGACAAAGTCCATCCTCCTTTCTTTGTTAATAAAGAGTTTAATCTCACGGTTGTTCAGTACATCCGTGCGTTTTAGTTCCAGTAAGAAGTCCTTCTCGATTCATGGACGCCAGTGAAGACAGTCGAGCCTCCTCTGTTGTATTTCTTGAATACGTTTTAATGCTTTTGAGGGCTGAAAATGTCCGCTCGACATAGGCAGCAGATATTGGGAATGTCACCGCCCACTGACCAATCATGTATGGCTAGGCCAGCTAGCAGGCTCTGACATGTCAAAGAATACGCCCAACATGTCAAACTAAAGATCTGATTGGTTGAAGACGATGACAATCAACAATATCGTCCCCATTCACTTAAACTGCACATGGAATCACTTGTGAGTCTGCAGGCCTGGGGCCTCTCTTCTTACCTAGAGACACAGAGGTGAAATCTGATTGGGTAAAAGCTCTACTTAAAACAAGCTGCACTGGAAGCAGAGCAACTGAGGAAGACAGTAGCTGGGCAATGAGAAAATATAATGGGAAAATGTATTTATGAAAAATTATTAAATTATAAAATAGCTATAACTTTGTGATTCTGTCTAGGCCAGCAGAGAAGGCCTTGGTGGCCTTGACGGCCCACCACTGGAGTCTACAATATGCATTTGAAGGATATATCCAGGTTGTCAAAGTTAGAAACCAAAGTCTGGAGATTAAAGTGTAAAAATGAACCACCACATCACCTGGAGATGGACACTAAAATTAAGCAACAACAGTGGTCCTGTAAAGCCGGGAAGCTCTTTATTCACTGTTACAATCATGTAGACATTTAGTATTCTTCAGTATTATAGAAGTGCCAATGCTAGTTAATGATGTGCTAACATACTCTGCTAATGTTAACTCCACAGGTTTTTAGGTAGAATTGTAATCTTTTAGAAATGTATATCTTCTTCCAACCTCTCTGGGTAACGAGTATCACTATTACACACATTTTAACCAACTTGGTCCAAATCCACTAAACCAGCCTGTAAATGGAGAGCTGGTTAGTTGTTGTACCCTGGTCAGAGCTAACCAATGCTACGCTAAGATTGGTCAGTCTGCGTTTAAGGGGCGGGACATAGCGAAGGGTCAATTGCATGTGTCTCACAGCGAATGCGTGAGACTTGGCAGCCCATAGCCAATCACATGACCATTACACGCAAGCAATCCCACCAACTTCTAACAGACTTGGCCAGCTTGCGGCAGTCAGCAACAACTCTTAACGTTAGCTGGTTAATTCAGAGTTATTTTAGCTGCATTTTTGATTCTGAAGATGTTTCTGTGGTCACTCAGCTAAAAGGTCACTTCAATACAGAGTAATAATCCAAGCTCATAATCAGGCCTAGAAAGCTAGCCGGCTGGGTAGGAACGGTAGCATATGCAGCCTTGTTAAAGATGCTAAATTGATCTATTACCGCTACATGGCACCTAACATGGCAACGTCTGAGGGGAACTGGAGGGTGGGCCGACGCTTCCACCGGGACGGTGTTTTTCAGCAATAACCGCCTACTGAGCCCAGTGCAAAGCAGTGATCGTGAGCTAGCCTCAAATGGACACTACACTTACACTAAAAGACCAGACCACACGGCTGCGTCAACAAAGTGCAGAGAAGCTCTGATAACACCACACACAGAAGGAGAACAACTTCATTCTCCACAGATATTACTCTACCATTACTCTCTTTACATAGACAATAGTTATTTTCTGCTATATTAATGTGCATTGTATCGAGAACCTTTATGCTAAATAATGAACAAGATATTTTAGTTTATGAGTCTGGTAAAAGAAAATAATAAATGCATCCCTTTTCTGAAGAAAATATGATATATTCTTTTAACAGTGGATACTTGTAGTTCTTCCAGTGGACAGTCACATAGGTAATCAATCAGTCAATCATTTTAGTCTAGTGAAGTAATTACACAGTAAGAATGCCCACATTGTAAAAACAATGATTTAATCTAATGAGCAGTGTGGCAGTTACTGCAGCCACTTCAGCCTGTCCTGGACTAATATGGAGGCAGTGAACAAGCAAGACATTGTCAGCGTTCACCCCAGTGGGTGTCGCGTGAATAAGAGCACTCATCCAGTTGATTTAAATGTGTGTGATCTCACTCCTCTTTCACTCCCACCTTTGTTGCCTTCAGAAAAGACAGGTCATAACGGGTCAGTGGACACACACACACACGTTAACAGGCTGCGTATGTGTTTTTGGATGGAGGAGGGGTTGGCTGTTGGCTGGGAGTTCCACCCCTGTTGAGCATACGCATGGTGTTCCTTTTTTTGTTGGAGGGGGGGGCAAGATATACAAAGCCCAGACTTAAACCGAGGATGCAGGGACTCATGTGGTTCTGAATAACCCTGGCCCTCTCCACATCCCACACACACACACACACACACACACACACACACACACACACACACACACACACACACACACACACACACACACACACACACACTATACACCTTGAGTGTTCTTCTCTCTGCCTCTCACATGCTTTAACCCCCTTTAACCCCTCTGATAAGTCTTACTACTTGTTCTCCATCCTTCTTGGGTATTAAGTAAATTATCAAACAAGGATACAATTGTATGTGTCCAAATGATCTATGTGTGCGTGTGTGTGTGGACATTTTTCTGTAAACATGACTGTACATTAGCAGATGTATAAATGTAGAAAATGTCTTAAAACATTCACTCCAGCATTTAAATGAAAGTCATTTCATTTAAATGTAAGGCCTTACACTCGGTGTCCAAGTGTAAGGCCTTATCATTTGGACACTGATGAATTGTTGACCACCGGCTGTGCATCATGTTTATGCTGCAAGGCTTCTTTCTTCACTGCAGCCTGACCTCTCCTCTTCAGAGATATTAATCACTGGTCACAGTAATGGTCAGCCTGGGTTCCATGTGTAAATAGCCAATTAATGCTCCCTCCGATGTCTTGATTCTCTCCTGTGGTTGCCACCTCTGTCAATCAGAGCATAATGGCAACCAGGGAACAAATGCAGCACTTGGAGGGACAATTGAGGAGGCCAACAGTCAGTAATTAAGCAGTTCACAAGGCAATCTCATTAATTATCCCCTTCACTGGTTGCTACATTCTCTGGACGTCCTGATTACATGCTTATTGACTCTGAATCCTATGACGAAATGTTCCTTGCTCGACTTCCTAATGGAGTCTAAAAGAGGAGTCATTTACAAATGGCTTTATTAGGCAGAGTGCCCACATGGACCTTTAAAATGTTACTTGAAAATGCAATTTCACCTGTCGTTTGCAGGAGGCTTTCATGCACTTAAGCAGAGGTCATACAAACAGCAATGTAATTAGCGGTCTCCCTTTTACAGACTCTGCTGATTTGAAAAGCGTTACACACCTTTTCTCCTCCATTCACCATTAATCATTCGTTTTCAGGGGGAAATTGCCAGGCTTATGAAAGACAAAATGTCATTCTGGCTGGCCCCTGCATGAGGCTCTTTCTTGGAGTGGATTTGTTAGACGTGCACGGGGAGGGTTGAAAAGCTTTGTGTCATGTGTTAACCTACTGCAGGAGAGGGAGGACTTTTGATATTCTTTGAGAGGGAAAATTGTGGGGGTCAAGCAACATTTAGAAAGTCACAAGTCTCACTTATTTTTTTCAGGTTTTAAAGAAACTTGATTTACTTACAAAGTCACTTGCCATAAAAAAATCATTCTGAGCTTGAAATCATTGGCAGAGAGAAAGGAAGAAATGCTACAATTAATAAATCAGGTAGAAGTGCACTGTTTGTTGTCCTTTCCCTTTAAAAATATAATGAATTTATAGATAAATAGAAATATAGAAATATATACAGAAGAATTCTGTGAGGTCAAAACAATCAAATACTACCATTACTAACAAACCACAACACAGCAAACACAAACTATTAGCACATTTCTAGTGCAATGGAGGAACCTCTTAAATGCGAGCAAATGCTGAAATTTGCCAAACCTCCTCAAAGCCCATCCCAGCTCACGTCGAGCCTCTCAGCGTGACTCTAAATGCAGATAACGAAGAAATGGAAAATGGAGGCCAAATTGACCCTTTCACAGCGTGTTATGTCAGTTTGTATGGGTACCTGGAGAGGCTGTCCCCCTCCCATCAATAAAATAATTTAAGAACACATTATACTCCTTTAAAAGGGCCCATTTGTCAGACCAGGTGACTCTTAAAAGACCCTGCGGATTAGAGACGCCCTGCATCAGGTACTTTTAATTCAGCCACAATCGATATGACTTAGGCTGCCGTTGTGTTGAGAGTGAATATTAAAAAAGGGTATTTCAGTTCAAATGTCTCTTGTGCATAAAGTCAATAAAAATAGATGGGGGGTAGGCAGAGTTGGAGACCCCATACATTCCATGTAGCTCTACATGTCATTTGCAGAATCTGCATGGGTTTTCTTGAGAATAGTATTAATAATCATAATAACGTAGTATGAATAATGTCATCCATGGAACAAAACAGAATAAAACTGTTTCCATGATGTACTGTCAACATGCTGGGACATCACCCCCCTCGACCCCCACAACCTTTTCTACCAGTTCTTTTCTCCCTGTGTCCAGTGCATCACTGAGAGAGCAGTCACCTCATTCAACATGTAACGTTTCAAATGTCATATCATATCAATGCCTCATTCTGACATATAAGTTACAACTTGGACAATTTATTGCCCCACTGCTAATGTAAATATCAAGTAATTATTAGTATAAACAATGATTTTACTGCAGTTATCATTACATATTGATAAAGCGGGTACATAATTAAACCTGTTATATATTTTATAATTAGACAGTAATTTATGATATTAAGGGAAGACACTAACCTCTTTAGTATAGTATTTGTATTGTAAGCTGAATAAATATCTAGTGCATACTTTTATTTAATGTATTAACAAAACAGTAAATACATACAGTAATTACTATTCTGTCACAAAATGCTATTTGCTTTCATCACTGTATTAAGTAAATGCAGTGCGAGATCAGAACCTTTTACTCTGCTGTGCTGAATGATGGTAGACACGGCAGGTGATTCAATTTACCGTATAAGTGTACCCAGAATTACTGCATATTTGTATTATAAAAGTACTGTATTTATAGTAACTACACAAACAGTTATCTGCTGAAAATAACGCATATTAATCAAATCTATAATTACTGATAATTTAATATATTGTATTCTCGGAACTCAATAATTCAATATTATATACATTTAAAGAAAACTACCTAAACTCTGACTGCCTCAGATTTGCTTCATGAATAGCATGTAATATCTCAAATATCTACAAATATAGAGTTCTTTATGAACCAAGTGGTCTGATTGAGGTGGAGACCTCAATCAGACAATGTGACAAATGTGACAAACCCAACAAATGAAAAGAGAGAATGAAACATGATATTTGTGTTACACACTGGACTTTATCACATAGTTTTGAATTATCACATTGTTATATCCATGATAGTGATGCATTGCCAATTCTGTTTCTCTTGCTCAAGACATCATTAGTGATGTAGAACAGTCTGTGATCAGAATGTCATCAGAGGGGTCTCTCATCCCCACGACTGATTTAGATTAGAACCTGTGGTCACTCTCAAGTCTTTTGATTCAGGAGCAAACACAGATATAAAACAGAAATGTTTCTGCTCTGTGACGGCAACAGTTTTCCTAAGACCTTGTTGCAATGCTGTTAAGACCCAGAAATCAGGACTCTAGACAGCGACTAGACATGGACTCAGAACTGATGCATTAGGATATGATTAAAACCTGTCAATTTATCACTTTGACAAAATAAACTCCTATTCATCTTTAACTGGCATCAGCTACATACCTTGCATGCAACAGAGATAGCCCATCCTTTTTTTAAATGAAGAGTCAAATCAGGCATTAATTGTGCCTAAAGATAAAAGATACTGCTGTTGGGTTCTATGAATTCTCTTAATATGTCAAAATATCTTGCAAATCCACTGTCAATTATATCCCAAAATGTATCTGTTTTTGTCACGTTCCAGACAACAACTTCATTTTGTGGTCTGAATTTAAGTAAGCACATTTGTCATCCACACTTCTGCCTATCTGCGGTGGAGTTTCCCTTTTTACTCCATCTGTTTGTCAGTGAGTGGAGGTTTGCGGCGGCTGAGTGAGGCAGTGATTTGGCATGTTAGTGAGTGTGTTGGGCTAATCAGACAGAGGGGCCACTGTAATGGACAGAATCTGGGCAGAATCACAGCTAGACCTGTCGCGGTAGGGAGCGGATAATACAACTAATTTCTCTACTGTCTCAGCGACCGCACAGACGGAAATGGGGTCAACAAAGGTGCAGGCGGCATCAAATGAACAGCTGTTGCCTTTCTCAGTGTAGAGCTGCCAAAGAGGAGAATCTTAGCAAAGCCCCCCTCCACCACATGCTTTTTGTGTAAATGCAGAAGAATGTATGTACAAATTAAGGGCAGGACCTGTGCATATTACTTTCATTCTTCATCTCTGAAGCCTGCCTAGCAGTGATGGAATACTATGGGAACACTCATTGCAGCTGTATGATGAAATGTGCATAGGGTTACTCATAGAGTCCTTTATTGGCTGAGGTTTGTGCATTTGTTGTGATAGAGAAACAATTGGCTATTATAAAGACGCCTCTTGTAGGTAAATAAGGTGCTGGTGTGTGCATTGGAAAGGCTGGAGGTAGCTGTGTAAAGTGTGGGTCTTTGTGATAAGAAGCTGTATTAACATACATACACAGCTAAGGTCCAATCGCTGGATGCTCTGAGACTTGGTTGTCCCATTTCTCTGTGATTGGACTTGTCCAATTCTAATCACAAAGAACAGATGTATGATACTTCATTTCATCAGGATGCTGGCAGCTCTGTAAAGTATTTTCAACCATACGAGCTGAAAAATATGGACCTTCGTAAACTCTACATTTCTCACATTCTATCATATAGTACTAACTCTTTACAATAATCATATGTTTTCTAGTTTGGTATATAAATGTATTCATTGAATTGATTTTGTAGTTTTGTTGCCGTTTATTCTCAGTTTGCGGGATACATCTGACATTGTTAATGAACTTTAGTTATTGATGAAGTATGACTTATAGGTTCGTTATGGATGTTCCAGACTTTTTATCTGTACATTATTGACGTCAGATAGATATAGTGGACTTAAAGCATAAAGGCTCTCAAAATGGAAATACCAGCTCCTCAAAAATACATTTAGCTCCTCAAATTTAATACATCTAAGGCTACATCCACATTGATACATTTTCATTTTCAAACAAAAACGATCTCCGTCCACACGGCATTTCAGCATTGTTTTCGAAATGATCTCCGTCCAGACTAAAACGCCTGAAAACAAATATCACGTAACTATTCACATACACTGGGCATACGGGTGGGTGCCAATGTCATAGGAAGTAGATTGGTTGCTTAGTTAAAAAAATATGACAGAGTAATAAAGTAGTCTTTAATAATGAAAAGTCGTGTTTGATATTACTCTTCCTCTATAATCCTGCCTCTATAAACTCAAACAGACACATTTCGTGGAAAGTTTTATTTTTCAGACTTAGTTACAGCGCTGCGGGTCTTGCTCTATCTCTCTCTCTCTCACATCAAATTTACTTTAAAATTAACACTTACACATAAAAGTTTACTAGATTATGGGTCCATAAATGTGGTCAACACACGTCTCTCACCTGTTTCCTCAGTTTTGTTGTAGTCTGTTCTCACACGTAGCTTTGCTGGTGACTGAAGTCTCTGTTGTACTGGAGAGCAATTCATGTTTTGTTCCTTTATAGTTTATGTATGTGGACTTCACAATAGTTGTGCAGAACAAAATAAGCATTAATAAGAAAAGGAAAGTCCTCCGTTTTGTGTCCGTCTCAAAGCCGCAAACCTTGACTTCAGACGGTCCGTAGGTCTGAATGTAACTACGGTTCTATGATTCCTGGATGACCGCCAGAGGCAGTGCTTCACACTGGATATCTTCTGTCTCGCGCCCACGCAGGTCGAGTCTTTATAACAACAAAGTCACCTGTGACCTCGGATGACCCCTGTCGTCTATAAGTTCCGGTGTCATCCTAAGATCAGTCCTACGGAGTCTTCTTGCGCTCGGTGATGCCCATGAGGCTGCAGCACATATATCCTCCACAGGCACACCTCTCAGGGCTGCCCATGACGTGGAGACACTCCTGATAGAGTGGCCCTTCACTCCAGATGGTAGAGCACGGTCACTCGCCTTGTATGCATAAGCAATGGCCTCCACTATCCAGTGTGACAGGTGCTGTTTTGAAAGGACACAGCCCTTCTTAGGCCCACCATAACTGATAAAGAGCTGCTCCGACCGCCCTATGCATGCGGTGGCTTCCACATAAACTCTGAGGGCCCGCACTGGGCACAGCAGCCTTGACCTATCCTGATGGGGGGGTCAAACTGCGCAAGCTGGATAGGCTTGGATATGTGAGCGTGTCAGCACCTTTGGGAGAAACGCTACATTAGGCCACAAAGTAACACCCGAGCCATCTGAGTTCCACCTCAGACATGACTCACTCACCGACAGGGCATGCAGCTCACCTACACGTTTAGCTGAAGTGATGGCAAGGAGAAAAAACGTTTTGGTCGCCAGTTATCTCGGCTCCGCCTGTGCCAGGGGTTCAAAAGGAGACAAGCTTTGGATGCAGGGGCCTTCGGGGCGTTCGGGGGACGCAAACGCAGAGCCCCTCTTAGGAAGAGGGACACTAGTCTGTGGCTCCCTAGTGTCATTGTCAACCTTAGCATGGTGCCACGAAATAGCGGCCATGTATACCCTCAGGGTAGAGGGAGACCGGCCCTTATCTAGGAGGGACTGCAGAAACTCAAGTACAGCAGGCACGGGGCACTGCACTGGGTCCTTGTGCCGAACTGCACACCAGTCAGAAAACAGCCTCCACCTGTTTTCGTGCTGCAGACGGGTAGATGGTGCCCTGGCATTCAGGATAGTTCTTCTGACTGGTCTATGCAGCCACTCAGCAGCCAGTCGGGCCCTCCAGCGGCCAGACCCATAGTTGGAGGTGGCTGGGATCGGGATGCCAAATCCAACCTCCTAGTTGCGACAGGAGGTCCCTCCTGTCGGGGAGGCACTACAGTGTCCTGCAGCAGAGTCTGTGCAGTAGGGAGAACCAAGTCCTGGCTGGCCATAAGGGGGCCACTAGCAAGAGTCTGTGGCCCTTTTGAAGAACTCTGAGAAGCGTTGGCAAGATCAAAGGGAACGGTGGAAAGGCATAAAGAAGCTCTTCTGGCCACGTGTGAGCCAGGGCATCCTGACCCGGAGGACTGGTCCTCTCCGTCAGGGAGAACCAGTGGAGACAGTGGGTCGACATCTCCGAGGCAAAGAGATCCACCTCTGCCCTGCCGAAGAGACCCCAGATGTTCTGTACTAAATTTGGATGAAGTCGCCACTCCCCCGGTGGATGCTCTGCGACCTGGTTCCGTTCTCCCGGGAGGTACATTGCCCGAAAGCTGGTAAGGCGAGGGACAGCCCAACTCAGAAGGGCACGGGATACCCGTAGTAACTCTGTGGATCTGGTGCTTGATGGTTTGTGTGAAACACAGCAGAGGTGTTCCCTGCTTTCCCCTCAAGTATGGCAGAAAATGTTTGAGCGCTTGGTGCATGGCACATAGCTCTAGAACATGCTCCGTGTGGTCTTGGGAAGACCACTGCCCCGAGCAGTCCTGTTCTGCCACACTGCACCCCATCCTGAGAGGCAGGCATCTGTTGTGACCACCTCCCGGCGGAATGGGGCAGAGCCCATGGGGACACCGTTTGCAAGGTATGCTCTCCCTTGCATGGGAATAGAGCGAGTAGGCACTGTTCTGATACTACTCTCGCCCTGTGTCTGTGCCACTTGGCGTCCAAGTGAAGGCTGTTCAGCCAACTCTGCAGGGGGCGCAGTGACAGCAAACCTAAGGGAACGACAGCTGTCAGTTTGCCCAATAGGCGGAGAAAAATAATGTAGGGCAACCGCCTGCCCTCTCCAAAGGGGGAGAGGCTGTGGAGGATGTCGTCCACACGCTGCGGTGTCGGACAGGCACTCATAGTGACTGTATCCAGAGCCACACCAATTAAGGTTATGCTCTGAAAAGGGCATAACCTTATCCTGAGTCCCCCACCGGGCCACGTGAGAGAGAAGGCGAGCAGTGTCCTGTGCCGCCTGAAGCTGGGATGGCGCACATATCAGCCAATCGTCCAAGTAGGGCAGTATTTTCATGCCCTGTGATTGCAGGGGGGAAAGGGCAGCAGCAACGCACCTTGTGGGGAGAGGGAGAGTCCGAATGGGAGCACCCTGAACTGGGAGTGACTGCCTTGAAAGGCAAAGCAAAGAAACTGCCTGTGGTGAGGCACAATGGGAACATGGAAATAGGCATCCTTCAGGTCGACAGATGTGAACCACTCTCCCCTGGAAACAGCCCGAAGGATGTCTGCTGTGCTTAGCATGTGAAATGGTAACACCTTAAGGAACTTGTTGAGTCCCCTTAGGTCTAAGACTACGAAAGTAAGTTGAGTAGAACCCTCTCGATTGCACCCTTGATCAGGAGCGCGGATAACTCCTGGTTCAGGGCTAGGGATTTCGCCGGATCAGTGATGCTGGTCATTTTGACCTGGCTGGAGGCTGGGGGCCGGCGTTGGAATTGAAGCTTGTACGAAGCATGAGCTGCCCATTAGCTGATGTGCTGCTGGGAGAAATAACCGATGGCCGGCCCGGAGACATCATCTCCTGGCCCCCCTGCCCCTTGAGGCTCTGGGGGGGGGCAACTGGTAGTCCCCAAGTTTAGAGGTTGTCTGGGGGGGGACGTAAGTAGGGCTGTATGGGTAGCGGGCTGGCCTCTCAGCGGGATGCTGAGGCCTGTGGCGGCTACTGGGGTGAGCTGGGGGCTGAGAACGGCCTCGGGGGGCCGAAGTGGAACTCCTAGGTCTGCGTGGTGCGTGTATGTCCCTGCGAAGACCAGAGAACTGCTGCCTGGTCTGGCTAGCTTCAACAGTCCACTGAAGCACCTGTATAGCAGCTGACCTGAACAGCTCACCAGGTTCCACTGGGATAGTACGGAGGGTCCTCCTACATGTCTCAGACAGGGGTGACTGTGCCAGCCAAACCTGGCGGTGAGTCTGGACCAGGGTGGACATCAGCCGTCCAAGTTCCCTCGACATGAATGCAAATGCCTGACAAGCTGAGAGGGCAAGCATGAGGTGGGAGAGGGAGTTGCCAATACGGCCCATGCTCGCTGCTGTGTCATAAGCTCTGGATAACATGTCATCTGTGACCCAACATTGGTGTCGAGGGCACCTGGCATCGGGCCTCAGGGTCTCCTCAGGGGAAACTATGAGGGACGCAATAGTTGGCTCATACGGGCGAGGCCACATTTTGCTGCGTCCTGCATGGCCAGAGTCCCGGTGTCTCTCCTGCAGGCATGCAGCTCCCTCAGATATTCTTCGGAGGGAGGAACAGCAAAGGTGGTGGGCCTGAACGCGCCTGAAGAAGGCACTCACAGGCGGAGGTTCCGGCTGCCTTGTATCTAACTGCAGGCGCGCCAGCGCCAATGCGAATGACAGACCCCATGGAGCAATCTACTGCCCCTTCCGAAGAACTCTGTGCTGAGAAACGGGAGCCAGGCCCAGAAGCATGGGAGGGTCGCTCTTCACTGTACTCAGTAAAGTCTTCAGGTTAGCGTAGCATAGCTCCAAACCCAGCCATAACATGTTCAATGCTTCTCCGACACTGTCAGCAAGAAATACTGTTCATACAAATCCTTTTCCTAGCTGAGTCAGGGCTGCCAGCTGTGGCGTTGACTGACCATTTCTTACGATGTCCAGCTTTTCCTGAAATGTCTTTCTTGAGAAAGGTGTTGTCAGTAACTCCACCACTAAATCCGTTTCTCCTCCTTATTCAGCCGTTGAGTCTTGAAAAAACAAAGCTAGGTAAAAAAAAATAAAAATACACCAAGCAAAACCCTAAAAATGTTATAATTTCTTCCATAGCTTTCAATTTGAACTCTTACTCCTCCAACTAAGGTCTGCTGGCAAGTTAAGTTTCGTTTCACAATAGTCACGTGCTCGCCCACTGACGAATCACAGCGCACACTGCACCCCACTGCAGTGCTGCTCCTGCAAACTGAGCTGCACTTAATGCTGACGTAGTTGTAGGCCAGCTAGCTGCTCTGGCGTGTCAAAGAATGTCAAACTAAAGATCTGATTGGTTGAAGACTATGACAATCAACAATATCGTCCCCATTCACTGACAATCAAGAATATCGTCCCCATTCACTTAAACTGCACAAGGATGCACTTGTGAGTCTGCAGGCCTGGGGCCTCTCTTCTTACCTAGAGACACAGAGGTGACATCTGATTGGATAAAAGCTCTCCTTAAAATAAGCTGCACTGGAAGCAGAGCAACTGAGGAAGACAGTAGCTGTGCAATGAGAAAATAAGATAATGGGAAAAATATTTTTATAAATTATAATACATATAAGAAAAAATATTAAATTATAAAATAGCTATAACTTTGTGATTCTGTTTAGGCCAGCAGAGAAGGCTTTGCAGACCCTGACGGCCCACCACTGCTCAAATGCACTGAAGTAGAAGTACAAAGTAGGTGAAATGGAAATAATCAGTGAAGTAGAAGTACCTCACATATTTACTCGAGACAGTGGGACAATAGCTTGTGTATGTGAAACAATGCGTACACACTGTGTGCTGACACCGCTGTGAATGAGTTTGAGGACCCAGCTGTGAGGTGGATGCACCGAGCAGACAGATGGCAGCTCCAGCAGTGATGATGAAAACACCATTGAGGGTGTTTGAGTGGCTGGTAGACAAGGAGCCTTTGGAGAGGTATGAATCAATTAAAAATGATATGCTGCCCACACAAAAACAACAACAACACAGCCACCATATGTACAGGGTACGCAGGAGCTGAAAAAGATCCTGGCCTCAGTTAGTCCCAGTGACATACAAGATCCCCTGTCATGGATCACTAGCTGGTGATTTACACAGTATACAGAAAACTGATTGCATTCCTATGAAAGTAGCTCAGTGGCACATGAAGCAAGAAAAGCTCCACTTTAGAGTAAAAGTGTTTGAAAAAATTACCCGGATCTTCCGGCAACCTTCCACGTCCGTGGTGCCATAGAGCAAGCACACTAGTGTTTCCTTTAACCCCGCCTCCCAGCTGCTCGGTCTTAGCTCACTCACATGAACAGCAGTTCATTATTCCTATAGGGAAATAACTCTGGATATGGCTACTAATGCATTGTACAACTTTTAGGACCTAATGATTTAAATAAGGGTAGTTCAAGTGTTCGTATACTGGGAAATTGATTCACCTAAAAAAAAAAAAATCTGCTGATTTACAGACTACTCTTTCCCAATGTAAGTCTATGGGAATAGTCCGTTTGGGCCCAATGGCATCACGTTACCGACCTGGAAGTTGTAATTCCACCATTTGGCCACTCAGTTAGAATTTCTCAAAGCCCGGCGCTTCTCCTGGGGGCTAGATTACAGGTAATATGGAGGTGCAGTTCCACAAGTCAAGGACACAGTATTTCATTTCCTCTAATGTGTTTTGGGATGGCAATTTTAAGCTTTAAGAATCTGTTAAGTTGAAGTGTTTGGGGGATATTTTGACCTTGGTTAGTCACTATAAATCAGTCACCATGCTCCACTGAGGTCCATGCTGTTGCCCAAATGTGTTTTTTCTTGCTACAGTATTAAAAAGATATCAGCAGAATATCAAACCTAAATGTAGGCTTTAACAGTAGGTCTGACGGAGCGTCTGGGTTTTCATAATGCCATAGCCTTTCAGCCCATGGCTTTTGTTTTTGATTTTGTCTGAAGCTCAGATAAAACACACAAGATTCCCGAGCAAGGCTTCTGAAAGGGATACGATCACATCGGAACGCTCAACTTCTCTGCAAAATTAAGTCTCTCGCATGTAGCGTCTCAGAGATATATATTAGACATATTTCCACCTGAAGCCTGTAATATAATAAGCTACAGGTTATATATTAGTGTATGTTGTTTTTTAGCATTGTAGAGCAATTTGGTCAGTTTTTGCATGAGACGTGCAGCAGCTGTAAAGAATTCCATGTGCATTATAACAAAATATAATCAGTGTAAATTGGCGCTGGACATCGAAAAGGTTGTCGCTTTATGCTCTGTGATATTTTGTGTATTTCCCATCAATTCTAGTAACTTCATCAAACAAATGCATATTGATGTGCTTGTGAGTACAAACAATGCGTAGTAGAGAATCAGCGGGAAGAATACCGCAGAGGGAAGCTGTGAATGTGCCTGCTGTGCAGACCCAATATTATAAGTGTCTTCCAAGCAGTGGCGGGCCGTGCATTTTATACCTGGGCCTTCAGTGCTGTCCTAGTTGAACCACCTCCTAATAACCTCACAGCTATGGTTATTATTTGTTTCTAGGGGTGTAACACGTATTCACATTAAACCGTTCGGTACGAGGCTTACGAACTGAACAATACGTTTGAATAATACTAGTGCATTTGGAAAATGCAGAAGCTTAAATTGTAGGAAATATAATGTTTTCGGTGGACTTCGCTCAAACAGGCAAGCCACCACGGAAGAGACACTCTGACCCCGGAAACAAAACATTGTACCCTGGTGTGGCGCGTGTGTTCTGGGAGGCGCGCTAAACTAGCTTAGCAGGAAAACAACAGCAGCACACACGTTACAAACTCTCCCCGCAACGTTTAGCTGTTCCCTACTGATTCAAACAGGGCTAAAGCAATCGCCACACAATTCCCATTTCTCCAGACCATAATTCGTGCTTTGTAAAACAAAAGAAAACCTCAAACAGAGAATCAAATGTCTGAACCCTAATCCCAAGCTTGACGGGATGCTTCGTCATTAACGGACAATGCATATAGTCAAAATCAACGTAATTAACACAATGACAAGAACAAACTAGAACCAGTCATATATTATTATCATACATATTTATATGACAACAAAGCATGACAAATCAATCCAGCAAAATTGCGGTGCTAAAACACGTATTCCGCCGCACACTGAAGTGCACGAACCATTAAAATATTATTCACATCAGAGGGAACAATATTAACTATATCATAAAAATGACACGATAGACAAATTAACACGGTAGTAACGCTACTGCAGATGTAAAAACACAAAAGTACTTCACTTACCAAAGCTGCTGTTCACTTAAAGACAAAGTTATGAAGGCAAATCACTGTCAAAATCCGAGAGCGCAAATGAGATCCATGCACGCGTGAAAATCAAACAGTCGTGCGCGTATTTTACAAACCTGTCAGACAAATGTAGACCATCATGAGATGTAGTGGAGTAGTGTTTAGTGGCGGTTTGAAGACAGACTTTGGCTCACGGAGGCTGTTTTCCGCTCGCGCATGGATCTCATTTGCACTCTCGGATTTTGACAGTGATTTGCCTTCATACAAAGTCCCTCCTCCTTTCTTTGTTTACAAAGAGTTTAATGACACGGTTGTACAGAACATCGGTGTGGTTCAGTTCCAGCTAGAGGTCCTCCTGTGAACGTGTTCGTTGAGTTGTAGATCCACTCGGGTCTCAGCTAAAGTTTTCAAAAGCACTGTAGCTTGTGTGTCCTGTCATGCTATGGTGTTGTGTTGCTGCCTTGGTTAGCCAACTCAGGTTAGCGTAGCTCCAAACACCAAGACGCTCAGTTGTAAATAAAACGCATTGTAAATAACCCGATTCATGTTTGGCAAGCAATCTGTTGCCTCTAGTTGCATGTTTTTGCCTGTTTTCTGAATTTGTAATGTCTTTCCTGTTTTAAGGCAAAATGCTTTTATTTTGAAGGCAGCTCTCAGAGTAAAAACAGAGGTAGAACTGTGCGTGCGAAGAGAGAGAGTAAAGTACGGAGAATATGACGGTTGAGAATGTATGTTAACGGTACGTATTAGTACCCCCGAAGAGGCACAAGGTTGGTTAATAACTAATAACTGTAACAACTAATAACTAATGACTGTAACAACTAACAACTGTAATAACTGTGTGTGTTTTTTAACTGACATAAGTAACGACTCTATGTGTGTAGGCTATAGTAATGCCAACGGGAAGGAAATGCTAACACATATTTGTTGCTATGTGCTTTGTACACAGCTCTTACGTTGTTTGTGGGATTTATAAAGAAATTGCACAATCATCAGTCAAGTGTCGAACTATCTTTCGGAGGGATATGCTAAACGCATTCTTAGCCATAAAATGTGCAACGCTCCTCAGACGCTGTTAGCCAGGCATACCGTTCGTACAAATCCTTTTCCTGCCTGGGCCAGGGCTGCTAGCTGTGGGGTTGGCCGACCGTTTCTTACGATGTCCAGCTTTTCTGGAAATGTCTGTTTCGGCGTCAAAACAGTCATGCTAGCCCACTGACCAATCACGGCGCACGTTATTGCTGAGCCAGCCACACGTTAATGCTGATGTATTGTAGACTACCTCGGTAGCTCTGGCACATCAAAGAATACGTCCAACATGTCAAACTAAAGATCTGATTGATGGAACACTATGACAATATCGTCTCCATATACTTTAATCTGCAAAATCTACCTAGCGGGCCTCGGGCCTCTCTTCTTACCTAGAGACATAGAGGTGAAATCTGATTGGATAAAAGCTCTACTTAAAACAAGTTGCACTGGAAGCAGAGCAACTGAGGAAGACAGTAGCTGTGCAATGAGAAAATAAGCTAATGGGAAAAATAATTAGAATGTGAAAAAGTATTAAATTATAAAATAGCTTTAATTTTGTGATTCTGTTTAGGCCAGCAGAGAAGGCTTTGCTTCCAAGACAGTGCAGTACATCCAAATGTAGCCTGTTAGATATTTCCATACTCACACACTCCACTGAGGAAATGAACAAAACTAGAATGAATTAAGAGCATTAATCCTGAACACCACACATCAAGCCACTCAGCTCTCATAGTAACAGGCAGCAGCTGAGAGAGAGAGAGAGAGAGAGAGAGAGAGAGACTGAAATACACATGCTACATCTGCGGCTGAGATGCAGTAAACCTTCCCCATCAGGAGGAGTAATGGATTAAAGGCTGCTGAGGCTCTGCAGTTTGCCAGTCAATGTTCTTTTTCTCTCATCCAACCCGGGCCCCCCTCCCTCCTCTGTTGCCTTCCCGCTGGAAGAAGTTGATTTGCCATCAATTGCCATCTTGGCTGGCGCCATTAATGCACGCCCACAAAAGGATGACACATCGCATTATCACCTCACTCCCTTTCAAATTAGAGCTGAGCGATGCCTCGGCGCAGCTTGTGACTGGTTAACACTATCAGCTATTTGTAGGGATTGTTCCCTAATACGCAGCGTCTAAAGATTTCATCAGGCATTTGATGACAGAAATAAACCACTGCCCACAGGGAAATTGAACTGATTAATAGAATTATGCGTTGGAGGGGAGTCGATACTGGCAGCAGACATGGGGATGAGCAGAGCTGTCTGTATGGACCAGACTGGAGTGGCTTGGCCAGCAACTCGCTCACCTCGAGCACGGCCGGGCTTGTGTTTGTGCAGGGGGAAAGCCGGGGATTAAAACCTATGTTGCTAACTGTGGCTGTGTGCCTCCACTCCAAATTGCCACAACCATATGGGTCCTGTTGGATATAAACCATTTTATGTCATCCATCGCACAGAAAAAGCGGAATTTCTTCTGCATTTGTGTTCTTATTCAGAGACAGCTTTGTGCCCTCATTCAGACCAGTATTGTCTGAAAGTCCCTTTCATACATACAGTGTATCCCTGTAATGTTCAGGAACCTTTCCTGCATGGGATCATGTGTGTCATTGGGATCAATATGCAGGGAAATCGGTTCCGCCAATTTCCCAATTTAAGACAAAGCAGCAGCCTCGACTGAGACGTACTCCGGTTTTCCCTCGAACTGGACGATTGGTGGTTCAATCCCCATCACAACCAGTCTGCATGTTGAAGTTTCCTTGAGCAAGATACTGAACCCCAAATTGCTCCTGAAGATTGTACCATATTTTTAATTTAAATTCTGATGTGCAGGTGGCAAGAAATGATATCTATTTGTCTATTTACCATTTACAACCTGGTACAAAAATAGTTTTGGTCTCTTTAGCTAATTTCTCCGTCCATGACAACTGTGCAGGAGTTAAATTTATAGAACTCATCCGTTTGATTTATAGCGAGGCCTAAAGTTATGCATAAATAAGGACATGGCCGCTTTGAGTGACAGGTGGGTGCTGTCTAAGGTTACCAGCTGCTAGCTGTCTGCTCTGCTTCCTTACCTGAGCCTGACTCAGCTCGACCGACAATCTACCTCTTTGCCAGTCTTTGGATTAGCCGAGACTTAAGCTGTGTCGTCGCTGCCAAAATGGCGACAGACGATTTTGCTGATGTATTGAATGCGTGTTTCTGATTTAATTAGATCACGAAAAAACATCTCACAAACTTGTTGAATATTTAATACATGACAGAAACATTGGCACAGGACATGAACAGCTCCCTTCACGCCATATATCTGAGAGTAAAAACAGACTTATGCCGCATACACGTATATCCGGCCTTGCCTCTTCTGTTGACTTTCATGGCAGTTGGCTTACACAAGTGTTGCATCCACCATCTCTTGGCCCATCTATTGCGGCATTGCCATGGCTTGTGTGAAAAGACGCAAGGGGGAAACATTGCTGAATGTAAGGCATTTGTGAATAGTGAAAATCACTAGCAATGACAAACTGTAGAAGATCTCTTCCCACCATAGCCCGTCTCTGCTTCACATTACCACTTCTATTTGCATGAATTATTTCTAGCTCTCGAGGAAGATGCAGAATGGTTGCTATGGTCTTTTGACAATCAGCCACACAGTTGTCAAGAAGCAGTGGGCCTATTAGAGCTATTCACCTTCACTCCCTCCTAAAATATATACTACTTGAGGGAAAATATGTTTTTTTCATAAATACTTTTATCATCAGCTCTTAGGCATTCTATGTGGACTAAAACAACAATAACAGCTTCTTTCATTAATGCATAATCAGAATCAGGGTAAAAACGGAGGTACATGTATGTTTACACACACTCAGCCAGCTGTCAGGGATGGAATTGCAAAATGAGGAAGTTAACCTATGATCACCATTCTCACTTGGACTAACAAAACATATATATGTGATCCTAAAATGTTATGTTTTTTAAGTTCAATATTAAAGTAAAGGGAAGTAAACTGTTATTGTAGTCCACACAGATAAAGCCTTGGTTTGTGGCAAGCTCAAGGTCTGTCAGCAGACAGAACTAGAAATAATGTACTGTAATAACTACCTACGGTATATTTCATTCATTTCTTAGCTGATTAGCAACTCATAGTCTAGTAAAGTTGTTTTGGCTTTTCTCTTTGACTTGTCAATCTGTCCTCTCTGCCTAAAATCAAAAATTTAAATGAATAAATTTGATTATTTTCTCTTTTCACAGATTATATCATTGACTGAAGTCAACTCTAAAGTTATTATTTAAGATTTAATTAAAATAAATCTCCAACAACTTCAATAAGGTTCTCAAAAAATCACAATGAATATATTTAAATATGAATTCAAAAATCCAAGTCTTAAACCTCCACTCTGCAAACTAAGATAAACTGTACTATTCTTAAATATGTGGCAATATTATTTTTGTATTAGAAGTTGCTCATAGCACTGCATCAATGTAAAGCTTCCTGAAGATGTCAGTATAGCTGTCTTGTTTCAAATCCTGCAAATCATGTGAATATTTTGAAAATCAGATCTATGGGTTCTGTTATAGATAAACATACAGCTTCCAGTCCAGTGTCTTATCATCTAACAAGGTTACTGTATTCCAGATGCTGTGCAGGTTCATTGAAGAAAATACCCACTTTAATACCACATGACCTTCATAACAGTGAGCGGAAGAGAATGATCTCCTCCCCGATGGATGTAGCACATGCATGGGTATGCATAGGTCATCTGTACCAAGTTACAGTTTTTTGTGATTATTAAGACCCATAAGCACATTATAATGTGTGGCGGGTTAATCTTCGCTCGCACCAAGCACAGTGTCCTTTCATAGTAAACGTTCGTCTTCACCGGAAGTAGGCCGAAGGTTTCGGCAACAAAACCACTTGAGTTAAGGAAAAGAGCGTGGTTGACATTCACTTAACTTTTTCGAGCGTTTCCTGTCACTAGCGACTGACAAGTTATGGTGAATGACGTCTCTCTAGTCGTCCGACCACTCAAAGCGCTTTACACTACATGTCATCATTTAACCATTCAACACATTCATACACTGATGGCAGAGATGGCTACCATGCAAGTTGCCTTCTGCCCATCAGGACTTCAGGACGCTAATGCTGTTTTCTTCCTGTGTTTGTTTGACCCATGCACCACGCCTTCCGCCGTCCTAAGCAGACTGTCACACACTTTTTACCACGTCCCATGCTCTTATGGTCCACTAATGCCGCTGGATGGATTACAGTGGAGTTAGTTGAAAGCCTGGTGCGTCACTTACAGCCACTAAAGGGTGCATTTGTGGGTTGATTTCTGATGCCGAGGGGCAACTGTCGGTATTTGATGAGTTGGGAGTGAGAAAGGGTAGAGGAGCAGCTTGTCACTTCAAGGAGAATAGCTGGTCCACCTTGAAGATCACCCCACCTTAAGTGAGCCGGAGTTGTTGTCAACCTGTGTGTGTGTGTGTGTGTGTGTGGCTCTAGTTTCCGAAATGTAGTTTCAGCAATTGCAAAAAACTGTAAAGAACTTGTGCGTTGATGGTCCTGGTGATATTCCCATGCTGATCATAATGATGATAAGACAGGGAAAAGGCTTCGAAGATACCACTGTTTAGATCTTCCCATCACATAACAGTGAAGTAAAACAAGTTTATGGCTGTCCTCTGTTACCTTAACAACTAATATGCCTGATAGACTTGAAAGTTAGTCGATGGGGTTGACTGGAGAGTCTGACAATAGCGTTGTTCTGAGAAAAATGTGTTCAAAAACAACAACGTGTGTGCATCTATGGAGAATACACAGAATGATCAGTAGCAGACTCATGAGATGAGACCGAGACATAGTTATGAGTGCCAGTAAACTTGGTCTATCCATCTTCAAAGCTTCAGCAGGAGTGCCCTCTGGTGCACAGTCAGTGCAACTGGAACAAGTCAAATCCAAATTCACTGAACAGATGAAATGGAACATAGTCAGAGTTCAAACATCGTTTTATCCTAAACGATGTGTAAAGCCCATAATGAAAACAAATGCTTTAGAAGAAGTGATAATTATATTTCAATACTGATATTACAGATTATTTGTTACATTTGAATTATTCATTATATTTGAAGATTTACTTCCATTACTTCTAAAAGTGTTTGTATTTCAGGATCATCAGATAAATGAAAAAGAGTCCAATGTCTCAAAATCGTTCCAAAAAGTGTCCTTCTAAATCATGAATATACTAACCCTTTTCTAGGAAACCTGGAGTATATCCAACAACTTCTGAGGCAGTTGACCTAATTGGACATATATCCCAAATCTGTAATGGTTCAGTATGTCAGACATGCTTTATGGCCAAACCAGTTTCAGTACACTGTCCGACCACCATCTCTCTTTTTTCACGCCTAATTTTTTTCTTCCAGGTTACCCCAATATTAAAGTGCAGATGACATTCTAATGTCAGCTCCCTCTTATTTTAAAGATCCCACAACACCATACAGACGTTCAATGAATGTAGTGCAGCAGTATAGCAACTTCTAAAGATACCATGCAATGTATTTTGCTGTGATATCTTTTACTGCAGTCTAGTGCATGAAGAAAGAATAACAAATATTGAAATCATCATTTAGGGCAGGATTATTTTTTGTTTGTTGATGTGGTGAGCCTTTTTTAACACTTTAAAAAAGATGAAAGAGAGTTTGAAATACATCATTCAAGTCAAAGCAGGTTATGTCTTCACTGCGGGAGTGAAAGTGTCATTTAACATGGAATATAGGTCACACAAGAAAAATCATAGTTTTAATGACCCCTGTGTGTTTTAAAAACACACAGGGGTCCTAATAGGCGGACCGTGGTCCGGATCCGGACCCAGACGCCGTTGTATCCGGACCCAGGACCTATAACAGATTTTGACAGAGCAGTTTAAAACCAGTGTGTCTCACATGTTCAGAGACCGTGATGATTATTAAAAGTGGTAAATGAAGCAACACTATGAGACAAAGAAAAAATTCTTTTGAGCAAACGTACCCACTCACATCTGAAATTAATTCACAGAAAATAAACCTAAGAGCCCAATATGATCAGAATCCTAACACATGAATTCACTGTCCAATGATGTTAACAGAGAGAATAGAGCGGAAACAAGTGGTTCAATAACCACAGATAAAGTCCATGCACACTAGTTTATCTTAATACAAGATGAGACAAATATAATATTGTGGCTTTTGATTGACATCACTTCACCTGAATGAACTGAATTTAAAGCTGCAGGACAATTCAGTGAAATTCATTTTTCTAAAATTAAGTACTACTACTTTATTTTAAGATGCACATTTTTTAAAAGCTTTCTGTTATGTCAGTTATTCTTTAATCTTTTTTTAATAATGTATTTCTATGTATTATTTATAATCCATCCAGCTAAATTTGAAAACAGAGATTAATAATTGTTAAAATATTATTGATGTGTACTTTCTTTATTTGATTTGACAGTTGTTGACTACACAGCGACGTCGTTACTACTGCTAGGCAGTGGCGGCTGGTGGAAAATGTTCTAGGTAGGGCTGTGCCACATCCAATCAATTTCAGCAAACATCCCAGAATGATTTAATGCAAAACAAAATGAAGGTATCAAACACGTATTACTTTGCAGTTAAATATTTAACATGAAAAAAAGCATTAAATAACACTTTGATAAGCACGTCAGGACATCTTATTTTAGTCACACTCACAGGCAATTCAGTATAATATAATAATATATTTATCATATAATAATATTCAGTATAACATAATAATATATATATCGTATAATAATATTCTGTATAATATAATAATATATATATATCATATAATAATATTCACTATACTATAAAACACACACACACATGTATAATTATTTATTTATAACTATGTATCCATTTCTCAGACAGGTGCTTCATGTCCCTCACTCCCTAACTGTCCGTGCTGGATCTGTGTTTTAAAAAGCTAAATAATTTATTAGCATGACTGCATCCAGCTAGCCAAACCTGTCTGGTACAGCTAGTAGAGAAGCTTCATGTACTGCTTCCCTTTCCCGCTAGTCTGCTGTCTGATGTGAGGTCAGGCTGATCTGGGATCAGCTCTTAGGCCTGAAGTTTCTCCTCAAAGTTCTCCTCTCTAACGGGTCTTGGAGGAGTAGTGCTCGCGTAGAGACTACTCCTGACGAGAAAGCTGAATCTATTTGAGGACGCAGATTGGCTAAATTGTATGTCATTCATTTATATCTTTAATCAGCATTAAAGCATCATTGGCTAAACTGCTTCATAGACCCGCCTCTTTAGGGCAGATTCTCCAGCGCCCCAGCCAGCTGAGATGTGCAGGAAAAGCAAATATTTACCACAGATATCATATTGTACACATATTACTGGGTGATTCTATATTTCAAAAACACAAATATTGACAATTTGTGTGTATTTTTATTATTATTATTTGTAGCTCAAGGGGGGGCAGCGCCCTAGCGCCCTCTATTAACCAGCCGCCACTGCTGCTAGAATATATTCTTCTTGAATATATATATATATATATATATATATATAGCACTAAATAGCGCAAGTTAGATATTATTGTAATGTTCCAGTCCTTTGCCTGAGGAGATTTTCTCAATCTGGACCTTTTGGAATTTTAGTTGAATACCCCTAAGGTCTAAGGTTCTCAATACAGTATTGACCCTTCACAAAGTCCCTCCCGCCGAACACAGACTGGCCAATCCTAGCATAACATTGGCCAGCTCTGACCAGGGCCCAACAACTCTCCAGCTCTGCTCCACAGACTCTCATGGTTTCAGATGTTCTTCATGTTCAGGCTGGTTTAGAGGGTTTAGAGCTTGTTGTGGTTAAATGTTGTGTAATAGTGATACTCGTTACCCGGAGAGGTTGAAAGTAGATATACCTTTCTAAAACAATTTGTTTCTATGTAAAGACTCGTGGAGCTAAGATTAGCGGAGTACAATAGCACATCATGAGCTAGCGTTAGCTTTTCTATGTTAAGCTAGCTACTGAAGGTATACTAAATGTCTATTCACTTTTACAATCATTAAAAAGCAAAAGCAGCATATGTAAAGACCTACCCGGCTTTACAGGAACACTACTTAATGTCATTGTCTTCTGACTGGATCTCCAGGTGATGTGGTGGGTCACTTTAAAACTGTGATCTGAAGCTTTAGCTTCTATCTTTATCTTTTTAACCTGTTTTACTAACTAATACCATGATTTAATGGTCAATTATTATCATTCCTACTTCAAGCTTGTATCAGGGAAACACAATGTTGAATGTTAAAATGTCAGCAAAAAAATCATGTGGTATATTAAATTAGATTAGATTAGATATATACTTTATTCAAGGGGAAATTTGTCAAATTTGTCATATTTAATTTGTGACAGTCAGAAAGTGAGGAACATCTGATGAAAATAAAACATGTTTTTAAACTCATGGTTAGAACTGTAATGGTATTAATATTTATGTTGGTACAAATTTAAGTATTTGTACTTTTCTCAAAAAACAACAACCGAAGACCGGGGCCCCGTTCCTGTGGCTAACTGAGTTAGCCGGATAATTTTCAGGATGAGATTACATAAATCAGGCTTTTCAATCATTTATTTAAAGACCTTCTCGAGCCATACATTGAACACCACACGCTGCAGCCGAGCATCGACTGTCTCACAGACTGGATGCAGCCTCGCGCTTTTTTGCGAGTGGTTCATGTTTGTACAGTGTCGGTGATGCGGAGAACATCGGGAAAGCCGCTGCATGCCATGCTGTTCATAACTTTTATTTGGCGCTTAAGAAACTTATGGATGTGTTCAATACATTACCATGGCACATATTGTATTGACTCACCATTCTGATTAATGTTTGTGTGCTTAGTTTTTACTTGCTCCCGTGTCCTCTTGATGGCTGGGTTGCAACTACATGAGGGTTGAAAGCAGTATTATTAGTACACCATAGCATATCATTATTGTAGAACATGATTAAGGTGGACTCATGATAAGAATAGAGAGAATCACACACAATTTATTTTCACTGCTTATTATGAATAATACATACATACTGATCCGCCCATACACAGATTCGCACACACATATTTAAACTCCTAGTTCTATATGGTAATCTATACATACATGTATATACACATATATATATAGTACATGATACATAAGCGCATACAGTACATATATCCTCATAAGTATCTATTAATTCGTATAAATTAGATACTCTTTGGGCTTGTTTTTATCTACTTATTCTGAAAGAGTTGATACAATTATTTTCGCTATAGATCTCATTGGATGATTTATTCCATTAAGCCTACTGCCAGCAGGCACATTTAAAGAAATATCATCTGATTGATTGAGGTGATGAGGCTCTTAAAATTAGCCTATACGTTTTCCCAACACTTGCGCATTTAACAACGTCTGCGATATTTTGCCATGCTTCTCGTCTAGCCCTCGCAGCGTTAGATTTTGCCATGATTATGGTCTTGAATTCCTCATATGTGTTCATGATCATCTCCTGCTCGTCAGTGGAGAAAAAAAGACGCTCTTTCTTTGATTTGCCATCGTACTGTTAGAAAATCATGGTTTCGGTGATCGACGCTTCCCCCTTTTGAAGCAGGACGGGCACGCGCAAGGACCCTGATGACTGACGCCTGGTTCGAATTAACGAGACTGTTTGAGCGCGGATCAGCCTTTGAGGAACCGAGATAGCCTGATGTCAATCATCGAGTTTATTTAAGCTGGATAATAGGACATTTGATCGACTTAGTTGAACCACGTACGAGGAATAGGGCCCAGGCAGAGTGCTTCTTTTGTTGTTGTTTTGCAATTATATCTTTAATGTGATGCCTGTCCATTTTCTGTCCCGAGCGAGCCCCATTTGGGGTTAAGAGCGAGATTTTTAACCGAAGAGAGCGTCGTAGAAAGCAAAGTTCATAAAGAAATTTAAAAAAGAAATTACATTTTTTTTTTTTTTTTTTATTGAAAAAAGTCTCCTTAATGTAATCATGTTAACCATTTTACACACTGCAAACACCATTATAAACTATTCTACTAACTAACTAAGAAGATTCGCCACAATATCATGCATTTTACGCCACAGCCGGCAAGACAACAACTCAGAGAATGCTTCGTTAATCTCGGGCATAGCGTCTAACCCGGCATATCACACAGCTAACAACATTAGCATTCCACACAACGGTATCGTCCAAATTACTCTCCGTCAAAGCGTTCAGGAGTTACAACCAACAAGCCACAGAAAGCACAACTCCCACACTGCGAAAATATTATAACTGTATCATACCTTGAGTCGGTTTTGAGGGCCAAAATGGTGAAATCCGCAATTATTCCTTATTAGTAATGTGTTTGTCTGCTAAGTAGGTACGTCTGGAACTTAAAATGGCATTTCTCCGTTCATCTGAGCCAAAATGGTGGTCAGAATGCCGGCGGCGAATCATACAGGGGCTTGGGGTTTGGGGGCTGACCGCTGCACGGTTTTGGAGTTTTATTGGCTGAAAATTCTGTCAATCACTTCATGGAACACACGAGTGTGTTCGATTTGAGCACCTGGTTGTAACGAGTGGTCTCATGACAAGATCCGCCCAGCAGAGCCCGAGCAAGGGCTCCAGACAAACAGACAGGGACATCCAGGAGAGATATGACAGGTCAAAATGGGTCAGAATTATGCCAAAATGATGCCAAACAGCTCTGTTAGGATAGATTGTACAATACGAGTGATAAATAAAGTGAAATATAGTGAAATATATAATTATAAAGTATATAAAAGTACAATGGAATAGCTACAAATTCTGGTTAGAAAATGAGAATTTGGCATGTTTTCTTTTAGATAAACACCTATAACTGGGGTTTGCTTCACTTTATTTACACCACATCTTTTTGTGAGGCAACTGCACCCTTTGTGCTATGAATTGGGAATGTTTTTAGGCTAGCCAGGGCCTCATTTAATAAATTACAGTGCTTTTTCTTCAGACGAACTTGGGAATTTTCCCTGTTTGCTGTGTTTCCTGTGTTCAGCTACTATTAACCAGTAACATATACACAATATTTACTCATCTCATCAAATCTCACAATCCCTAGTGTTATTCAAGCATCAACATTTTTTAAATAGACCTTGTAGTTACAGAATTGTAGTCTCTTTTGTATGGGTTACAATTTTCGAGAAAAGGCCTAAAAAAAGGCATAGGGTCTTAACCACCATCACTGTTCAGGCTCCAGTTCCAGCATTAAACACATCACTTCCTGATAGTTTCCTCTGGAAGTTTAGCGACTGTTACCTGATTGTCAATCGATCTGATAAAACGTTGCTAAAACGTTCACATTCCCACCAACTGTAACAGCATGGTTAGAAAACACTGATGCGCCAATTAGGCATCCAGTGTAAAGGCAGAGGGATAAGATATCCGTGCAGTGCCTCTCCCTGAAATCCCCTTAGTCAAGGCTTCTCTGCAGTGATCTGCTTTGCTGCAGATCCGGCTGAGACTGGAATCTACACTCATGTCTGCAAACAACCAGACCTTTCACCCATTAACTATCAACCAACACACCCATTAATGCAACTTTCAGTTCATCTTGTCATCACTACTGTCATATGACATGGAGGATGGGTCAAATGCTAAAAACCTGCGAGGGGAGCAGACAGCGGCATCATGGGAGTCGTTGGCAGGTTCTCCGGAGGGGAATAAAGTGAATACGACTTAATCACTTAACATTTCTTTCGATGTCCTTTGATGACTTGGTGCTGGGAGCCACATCAGATCTTAAAGTGATGGGAGTCAAACAGGCTTAGCTTTAGGCTGGAAATATTTTAGGGAAACAATGCAAACAATTAGACGACACCTTGAACCCCCGATAGTCGATAATGAGATTACACACAGAGGCTGTGTGGAAAGTGGACCGAGGAGAACAGCAGGGCTGAGTCAGGCTGGAGAGATGAGAGATGGAGAATAGCATAAATCAGGGCGGGGGGTGGAAATAAACTTTTACATAATGCTGCTTTGGTAATATGAACCAGCTAAAGAAGTAGGTGAATAGAGTTTTCTCACTGCAGACTTGTCAAACACAGACTTGTATTGCTTCATTGCTCTGCAATCACCGCTGAAATGGAGCCAGCGTTAATGTTATTACAGCAGTTTGATGTGCTCAAAATGTCAAGTCAGAAGGTCTGCTGTGAGAAAGGTCTGTGTATGAATATGATACATTTGAAAACTATAAAGAAGCCTGACTGCTCTGATGGTGGCAAGGACAGCCAAACTTAAGTTTGCAAGATGGTCAGAAAGCAAAATGACTTGTTGAGCACAAATAGCACTGAGCTAGGTGGTAAGGTCTCCTCAGTTCTGGAACTCTGTGAGATATCCTTCACAGACTAGCCACAGAGATAGCCTAGTTTTCATAAAACCAAGTTTTATGAAAGACGCATTGGATTTTTGAGGAAAGTATCCCCCCCACTCCGATATCAGGGTAAGAAGACCCCGATTCGGCATCAATGCTAATGTTAAATTTCCGAGAAAGTATGTACACCATCATCTACAACATAATAGCAAAACAAATGGTAAGAAATGTATTATTATCTAACTAGCTGACTTTATGTTACGATGATAATGTTATAGATAGCAACATTAGCTTGCTGTAGCATGAGCTAGCTAGCTTGAGTTCTTTGCTATAAGCATCCGTGGTGGTTTGTGTGCTATGTATCATTTATCTTGCAGGTAAAGTAAGCGCAATGTAAACATTTTTAATGCACAAATACCAAGTTTGTATGGAAGAATTACTCATGAGGCAAGATCTTCCCTGGTTCGTGTGGGAGGAGGCCCCATTACAAGATTTTACATTTTGTTTTAGGACAATAAAGTTATTGTCTTTTATGATTCAATTAACCTATACATGTGTTTATTTGAGCATAGCTCTTGTTTACATAGCATAATGATATTCAAATGATATATATTGTAAAAGAAAACATACATTGTTCTTATGGGGGGGTATTACCCCTATTAAAGGAACAGTGTGACACTTTGGGAAATTGGCTTATTCACTTTCTTGCCAAGAGTGACATGAGAATATCAATACCACTCTGATTATTTCTACTAATGAAGCTAGAGCCAGCAGTTGGTTAGCTTAGCAAAGAGACTGGAAACGGGGGAACAAAACTGGCCAGGCCTGGTCCACAGATAACAAAATATCTATCACCACCTCTAATCCAATTTTACCATTTAAGCGTGTTATATCTCATTTGTTAAATATAACACATTTTTACATATAGAAATGTAAAAATGACAACTGGTTTTAAGGGGTGTTGTGCCTGTAGGTCTACTCAGTGACTTCCTGTAGTCTCTGCTGGTTTCCTGTCGAACTCTCAGCCCCTGAGACTGGCAAGAAGTATTTATTTTACATTTTCTGTTTGTGGACAGATTAAACAAACATATATAAGACATTAATCAGTGAGCTTTCGAGGTGCTGATTGGAGGATTTTTAACATTTATGTAGCGCCACGTTAGCTCTCTCCTATCTAAGCTAGCTAATTAGCATTCTGACATGAGAGTGATTAACCTTTTTATCCAACTCTCAGCAACACTGAAAAAAATGTTGTGTTGGATTTACTTAATTTTTTTTAGGTAAGTGGTTGCACGAAATAAATGTATCTAAATCCAGATATATATTTTAAGTTGACTTTACTTAATTTATATTCATAATTTTACCTCAACTATTTTGAGTAAAGTTTACTCACTATGTTCATGTTCAGTATACTCAAATGTATTATGTAACGTCATTTACTATTTACCTTTTTTGTTTTAGTAGATTGAGATCAATTTAATGGTTTCATTTCTACAAACTAAAATTAAGTTTGATTTAGTTAAACATTTTTAGCTATTACTAGTCTTAACTTTCAATACATTCCATGTTTACACAAATGAAGCAAACAAAAATACTCACTTTTTACAATTTTATTATCTTCATTACCAGCAACGTAAATAAGTACATTTACTCAAGTATTGTATTTAGATAAAAATATAAGGTACTTTTACTTTACATGAGTATTTTTATGTTATGCTATACTTTCCACTTCTCCTCCCATACATCTCAGAGGTAAATATTGTATTTTAACATTCTTCTGAAAGCTTTAGTTTCTTTTCAGATGAAAAGAAACTCAAAAACATATATATACACAAAGTACTTCAAGGTACTACAAGTACTACCACAATTTCACCTATTTCTCGCCAGGATAAGGCGAGCAATGTTCTCTGTTATCAATTCCATCCGCGATCTACGGCACTTTCACACACACACTTCATATCCAGGAGCACGAGCACAACAAACTGCATCGAACTATCGCCTCCAAATTATTCTACTTTAAACCGTTATAAAGTTACTATTGATCTGCCACAGATATCAACTCAGCCCATCGTCATAAACATTGAAACGCTCCGTACCTTTTAGATGTTTCCTGGATGAAAATCGAAAGAAAAAATATATTTATCCGTGCCGCCATTACGAAGCCGTCTCTCTGCTGTGCTGTGAAAAAAACTGAGTCTCTGACGAGTTTCTATGACGAATGAGTAATAATTTCAGTTTTGGCTAATGGGTTTGACCCATGGGGGCGGATCACAGTTTTTGATTATTTTATTGGCTTAAAATTCTGTAAACAACTCAAAGAACCAATGACTACACTGCCCAGACTCTGCTGAGTTCAAATCTGTGGGAATTGCGCAAATCGGCCAATCACAGGCTGTGTTAGGTTCAAATACATCACGTAAAACGAAAATGAGCCATATTTTACAAGTTTTCATATGGCCCAGGCTCTCAAAATGATGCCAAACTTCTGTATTAGATAGACTGAACACTATTAGTGATAAAAGAAGTGAAATATAAATATATAGTATTTAAAAGTACAATAAGACAGCGATATCGGCGCCTTCCAAAATCAGAATTGACGTTGGCTGACCAAAGCTGACCTGTACATCGGCATTGATTTCTCAGGCATACTTCACTCTATCAAAGCCATTTTTTTTTAAAAGGACTGCTGATATGCAGTCAGCAAAGGACTGCTGACTGCTGACTGCCTGTGCATCATTTAAAATCAATAAAAGTGCTTTTTATGCACAAAAAAATAAAACGAACCTGAAATCTTTCAATTTGAGCTGTGTGTAACATTGGTTTCAGCATTTACCAGTAACATATACAATATGTGCACATATTAACAAAGCTCACATTTATTTGTGTTATTTTGCCATTTAAATTATTCAAATAGACCTTGTAGTTAGCGAGATAAGCCCCTTTGCGTAAGGGTAGGACATTTTCGAGCACAGGGCTAAAAATAGGCCTAGGGTTCAAGAGGTTTTAAGAGCTTTGGAGCCTTTTATACATTATTTCAGAGTACTAGTAACATAATGAAACACTTTTGATATGTAAACATCAATAATGAATCAGCTGTTTGGGCCCCCAGGCCCAGGCTGCATAGACTATACCAGTAAAGTCTGCCCTGGTGGTTTCTCCTGTGACCACTGTAAGCCTATTTCACCGGTGTCTTTGACGGTGAGTAGCCACGACCATGATGGGTGTGTGACGCAACTATATCATGGCAAGTGTCTTGCTGAGGACGCGAGAAAGCGCATTGCTAAGTGTGAAGATCTTTGTATGAACTGCTCTCTAGAAAGCTTCAAGCAGCACCACCACAGGCCAAACATTCAACCTGTTCTGGACAGGCAAATTGTGATCAGGCACTGTACTAGTTTAAAAAAACAAAAGCAGGACGTTCTAATTGTATCTGAGAGCACTATGGAAGAAGCCTGCCATCCTAAAGAAAACTTATTAAGCTTAACAAAAAATGATTAACCCACCAACAAGAGCATCCTGTTCATCAGCACTAAACTTGACAAATTCTGCAAAGAAGGCCACGAGCATTTGCCAATCAGAGACAGAGTAGGCAGGGTTATTGGAAAACAATGAACTGTGCCGTAAATAACAGGCTGCACGACTGTGAACAAGGTCATTTGGCATGCGGATGAGAGGACACTTCAACATTTTAAAAATTCTCTTTCACACTTATTGCCAGTGTTCCACTGTTTAAGCTACTACATGCCTAAAGTCTCCTTCCCCTGCTCTAGTATTTGAGCTGTTTAATGTTCCTCTGTGCTCTATGTGTAAAGCCACTGCATTCTTACACACTCTTAAAGCATACAATTGTCTGTGATGATAAATTATCTTAATATCTTCAGTGTTCATTTTATGATTGTTTTAATCTTCCTCATAGTGTTTTGCTTCTCTCATGATGTTCTTTTCTCTGCTGCTTCAGCTCCCTGCAGGTGGTCACTGTTAATCTAGTTATTCAATCTAATCCCTCTATTTCCTATTGTTTATCTTGATATTGGGTGGAGGTTTGGTAAAGAAGACAACTTTGAACTTGTTTTCCCAGTAATGGGAAGCTAACTGAAATCTGTGAACAACTTGTGAGTGAAGATCAGGTTTGCATTTGTACAAATGTTTGCTCACAGAAGAGTGAAAACACATGAGAAATATTCTTCCTTATAGATTTTAACATTTCATTATTTTCATATCTATTTTTCCCCTAAACTACTGTAGTGCCAATCACAGCTGAAACATACAAACAAATACATAACTTTATTTAAGAGGGCATTTCCCCATGGAATCAGAGAGCATCAATCTGTTGTTACAACGCTTTTAGCTCATCTCACCACGTCTCTCTGTCTTCTTTCATTTGAAAGACTTCTTTACTATTTCAACCAGTGGCAGCTGGTCAATAGAGGGGCCTGGCCCCACCTTGAGCCCCCCCCCCCCAAAAAAAAAGAAGAAAAAGAAATCCTGTACTTTTGTTTTGAAGGGGATTTTGTATGCAGCCTGTCTGCTCATCATCTCCACTTGTGTGCACGTCTCAGAACGCGCAGCTAGTGGGCATTTGGCCCCACCGAGGCGGGTCTATGAAGCAGTTTAGCCAATTGCTGATTAAAGATATAAATGAGTGACATACAATTTAGCCAATCAGCGTCCTCAAATAGATTCAGCGTGGCCCCACGCTGCGTTCTCGTCAGGAGAAGTCTCTACAGGCGAGCGTGAGCGCGAGCACTACTCCTCCAAGACCCGTATGAGAGGAGAAGTTTGGCGGAGAAACTTCAGGCCAAAGAGCTGATCCCAGATCAGCCTGACCTCACAATCAGACAGCAGACTACCGGGAAAGGGAAGCAGAACATGAAGCTTCTCGAGTAGCTGTACCAGACAGGTTTGGCTAGCTGGATGCAGTCATGCTAATAACTTATTTAGCTTTTTACAACAACGGGGACAGATCCAGCACGGACAGTTAGGGAGTGAGGGAGGAGGAGGTAAGGAAACATGACAACACCAGGGCACACATGAGAACTCTGTCAAGCTACATATTAGACAAAGTGAACATCTTTTCTTCTTAACTTGGTCATGGAGGCATCAACATGTAATTGAGATTGTAAATTAACAGTAAAAACTCATATCTTATATCTATATATGTATGTGTGTGTTTTATATTATACTGAATATTATTATATATATATATATATATATAATACTGAATTCCCTGTGAGGGTGACTACAATAAGATGTCCTGACGTGTTTATCAAAGTGTTATTTACTGCTTTTTTTTGTGTTGGAATAAATGTTAAATATTTAACTGCAAAGTAGTAATGCGTGTTTGATACCTTCATTTGTTTGCATTAAATCATTCTGGGATGTTTGCTGAAATTGATTGGATGGCCCTACCTAGAACATCTTCCACCAGCCGCCACTGATTTCAACCCATTTGCAAGTCATTATTCTAGGTAATGCTTGCCTCAGAGCTCCCATTACTTCCAAGCTGCTTTTGAAGTGCATGAAGAATACCTTCGAGAGGCTTCAGTTAAATGTATGCACGGCTTTATTCCACCTTCACAAATGTCTTGCTGCTGCGGTTAAATAACTTTCATATCACATTTGAACAGGAAATAAGGCGCATGCGTAAGAGGGCGCAGAGGAAAGGTTAGCAGCAGTGAAGATCAGCCTGCACAGATCATGTGAAATGAAAAAACAATCCATTTCAAGGGCAAATATTGACACAGGAGCCACAGTAAACCAACCTTCTGTGATCTCTACAGCACATTTGACAATTTATCAACATGCAAAACATGCAGAGTGCAAGCAAATCAGTGAAAACAAATGGAGAGGACCAACTGATTCCTGGCAGTTGACAAAAGCACAGGTGCTTTTCCTCTCTACTAATCCCAAAGCTCCACACATTTGGTGTGATCATATTTACTGCGCTATTCCAGGAAGAGGCAGCAGAGGGCGCACAGCTCAAATCTATGGAAATGACTGCTGTCTCCTTCCTGGGGGGGAAATGGCTTTAGGAAAGTAAAGGAATAAGTATAAATATATGGAAAGTCTTTCTTCCCCGCTGCTTTGAAATGAGGCACGAGTGTGACAGAGACAAATTAAGAACAAGTAAAAACAAAACAATAGTGTAAAAACCACACAGAATGAGCTGAGTGCTCAGTACATAATCAGAGTAAACATTCACATTTTGTGTAAATCTTAATTAGTGAATCAGACTTGATTTGTTCCATTGACAATAATATAAGCCAGAAGCTTCACATACCCAGACCTGCGAGTTATGAATATAGAAATAAATACATAAACAGAGACCGTTACCTCATTATACTGAAAGAATAGAAAAAGCTAGAATGTGTTATTGCTGTCAGAAAGATCATATTCCGCTCCTTCCTTCCAGACACAGAGTTAAATGAGGCATCTCGTTAGGCTTTTTAAATGTGTTTCAAACATTACAAGACAACAACCCTGGCAGCCCCTCAGCAGAACACAACGGAAACTCTGAGTGAGAGAAATGTTCCTCTTGTTAACGAAGGCATAGAGAGAGCTAGAGATTTAGCTGTGTTCCATGAAAAGGAAATTATCAATAATACAATGTGACAAATGAAGGCAAATATCTTTACAGAGAAAGGTCATCTCCAGTGAAGCTAGTGGGCATGAAAACAGTCCTTACAGTGTGTGTTGTGTTTTGACAACTCACACTCACCTGTCTGACGGTCTGGCTCACGTTCCCCATTAGTAGGGAACAATCCAACATTTCCTGTTGCTACACAATGATGCACAGTCAGAGTGGGGAAAGTGGATGAAATGCATAACACAAGGTGCCAAATATGAAAGACCTTCTGTACCTTCTGGTTGATTTGTATTGCTCTTGAAGGCTCATGCATTTAGACATTATTGTACATTATTGTACCTTCCTTTGGACTGTCCACTGCAAGGATAACACACATTTACACTCATATGTATTTGCCATAGAGAGTCTCCTGACCTGCAGGTCTCAGGACAAAATGCATGTGAACATCATGTATGTATGGGGTCAGATCAGTCTCAATAATTGCAAATGCACACAGAAAGACTCACAAATGCAAACAGAAAGATTCACAAATGCGCACAGAACAATTCACAAAATATTCGATTTACAAATGCACACAGAAGGATTTACAAATATATTCGATTTACAAATGCACGCAGAACAATTCACAAATACATTCCAATGCACAAATAAATAAATTACGATTTATATAAATGTAAAAAAAAAAAATCACAAATATATTTCTGCATTTGTATGTATTTGTTTGTGGATTTGTATGTATTTATTTGTGGATCGCACTGCATTTATTTGTAAATCGCTTCACATTTATTTGTGGATTTATGAGACTCATCTCACGTCGCTGGATTCACAAATGCGTTTTTTTCAACATAGACCTCTCTGTAGCCAATCAGATGTCAGCCTCATTTTCAACCAATCACATGAGCGCAGCTCCCCCCTCCCCTCCCCACCCCACGAGACTGGCAGCTTTGTTGAATCAGGAAATAAATATTGTAGCCGTCTATGTTCACCCAGAGCTCTACGATACCTCATATCAGTAGAGACCGGACCAAACTATGTGTGTGTAAACCATATGGTACAAACAATGAGGCCAAGAGGCTGCTAGCGTAATGCTGCGTTCACACCAAACACGATTCGCGCCGCGTTAATCGCGTTATTCGCGTTATTCGCGCCGCCGGTCTCGCCGGGGGACTATTTGTGTTCATTCGCGTGAATCGGTGAATCGCGCTGAACGCACCGGTGAGGGGGCGTGGCTTATCGCCCTGATAGCCGTTCAACTGTCCGCCGTCAACTGTGGAAAAAATAACCTCTATTTCTGCTTAGTATGTGTTGTGGAAGTCCCAGATATCACGGGGAACTAAACGCCGTCATGTCTGGTTCATAACATAGTCCGGAGGAGCTCCGTGGATTTCATCGAACTGTATTCACTGTGTCTAGCAAGCCACACGTCGGCTGTTTACCATAGCTGTATGTACACAACATAAACTGATTTGGCTATGATTTAACAGCAATAAACCAACAAAAAGGAACTCCGAAATAACATTTATACACATAGTTTGGTCCGGTCTCTACTGATATGAGGTATCGTAGAGCTCTGGGTGAACATAGACGGCTACAATATTTATTTCCTGATTCAACAAAGCTGCCAGTCTCGTGGGGTGGGGAGGGGAGGGGGGAGCTGCGCTCATGTGATTGGTTGAAAATGAGGCTGACATCTGATTGGCTACAGATAGGTCTATGTTGAAAAAAACGCATTTGTGAATCCAGCGACATGAGATGAGTCTCATAAATCCACAAATAAATGTGAAGCGATTTACAAATAAATGCAGTGCGATCCACAAATAAATACATACAAATCCACAAACAAATACATACAAATGCAGAAATATATTTGTGATTTTTTTTTTACATTTATATAAATCGTAATTTATTTATTTGTGCATTGGAATGTATTTGTGAATTGTTCTGCGTGCATTTGTAAATCGAATATATTTGTAAATCCTTCTGTGTGCATTTGTAAATCGAATATATTTGTGAATTGTTCTGTGCGCATTCGTGAATCTTTCTGTTTGCATTTGTGAGTCTTTCTGTGTGCATTTGCAATTATTGAGACTGATCTGACCCCATATGTATGAGCACATTCAGAGGACGACATGCAGCTGGGGATCAAATCCAGGATCAGAGACGAAGAACTGTGAGCTCACATACATCATGGACTATATGCTCTCCCTCCTTGCCTCTGCTACCTTACCAATGATTGCACCTAATGCCAGCTGTCTCTCAAACTACAGCTGTGTTGCTCCCTGGTTGAAAATGATGAAAAGCTCAAGTAGAATACTAAAGCTGGAGATCAATATATATCTAAACTGTGTCGTGCAAGGCTGACTTCTGCACAAACTCATTTGCTCATCCTCCCATAGAGGTTAAATTATCCTTTTTAAAGTTGAATACCCTTCTTTCTATATCACAAGGTAGGGTTGCAACAGCAATTCCAAGTCTGCTAAATGAGATGGCAGATTTGTTTTGCTCACATTACATTTTGGAGTTAAGTGATAAGAATGAAAACGGTCTCTCTAACAGCAGTGAGGACACTGGACTGGATCTACCTCCATAGCTACTGAGAAGACAAGGTTAGCTTAGCAGAACTTATGATTTTTGATGAAGTGGAGAGGTGCTTAGCACAGCTGAAATTGCTCAGTTGTGACTTCGGCAGAGTCATCTAGTTTTTAAGTGTCCAACATCACCAACACTCTTAAATGAGGACATCATCTGTTTAATCAAGAAAACCCAATAAAAGATGTCTTCCTGCGGCAGTCGAGCAAACTCAATGAGTCATGACTGATCCAGGTCCAATTCGGCCTCTCAGCACTGGAAAGCTGCCTTGCATCATCCATCTTTAAGACTAGGTTCTCTCCAGCCTCTCCCATCCCTAGGCGGAACTTGGGCTTATTTTCTCTGCTGGTGAGAGGGTCGCTGGAAGTTACACTTCATGAGGAAGCTTAAGAAGAGAGTTACTGAGAAACCTCATCTGTAAGAGGCAGATAGTCACGTAGGGCTGACTAACCAGAAATACTAGCCATTCACAGCTTCTCACTGCTCTATTGAACAACACATTCTCACACCAATGTGTCAAACAACGCAGCGTGTCAGTGTCAACAAATGCTCCTTACATAAATGGTGTCTTTTCAAAATAAATTTCTGTCTTCACAGGAAGTTTAGGGGGAAAAAACACGTAGTTAGCGTGAGAGAAAGATCGTGGCTGATGTTACCTTCACTGACTGAAGATTGTTCTCCTGGCTGAAAGACCGTTTTATATATGAGCCATTCAAGTCCATTCCCACCCACCCTGTGTGGGTTTTTGCGGTCTTTCTACTTCCTTGTGCCATATTACATACAAATAGATATTGTGGGATATCTACGACTTACAAAGCATTCATTTTGGTAGGTAAAGGTGCCTGTCGACAGCTTTCTAACTGCACTCGACTGCTACTGTTCAATTTAAGCATCAAATGTCAGAAGAAAGAAAAACGCCAACCACAAATTTGCATGTTGAACCCATTCCTGAAGACACATGGCTCTGGAAAGACAACGTCGGTCTGTAAGTCCACCACTTTGGTCCAGGCTGTTATATCTCAACAGATAGCAGATGGATTTTCGTGACATTTATGCTCCTTAACTTTGGTGATCCCCTGACTTTTCTTCTGGCACCAGGTCAAAGTTTAAACCTATTCAGTAAAATACAGTATCTCAACATCTACTGGCAACTCGGTCTCTTATGACACTACTAAATTACTACTCACAACTAAATTGTTTGCCATGCAGTACATTAGGAGGGGAACATGATTGCTACCTGAATTCTGTTCAGTGCTATGTTTTTGTACCACATATAAGCCATAGGCAGGTGTTCGGGTGTTTGGTGGGTGTATGAAGAACAGGACTGTAAAACCTGAGTCATGCTTTAGCTCTGAGTGAATACTTGCAGGAGCGGACATTACAGGAAAAATACATGAATGTCAGTACATTTTCATGCAGATATGCGCAGTGAACATTTTGTGAAATGGTAGATCATTACAAAATATTTTGTTTTTTTGTGTACTTCTGTAATTTCTTTCTGTAAGTTTTACTTTTTCTCACAAGTATTGTACTTGTTCCATTTCAAGTCACTTCCATTACAGAGTAAAACATTTGTGATTGTGATGTTGATTCTATAAGTGTCCGGCTATTGAAAATGAATACAACAATATTAAACCACATAAAGTTATGTGTTTATTTATTATCGGCCATTTTTTAAATTGCAGATTGCATATTTAGAATTGATAAAAGGTTCTGGTAACACTTTATAATAACTACGAACTATGAAGCATTAGTTAAGTATGAGTAAACAATTCATCCTTTATAAAGCATTGTTCCTACATTAACACTCATTAGTATGCAATTCACAACAGTTATAAATGTTTTATTCTTCATTAATAAGCTTGTCTATTGTGTGTTTCATGATTGTGTTTTCATACTTTATAAATGATGGATTCCCCATTTGTAAATGAAGTATTATATATACAACAAACCAATTATTAAGGAGTTGTAGATGATTAATACAATCATTTATAAAGTGTAAGTAAATGACTAAGAACGTATTTAGATACAATATTCATCCATTCAGGCATCATTTTGAGAGCCTGTGCTATATAAAAACCTGTAAAATATGGCAAATTTTTGTCAGAATTTCAGTTTTACGGGATGTATTTGAACCTAACACAGCCTGTGATTGGCTGATTTGCGCAATTCTTACAGTTCTGAATCCGGGAGACTCTGGGCATTGTTCTTTGAGTTGTTTGACCAAATTTTAAGCCAATAAAACAATCAAAAACTGATTGGCCAAAACTGAAATTATTATTCCTTCGTCATAGTTGGTCGTCAGAGACTCAGCTGTTTTCACCAAGTAAAGAGAGAGAGAAGCTGCGAATGCAGGAAGTGGATTCAATCTTTTTCGGGCCGATTTTCTTCCAGAAAAACATCTAAAAGGTACGAAGCGTTTCAATATTTATGCTGTGAGGCTGTGTGTTGATCCGAGGTAGAATAATTATAACTTTTTAACGGTTAAAAGTATAAATATTCTGAAGCTACAGTTCGACGTAGTTTATTCTGGTGGTCCACGTGGATATTCTCTTTGTCTGAAAAGTGCTGTAGATCGCGGCTGGGATCGATAACTGTGAACATTGCTCGGCTTCTCCTGGTGAGAAATAGGTGAAATTGTGGTAGTACTTGTAGTACCTTGAAGTACTTTGTGTATATATATTTTTTTGAGTGATTAAAATAGGTTACATGGTCCATTTGATCAGAATCTCTTCATCATGTAAGTTTTTTAAATATTTTAAAATATTTCATTCGTTCTCAAAAGTGATTTGTACTACATGTGTACACTCTAATCCCCCTTTAAAAGGAGGATCTCGGGCTCAAGAGGTTTTAAGAAAGATGATTAAATTATAAAATAACTATAACTTCGTGATTCTGTTTAGGCCAGCAGAGAAGGCTTTGCAGGCCCTGATAACCCGCCACTGTCACAATGTCCCACAAATGTCTACATTTTACACATCTATTGCTTTTACTTCAGCAAATGGCCTTAAGGTGACAGGACTTTTACCAGAGTACAAAACTCTCTCCAAACCAATCTCGACTTAAAACATGATTTTTCTTGTTGTTTCTGATATATAGTACATTGTCTTCCATTACTCTACTACATTCATTTGATGTTGCTAGTCCTGTGCACGTCCATGTTGAATAACATCTGATTGTGAAGGACATTAGACCATAAATTAAAAAGCAGCCTTAAAAAGAAGTGACTCCTAAATGTCTTTCTTGGAATAATAGAGGCCGTTGAGCTCATGTGGGGAAGTTTCCTTTGTTAAAGCCTACTTGACACCTTGGTTTGTAGAGATAAATAAACAGCCCCCCGCCCAAATGTGGTGTGGCTCATCAGTAGTCAAATAAGGAAAGATTGTCACCGCAGGTCCTTCTCTTAAATTATTTTCACAAACGACTTGGCACAGAAAAGACAGATTACCACAATGCTCTGTCTGCATTGTCTCGTTCAGCGGGCTGAACTGGAAATTATCTCTGTCCTCCCAATGGCCAAGTCACCACTGTAATACTAAACACTGTTGGCTGCTGCATAGTCTATTCACATTCTGTGGCATGCGTGCAGCATGCAGACATGAAACATTGCTCAATTTTAAGGCAGTTATGTTAGAGATAAATAAAAATGGCAGCCATTTTATTGTTATGACAGGAGAATAGGATTCAATAAGGAGGACTTTCCATCATTTTAGAACTCAGTGTGCTGGTTTTATGGGATTACAAATGTCATGAGTTTAACAAAGAACATTCTTTACTATCCACTTTCATAATGAGTAGGAATATAATTGGGATGAGGAAACAGTTCATGTATTTAGCATTAAGGAAGGATTCTGCTCTGTCAGGTGGACTTCTGTCAGAGTGAAAGCACTGTTTACTTCTTCCTCAACCAGCTCATGTGGGAAAACTCTTCACCCACTTCCCTCACTCACATCCTCCAAGTCTGATTGACAGGTCCAAGTCTGGTCATATACATTATTCTTGTTCCCTGCTGCTCAAAGCAGGGGGTGGGGGGAAGCTGCTGTGGTGAGTGAAATAATTGTCAGGTTAAAAAACGCCATGACCAAGGACAACAGTGTTTCCTTCAAACAAGTTCATCATCATGTTCTCCAAATCAAAAGACTCAAAATAAAGAGGCCAAGTCAGTTTCATGTAGTAAATGCAGGAGCCTTAAGGGGCTCGAAAAGATAAGAATGCTCAAAGAAAAACAAAAGACAAACAAAACTGATCTCTTTGAAAAAATGTGGTTCATCATAGCCCTATAGAATAACGCACACCTTTTCTGATCTGACGCCCCTATCGGCAGGACTCATCGATTGTCAGGGCCTTCAAGAGCTGAACTGATCATCGATGCAAAAATAAAACCATTTTCTGATCAGTTATGTTGAATTTACGTTGTTGCTGGGTATTTACTGAAACAACTGATGCGGTCGTCTTTACAGACTCTTGACCAGGGGTGTCAAACTCTAGGCCCCCCATGTCATTTTATGTGGCCCGCGAATCCACCAGCAAAATAAAAAGTAAAAAAAAAGGAAATCAGCCTACCTGGACTGCAGCCTAGGAAATGGTACGCAGCTATTGGGGTTGCTGCTGGACGTGATGAAAGTTCCTTTCTATACATTCTTCATATTTAAAAAAAAAAAAAAAGTTATATTTTGATGCTTTTTTACGCTCTCTGGCACCTCATTTATATGCAAAGTAGCCACATGTCCCAACCATTGAAAAATGGAAATGGGTTACCTACCTCAAACTGTTGGTTTGCTTTCAGGATTAAGGATTTGTGATTTTAAATAAAATACACGCCTCTAGTGAAACTTGTCACTCAGCGCTCAAATGGTCCGTAAACATTTTTTTTCACTTTTTAATGTATTTTAACCATAACCGTATTAAAGACAACCATGTGGCACAGGCAACAATTCATTTATATTTATTAACTAAATATAACATGAACAATGTTTGTTAAATACAACTACAATGAAATAGAAACATGATTGTTGACAGTGCAAGCAATTACAACGTCTCTTTCCTTCTTTAAATGTCGTTGTCAAAGCCACCCAAATTGTGACTGTTCACGGTTTACTGTGTGGGCTTATGAGTGGAGCAGAGACTTAGACACAGGACACAAGGTGAGGTGAAAGGCAAGGCTCTTTACTGGGCACTTAAGCATACACAAAAACAACTCCAACCGGGAGCGGAAAACATCCCAACTGAAAATAAAAGGCAAAGTCACAAAAGGGATTGGTCACAAACCGTGGGACGCAGAGGGTCAACGCTAGGGGAAACCACTGGAGATGCGACAAGTCCACGGGGAGGAAAGGGAACAAAGGATAATCTGGCAACTGGAACAGGGCAAGCAGGGGAGTATAAGTAGGTGAGGGGTGATGAGCGGATTGCCGGCAGGTGAGTAGAGATTGGGGTTGGCAGAGGGAAAAGCCAGGGGCAGGTGATAGGGCACAGGTGGAGAGAATGAGCATGATCAGGAGACACACACACACACGGCAAAGCCCAACCGTGACACCAAATATTCATGTTTGAACCAGGGCCCTATTCCTCGTACGTGGTTGAACTAAGTCGATCAAATGTCCTATTATCCAGCTTAAATTAACTCGATGATTGACATCAGGCTATCTCGGTTCCTCAAAGGCTGATCCGCGCTCAAACAGTCTCGTTAATTTGAACCAGATGTCAGACAACAGGATCGTTGCGCGTGTCCGTCCTACTTCAAAAGGGGGAAGCGTCGATCACCGAAACCATGATTTTCTAACAGTACAACGGCAAATAAACTCAAAGAAAGAGCCTCTTTTTACTCCGCTGACGAGCAGGAGATGATCATGAACGCATATGAGGAATTCAAGACCATAATCATGGCGAAATCTAACGCTGCGAGGGCTAGACGAGAAGCATGGCAAAATATCGCAGACGTCATTAAATGCGCAAGTGTTGGGAAAATGTATCGGTTAATTTTAAGTGCCTCATCACCCCAATCAATCAGATGATATTTCTTTAAATGTGCTGCTGGCAGTAGGCTTAATGGAACGCATCATCCAATGAGATATACAGCGAAAATAATTATATCAACTCTTTCAGAATAAGTAGATAAAAACAAGCCCAAAGAGTATCTAATTGATACGAATTAATAGATACTTATGAGGATATATGTAGGTGTATGCACGTATGTATCATGTACTATATATATATGTGTGTATATACATGTATGTGTAGATTACCATATAGAATAGGAGTTTGAATATGCGTGTGTGAATCTGTGTATGGGCGGATCAGTATGTGTGTATTATTCATAATAAGCAGTAAAAATAAATTGTGTGTAATTCTCTCTATTCGTATCATGAGTCCACCCCATGTTCTACAATAATGATATCTATGGTGTACTAATAATACTGTCATATCATTATGAGTGCTTTCAACCATCATGTAGTTCAACCAGCCATCAAGAGGACACGGGAGCAAGTACACACTAGCACACAAAGATTATTCAGAATGGTGATCAATACAATATGTGCCATGGTAATGTAATGAACACATCCATAAGTTTCTTAATCGCCAAATAAACTTTATGAACAGCACGGCATGCAGCGGCTTTCCCGATGTTCTCCACATCACCGACACTGTACAAACATGAACCACTCGCAAAAAAGCGCGAGGCTGTGATACAGTCCGTGAGACAGTAGGTGGCGTGTGGTGTTCAATGTACGGCTCGAGAAGGTCTTTAAATAAATGATTCCTTGTCGGCAGAATCGATAGCGCTCGTACAGGAAGTCATCATGATGTGATAACGGATCTCGGCGATCTCGAAGAACTCTCTCCCTATAAAACGCTAATCTGACTAATATCGCTTCCTCATCGATGGATCTCTGAGGAAGGGAGCTGACACTTTTTTCCGGGGGAGTGGCAGCTTATCCAGCGGATCTAGCTCAAGCCTGCTCTGGAGCAGGTTCAGGCTTATGGATGTGTTGCTATGGTGATTTTTCCAAACTTGCTTCGAGGAACCCGAAAAGCCTCACTTATGTAATCTCATCCTGGAAATTATCCGGCTAACTCAGTTAGCCACGTACGAGGAATAGGGCCCAGTTTTGAACATCTTTTCACTGGTGACAAGTTGTTTTCTAAAAGTCTCTTCAACAGAGAAATGCTCACTCGGATATTTCACAGTCTAACACTGTACACTGTTTGTACGTTTTTGCGCTTCTTGTTGGCAGCACGCGGTCTATATTGTTTTTATATTTATTATATTTTATACAGAACACATAGTACTGTGGTGGATTGCGAGTAGTTTTCAAATACTTTTTTCAGATTCATTTTATAGGCGTGATTCATTAGTTCAACATAAGTTTGACCCAACACAATTTCATGGCTGGAGAAAAATGATGAAATAGTTGGATGATTAGGAGGAGCTACTGTGCCTTGTCTTAAATGAATAGGGTGGTTGTCATTGCAACAGAACGTGAGGTAGTAGTCTCCCTGCGCTCCTGTCCAATCAAACTTCTAAGTTGTTGTACATTTTCAGGAGGTGCACAACACATCTCTGCAGCTCTCTTTGAGCTCCGCTAACTATCTCTGCAAAATCCCTGCCCAACCCTTTCCGCAGAAGTAGGCCTGCTTTTTGTGGTAGCAAATAGAACTTTCCTGACTCTATGGGGGGGCACGGCACCTCTGTGGGCGGGTCATATCACTGGGCCTAGTGCTTTATTTTGCCGTCAGACAGCCCTTTATAACAGGGAAATGGACTGACAGTGAAATTAATCTATGCTCACTCCAAGGCCACCAGGATCCAATGATAAAATCAGTATAGATCATTTTCATTTATAGTTCAGTTCCCTGTCGGAAAACATTCAAAATATTGTGTACACTTAAACTGATGATTCTATTATTTTTTTTTGTGGGTCTTTCTTTCAGGTTTCTAAAATAGGTTTTGCTGCTCCAAGGCAGTACATTACTTTGCTCCTGTGCTGGTACTCCTGTCTGTTTCCCCAAGCTCCATCTACTGTAGATACTGACTATGGTGAAGTAGCTCATACTACCACACTTTGAACTTGTCCCTTTATTCGGTAGCCCTTTGTTTAAGAGCAGAGTCTGAGTTCTAGGTCTGAACTTTGGTTCACTAGATAAGTACAGGGTGTTGAAATGCTGTGCCGAAAGCTTTGAGGCAAATGTGTGATAAATATACTGAACTTAACTCCACATTTCCTGTTAATTCTTCCTTGACCTGCTCAGTGACTACCTGTGAACTCCGTTGAAAACATGTTTAAAAGACGACTCAGTTCACCATTGAAAAGACATTCAAAATCTGTTCAAAATTGAAAGTTTAAACCATATTTCACGAGGATTTCCAATACTGAATTGTTTCATCCTCTACATTGTGCAAATTATATTATATTGTCATTTGAAAGCCTGACTAAGAAACCACTTCCACATTTCTCAGTTAAATGCCAATATCGCAAATCCCGGTGAAATATGGTCGAAACGTGTAGAACATCGCCAAATAAAGAAAATTGGTGTAAAGTCAATAAAAAAACGTCAACTTTTGAACCACTTTTTGACATCTTTTAACCATCAAAATCCTCACAGTACTATCCTCACAGTACAAACACATCAACAGTTTCCACTTAAGGATAAAGAGAACCATGTAACACAGGCAACAATATGTATTTATTAAGCAACAATTTAAATATAACATGAACCATGTTCTTTACAATACAACTACAATGAAATAGAAAACACATGATTGTTCCCACAACGGATTGAATACAAAGTCCTTCTCCTCACTCATAAAGCCCTCCACAATCAGGCACCCTCCTACCTCACCAACCTGCTTCACCACCACACTCCATCCCGTCGGCTCCGCTCCTCTGATGCCAACCTCCTGTCCCTTCCACTCAGGACCAAGCACTGGACATGGGGTGACAGAACCTTCTCCATATCTGCCCCCTCCCTCTGGAACTCACTCCCCAAACACATCAGAGACTGTACTGACCTTTCCGTATTCAAATCACAAATCAAAACCCACCTGTTCAAAACTGCTTTTAATGTGTGACCATTTTTGTGTTTTTATGTTTTTAGTTTATATAGTTATATATATAGTTTATAGTACTATGAAAAGCGCTATATAAATAAAATGTATTATTATTATTATTATTGTTGACAGTGCAAACAATAACAACATCTCTCTTTCCTTCTTTAAATGTTGTTTCAGATGGTGTGCCATATTTCAGTTGGACATCTGTGAATAAAACAAGTATTAGAAAGAAGTTTTAAACGTTGTTTTCTAAATGTCTCTTCAACAGATAAATGCTCACTGTGCTATAATACTACACTGTATGTTGCTGTATGCCAAATGATAATGTTTTGACGCTTTTCCTGTTTACACATCACATAGATTTACTCACGTTGTGAGGAATTTAAGTTGTAGAGCATTCCTAGTGCTGGATATTATATGTTACAGTGTGTTTACTTGTAAGAGTTTAAACCAAGAAGGGTGGTCATTTCATGCTGTAAGAGGAGGGGGTGAGGAGTGTACTGGAAGCGGGGGTTTGGCGAACCAAACAAAGGAACTGGCCCCAAGAATGTAAGGAGGTGTCTGCCAGCGGGGGTTGGAACGAAGCTGGCTGGCCTAGGTGTGAAGAACAGAACAATGGGTCATCGGCCCAGGAGGGGCTTATTGGAATCCAGCCAATCACTGAGATGATCGATAGGTGTAACATGAGATATGTCAGAGACTCTGGAGGGACAAGGAGCTGTGAATCCCAGGAGAGAGTCAGAGCTTCTTGGGGCCATCCAGTTTGCTGGATGGCCTGAATTGGACCTCATATTTCATGGAATTTATATGTTTGTTTTGTTATTGATAGTTTGATTCGGTTTGTAACTGTTTTTATGTTTGTATGGATAATAAATCCATTAAGATTTTGACTTAAACCTGCTGTTCTGTTTTGGTGGCGATTGAGGAGCACATGGCTAGGGGGTTGGGCGAGTTCTCTCCTTGAACAGGAGCTTTTGTTTCCTAACAACGTCCTCCTATTCAAGTTTGTAGACCCACTCGCTTTCTGTCATGTTTTTTAGATGTGAAATGGCCTAAAAACTCACTTTTATAATGTTGGGTAACAGCGCATAAAGACAGGCGCCAATGTTACTTTTGGTCCATGCTGCAGTTGGGTAAAAGCTAACATGCTACCGCTACAAGCTGCAGCCTCGCCCACATCGTGAGCAGCACAAGCAGGGTCGTCCTTCAGTCAGAGGATCGGCGGTTTGATTCCCGGCTTCGCTAATCCATGTCGATGTGTCCTTGGGCAAGATGTTTAACTCCAAATTGCTCCCATAAGCTGTAGGGTATTAATGATTAGTTCAAATCCTGATGGGCAGGTGGCACATTGCATGGTAGCCCCTGCCATCAGTGTATGAATGGGTGAATGATAACATGTAGTGTTAAAGTGTTTAAATGGTCGGAAGACTAGAAAAGAGATATACAAGTATAGTCCATTTACCATAAAATGATACAAATGGAGTTATTGAAATACAGTAGTACGTACAAAGTTTGTAGTTAGCGGGAAGCCTCACGTTTATTTGGTCAGCTCGTTCACTTTGCTCCACAAGTCCCGATGCTCAGCGAGTCTATAGGCCAGTGCTACCTTCAGTGTCTTATTTAATTTTGTGGAGTCTAACTCAATCATTGAAAAAAAAAAAAATACAAATCTGATTTGACTCTTAAGTCGCATGTCTTATGTCCACACCTCTTCCTCTTTACCCTCCCGCCCTTATCACTAACGCTGCTCTTTCAGAAACACCTTGGTGTCTGGAGTTCATCTCAGATGACAACTGCTTCCACACAAATTGAAGTTATCCATGTGAATCTCAAGGCATTGGATTGAAAACAGCTGACAGTCTCCTGTGCTGAGAGAGCAGACCTACTTAGATGGTCTTATTGTTGCCATTGATCGAGTTTGTTTATGAAGCTCAGCGGTTTCGTCCGCAGGCTGCATCCACATGATGGAGGTCTAGAGGCTCATCCTTCACCCTCATCAGACAGTTTTCTAATCAGCTCCACCGACCGCTCCTGTGGGCGTGTGGCAGTAAACATTGTTAAGTGTTATAGTGGGATCAGATGAGGAAAACACCATTGGACTGGCCTTTCTCTCGGTGGAAACACTGGTACACTCTGTGGTGCTAATTTCATGAAAGTGGATCTGTAGTGGATTATTTCCACACCAGATACAGTCCAGAGACTTGATTAGCAGGTGTTTTTTATTTGGGGGGGTAAAAACTATTTACCTTGTGCACGACATTAGAACTGCCAATCAAGGAGAGCACATTGTAATGGTAAAGATATAGTGTAGCAGCTGGTTGAGGCAGCCAGTTTAATGCTAAAGAAACATTCCAGTATAGTGGTAGTGGTTTGTTGGAGTTTACATGTAGCTCACCGAGCTGGAATTTAAAAGTGACAACCCAGATAGTTGCTGCAGAGAAAAATTAGACAGTGTAAATGCACTGGTGCCCAGAGTTTAATCATTTTAAGTGAAACACCATGAATCAATTGAGGTACTATTTGCTAGAAATGCCCTCGAAAAGACAAACCCGAATCACAGTGTATTCAACTTTTTTCCTATTTGGTAAAATTGCCAGTAGCCATATATAGAACAAAAACATATGATTATTCAACATAAACTATAAAAACTAAATAAACTATAAAAAGAACATACCATTTTCTGTTTATTTTCTTTGGTATTTTTGTCATATACAGATGTGGAATGATGATGGATGGGTAATATGTATGTTGATGCTGATGATGATCATAATGATGTATTATAAGCTGCTTAGAGCTAGTGTGACAAAGTTAAACAGGTTATAATTCATCTCTAATATCTATTTTATATTATTGTGCAAACATCTGCTTCAAACAACTGTATTTATTCAAGTTTCTCACCAAAAATAGGTTGAACACATGGTAACATTTTAATTTACATTCGCCCAATAATCTAATATTCGGAGCGACTGTGGCTCAGTGGTAGAGCAGGGTTGTCCTTCACTCAGAGGATCGACGGGTCAATCCTAGTCTCTGCTAGTCCATGTCAATGTGTACAGTCCATTTACCATAAAATGATACAAATGGAGTTATTGAAATACAGTAGTACGTACAAAGTTTGTAGTTAGTGGGAAGCCTCACGTTTATTTGGTCAGCTCGTTCACTTCGCTCCAAAAGTCCCGACGCTCAGCGAGTCTATAGGCCAGTGCTACCTTCAGTGTCTTATTTAATTTTGTGGAGTCTAACTCAATCATTGAAAAAAAAAAGAAAAGAAAAGAACGAAAATCTGAAGTCCAGTTACCACCCATTCACCATAATCATTTTCACTGAACAGAACCGAATCATCTGTCATTTTTAAATGTCAGGGATCGGCGAATAGAAAGCATAAATAATATCCATATCGCATATTTTTACTGAATATTGTCCGATAACAATCGTCAGTAAAACTTTATTTCACACTGTGACGGTTAAACTGTGTAATTAATCCGATCAGATGCGTGCTGAACCGTGAGGGTGATCTGTTAGAATCACAGATCGACAACAATCCGTAACACCACTACTTTACTACATAGTTTAGTCTGTATGCCTATACCAGTGGTGGGCCGTCAGGGCCTGCAAAGCCTTCTCTGCTGGCCTAAACAGAATCATAAAGTTATAGCTATTTTATAATTTAATAATTTTTCATAAATACACTACTTGTATTATAATTTATTTAAAAAAATTCCCATTAGCTTATTTTTTCATTGCACAGCTTCTGTCTTCCCCAGTTGCTCTGCTTCCAGTGCAGCTTGTTTTAAGTAGAGCTTTTATCTAATCAGATTTCACCTCTGTGTCTCTATGTAAGAAGAGAGACCCGAGGCCTGCAGACTCACCAGTGCAGCTTTGCAGTTTAAGTGAATGGAGACGATATTGTTGATTGTCATAGTGTTCAACCAATCAGATCTTTAGTTTGACATGTTGGGTGTATTCTTTGACATGTCAGAGCCTGCTAGCTGGCCTAGCCATATGTGATTGGTCAGTGGGCTAGCGTGACATGTTGGGCGGTGACAATCCCAATATCTGCTGCCTCTGTCGAGCGGACATTTTCAGCCCTCAAACGCATTAAAACGTATTCAAGAAATACAACTGGGGAGGCTGGACTGTCTTCACTGGCGTCCATGAATCGAGAAGGACTTCTTACTGGAACTAAAACGCACGGATGTACTGAACAACCGTGAGATTAAACTCTTTATTAACAAAGAAAGCAGGATGGAGTTTGTCTTTCAATAGTGAACAGCAGCTCTGGTAAGTTAACTGCAGTAGCTTTAACTGCCATACATATTATTTATGTCATTACTTAATATGCTTGTTCATATTATATGTTATTATTTGAACAACTTGTTTTTATGAATATGGATTTTCGTTTGGTTTTATATGTGATAGGAACTATTGTTACGTCCTATGTTGCGCTGGGGACACATTTAGCCGGTGCACAGCCACAAGAAGACGCGTGAAGCGGCAGCGGTCTATATACTCCACGCAAAGTGTTAAAGTTAAGTTGAAGTTTTTAAGTGCTCTACTTTGAAGGTTCATGTGTTTTCAAGTGGACTCAATTTCCCTCTCGGTGTTGACAGATGAATAAATTCGTCAGTAACAAGAACTATGGAGTCGTGTATTTCCTGGAGGGAGTGATAGGAGTGTTACTACTCTGTTAATTTGTCTATCGTGTCGTTTTCATGATATGGGTAATATTGTTCCCTCTGATTTGAATAATATTTGAATGGCCCGTGCTCTTGAGTGTGTGGCGGGATGCGTGTTTTAGCTGAATTGATTTTGACTATAAGCATTGTTCGTTAATGCCGCCGCATCCCGTCATGCGAGTATTCATGAATCTGCTGTTGAGGCTGAAGTTTCTCAAACAGAGGAGAAGAAGACCACAGAGGAGAAGAAGCAGCCCCCCCCCCACCCTTGCTCTCTTTCTTCCATCAACAAGCAGGGCCAGAATCAAATGGTTCAGGTTAAAATCAAAAGTATTTAATATTCACAACTCATAGTGTATTTGTAGGTGTTGAGCTTCATTTTTATGAGTGCAGGCCCAGGTATAAAATGCACGGCCCGCCACTGGCCTATACATTGCCTAATTGACAAGTTCTGCTGTAATTCTGTGGAAAAACACAAAAAATGAGGAATAACTTTTTCATAAGATATACAAACTGTTGACTGTATGAAGATATGTTGACTGAAAGGATTTTTCTAAGTATGGTAGGGAAAAAGCTCCAGCATAGTCAGACAGCAAACATGGCTACAGCCAAGGACAAAGGAAAGGTTGTAGCAGCACTATTTGCTTTTGGTTCGCTGCTGAATGTCAGTTTGTAACACCACCGCTCTTTTCATTATCCCAGTGGCGGGCCGTGGATTTTATACCTGGGCCTTCAGTGCTGTTCTACACTCCTAATAACCTCATTATGACGTCACAGCTACGGGTTATTATTTGTTTCGTGTATAAGCCGCATATTCACATAACACTGCAACATTTGACAAATGAAATAAAATGTGCAGATACATCAATACGAGCATGATGGGACGCTGCGTCATTAAGGGACTATATAGTCCAAATCAATGTAATTAACACAATGACAAACTCACAAGAGCAGTCGCATATATTCATATGACAACAAAGCATGACAAATTAATCCAGCAGACCTGCAGCGGATCCACGCATTCCACCAAGAGCACGAGCCATTCAAATATTATTCATAAAAACACCACGATAGACAAATGAACAGTAGTAACTGTAGAGGTAAACAAACAAACTTCACTTACCAAATGCCGTCTATCCACCTTTCTTTGTTGACAGAGTTTAATCCCAGTACATCAGTTCCAGTAAGAAGTCCTTCTCGATTCATCGACGCCAGTCGAGCCTCCCCAGTTGTATTTCGCCGGTCGTCGTCGGTCTTCCGCCGCCGGTCGGTTGTCCGTTTTCCGCCGCCGTTCGGTCGTCGTCTTTGACCGCCGTTCGGTTGTCTTCCGCCGCCGGTCGGTTGTCCGTCTTCCACTGCTGTTCGGTGGTCGTCTTTGACCGCCGTTCGGTCGTCGTCTTCGGCCGTGGACCGGCGAAGGGCGGGCCGCGGTTGTGGAGCTGTTTCCCTGCGAACGTGGTCGTTGAGTTGTAGATCCACTCGAGTCTCTCCAAAAGTACTGACGCTCAGTTAAAATGAAACACATTCCCAGCCATAACATGTGCAACGCTTCTCCGACGCTGCATACAAATCCTTTTCCTGGCTGGGTCAGGGCTGCTAGCTGTGGGGTCAGGGCTGCTAGCTGTGGGGTCATTTCTTACTGTCCAGTTTGTTCGGAAATGTCCTTCTTGAGTAACTCCGCCACTAAATCCGTTTATCCTCCTTCCGCCATTTGATATTAAAAAAACAAAGCTAGGTAAAATGTCTTTCATATATTTCCACTTGAACTCTGTCTGCTACAACCAAAGCTCTGCTAGAAAGCATATGTTTCGCGGGCACATAGTCACGTGCCCGCCCACTGACCAATCACAGCACACTCTGCACCTTGCGGCAGAGAGACATCTGGACTCTGAGCTGCAGTAATGCTGACGTAACTGTAGGCCTGCAAACCGCTCTGGCACGTCCATGAATCTCAAACTAAAGATCTGATTGGTTGAAGACTATGTCAATCAACAATATCGTCCCCATTCACTTAACCTGCACATGGAAGCACTGGGTGAGTCTGCAGGCCTCGGGCCTCTCTTCTTACCTAGAGACACAGAGGTGAAATCTGATTGGATAAAAGCTCTACTTAAAACAAGCTGCACTGGAAGCAGAGCAACTGAGGAGCACAGTAGCTGTGCAATGAGAAAATAACATAATGGGAAAAATATTTTTCTAAATTATAATCCATATAAAAAAAAAATTAAATGTATTTAAGAAAAAATATTAAATTATAAAATAGCTATCACTTTGTGATTCTGTTTAGGCCAGCAGAGAAGGCTTTGCAGGCCCTGACGGCCCGCCACTGCATTATCCCCTGTAGGTGGAGGGTTTTCAAACAACGTGCTCATCTTTCGTTTGATGCGTGTAGATGTTAGTTGTCCCAGCATTAGGATTCAGCAGGACCATTATGCACACCGTAATACTCTGCTCTGAACAGAGATGCCTTTGTTAATGGCTCCACAGAGTGGTACAGTATGTGACTTACAGGGACAACTTAATTATTGATCACAAAGAGGAACAGTATGTGTGAGGGCACAGTTTAATACGTATGAATTGTGCCAAACTTATGTGGAATTTGTGGACAACTTTTATTTGAACTGATGCTCCAAAGTGGCTGTGAACTCACCAAGGTTAGTGAAATGGCTCTGGAATGAGTCCACCCATCCATTACATATGCCTCCGATCCATCTGTGTTCCATTTGACCCCCAACTGTCCACCATTTATTCTTCTCAGTCAGAACACTTCCTTAGCCATCATTTAATCGTATTCATGCTCTATAATGAATCAAATCTATGCTTCTCATTTCCATCCAATTTTCTGACTCACCATTCACTCTCCCCACATCAGGACTCTGACAGGAGCCACACCATTTTTAATCTTCCTCAGTATGCGTTTACAGTGACTGATGCAAAGACTCCACACGGATGAGCTATTGCTTTCATTTCATCAACTGAACACGCATTGGTAAATATGCATGGGAAACTGAGCTAATGGAATAGCATTGACAATGTTAGTCAATAACAGGCTCTGTAGCTTTTTCCAATTAAAAATGAGGTAGAACTATGTAAAAAGAGAAATATGAAGCATTATTTAACCACCAAACACTTCAAAACTGATCCAATAATTGGCCTGGGGGTGGTGCTATGAAGCATGACCAAAACTACATAACCAAACGCAATGTATGAGCTTGAATCAGCCTAGCAAGAGAAAGAGTGAAAGAAGCATCACAATAGATTTGTCCTTGTTCGGCTCTATGAATGATGTCCTCGAGTCTGTCTCTCATTTGTGTAACGTGTCCTCTTTCAACGTCTTTGTGGTACAGAGGAGACTGGCCTTCTCATTCTTCCTATACTGTATATTTCAATCTGTTCCCTCTCCTGAGATCTCCAAAGTCTCAAAGGTAGAGCTGGTCCTCCACTAATCAGAAGATCAGCAGTTAGATCCCCCGCTTTTCCAGTCTGCATGTTCAAGTGCCCTTAGATGCTAAACCCCAAATTTGTGTGGGAATGAGCAGTAGTTTAGGTCCGATGATCTTGCATGGCAGCCTCTGCCATCAGTGTTGTGTGAATAGGTGAATGTTGACATGTAGTTTAACTAGAAAAGCTCTCTAAATGTAAGTCCCTTTACATTCCTCTTTTTATTTAAAAGTTATTTCTGGGAGATTTCCCCCATCTGAGGTTCTAAGGATAGATGCTGTCGTGTGCTATACCGATTCTAAAGTCTTTTGAGACAAATTTGTGATATTAGGCTAAATGAATGAAACTGACAATGGATTTGCCTTCAGTTCAAGGGACAAAAATGATTGTCAGGGCTCAGTTACTAGAATCCAAAAGAAAAATCATCTTAAATTAATAGTTTAAAACTTCTAAGCGGGATGTGGATAGGTCTGAATATATATAAGGTCTTTTTTATCTGCTTTTGAGAAGAGTAAACCGTAGGTTTTTTGCCTTGGGCTCCACCAGCAAAGCTCTACTCTGAAGATGCGTTTGAATGTCTATTAGTCATTTGTGCGCTAAGAAAGGCAACGCTTACATCCTTTTCTTATCCATTATCCATTATCCATATCCTTATTATTGGCTTTAATTTAGCTCGAGCTGTCTTTGCTACAACAATGACTTACACCAGGGGTCGCCAATAGGCGGACCGCGGTCCGGATCCGGACCCAGACGCTGTCCTATCCGGACCCGGACGTGTAACTGATGGATAATTGAGAATTATACATTTTGGCGGAGCGCTTCTATTTAAACCTGCACAGCTTTTCCAGCCTTTACGGCACTCGTTCAGCAGTCCAGGAAATACACCGACCAATCACATACGTTGTAAATCATCTCACGTGACGCTACTCAGCCAATCGAATATCTGTATTCTGAAACGCATCGTGAGCCGAGTGAGATTTGCACACAGACAGGAGAGACGGAGAGAGCAATGGGAGAAGTAAGTCAGAGAACTTTACATGGCGTGCTCTAAAAAGAGAAGTGGACCACGAAAACAGAGCTTTTAATAAAGAAAGGACGAATTCTTATTTGTTCATTCTTCCTGCTGGCGCCACTAAACGACTCGTATGTTCAGATACCGTGGCCATTATTAAATGCGCCGATGTGAAACGCCACTATGAGACCAAACATACATCTTTAGACCAAACACTCCAGTCTGAACTGAGGGCAAGATGTTGAGATGTGTAGAGATTGTTTATTATAAAGTTCACTGAGACAGTTATGTGAAATGGATTTAACAAAAGAGAAGAAAAGAGTTCACTCCAGCCACACTTTCTTTTTTTCCTTTTCATTAATTTTTAAAAAATCAAGCAATTTCTTTTAAGATGCAAGTTTTTCAAAAATTCATTTGTGTATTTTATTTTTAGATGGATCCCTTATTTTACTTGAAACGAGAGAACATTTATTTTTGTATTTCTATGTATTATTTATAATCCATCCAGTTACATTTTAAAACGTAATAATATATTATATTTTAAAATATAATTGATGTGTACTTTCTATATTTGATTTGACAGTTGTTGACGACACAGAGACTTTGTTACTACTACTACTAGGCTTCTTGAATATATATATTGCACTAAATAGAGCAAGTTAGATATTATAATGTTCCGGACCTTTGCACGAGGAGATTTTCTCAATCTGGACCTTTCGGAATTTTAATTGAAGACCCCTGACTTACACCTACTGTAAGTTGATAGTGTCTTCTACTGAACCTTGGCCCCTAGCCTCTGTTGTGGTCTGCTTTGCTTATATGTACAGATATATAGCTCGCTAAATCTTGAGTATTGCTGGGCTGGCTGCAACCTCACCATCAAAGGTGAAGCTTTGAGCACAATGGGATGAATCCCTCCATGCTTGACCTTGCTGTTCGTTAGAGGTCTGATTTGATCAGATGGCCTGTAGTGATTATAATGCAAAACAGCAACACAAATAAATGTCAGAAAAAAAGTCATTCATCCGTCTCTCTCGGGCCGAAGCGTCATTCATCACAAAAAAGATAAACTATGACTGGAGAACGTTCAAGCTTGAGGACGCAGCAGCCGTCAACTCATCAAATGCTATTCAGGGCTTCATTAGCAGGCAGCAGGCCTTCCTCTGCTCTGTAGCACTAACACAGCACTTCCCCCAGTGCCATCCCATCCCCACCTTCCATCTTAGGTGCATCCTCCACCTTAAACTGTACAACTTAAATATTGCTCTCCAGTTCAGTGTCGTGGGATTTCCCTTTTTTTAAGTCCCAACACATGCACAGACATATTTTTATAGTTCCCTGCACTCACATGTTCCATTCTCTTCTAGCAGTCCCTATGAAAGAGAACTGACACTGAAATGTGGCTTAATATGACTGGGGGGTCGCTTTTGTATGCAATACAAGAGACGCTGGTTGTGAATAAAAATTGCATGAAAATGTTGGCATTGAATATGCCATCCTCTTCCCCCAGGTCCCCGGAGTTGGAGCCTCTGGCATATTCATCTTTGGCTCTCTTTCTCACCGCTCGCAACAAAACTCGTCTGTTGAAAATCATCTGATCTCTTTTTTTGTCCAGGTGGATTTTCAGCAGTTACCAGAATGCTGAAATATTGTAATAATGTGTTACACCCCCTGAAAAAGGGGGATAAATAATCACAAGAGTGATGTGATGGTTTTTCCTCAGCAAGAACTTTACTGTAATGAGTTTGTACAAAAATACAATCATTGACACAGGAAGAGATTTACAGGAGAGTAGAGAGTGCATACCCTATTTATGTTTAACACTATTCAAAGTATTACTTGAGATATTTCCCGAGCACAAACCAGCTTAAACTCAGTACTTTTAAATAAAACTCTTCAGAACTCTCTTAAAGTGCATAAAACATATTATACAGACAAATATCACGACTAAATATTACTGTCTGTATAAGTGAATTCACAAAATGTTGGCTACACTTGAAACAGCTACGATTACGCCGTCCACACGTGGGAACTCACGTACACACACTACAGTACTCTCGAGCTCTAAAGTACCCCAAAAATGTAACTACATTCTCTTAAAACGTATGACATGTTAGCAGATTCATACCGACATATTAAAGCTGTTTAAAATCCGCAACATACCTGAAAAAGGGGGATAAATAATCACGAGAGTGATGTCATGGTTTTTCCTCAGCAAGAACTTTACTGCAATGAGGAAAAGATCGCGGTTTCCCCGAGGTATGTGGGTGGAGACCAAAGCATTGGATCTCAGACTCAAGATCAAGACCACCATGTAGATCAGTTTAACACTACGGCCAAATCCCAATGTCCCCCCTTACGGACTCACGGACTTTGAGGCGCGCTCCCGTGAAGTCCGTGAGGGTTTAGGGCTGTCCCTCTGTCAAATCATCGAGTGTTTGAGGGCTCTCTCGCAGACATTTTGAGCCCTTAATGAACCCTTTCCGCAAGTCAGCATAGTATGCTGACTTAGCCTAAGGGAATTACCCACAAATCATTGCAATGTGACGTTAAACACGGGGTAACCAGTGGACGCATGGAGACGTAAAAAAAAAGGTAAACAAAGAGGACGGCTCAGTGTGTTCACTCTGGAGCATTACATTTACACAGAAACATTAAGGGTTAAAGATGGAACAAAAAATAAACATGAAATCAGAGAATGTTTATTTATTTATTCATCAAATATTAGATTTTGTCATTGAAGCTGACAAAAACGAGTAAATAGATGATATGAAGTTACTTCTCATCTTGTGAGTAAAGATCCTGGAAGACGTTCAAATCAGGGAGTACAAAGTACAAAATAAATACATACAATTATACATCATATTTGTTGTCGTTTTCATGGTAACGTGATATGTTGCAGCAAAGTGCTGTCCCATTCATATTTACACCATCTCAAGCCCTCACAGTCTCTCACACTCAACCACTTACCAGGTGACGTCAGTACGTCCTTGAGGGTTCAGGGTTTGAGGGTTTTAGGGGGGACATTGGGATTTGGCCAAAGTATCTCAAACTACACAATACAGAACAAAGCAACCGATGCAAGAAAAACACAATCTTATTATTTCAACCACTAATTCATGTGATGAATTTTAACTCGTGGTTTCAGTAAATCGTCATGTTATACATAAATGATCCTCTCAATCACATCAGATTCAACACAACACAACATTTTCCTTAACTTATAAAAGTGCATGTTTTCCAACTCGTCACAATTGCAATTATTCTTTCTCTGGCAATGCTGCTGGAAGAATTGTGAGAACAGATAGTTGTTTGCTATTTTCTGGCATAAAAGCAAATAATTTAACACAGTGCAATTTACTCCCCGGGAGGTGTGCAGACATGACTCATAAGATGTACAGGGGCTACTTTCTTTTTCAGTTTCCCGTATTGCTGTGAGACATATGTGCATCGGTCTGTTCTGTGACTGCCATGGCAGGGGAGGAGTGGAGCATCAGTGGAGACAGCTGAAACATGCAGGGGCATACATAGCCTCGTGGATCTTCTGACAGAGGGGCAAACCAGTAGAGCTAGCTGGTCAGTTACTTCACTGAGTGGAGGGGCTGACTCTTGTTAGCTTCCAATAAAGCTAATTCTGACCCCAACCTGACACCTTCCATTTCAGTTCTGGATCCGATGATCACATACAGCCTTTGAGGCCACTACTTTCACAGAACAGGGAGAAGCAATGTCCTTCATGTTATGTTAAGATCTCAAGCTCTCAAGATGTCATTCTGTCTGAAGAGCAAAAACTGCTGAAGTTCTGAAGCAGCAGCTATCAATTCTGCATCCGTGTGCACTAATGGCGGACCTACATATTCCACATCAGCGTCTAGCGCTGTGGTGCTATTCTATGGCAATCAGGCAAATCCTGAATATTTCACTCATTCATGCATTCATTTTGTTACAGAAAGAATCTTTATAATACACAATCACTCAAGTGTTTCCTAAGGTGACGTCCCTATCAGCAAGACATCATTCAGCAGTGTTGGTAGGAAACAGGAAGCAGACGCCGTTCTCCTTTGTCTAAGTACCATACATCTACCCTGACCTCAACAACAACGCACCCTGTTTTGCTCCTGACGTCATGACTCCTACAGACACTAAAGGGCTTTGCATTAATAACATAAGACAGATTTTGTTACTACTCATTTGCTGAAGTCTGTCTTTTTCTCTGGAGAACAGTCTTAACCTCCCGTCTCCAAAAGCCCCCTTAGGGGGGGGGCTAGGGGGCGGCGACAGAGTACACACATGTAGTACAAATCACTTCTGAGAACGAATGAAATATTTTATTATATCAAAAACCTACGTAACGAAGAAATTCTGATAAAATGGACTATGTAAGCTATTTTACTCACTCAAAAACATATATACAAAAAGTAATACTATATACTACAAGTGGTACCACAATTTCACCTATTTTTCGCCGTTACCGATCCCAAACAAAAACTACGGCACTTTCACAGACACACTGCATATCAGAGAGCATGGGGACTCCACACTGAATCCAACCATATCTTCCAAATTCCTCTCCTTCAAACCATTAACAAGTCTGCTTCCAAAATCAGACTTGACGTCGGCTGACCTGTACAAAACCATCGATATTTCTGGCCTGCTTCACTTTATCAAAGCCAATTTCTTTTTTAAAAGGACTACTGCTATGATTTGGGAGAGTTTAGGCCTTCGTCTGCACCATTTCAAATCAATAGCATCAATAAAAGTGCTTTTTTTTCAGGCAAACCTGAACATTTTCAATTTGAGCTGTGTGCTATCCTCATTCAGCATTAACCAGTAACATATACACTGATATGTACACATATTAACACATCTCACAAGTGTTAAGCCGTGTTCACACCAAAAGCGTTTCACGCGTTTGACGCGGCGCGATTACATACAAAGTCTATGTACAGACGCGTTTGGGGCGTTTGGCGCGTTTGGGGCGTCGCGTTTGGCGCGTTTGGCGCGGCGCGTTTGACGCGTCAAAACGCCGAAACGCCGAAACGCCGAAACGCCCCAAACGCTGAAGTTGAAATATTTGAACTTCTGCGAAAAAATCGCGTGACGCTCCAGCGCGATAGCCAATCAGCGTTGAGTTGCTCTCTCCGTCATCAGTGAAGTCCTGCCGTTGCTAAATCAGAAAATAAATGCTGTAGCCGCTATGTTCACCCAGAGCTCTACGATACCTCATATCAGTAGAGACCGGACCAAACTATGTGTAGACATGTTTGTGTGTAAACCATATGGTACAAACAATGAATAGACGCTGCCGTATTTATGTCTATATGACGTTATCGTAATGTTAGCATAGCCTAGCACCGATCGATCCGAGCTTCATTGATAAAACAAGTACAAATCGGCATCATTACGTAGTTATTTCGGAGTCCCTTTTTGTCGGTTTATTGCCGTTAAATCACAGCCAAGTCAGTTTATAGTGTGTTCATACAGCTGTAGTAAACAGCCGACGTGTGGCTCGCTAGACACAGTGAGCTCGATGAAATCCACGGAGCTCCTCCGGACTATGTTATGAACCAGACATGACGGCGTTTAGTTCCCCGTGATATCTGGGACTTCCACAACACGTACTGAGCAGAAATAGAGGCTATTTTTCTACGGTTGATGGCGGACAGTTGAACAGCTTTCAGGCCGATAAGCCACGCCCCCTTTTTGGCGCGTCCAGCGCGTTGGACGCGATGGACGCGAATGAACACAAATAGTCCCCGGCGATGCCGGCGTTGCGTTTGGCGCGTTTTGCGCGATTCGCGACGTGTGAAACGCTTTTGGTGTGAACGCACCTTTAGTGTTATTATTCCATTGAAATTGTTCAAATAGACCTTGTAGTTAGAGAGATAAGCCCCTTTAAGTATGGGTATGACATTTTCGAGCAGAGGCCTAAAAATAGGGCTAGGGTTCAAGAGGTTTTAATATCAAAGACGAAACAGGACTTTTTCCCTCCCTTTGACTGAAGAGCTGCTGAGCAGCACAGTGCTCTCAGTGCCATGGTGGCTGTAATATTGCAACAACACAAGTCATTAAAATGGTAGTCTCATTTATAAACCAACCAGCCTTCCATCCAATGAGTTTGTTTTTTAAACATTCTTCTTATAATGACTTTTTGGAATGCCTGTTGAGTGATTCAAATGATCGAGTTCCCTCATCAGGGCCTATTTGACATTGACCTACATTACAATAGCCAGGGTTCATACACATTTTGACCAATGGATTTCCATGACTTTTCCATGACTTTAAACCAAATGTCCATGACCAAAAATTTCGTGAATTCTCGACATGAAAAAGTGAGAAGATTTAGTAAACTAACAATGACAATTCCAAAGCATACAGTATACCTTAAATGACACAAATAAATGAGAGAAAATAGTTTGATTAAAGAATAAACATTTATAAATATACTCTGGTTGACAGGCATTCATAACACTGACACATCAATAAGAGCTTTAGGAGGTAGTAGCATCCAGCTAGTGCAAACATTGCTTTCCCTTTTGTAGTGCAAATTTGAACAAAATGTTGAGTTGGCAACTAACTCTTTGACCATAAATCAACAAAAACTATTTCACATTTAAACAGGTTTATAAAACAACATTCGCATAACAAGTGATTTCTTTTTTTGTTTGTCAAACACTCAAACACACACACACACATACCCTTGAGAGGCTAGTGAGCGAGAATAGCTGGTGGCAACTGTGGAGAATTACAGTAATAAGAAGTATTAGTAGTAGAATTTATAGCACCCTTCGTGGTGAATAGAGGTGTCAGAATAATAAAATGTAAAATATGTAAGAGTCACAAAATATTTGCTGAAGAATGAATTATGTTTGTAATATGTTTACATGAAAGATATTATATGTTACAGTATATTGACATATTGAATGTATTGAAATCATGAATGCATAAACACTGGAGGATTTAAACACTGTAAAGCAGGGGTCTTCAATTAAAATTCCGAAAGGTCCAGATTGAGAAAATCTCCTCGTGCAAAGGTCTGGAACATTATAATATCTAACTTGCTCTATTTAGTGCAATATATATATTCAAGAAGCCTAGTAGTAGTAGTAACAAAGTCTCTGTGTCGTCAACAACTGTCAAATCAAATATAGAAAGTACACATCAATTATATTTTAAAATATAATATATTATTACGTTTTAAAATGTAACTGGATGGATTATAAATAATACATAGAAATACAAAAATAAATGTTCTCTCGTTTCAAGTAAAATAAGGGATCCATCTAAAAATAAAATACACAAATGAAGTTTTGAAAAACTGTCTCAGTGAACTTTATAATAAACAATCTCTACACATCTCAACATCTTGCCCTCAGTTCAGACTGGAGTGTTTGGTCTAAAGATGTATGTTTGGTCTCATAGTGGCGTTTCACATCGGCGCATTTAATAATGGCCACGGTATCTGAACATACGAGTCGTTTAGTGGCGCCAGCAGGAAGAATGAACAAATAAGAATTCGTCCTTTCTTTATTAAAAGCTCTGTTTTCGTGGTCCACTTCTCTTTTTAGAGCACGCCATGTAAAGTTCTCTGACTTACTTCTCCCACTGCTCTCTCCGTCTCTCCTGTCTGTGTGCAAATCTCACTCGGCTCACGATGCGTTTCAGAATACAGATATTCGATTGGCTGAGTAGCGTCACGTGAGATGATTTACAACGTATGTGATTGGTCGGTGTATTTCCTGGACTGCTGAACGAGTGCCGTAAAGGCTGGAAAAGCTGTGCAGGTTTAAATAGAAGCGCTCCGCCAAAATGTATAATTCTCAATTATCCATCAGTTACACGTCCGGGTCCGGATAGGACAGCGTCTGGGTCCGGATCCGGACCGCGGTCCGCCTATTGGCGACCCCTGCTGTAAAGAATAGCCATCAGGGAAAGTTAGGGAATTCAAGACGAGGCTTTTCAGAGACGGGGGAGGAGAAGCGGAGACAACTGACGAGAAGCAGACTGCCATAAGACAACAGGAGAGGACTCCTGGGTAAGACCATGCGGTCGCAGGTCAGAGGTGATGTCAGAGGTGATGTCACAAGGAGCCCAGCCACTGAGATGAGCAGCGGATCGATGAAGGAGGGGTCAGATCAATCGGAAACCAATCACTGACCCCGGATGACGGCCTTTATGTTTTGCGACAGGTTTCGGACGCTTTCCGGCTATCAAAGAACATAAAAAGAATGTTTGAGAGAAAAAGCTTCAGTTCTCAGCAATATTCGTTTTTCAGCTAACCGGCCAGGTCAGATCTGTGAGTGAAATTGCACGTGGACTCTGTTCTCGAGAACATTACCATGCATGGTGTATTTCAGATTGCATTTGTAAAACATTAGGTTGCAATTGAGTGCATCAGTTTGCATTGTTTACCTTCGTGGTTGCAGTTGTATCTGCTATCTTTTTATTAAATACTATTTTTGACTTTTAATTGGATCCAGTTCGTTTTTGATTAGTCTCCGTTGCTGGAAGTCAGCAGCGGCGAAAGTTTGCAGCCTACCTCCTCTCGTGAAGTTCCAGCCTCGACAAATTTGGCGACTTCGCGGCAGGACATCGAGTAGACCTGGACTGGACTGGACGGGGACGTTGACGGCGATACCTTCCGGCGCCACATATAAACAGGTAAACAGAACCTTTTTAATAAAATCTGTGTAGGTAGTTATAGGAAAACTTAGGGAAGGTATCGTGGCCGGCGCCTTGGATAGCCAGACGAGAGGAGTTACATTTTGAGTACTGTATGGATTGCATCTGCAAACTGAAATACTTATTTAACTAGTGTTGTTAACTCTATGAGCTTCGGGCTCTGAATATTGTAGCGAAATCCTACCGGTGAGGTCCGTCGAGAGTACGGAGCGTCAAGCGAACGCTAGCTTTGAAGAAGCTAATATAGCTACGGGCTAATACGAGTGGCTTAAGCGGCTCTGAGTGTCGAGTGAACTTCGGTGAAACGATGACTCTAACGGGAGGGTACAAATTGAATACGAGCTTAAGAAGCCGAAAAGAACGGTCCGCTAAGGGTTGAGCACTCTGGACAGAGGCTAACCGCTTATAAAGCGCTGGTATGACTGAGTTCTAGGGAATTAAAAAGAACGGTCCGCTCAGGGTTGAGCACTCTGGATGGAGGCTAACCGCTTATAAAGCGCTGTAATGACTGAGTTCTGGGGAATCTAATCCTGGGGTTGGTAATAGGTAATGAATGGGGCGAATAGTACATTTTGTTTTGTAACGGCTGTATTTTGTGTTAACTGTTGAAGTGTTGAAAATAAAGTTGTGAAAGTGATCGATCGTGTGGTGTGTTGTGGTACGAATGCTGGTTGAGCCGATGCATATAGACCTGCTTTTGGTGCTTACCTTGAGATAATAGATAAAAGAGGAGAGTATAAAATAACCGGTGCATGTGGAGAAGTCAAAGCACGGTCTAGCAGAAATAAGTGTTTGAACTCGGCATGCTGTTAGAGTTAAAATACGGTGCTTTGTGCGTAAGCTGGAGATGCGTTTCTGCCGGTTAGCATAACTTGTAGCATTAGCCTATTGTTCTCTGGTTCGAGCCACATATTTTGAAAAACCATAGAAGAAGAATCCATGAACATCGCCATCTAGCGGTTTGGATGAGTAATTGCATGATAATTCCAGAAAACTCCATTACCCAGAGGCGAAGTTGATTTGGAACTGCGGAACTGCGCCACCAGTGGTTGGAATGAGCTATTGTTTTGAAACAAAAAATAGTTGAAGGAAAGTACGCCATCCAGAGGATTGATAGATGAATTGCAATTAAGTGTTTCGGTAATAAACTTGCAGCATTCATTGTTTGTGACTCTATTTGTTTCGATTTAACATTCCAATTTCAGTTGTGTTTAGTTTTGATCCAATATTTTAACTTCCATAGTTGATTGTAGTTTTAATTCAGGATTTTGATAATAATTCTACTTTGGGGTTTAGATTTTAATTATTAAATAAAAATAATAATAGTAAACAAAATAGTTTTTTTAATCCAACATTTTATTTTTAATTGAGATTTTGAATTTGAATTTAAATTTTTTTTTGGGATATTGATAATTGATTAATTTTGTTCAAAATTAAAAATATATATTTTTAAATTTCCATTGCATACAAGTCAGAGCTACAGTCAGAATAGGAGATCCATAGGATAGAGATAGTTGAGAGGTAAGTGAACACTCCTAGGCTGAATGATGGTTGCACTAAGCACTCAGGAAGTTCTGGGTAGGGCCAGAGAAAGGATGGAGGATCAGACACAGCCCAAAGAGAGGAAAAGGGAATGGAAAAAGATGCTGAAATATCTGGGGAGATGGCAGAAGAATGGGTGGTTTCCGACATCGATGGCCCCCATTGCTGAACACAGACGCAAGGTGTGTAGTGCGGCTGTGAAGGCTAGAAACGATGCCACTGCAGATCACGAAGGAGCTGGTCGCTTTAGCAAACGCAGCAAGAAGAAAGCTCTCGACACTGAACACAAGAGGTGTGCAGACACCCAACGGCTGCTAACCTACTGGAAGGCCGATGACACAGCCACCCCTACGTCTGCTGTTGGACTGCTTGAGGTCCTGAAACCAGGAGTGACAGCCATCAAACCCTGCAAGACCGCCACCACTCCCAAACCTGATAACCCTGTCTACACATCAGTGTACCCGTCCATGCCAACAGAGACACACGGGCAGTCTGAATTTCCCCCACCTTATAAGCGCGCAATAACCAATCCTTTCTTGGAAAAACCTTCAATCCAAGCACCCTTGTACAAAGTAATGTGGGGAACATTGGATATGGAAGAATGCAGGGCTGACCAATACAGTCTTCCGGACAGCACAGAAGAAGACACAATGGATCTGAATGAAACTGTTCTAAGGCGCTACCAGGATGAAGTGCGGCAAAGAGAGAGCACAAGGCACAACGGTAATGGCCAAGATCGAGAAGAAGACAGACAGTCAGTGATCGAGGCATCGTGTGTGTTGAAACGTATGGAAGAGGATGAAAGGGAGTTTGAACGAATAAAGCAGGACATATGGGAAGAAAAAGAAGACGCTTACAAGAGGAAGCAAGCTGATGAGAGCCTGATGCGTGCCAGAAAAAATCTGCAACAACAACAAAGAGAAGATGAAGAAAAAAGAGCTAAATTCAGAGAACTGGAAGAAGCCTGCTTAAAGCAAAGAAGGAATGAAGAAGCAAAGACAGAAAAGAAGAAAAAGGAATGTGAGGGTGAGAGGTTTAAGACAAAAGGAGTCTTGGTCCTCAAACCCATGGAAGATGGAGCATCCCCAAACGACGATTGTCCAGACAGCACTGACGAAGAAGAAGAAGAAATTAGGGGTGCATCTGGAGGCCGTAAACCTCTCAGACGGTCCACCCGAAATAGGAAGCCTCCAAGCAGATATGAAAACTGGATGGCACCTGTAATAAGTGGGATGCCACCATTGCCACAGTGCCCCCTGCTGGTGAAATCCAATGGACAAGCTGAGTTTATGCCATGGGGACATCGAGACATGGACACACTGGAGAATTCCCTGCCACCACTGGGAGGAGGAGCCAGTCCTTGGATCCGTCTGTTTGAGAAGCTCACGGCAGCGGACAAATTGGCATTGGGAGACATACGAGCTATGATAATCCGAGCAGAGGGAACGACTCAATTAAATGCCCTGGAAGCAAGAACAGGAACGGCCAACAGAGTGGACCAGACCCCATTCGACAACTTTAGAGGAATTTTCTGGGGAACAATGAGAAGCATCTGGCCCACAAAACCAAACATGAACTCCCTCACTGGCTTGAAAATAAAACCAGAAGAAGAAATGCATCAGTATTTAAAAAGAGCGGAAGAAGAGTGGCATGTGGCCACAGGGGGGAGACATGACAGCCATGAAGCTACCACTGTTGTATGGAGACATACTTTACAGAAGGGCCTGCCCCTGCCAGTACAAACAGTGCTGGGGGGAGTGGTAGGGTTGGGCAACATGGAAGATGCCATGTGGAGAGAATATCTCACCCACCACAACCAAAGACACCAAACTGAGGAGACAAATGGGGAGGAAGATCTGAAGAAGTTGACGCAGCGCCTGCTGAAAAAAAAACAGATGACAGTAGCCGAGGCTCAGGTCCCTCAACAGCCCCAAAACCCAGTTGCACCCCCGGCACCATATCAACCGTATCCAGTAGCCCTAGCCCCGCCAGTTGTGTACTACCAGCCCCCTCTGCAGAACAGAGGAAGAGGTAGAGGATTTGGACAAGGCAGAGGATTTGGAAGAGGCAGAGGTTACCAAGCAGGTGGATATGGCCGACAAGGAAATGGAGAAAACCAAGACAGGAATGATGAATGTTACACTTGTGGAAGATGGGGGCATTGGGCCAGAAACTGCCCAAGACAAATGGGAGGAGGAATGCAGTTCAGTGTGCCATCACGACAAGCTCCATTCCCACCTCAACATCAGCAGAACCAAAGACCAGGACCACCTTTACCTCCCATCATGGGACCTCAACATCAACAGATGCCCGTGATGTCATCAGGACAGTGGGACAGTAATTACCAACCAGGTGAGTACTGAGGAGGCCCAGAAGATCCAGAAGCATGTGTGGTTTACAGGGCACAGTCAGAACCAATGGTGACCTGTAGCGTGGCCGGAGTTAACATAGAAATGATGGTTGATTCTGGTGCCGCAGCCTCATGCTTACGAAACCTAAATGGGAAAACACCCCCACTCTCAGAGAAAACAATGAGAACGGTTGGATATTCAGGAAAAACAGAGGTGCAGAGATTCACAACACCATTGGAAACCACATTGGGAAGACAACGCTTGCTCCATCAGTTCTTGTACTCACCCAAATGCCCTGTCAACTTAATGGGAAGAGTACTCTCAGGAAACAAGAAGAACATATGACCTGAGCAAAAATCAGCTGCTCTGACCTATGCCAAACCCCAAATCGTCCAAGAAATGCTTGGATTTCTGGGATTGACAGGCTACAGCCGAAGTTATGTGCCAGACTACGTCAACCTCACTCAGCCACTGCGAGACATGCTGACCAAAGTTGGAAACCGAAATCTGAAAGCAGAACTGATCTGGACAATTGAAGGAGAGGAAGCATTCATCAAAACCAAGCAGTGCCTGGCTCACGCAGCCGCCCTAGCAGCTCCAGATTACACATCAGATTTCCATTTAGATTTAGGAGAGAAACAGGGCATAGTAAACGCAGTCCTATATCAGATGAGGAGAGAGGGAAGAGCAGTTTTGACTTACCACAGTTCTAAATTAGACCCTATAGAGCTGGGACAGGTAGGATGCACCAGACACCTAGCTGCAATAGTTAAGGCTGTCCAAAAGACCGCATACATAGTTATGTGCCACCCTTTAAAGATACACACAGAACATGGTGTAGTTGCCTATCTAGAGACTCAAGCCTTCACTCTAACAGCTACGAGAGGAGCTAGAGTATCAGACACATTGACACAGCCTCATCTATCTTTCACCTCAGAAGGAGTGAACATGACGTCTGGGTTACTGCATGACAAAGGCACCCATGATTGTGCAGAGGTGGCCAGAAAGGAGACAAAGATAAGATCAGACTTAAAAGGAGAAAAGGATCCAGACGCAGACATGACGCTCTTTTGTGATGGTTGTTGTTATCGAGGTCCAACAGGTAACATAGCTTCATATGCAGTAGTGAAACAGTTGCCTGATGGGACATTGGTGGAAGCAGAAGCAGCTATCATTCCTCAACCTGCCTCAGCCCAACTAGCAGAAGTTGTAGGGCTAACACGAGCCCTTAGTTTGGCTAGGGACAGAAAAGTAAACATTTATACCGATTCGGCCTATGGTCATGGTGCAGTTCATCTAGATGGGCCTCAGTGGCTCAGGAGAGGGTTTATGACTAGTTCAGGAGCCCCGGTTAAGCACCATGAAGCGCTAAAAAATCTATTGGATGCTGTAATGATGCCAGCACAAATTTCTGTAATAAAATGCAAGGGTCACTCAAAGGAGGATGACCATGAAGCTAGAGGTAATGACGCAGCTGACCTCGCAGCTAAGAGAGCTGGTGGGTATGTTGGTAGTGATACACAAATGATGGTGTTAAGTCTAAGTGAATCACAGCTAGCCCCGACTGAAGGTGACCTTGTAGCATTGCAGGAAAAAGCTGGTGTTGATGAGCATTCCCAGTGGTTGGCTCATGGAGCAACCAACAGGGAAGGATTGTGGAGATCTCATGATGGACGAATAGTAGCTCCAGCTGAGCTGATGCACTTGTTAATGATTGAAGCCCACGGACCATCGCACGAGTCAAGAAGGCGGACATGTGCAGCGTTGGAAAAGAGTTGGTGGCATCCATATTCCAAAGAAATGGTAGAAAACTTTGTAGCAGACTGTGTAACTTGTAGCCCCTTTTCAAGAAATTTGTATTAATTCAACTTTTATTTCAGACTCATGAGTCCATATAGCAAAAAAATAAAACAAAAACACAAATACAACAACAATATCTAAAATACTATACAATACGAGGACACCAAGACACAGGTGTAGTCATTGCGGTTAAAAAAAGTCACTTGTTAAAAAACATACAGACATTTGTTCCAATGTTTCCAGAAACAAGAAGTATACCGTGTGTCAATTTGTGTTGGATCACTTAAGGCTTTTATAATTACATTTTCTGAGTCATTTAATCAACATTTAAATTTGTAGATAAAATTCCTCAACACAGCATGGAAGGTGGGAACATTACGACTCACAAACATATGACTTGGAAGCTTCAGCAAGATTCTGAAAGCATCATTAAATGCCACCTGAATCTTCTTCATTTTGGCTTTACTATAACTGCACCACAGGTGGGCTGTATACAGTGGAGTACAGTAGGCTCTGAAGAGAGCTGTTTTAACATCATCTGTACACATATAGAATTTACGTGCAAGCATATTAGCTTGTGCATACAATTTGCAACACTGCCGCTGCACATCGTCATCATCACTTAGATCATTCCTGATGATGTGACCCAAATATTTCATTTTCTGCACAACATTTAGCTCTTGGCCTCCCATAAAAAACGAGGGAAAATGTAGCTTCTGATCCTCCTTGGTTCTAGCAATCACAATAACACTCTTTTTAGAGTTGAATTTGATGTCATACTGCACGCCATACCGTGAGCAGACTCTGAGCAATTGCTGTAAACCAGCACTATAAGGAGACAGGACCACTAAATCATCAGCGTACATCAGATGGTTGATAAGACTTTCCCCAACCATACATCCTGTCTTACACTCTTTTAACGTTTTAGAAAGATCATCCATATACAGATTAAAAAGAGCAGGTGACAGTATTCCACCTTGTCGGACGCCATTGGTCACTAGGAAGGGTGCAGATACACTCTTACCCCATATAGCTCGCATGGTTTGATGTAAATACCAAAAGTGCAGAATCCTAATCAAGTATGGAGGGACCCCTCGCTCTTGTAGTTTGATAAACAATTTGCCATGATTAATTCGGTCAAAAGCTTTAGGTGCATCCAGGAAACCCATAAATATTGTGGTGTTATGCCTCCTGTACTTACTAACAACTTCCTTCAGTGCATATATACATAGTCAGTGCTATGTTTACTTTTAAAACCAAATTGATTGTCAGTGGTTATTATGTATTCTTGAAGCCTATCTAAGAGAATTCGTTCCAATACTTTAGAGAGTACACTAGCCAGAGCAATTGGTCGGTAATTTTCAATGCTGGATATTTTACCGGTTTTATCTTTGATTACTGGCACCAACAAAACAGTCAGCATAGAGTCAGGAAGTACGCCATGCATTAACAATCCAGAAAAACACATTGCAAGTAAAACTGAAATTCTATTGCTAGCATGCTTCAGATGTTCTGCTGTTATTTGGTCAAGGCCACATGCTTTGTTCAATGCCAATTTCTCAATGGCATACATCACTTCATCACCAATATTAAATTCATCACTCTTCACACTGTTGAAAATATCCCTGTAATGTTTACTCCACAGATCTGCAATACTATCCGAACCAGTAGCCCCATCAATGTTGGATGGCAAGGGCATCTTAGTGTTATTGGCAACCTTAACTTCTTTCCAGAAGTCAGAGACATTATTGTGCTTATTGATTATACAGACATGGGAGCTGATAACAAAGTGCGCGGATTGCGTTACATGTTGGTAATTGTAGATCGTTTCTCCCGCTGGGTAGAGGCGATACCCTGCAGAAATGAAGATGGAGCGACGGTGGTGAAATGGCTCAGAAATGAACTTATTCCGAGATATGGTTTACCAAGACTGATCCATTCAGACAATGGTCCACATTTTACTAATGAACATCTAGCAGTGGTAGAAAAGTGCCTAGGAATAAAACATAGGCATGGATCAGTCTACCATCCAGTATCTCAGGGAATAGTGGAGCGAGCTAATCAAACACTAAAAACAAAGATTGCTAAAATCTGTCACAACACATCCATTAAATGGCCTGATGCGCTGCCTTTGGCACTGATGTCCATGAGAAACACAGAACACAACATCACTCATTTAACACCTCATGAGATACTTACAGTCAGGCCGATGTCTGGCCCACCAAGGTCCAGCAGTCATGGTCCTAGCCTAGACTTGTTAACCCTAGAAATTGAAGAGTATACTAGGGCGCTAACTAAAATGAGTCAAGTGTTGTTTTCCCAGGTGACGAATGCAGAGGTAGCAGCTGACGGAGGGAAGCAGGTACCTGTTGTAATACCAGGTAGCTGGGTGTGGATCAAAGTCCATAAGCGTAAGTGGAGTGAGCCAAAGTGGACCGGCCCGTGGAAGGTAGTACTAGCAACCTCACACGCAGTAAAGGTAAAGGGTAAAACTGGAGCTAAGTGGCACCACCTCACTCACTGTGCACCAGCTAAGGTACCAAGTCGAACTATCGCAGAGACTCGATTGAACATTGCACAATCAAGGTTTGAATCTGAAAACACACCAAAAGAAGGGTTAGACGATACTAGAAACGATGACTCCCCCACAGGCTAAACAATGGCATCCATTCAGAGATCTTAGATTCAGTGGGTTATGGAGGTCTGTAATTATTCTTTTTCTAGATTCAATAGTAGCAATAGTTTCAAACTTAGTGTGGGAAGCTAAAAATAAACAGAACCAGACCAAGATTCGAAATTTAGCACCTAACTCAAATCAAATTGATCCCCGAAGACGACGAGATGCTTCTCTGTTAAAACTTACTAACAAAAATGCCACACTTAGTCTTACATTCGTAGAGGGTACGACATCATCGGTACAATTCGATTACTGTGCCGTAGCCCCCTGTCCCAAGTACGAAAACACCTACAGTTGGATGGACAAAACTTTGTTTATTCCAACTAATCAATGTGGACCCGCCAAGAATAGGTATGATGAATATGTATCATATTATGAGTGTGTCTGTGAAAAATGGGAATGGGCAGCTTTGAAAACGGACAGTGAGGTTTTTGATAGTGACCCCAGCCCAGACCTTAAAAAACGATTAAAGATGATACAAGCCCCGACTTCGTATCACATGTGTAAAGAAGGAAATTGTAACCCTTTGAGACTACTTTGACAGACCCAAAACTGACAGACAGTGGACTTTACGTACTACAGGCACAGTCAACTAGTGATGGCCCAGGCAATCAAGGACTCCTTAGAATTGTTGTTAAACCCGCTAAAATTACTATAGTTGCACGAGATCAACATCCGACTGACACCCCGGTGAGTGAAGCATGGGGCACAGAGACTGAGTTTGTTGACACAAATTTATGGCTGCAGTGGTTACAATATTCAACCTCAAGCATGAGAGGTACAGACTGTATTGTGTGTTCAGAAGCTAGATCCATAGCAACCCCTGTTCCGACAAGATTTCGACCCCTGAGCCCTGAATTTATGTGTATGTTGACTCTATTTACTGAAAAAGAGTTGCCCCTTCATCACATTTGCCAAGAGAGACATTGGGATTACCCACCTGTAGAATATACCACCCCACCTCTGTTTAAGAAAGCAGAAGGTCCATTCGATTGCATAGTCTCTAATATCACTCAAGGGCCCAATCTAGGCCATATTACAGAAACAAATTGTAGTAGTACTAACAATGCCAGTGACTACCATTTCAGGAGCGTGTTGAACCAGACAACGTCCAGAGCCGACCTATGGTGGTGGTGTGGAGGTAAAACCTTGTATCCAATTTTGCCTAGTAATTGGACAGGCACGTGTGCATCAGTGCCAATGCCATTTTATATTTTACCTGTAAATGACGCGACTTATCAAGCACTGGTTTCCCCAGGCACACATGGTAACAGAAGACCCAAAAGAGCCCTCATTTGATGACCGAGTGTATATAGATGCCATAGGGGTGCCAAGGGGGGTGCCAGATGAATTTAAAGCTAGAAATCAAATAGCTGCAGGTTTTGAATCAACATTCCTCTGGTGGGTAACAATCAATAAGAATGTCGATTGGGTTAACTACATATATTACAACCAACAGTGTTTTGTAAACTTCACCAGAGATGCCATATCAGGACTTTCCGCACAGCTAGCGAAGACTAGTATAATGACCTGGCAGAACAGAATGGCATTAGATATAATTCTAGCGGAGAAAGGCGGAGTTTGCAGGATGTTTGGAGATGCATGTTGTACTTTCATTCCAAACAACACAGCTCCTGATGGATCGTGACCAGGGCGCTGGCTGGATTGACGGCTCTCAGTGTCGAACTATCAGAGAATTCTGGAGTGGATAACCCAGTCACTGGCTGGTTGGAAGGTATATTTGGCAAATGGAAAAGTGTGTTATGGTCTGTTCTTATCACTTTTTGTTTTGCCATTGCAGCCCTTTTCCTTTGTGGATGCTGTTGCATCCCTTGCATCCGAGGACTGATACTGAGGTGCATTGATTCTGCACTTAATAAGACAAGCATACAGGGAAATCAGTTACAGGTATACGATGAGGATGAACTTGAATTGTTGATGGCTACTGTTTAGTTAAGGAAACTCACCCTCGGACCATAAAGGACCACCTAGAGAGGGATTGTGTAATTCAAGGGAATTGATTAATTCGCTGTGAACAGCGAATTAGGGGGGATTTGTGGAGAATTACAGTAATAAGAAGTATTAGTAGTAGAATTTATAGCACCCTTAGTGGTGAATAGAAGTGTCACAATAATAAAATGTAAAATATGTAAGAGTCACAAAATATTTACTGAAGAATGAATTATGTTTGTAATATGTTTACATGAAGGATATTATATGTTACAGTATATTGACATATTGAATGTATTGAAATCATGAATGCATAAACACTGGAGGATTCAAACACTGTAAAGAATAGCCATCAGGGAAAGTTAGGGAATTCAAGACGAGGCTTTTCAGAGACGGGGGAGGAGAAGCGGAGACAACTGACGAGAAGCAGACTGCCATAAGACAACAGGAGAGGACTCCTGGGTAAGACCATGCGGTCGCAGGTCAGAGGTGATGTCAGAGGTGATGTCACAAGGAGCCCAGCCACTGAGATGAGCAGCGGATCGATGAAGGAGGGGTCAGATCAATCGGAAACCAATCACTGACCCCGGATGACGGCCTTTATGTTTTGCGACAGGTTTCGGACGCTTTCCGGCTATCAAAGAACATAAAAAGAATGTTTGACAGAAAAAGCTTCAGTTCTCGGCAATATTCGTTTTTCAGCTAACCGGCCAGGTCGGATCTGTGAGTGAAATTGCACGTGGACTCTGTTCTCGAGAACATTACCATGCATGGTGTATTTCAGATTGCATTTGTAAAACATTAGGTTGCAATTGAGTGCATCAGTTTGCATTGTTTACCTTCGTGGTTGCAGTTGTATCTGCTATCTTTTTATTAAATACTATTTTTGACTTTTAATTGGATCCAGTTCGTTTTTGATTAGTCTCCGTTGCTGGAAGTCAGCAGCGGTGAAAGTTTGCAGCCTACCTCCTCTCGTGAAGTTCCAGCCTCGACACAACCTCACCAAAAAAACAAGTGCTTTCTTGTGTCTCACTGTCCACGGAACCTTAACTGAACAGTCACTTGCCAGCTTTGCGGTTCATTTCTGCAAGCTTCACATCTATCTGCTTTTCAATTTCCAGCAGAGATACCTTCTTCTCTTTTGCAGTTCGGGGGAAGCTGTTGGATTTGGTGATGAAGGTCAGTTTGCTTGTAGCTTCTGCTTTCTCAGCATATTCATCTGCTGATTTCTGAAATGAGCCAATATCAGTCTCCATTCTTGCCCTCTTCCTTTTCAAGTCATCCAGCTCATCTGTGAGGGCCTTTCTCTTCAGGTCAATGCCTTGCCTCTCCTTCTTTCTTTTCTCTTCATCCAGGTATCCATGGTACTTCTGCCTGGCTCTTGCAGCTGAAAGCAACAGCTCTTTGGTGATCTCTACCTTGTTTACGCCCCCAACAGACCTGACATGGTCGACGATGAGCCTCTGAGCCACCAAGGACTTCTCCTTCTGATTCTCTACGATCATTTCCTTGTTGATTGAGACGCTCAACACTGGCCTGTCCATGAGACAGGACAAGCAGTACCTTCACCACATCCGGTCTGGAAAATGATGGTTTCGACCCCATTGTCTCGTACAGGAGGGTGTCCACCTGGTTTGTCTTGGGGTCAAACTCCCTGAAGTTGGCCTGAAGAGCAGCTGAGTCACAAAACTCACTGAATTCTCGGAGGATGTCATCGCACACAGACTCGTCTACATGTTTGGCCTCAACAAGTGTGTGCATTCTTCTCATTTAAGGCACGCACAGTTCCTTGGACACAGCCATGGGTCCATGCAGTGCCTTGGGTCAAGGCACTGCATGCTTCTCACCAGCTGGTGATGCACTGGACCCTTTTTCAGCAGCTTCTCAGTCAGGGTGATCAAGAGTTTTTTACAGTCCATCTTGATCTCCAGGACCTGCCTCTCTGAAATCTTCTTGGAAGACTTGAGTTGGTTTAGGGTGGTTTCTGCTGCAAATCCAATGTCAATCTTGGAAACGTCTTTGTGCAGACTGCTGTCCTGAAAAGCAACATGGAGGAGCTTCAGTGTGGAGGTGGCCTCACTCAGGGGGTTTTCCTTCAGAAATTGTCCCATGAGCCCTGCAAATATTGACATGAAAATAATAATTAATTTCAAATATTGACATGAAAATAATAATTAATTTCAAATATTGACATGAAAATAATAATTAATTTCAAATATTTCACATTTTTATCACTCTTAATTAGCAAATTCACAAAATAATGGGTAATGTGTGAGTATGATACACTATCTGATCAGACAAGCCAAACAAGTGAATAGTACCCAAATCATAAATAATTTTCAAGATGCAGATTAACTAAAATTAACCCTCATTACACTAGAAGAAGGAGGGTCCCTCGTCCCTCCCAACCCATCTTCTACATTTTAATAGGTACAGTACAGAGAGTTTTAAAGTTGTTAAAATGCTCTACAAAGAAATATATTTTTTATCATAATTTCTTATCATCGAGTTAATGTGGCGGTGTTCTATTAACCTATTACATTTATCCAACATATTACTCCAAGACTAATTGAAATTGTTAAAATGTTACAAGACATATTTAAAAGCCAAAATAGAATGCTGTTTTATTGCAATGTTTAAAAAAAATATGAACATGTATGCCTTCAAAATATGTTTATGCTTACCTTCCATCAGTTTGAACATGTCCTCACTGAGGAAGGGAAGCATGGGTTTGTCTGTTTGGTAGGCGGTGAGGAATGGAGTGACTTCTCTTGCAACGCTATTGAAGATTGCCACTTTCAAGGTGAAGAGTGGATCTGCACAGCGGTCCCTCAGAGCCTCAAATGACTTCGCCTTTGGATTGGGTAGTTCACCTTTTCCTACCATCTCAACGTAGGCTTTTACGTGCGGCCAGAGCAGCATTCCCCGTTCCGACACATTGACATTTTCGATCCATCGGTGATTACAAAATCGAAGCATGTTGGTGCGGCAACCAGTTGCCCTCACGAAATCTTCGTGACGAGCAGGGCAGTTGTGGAACAGCCAGTAAATGCTGGAGAGTGCGTGTTCAACTTACCAACCTGTAGATTTGCATCCATCTCTGAATGCGTTGTGGAGTATATGCAACCCACATGAACCAATGTTGACAAGCGACTTTCCCACATCCTTTTGCACACACTTCTGGAGCATTTCGAACACTTTCCAGTTCACATTCGGGCCGTCCATAGAGATTTGGATAAGGTTGTTGACTCCAATCTCTGACAGCAGGTTGGTCATTTTCCCAACGACATCAAGGGCAGTTGAATGGCCCATGAACTCAGAGCCGATTTGGTCTTCACATTGGCGCCATCCCATAGCCTCACGTGCAAATCCATCTGTTTGGACTGTAAATAGTGGTTCAGGCTTTCGTCAAATAACATTACATAGGCCCTTTGCTTCAAAACGTTGGACAACGTGAGACTCTTGAAGTGGGGAGCGAGCCCGAACGAGCAGAGATATGCGCATTTGTTTTCGCCACAAGCAAATTGTGTTGCAATCTGGCTATCGGGGAACATTCGTCGAAAGAGCAGGCTGGCATCTTCGGATAATTTAAAAGAATAATGCGAGTTGGCCACCTTCAGTGCCCACATTACCTCCGCATTTAGGACTTCATTTTTCGTTACAGCATCGGTTATCGACGCCTGCTCGGTAGCCGAAGAGAGAGACACGCTGCTCGGCGTAGCAGTTGCCCTCGCTGTGGTGAGAAAGCCGGTAATGGGTGTTGCTGTAGCTTCGCTAGCAGTAGCGCTCTGATGTTTGCTTCCTTTAGCATGGCTCGTTAATGCCGCCTCTCCCATGTTTGAAATGTTGAATGTTTTGCCACCCCACAACCTACATTTTGCTCGTCCCGGGTCTTTGTCAGTTGTAACCCATGACATGTACTTTTCCATTTGTAGCCAACCATGGTTGAATCTACACTTCCCTGGCATCGTGAATTATCCCGCCCGCTTACCTGAGTTACTGTTGCTATGGCCACCGAACGTTTCAGTTAGTATGAGAGCGGATGCCTGCTTATATTTTGAGCGTATTTCTTTTAAAAACATATTCATTATTTAAAACTCAGCGTAAATGAATGACTTGAAAATATGAATATAACAAATTTCCATGACTTCTCCAAAACTTTTGTGATTTTTTTTTTTTCAAACACTTTTCCAGGCCTGGAAATAACCATTTTAAAATTCCATGACTTTTCCAGGTTTTACATGACCGTACGAACCCTGAATAGCAACATTTGGATGCATAGTTGTTATTCAAATGTTTGTACTCTAATATCAAAAATAATGAAAAGATTGTTCAAGATCTTGGTTCCCAAGCCAACTGTTCAAGCAGTGGCGGGCCGTACATTTTATACCTGGGCCTTCACTGCTGTCCTCATTATGACGCCACAGCTATGGTTATTATTTGTTTTGTGTAAAAATGAAGCTCAACACCTATAAATACACTAACTAACAGAGTGCAGATACATGAATACACAGAGAGTATGTCTCCTCTCTTCTCTGACTGCAGCTGGGACTGCTGCGCGAGGCTACTGTGAGAGTTACCGCCTGTGAGTGCTTTGGGGCAGCTCACGGCAGGACCCGCTGCTCGTTCACGACAGTAACTGCAGAACGGTACGTGCTTTCATGTCAGAGTAAAAACACCAGAAAAGTCTCCAACAACATCAGAAAAAGTCGTTAGATTTGTCGCTAGTAGCTTTTGACAAAAAGAGTCGCCATGAGGGTTTGGAAAGTCGCCAGATTTAGCGAGAGAGTCGCCAAGTTGCCAACAAATAAATGTGTCCCCAGCGCAACATTAGACATAATAGTTCCTATCACATAAAACCAAACAAAAATCCATCTTCATAAAAACAAGTTGTACAAATAATAATATATAAACAAGCATATTAAAGCTACTGCAGATGTAAAAACAAACGCAGTTCACTTACCAGAGCTGCTGTTCACTTAAAGACAAAGTCCATCCTCCTTTCTTTCCATTCTGTCAAACTTAAAGCTTTTGATAACTTTTAATCATAACGGTCTTGAGATTGTACTGACACAATTTGAAGTGGATCTGACAAAGTCCCTAGGAGGAGTTTGTTAAAGTATAGCGACTAGAAATAGGCCAAAATCTATGAAAAAATGACATACAAATCAAAATGGCCGATTTCTAGTACAGTTTAGAGCATGGTCCCAAGAGACTTATTTTTAAGTCTCTTTGTGATACATGTTCTGACCAAGTTTCATACATTTACATCAAGCGTAGCCCCGGGGCTGCTCTTTTGAACTGGCTAGGAGGAGTAAATAAAAGTATAAAATATGATATTTCCTTTTGCCAGTAAGTGGCACTATGAGTTATTTAATTTATTTCAATTGAAGTATGCTCAAGCTTGAAGTACTATCATGCATTAGAAGTTTTGTGTAGATTGGATAATGTACATCGGAGTTATAGCAACTTCCTTTTTCATAACCATTGAGGCAAAATGGCCGCCACGCCACGTCAAGGTTCTTCAATGAAAACTTTAGCTTTTGATACATTTTAATCACAAAGCTCTTAAGAGCATCCTGACCAAATTTGAAGTGGATCGCATAAATTCTCTAGGAGGAGCTTGTTAAAATACGAAGGCTGAAAAATGCAAAAAGTGCCAAAAAGCACCAAAAAGCACAACTTCACGGGTTTACTGTAGCGCCCCCCCAGTGGTCGAATGCAAATAAAATCTCAGGGTATATTACAGGACGCAATATGCTGAAAAGTTTGTGATTTATGGACCAACGGTTGAGAAGTTATGTGTATTGATATTAAGCCACGCCCCTCAGAAGTTCATTGGTCCATATCTTGTCAAAGCAAAGAGATATCAAAAAGCTTTTGATAACTGTGTGTGATCTACATACAATAATGATCCACAGCAAATTTGGTAGCAATCGGACTCAGCATGTAGGAGGAGTTTGCAAAAATGTGTTTTTCACTAAATTCAAGATAGCGGAAAATCTAAGTCGGCGTAGCTTAGGGGTCTGAGAGGCTTTTTTTTTTTTTTAGATCTAGCGGATTTGGACATGTGTGTTGAATTTCGAGTCAATCGGACAAACTGGCCGAGGGGTGTCGCCGGTCCGCCTTGTAGGGGGCGCTGGAGAGCCATTTCTTTACACACAAATATGCTACCTATATCAGATGGCTATATTCACCAGGCCTGACAAGTGTGCACAATTTGGTGAGTTTTCGAGTATGGCAAGTCCCCCAAATATGCGCCCGATGTACTGTGTGTGTTCGAATTTCAATAGGGCCTTCGCTGGCCCAACGTTGTCGGTTGCTCGGGCCCTAATTATAAAATAGCTTTAACTTTGTGATTCTGTCTAGGCCAGCAGAGAAGGCCTTGCTGGCCCTAACGGCCCACCACTGCTCAGAAGCAATATGGATTTTGTGAGAGTAGGCGAGCTGAGGGGGATGCTTATACAACAGGCTCAAATGAAAGATAGGAAGTTATTGTTGAGCTCTGAAAGTGCTCTGTGCGTTGGAGAGGCTGGAAGGAGGCCGATATTGTGGATTAAGCTGGTTATGTATGATTACTTGGACATGTAGAGATCAGATGTTTGGCCACCAGTCGTCCACCACAGCTGTGTTATCTGCTGTGCTGGACATAACTGTTACTGATCCTTAGGCTGGCCAGCACACCATTTGTGTGAGTGATTGTCCACGAGCGTAATGATAATCCATAAGGCTTGGTTTGACGTTTGGAGTTAAGCAGGATTGTCAAATAATCAATATCGCCCCAGTGACTCGCTTTTTGCCAAAGAGCCATGCTGTTCCTATTGGGATTTGTCTCTGATTTCTTCAATTGATCCAGGGGATTTTCAGACACATGAGCTTGACTGCTGTTGCACTTTGTTGAACTTCGAGGCAGTCAAGCTTGGCCGGGCTGCTTAATGATTTATCTCGTTGCATATTTATCTACTGAGATGGCTGTTTTTTTTCAAAGCAGAGTGGTACTAATAGTGCATCAATAATGTATCCAGTGGCTTCACAAATGAACTGTTTGATAGACATCAGCAGAGTGAGTGGGAGAGTGTGAGGGGAATGCAAGGGTCCAATTAAAACTAATAATTCATCATATTTCCATATAAATAAACATCTGTTTTGCTACTATTACCAATTCATATGAGACAGTGATTCAGCCTTTAGTGAGTTCATGAAAGCCTTACAGTTGGCCTTCTAATAGTTTCTGGCACATTTCTTTATTACATTTCAGATATTATACTGTGTTGTCAATCTATGATATTGTTATCTCATGTTTGGATTCATTAAAATGCAGATGAATGAATCACTGGAGTTATTAAGGCAGAAAAGCTGTCAGATAGTGTGAAGCTACCCAACATGAGAGAACCAATTTAAAGTTATACGATATTCAGATTATTAATATAGCAGCAATGTAAAGATATAGTGGAGTAAAGTCTACTTGAGCAGAGAATGAAGTGTCTCTTCCTCTGTTGTTATCAGAGCTTCTATGTGCTTTGGTGACGTAGTCCAGCTGGCCATATCTGCATGTTAGTGCATGTGAGTGTAATGGTAAAAAATATATATCAGTATCATAAAATGGTTAGAAACATTAGAAGAACAGAGGTAGAGACATTTAGCTCTGTCCATACATGGGGTAAGAACAGATAGCTCTGTGTAAACATGATTTATGATCAGATCAGGAACTGAGAGTTACTGTTTACTTTAGAGGACTGTAAAGACAGACACAGGAAGATGATCAAAGGGTCACACTGGGGGTTTGTTCCTGTCCTGGGGATGTTTGGGTTAATGTAAATGAGAATGACAATGAGATCAATGGAAAATGGAAGATCAGATCAACCAGCGTAAGACACCTTTGACCTGTCTGAAGGAGGAGACTGTTTCTGCTTTAGTATATAGTGTGTGAGGATTTGAACTGATGTTGAAGAATGCTCCCAGCAGTCTCTGTGTGAAGAGCTGTGTTGGGGGATTCTCCCTCTTGCAAGAGAATAAATGGAAAAGGACAACTTTGAATGATTTGGAGACTTGGATTATTTTGATTTGCGAATATCACTCTCTTCTCCCGATTAACATAAAAATATTCTACGACATGAGTCTCACTGGTTAGTTTAAGTCGTCGCTCTCAGCTGCTCTCATATGGCGGTTACAGCTCAAAGTGACTCCTGGACAGACAATGTTGTTGTGGAAATGTAATGCGCCCCCTCTGGTTCTCCCTCAGGTCACCACCTGAGCTGCGCTGTTAGGACTGTTAGCTGCTTGCCGCCGACTCAACCGTCACTAAGTTGAGAGCTGTGTGGAGGCTCTTAATTCCGTATTGAGCACCTTTAAATGAACACGCTCTGTGGTGTTTTTGGTGGAGGAAAAATGGCGTGGCGGAGCAAGTCTGCATTGTCCTGCTGCTTTCATGTTTGGTTATCCGTCAGTAAGATGCTTGAGATCCTGGAAGCCTGCTCTTGACCACGTACCTAATATCCCATATAGGAAGGAAAAGGCACCTTCCCTGACAAGCTAGCAGTTCACATTAAGTCAGCATTTCACCAGTTGTTTGGTTTACAGCAATCTCCCGCGGCTTTCAGCTTAAAAGAAATACTAACTTCTGCCAACCACCACACTTTTTCTGCTGACAGCAGGTTGGTCAGCTGTCTGTTACTTTGTCAATGTCATGTTACTGTTGTGTGTTGCTGCACTCACAGGGAAGCAGACATTTAAGCTTAATTGATGGTGAATTCATGAGCACATAATCAAAAGCTGACAAAAAGTTAGTTTGATTGTTTGTTGTATTTTAAAGGTTGCAATTCAGCAGCCATCTCTCCAGTCTCAGATGTCGAAGTGTCCCTGAAAGCACCAACAGGAAGAGCTTTAGAAGAGTACTTGTTCGCAGCTGCATTGCCATGTGACAACAAGGTCACCTGGAATAAAGACAAGTGACATGAAATGTTCACTGTGATGGATTTCCAACATTATTTTACTCTCAGAACAACACCAAAGGCCATCTGGAAGGTAGGATGTTAAGCTGAAAACACTATCTTTTCAAAGCTTCAGTAGTAATGTCAGTTTTAAATATGCAAAACTACCGACATGGCCAGTGTCTCAAAAGGTCATTCATATTATTACTGTTGCATTTGACTCGGCTATTTGGCTACATGTAATGTGATGTTGGCCCCTCCTCCACTCCGTGACTTTGTATACACTCGCTCAGTAACTTCCATTAGATCAGCAAGAATATCCTCTACACTAGATTGTAAAATACCATTTCGCCGCACTACTTTTGGACAATCAGCCTTCTCTGTAAAAGCAACACATCAGTGGAACACCCTGTCTGAGGGTGTGAGGAGCTGCAGCTCTATTAGCACTTTTAAATCCAACTGAAAAAGTCTTTTAAAAGTTGCACAACACTGCACACACTGACCTCAATTCTTGTGGTCTTTCTGACTTGATTTTATTGACAAACATTTTTTGATGTGCTATTTGTGTGTAGTGTTGTATTGGGTGTCCTGTATGTTCTTTATGGTATATCTTTGTATTATGTCTTTTCTTTTTACTGTGTTATTGTCTTGTCCTTGTTTGACCTGCAGATGCAAATTAGCTTAAGCTACAATCTGGTACAGTGCATCGAATGGTGACATTTATGTTTAAACTGTACATGGTCCCTTTTAGAACCTTTTGATCCCGAGTGGAGTCCAACTTGGCTCTAGAGGGGGGGCGACAGAGTGTACACATGTAGTACCAATCACTTCTGAGAACGAATTAAATTATATTTTATGTTATTTCAAAAACCTACGTGACGAAGACATTCTGATCAAATGTACCATCTAACCTATTTTAATCACTCAAAAACATATATATACACAAAGTACTACAAGATACTACAAGTACTACCACAATTTCACCTATTTTTCGCCAGGAGAAGGCGAGCTATGTTCTCCATTACTGATCCCAGCCGCGACTTACGGCACTTTTACAGACACCCCGCATATCAAACAGGACCAGCAGAACACACTGAATCCAACCGTAGCTTCCAAACGTCTCTGTGAAACCGTTCAAAAGTTACATCGAAGAAGCCACACAAAGCACAACACCACACTGCCAAAACATTAGAACCGTAGCATACCTTGAGGTGGTTTCCAGGGCGACAACGGAGAAAAACGAAGTAAATCCAAATGAGAAATGTGTTCCTTAGCTCGCTATGTTCGTCTGAAACCTAAAATGGCGATTTTCCGTTCATCTGGCACAAGATTGAGGTCAATATGCCGACGGGTGAATCATACAGGGGCTTGGGGCTGGAGGCGGGAGTGCGGCACGGTTTTGGCTTTTTAGTGGCTGAAAATTCTGTCAATCACTTCATGGAACACACTGGTGTGTTTGAAATGATCACCCGGTTCGAATGCGTGGTTACATGACAAGATCTGCCCACCACAGGCTGGCACAGACACAGACAGACAAAGACAGAGACGAGGAAATTGCATGGAGGAGAGATATGAGAGGTCAAAATGGCTCAAAATGATCCCTAACTGATGCCAAACAGCTCTGTTATGATAGATTGTACAATATGAGTGATAAACAAAGTGAAATATATAGTTATATAGTATATAAAAGTACAATGGAACAGCTGCAAATACTGGTTCGAAAATGAGAATTTGGCATGTTTTTTCATATACAAACTGCTATAAATTGGGTTTGCTTCACTTTATTTACACCAAATCTTTTTTGTGAGGCACCTGCACCGTTTTTGCTATGAATTAGGAATGTTTTTAGGCTCTGGTATGGGTTTTCCAGGGCCTCATTAAAAAAAATAATGCTTTTTCTTCAGGCGAACCTGGGAATTTTCCCTGTTTGCTGTGTTCAGTCTTCAGCTACTATTAACCAGTAACATATACACAATATTTACTCATCTCATCAAATCTCACAATTCCTAGTGTTATTCAAGCATCAACATTTTTAAAATAGACCTTGTAATTATAGAATTGTAGTCTCTTTAGTATGGGTTACAATTTTCGAGCAGAGGACTAAAAATAGGCCTAGGGGTTAAAAGAATAAATAAATAAAATGTCCATGAAATTCTGATATTTTTTTTTACCAAAAAAGAGGAGCTTCATATTAAACAACCGAGCCGATTGACGACAGCGTCCTCGGCAGACTTTACTGTCTTTCATACACCGTAGCAGGGTCAGTTTGAGAGGTAATGTCACTGGTATCGTATGAAACTGGGAAACCTAATAAAATCATTGGTAAACATGCCATGCTAGTTTGTCGAGAAGGAGGCTAGATAACCCTCCAAAGTTAGACTACATTTTGGTGAGGGAAAATCTGGCATGACCATATTCTCATGGGTCCATTGACCTCTCACCTCAAGAGGTGTGAATGAAAGTGGCTTGGCTTCTATTGGTACCCACAAGTCTCCTCTTTACAGACATGCCCACTTTATGAAATAAACATGCAGGGTTTTTCCATTTCACATAGTGACCGAATTGACATCACCATATCAAATTATCTGTTGAGAAGTTTTTCAAGCTAAAGACCTTCAGAGAATGTATGGCTTTCCTATATTAACAATAAGAGGGTTTCTGAGCAGTTTCCTGAACATAAGCACTTGCCAAATCACAGCATGGATTTTTCTGTGGTGTTATTCAAGGTACTGTTGTCTTGGTGGGGTGTTTTGGAGAGATTGTTGATCATTTTTTAATTCATTCTTAAGTCATAAAAAATGGTTCAATCTTCCCAAACCAACAATTGCTGCAACAACATATGAGACATATTTGAGCATGGGAATGGCCATCATATACTTCCATCATAATGGTCTTAGCCCTTATACACTCCAAACTGCTGAGCTGCATCTAAAATCAATCTTCATATTCCGGGCTTTCAGATGATGTACACCACTTCTATCAGGCATATACTGTTGACCTGCTATCTCCCCCTGAATATCCTCTATCTCCTCTAAAAAAGACAACAATGGGTCTATGGTAGGAGTAGAGTAGAAGATTTTTCTAATCATCACTGTGCACCTTTTTTGTCTCAGCAGTCATGGGATATTGTAGGGGAACGACCATACATTTTAAATTATGTTTTACTTAAGCCATGACCTGTTTTACACTAAGCATGTCATGATGATTTAAAACACGTTTCTTGTCTTTTAATAAACCTCAATCCTTGTGATCTTAGAGTTAGTCCATTAGAACCAGTTTCTGCTCCGTTAATCTAAGATCTTTTCTTATTCAAGGACAAAACCAAACGGCACTGTCAGTGTCTTACACTGTTGTCAATGCAGACATCGAACAGAGAAAAGGCCCTGACCAGGCACAGAGAGAGGATAGGAAGACTTCAGACCGAAGGCTGCAGTGTTATTCAAAGAGGATTCTAGCATTCACTTTTTTACCAGCCTCATCTCTTGTGGGTTACAGTATGTCTCATGCAATGACTACACACAAATTGCTCCGTCAATGCTTGTTGATACATGTTGGTAGGTGGAGGAGTAGGTGTTCATTAGCAAAAGTAATTCCAGTGTATACACCGGGGCTTCACTATATTGCTCTCACTAGCATGTTTCTCATCAGGTTCACTCTTTCTCAATGTAAATGTTTATTTTGTCTAAAGCAGTAACTTTGAATGATTGTGTATTCATGGGGGTATTGTTGGAGTGGAAATTAATAATGCTATTCCTTCACGCTTTCTGCCAAACAATTAATTTGCATTGCATGATGAATGACTAATTGCCGAGGTTAGCTTTTTTGCAAGTGAAATTAATTAATTATGATTTCTTTCTTGGTTTTGTTGTCGAGGGCAGCATATTTAAGCATTCACTTCTTTTGTAATGTTTTTTGCTGGCTGGTCAGGGTGGGAGCTCCTGTCAAACGAAGTAGAAATAAGTAACAAGAATGAACAAAGGCACGAACCATTTTGTTTTGATTGCTGACTTTTGCGACTGATTATATTTGATTTATATTGATCTTAAAGCTTTGTGTCACTCACTAAAGTCAACTGTTTAGGTAGCTGGTCTTCTCTGATCCGTGTTGTTGACCCTCTTGACCCTTCGTCTATTCGGACTGAACTAAACATGGGTCTGTATAGAAGTACAGTAAAAGTCTTTTCTGCAAAGCATCAGAACCTAAAGGACATATTCATAACTTCTGCTAGATTCAGGTAAGTGAACATTTTATTGACTCCTTCCTGCGGCTCCAATAATTTAAGCAAGCGATAGCTGGAGAACTCACCGTCCATAACGTATTGAGGAGCCCTTCAGGGTCTCTAGCAGGGCATTTTACATTCTCATCAAACGATGCTTGGAAGCTATTTATCAATGGCAACATCTCTGAGGAGGTGCTTCACTTTGAGCAATGGCGAATAGCAGACATCTAAGGCAAACAGAGGGAAGAGATTGAACAAAAATTAATTATTTTATTGGTCTGAGACTTTTCCAGGGGCGAGTAAAACTTGGGGGCGTTCTTTAACAATTCAGTATGTACAGTCTTTATGGCCACTGAGAACCATGACGATTCTACCATCCGAGAGGGATACAAATGTTTGAGAGGGAGTTATTATATGACAGTCTGCTTTTTTGGGTGGGAGCTGTGTCTTTTCAAGGGCAGATACAATTCATCCCCTGCAGAAGGCTATTTGAGATGCAGTGGATGTGATTCCTCGCACACATCTGAGCGTCATAATTCTTGCAGCTTAAAGACTCCGCTTCCTTCTGTCCTCATCTTCACAGAGAGGAACTTGCATCTTTACCCCAGTTTAGGCCAGTGGTCAAAGTGAAGCATCAAAGTTCTGCAATTATTGTTTATTGTATAATGAGCAATCAATTGAAGGGTTGATTCATGTGGGAATGTGCCCAGGGCTTATGACAGATACTTAAGGGTTTTTTGAAAGAGCTCTGGGACCAAAGCAGGCGAGCACACAAATGAAAGCTGTTTTCAACAGAGCTGACTAACGAGCTGGGAAGTCTTTGAAGGGCTGCTCTCATAGGGTTGAGACGATTCCTTGAGAAACGCGAGTAACTCGATTACTCTTCGTTTAAACGCCCCCCCCCCCCCGTTCACTAGGGGTGCAACGGATCACAAACCTCACGGTTCGGTTCAGATCACGGTTCGGATCAGCAAAGAAAAGGGGGGGAGACAAATATAACTTTGCTTTCCATTTATTGATTAAAGAATTTCAACACTTAAAGCAAAGAACTTTGGGCTATAGTCTTACATAAAAACAAAAATATTGAAGATGTCCAATTTAAAACAAAATTAAATAAATAAATACAAATAAAACATTCAAGAATCCTCAATTCTGTTAAGTTTAAGTGCAACATGAGGTATGTTGATACCCTCGTCCTTTGATCAATTTTGAAAGAAACAGCCAGAGAGCTAGCTTACACTGTTCCAACTGAACTGAACTGCTAGGCAGCAACTTCAGGTTGTGTCATTCAAATACACTGCAATAATATTTACCATTACTGTGAAATGGTCTACAACTTTAAAAAATGTTTTCAAAAAGATGAGAATATCTACATTGTCTGGGGAGAGGGTAGACCTTTCTGTGGTGACTGGGATGTTGCCATTGGGCCTGTCTAGCTTCCACTCTACTGCTTCTGTCAGCACCTGTTCCAGGTGTGTGTCTGTGTGACTCTCATATAGGGGGCGTGTCTGCAGCACCTGTCTGTGTGACTCTCACAGAGGAGGCGTGTCTACAGCACCTGTTGTGTGACTCTCACAGAGGGGGCGTGTCTACAGCACCGGACTATGAATCTCCCACTCCGCCGTGATGAAGTGAGCGTCACAGTCAGCCGTTATCGTATATCTTTCTCTTTAAACAACGCCTACATACGTAACGGTTTTGTCCACCACCCTTATCCGTCATTATAAGTTACAGGGAAGACAAAATGCTCCCAAACTTGCAACTTAAATGATGCCGGGGGCTTCTTAAGTTCCTCTGCTCCTCCGCTCGCCATGACTTTCACCGTTAAATGCTTTTAACACGCTCCGTTCACGTGAACACACTACTGCTTTATATCTGTTCACTGACACTTTTCATTGATATTCGAGGACTTGTTACTTGAAAAGTAAGAGCAACAGTACAACTTTATTACACACTATGATGATTAAACTGTTAAAAAAAAAAAAACCTCAACGGTTCCCAAGTGTGCCAAACCGTGAGGTGTGATCCGGTTACACCACTACCGTTCACCAACTCCTGGGCACAGGTTAGTAGTGCAATTAATCAACGGTGAAATATGAATAGGCTGTATTGTGTAATGCATAATACATACAATACAATGGCCTAAGAAAAAGTATTTTGGAGTTATCTAATTGGTATTACGCACCTACAGTGAAGATTTTTTTAAGTCAAAATCCCATTTAAAAAATGAAATGATATTTTAAAATATTTCAAAAACCTACATGACGAAGAAATTCTGATAAAATGGACCATGTAACCTATTTTAATCACTCAAAAACATATATATATATATAGACAAAGTACTTCAAGATACTACAAGTACTACCACAATTTCACCTATTTTTCGCCAGGAGAAGGCGAGCAATGTTCACCGTTACCGATCCCAGCCGCGATCTACGGCACTTTTACACACACACACACACACACCGCATATCCAAGAGCATGAGGACAAGACACTGAATCGAACCATATCTTCCAATTCTTCTCTTTCAAACCATTAAAAAGTTACAATTATTCTCCCGCAGATCAACACTCAGCCCATCATCATAACAATTGAAACACTTTTAGATGTTTTTCTGGAAGACAATCGGCCCAAAAAATATATAATCCTTTCCTCCATTTGTAGCAGCTTTCTGTCCTCCATTCTTTGAAAAAACGGAGTCTCTACGAGCTTCTATGACGAATGAGTAATAATTTCAGTTTTGGCCAATGGGTTTGACCCATGGGGGCGGACCACGGTTTTCGATTATTTTATTGGCTTAAAATTCTGTCAAACAACTCAAAGAACGTATCACTACATTCCTCAGACTCTTCCGGGTTCAAATCTGTGTCAAATGCGCAAATCGGCCAATCACAGGCTTTGGTAAGGTTCAATTGCATTCAGTAAAACTGAAATTCAGATGAAGATGAGCCATGTTTTACAGGTTATTATATGGCCCAGGCTCTCAAAATGATTCCAAACTGCTGTATTAGATAGATTGAACACTATTAGTGATAAAAAAAGTGAAATATAAAGTTATATAGTATATAAAAGTACAATAAAACAGCGATATGTGCTGCTTCCAAAATCAGAATTGACGTTGGCTGACCTCAGCTGACCTGTACACCGGCCTTGATTTCTCAGGCATACTTCACTTTATCAAAGCCAATTTTTTTTAAAAGGACTGCTGACGTGTTGTGATATGATTTGGGCCTTGGGAGTTTAGGCCTTCGTCTGCATCATTTCAAATCAATAAAAGTGCTTTTTTTTCAGACGAACCTGAAAACTTTCAATTTGAGCTGTGTGTAACATTCATCCAGTATTTACCAGTAACATATACAATGATATGTACACATCTTAATAACAAAGCTCACATTTATTTGTGTTATTATGCCATTTAAATTATTCAAATAGACCTTGTAGTTAGAGATTTACACTCTCTTGAGTATGGGTATGACATTTTCGAGCAGAGGTCTCAAAATAGGCTGTGGGTTTAAGAGGTTAAACTCAATCCTGCATGGAGACCCAGCGTGGAGTGATGATTGTTAAAACAATGGCTCAGTGTACGACTCACAGAACTTAAAGTGCAGATGAGAATCATGTAATGAACTGGATAATCAACAATACTCAAAAGAAATGAGCATGTAAACGTAGACAGAAGTAGCCAATTACTACACAATGAATATACAGTATAAAAGCATGGTCAGCTTCTGTCTGGATTTAATCTTGCAGAAACTGGCTCAGCCTCTGTTTAATTTAAGAGGCAGGTGTTTGAACATTGTGTGCAGGGCAGCTCACTGCATATCATTACAGGGCTGGTGCTGGACCCAATTAAGAACCCGTGTACACTCAGGCATGTTTTTGTTTCTATTTGCTTGGTTTCATTTGTAAAGTTGTATAAGAATTCCTGTCTTACCCAACATACAAGGCAAGGCACGTGCGTTGTATGACTCATAGAGATTATTAGATTTACATCTGTTATGTGTGGTCATTTGTGGTATACTATTAAATGTATTTGAGTAATTGAGCCATAGTTCTCGTACCCAGCAAGCATTTCCATGTTGAAACAATGTCTAAACCTAGACGTAGTCAGAGTAAGAAAAAAAATAAAGCCAAAATGAAAATGAGGGTGCTGTGGTGGTGTGGTGGGAATGCCTAACAAGTCGCCCAGCTGCAACAATAATGAAAGAATAGGTTCAATAGAACCAGGCTCACATAATAGGCCAGGCTCACATAAGGTGGTCCTACTTGTTAAGGTGGGCAAGCTATTCTCATTAGAGTGAAAGGCCACTTCTCCAAGCTTTGCTCAGCTTTTGTTAAACTGATGGGTCAAAATTCTTATTGTCGGTTACCTGTTGATTATTAACCATAACAATAGCACAATCAGTCAATATTCAAGAAATCCTGTGCACATCTGTTCAAATCAACATTTTAACGTAAAATAATGAATTACAAGTAAATTGTACAGTTGTCATTGTAATATATATATATCATATTTGTTTGTGAGAGTGTGTGCAAAAACATGCATGGATAATAATTAACATTTTCAGAAAAATCCTCTGAACTAATCAAAAACATTCTGGACTGCCTGGTGCTACCTCCCCCCCCCCCCCCCCCGAATAGATTCGATGTTAATGATAAATGATAAAAGTCTTGAATATCAATTATTTTTGGATAATAGCTGGAGGTTAACTAATAAAATGATGTTCAAGAAAAGAATGAAATAAATAAAGGTCTAAATGAAGCATTTAGAATTGACTGATGTTCTACACGTCGTGTGCTGTTTGTGCTGCTTGAGACAAGACTATTTAGTAACCGAGTTCTCTTCAAAGGATGCTTGTTGAGTTTGAAATTTTGTTTGGACAATCATTCTTTAATGCTTAATATACAAAGACAACTTCTAGATTGTATAATAATAAAAGTAAATAAAAGTGTGACATCTTTGAGTAAAAGAAGGGGCAACGTTGGAAAATGCATGAACAGGAGGTTGAAATGTGTACGTGGGAGGGACAAAGATTCTACATAAGCTTCTATCACTCATTATGAAATAATAACTGTCAGGTTTAAAAAAAAGTACTCTGTAACACCCTTAGGGTATGAATTATACTCAATTACAATACATTTTCAAACACTGATCGTTCAGAGATTTAGGTGAAACCTGCACATTATTTCAACTCATTTAATGTGTGTGTCAATTTTGACACGGGAGCTTTCAAGACACAGAATATAAGTTATCATCAATAACTCAAGGGGCAGCCAATACGGCAAACATATCTCATGATCACTACTGCTGCTGAACAGTAATATCAGTACCAAACAACATTCCCTATTTAAAATATAAAGCCTTACAGGGTAAAAAACACCACACCAAATTCTTTTCTCAGATTTAACACGTTCTTCAAATATGAATCAGGTACTTTTCCAAATCCACATGAAGCACTCTTCACATCACATAAATTAGATCCAGCACTCAGCACTTAATCTAAAAACGAAATATGTCTCTTTTAAGCTGGTTCTCCTGTTCCTCATGTTATTTGATTCCTCCAAAACAGACGTGAAGAACCCAAGGAGCAAAATGTTTTCATTCAAACTAAATTATGACTGCTGTGTTAACTGCATGACAAATTAATCAAAGCACAAAAGGCCAAATAAGACCGGCTTTATTGCCTTGTTAACGCATCGCAAAACACACTTCATTCAAACCAGGCAGAAACAAAGTTAAATGAACCAAACACGTCTTGGTTAGTCTTTTCACTGTTCCAACAATCAGCAACTCTGGTTTTGTGGAAATAAATCCATACCTCTTGGACCCGAGCGAGCCCCATTTCAGAGGGTTCAGAGCGAGACATTTAATCGAAGAGAGCGTCGCAGAAATCAAAGTTCATAAACAAATAAAAAAAAGAATTTTTTTTCTTTCGAAAAAAGTCAAAGCAACTTAATCATGTAAACCATTTTACACACTGCAAACACCATTATACACTATTATACTAACTAACTAAGAAGATCCGCCACAATATCATGTATTTTACGCCGCCACCGGCAATCTAAATACTCAGAAAATGCTTCCGAAATGCAGCCATTGCATGCCACCGGTCATATCACACATTAGAAAGCACGAGAATTTCCCACAGATTCCAGCAATAACATCCAAATTTCTCTCTGTGAAAGCATTCAAAAGTTACATCCAATAAGCCAACAAAGCACAACGCCAACACTGCCAACACATTAGAACTCCATTAGTTGGTTTTCAGGGCGAAAACGGAGAAAACCGAAATAAATTCATATTAGAAATGTGTTCTTTAGCTCACTGAGTGTCTGAAACCTAAAATGGGGATTTTCTGTTCATCTGACACGAAATGGTGGTCAATATGCCGGCCGGCGAATCATACAGGGGCTTGGGGGGTTGCGCGGCACGGTTTGGGATTTTTAGTGGCTGAAAATTCTGTCAATCACTTCATAGAACATACTGGTGTGTTCGAAATAACCACCGGTTCGAACAAGGGGTCACATGCTCAAATCCGCCCACCATAGGCTTAGCAAGCACTCCATAGACACAGACAGAGACGAGGAAATTGCATGGAGGAGAGATATGATGACCCCCAGAGAGGTCAAAATAGCTCAAAATGATGCCAAACAGCTCTGTTATGATAGATTGTACAATATGAGTGACAAACAAAGTGAAATATAGTGAAATATATAGTTATATAGTATATAAAAGTACAATGGAACAGCTGCAACTCCTGGTTCTTGGAATTTGGCGTGTTTTTTGTACATAAACTTCTATAACGTGAGTTTACTTAATTTTATTTACACCAAATCTTTTTGTGAGGCACCTGCGCCGTTTTTGCTATAAATTGGGAATGTTTTTAGGCTAGCCAGGGCCTCATTAAAAAAATTAAAGTGCTTTTTCTTCAGGCGAATCTGGGAATTTTCCCTGTTTGCTGTGTTCTGTCTTCAGCTACTATTAACCAGTAACATATAGACAATATATACTCATCTCATCAAATCTCACAATTCCTAGTGTTATTAAACCATCAACATTTTTAAAATAGACCTTGTAGTTATAGAATTATAGTCTCTTTAGTATGGGTTACAATTTTCGAGAAGAGGCCTAAAAAAAGGCTTAGGGTTCAAGAGTAAGACGTTAAAAGTTGCTGGCTCTTTTGCTCTCAGTCCTTCTTTGGAGACAGAAAGATGTAAACACAATGACCCTGCTGGTCTTGATTGTCTTCAGAATACTGAAGGTCTCCAGCATACCTCAGAGTCCGAGTGAGGAGGAAAACTTTCACGCAACACACACACAGCTCTGGCTTGTTGTCTGCGACAGCATCCAACAGAACATATTTATTACAGCAGAATGATTCTGTTTCTGTTGGCAAGTCTGTGTTTGGCAGCTCAGTCTGGAGGGCCCGTATCGCTTCTTACCTTTTAACCCCTAAGCCTATTTTGAGGCCTCTGCTCGAAAATTTCATACCCATACTCAAAGGGGCTTATCTCACTAACTACAAAGTCTATTTGAATAATTTCAATGGAATTACAACACTAACACTTGTGATAATTTGTTAATATGTATACATATCAGTGTATATGTTACTGGTAAATGCTGAATGAATATAACACACAGCTCAAATTGAAAATGTTCAGGTTCGCCTGGAAAAAAAAGCACTTTTTTCTTTGAAATAATGCAGCAGTAAGCCTAAAACTCTCCACAATCATAACACATGTCAGCAGTCCTTTTTAAGAAAGAATTGGCTTCGATAAAGTGAAGCAGGCCAAATTGATAGAGGTTGGAGTACAGAGTGTTCATGCCAGGTCAAGCCAAAATTCTGAATTTTCCGAAATTTTGGAACCAGGTTTCCAGCTGTTCTATTCTACTTTTATATACTATATAACTATATATTTCACTTGTTTTATCATTAATAGGGTTCAATCTATCTAATATAGCAGTTTGGCATCATTTTGAACCATTTGTGACCTCTCAGGAGCCTGATTTATGTGTTTTATGTGATTTTTTCGTCGCTCCCTGTGTGTATTGTCAGTTTTCGAAGCCTATGATTGGTCGATTTGCAGATGTGATCCGTCTAAGAATGCGGAAATGAGTTTATAATGCAGTGGGCCGATCAGTCAGGTGATTGACAGACTTTTTAGCCATTAAAACTCTAGAAGAGTTGCGCAACACACCGAGCGTCGAAATGATTCGCTGAAAAGTAAAAGGAGGACTATCTATGCATAAAGGCATGGATTATCTCTATTTTACTCTCAAAAGAAAGAGAGGGACCGGGCGCATATGTAGCGAAAGGATTTAGGTGGATTTACAGAGTTTTTCACCCAGCAAACCAGCTCAAGGTACGATGCGTTTCAAATTTGTTGCTCTGTGGTTTGATTGTTGTGTGTGTTCCACGGTGTAACGTTTGAACGGTTTGAAGGAGACAAATGTGGAAGATATCTGCGGATTCAGGGTGGAATTCTCATGCTTGCTAAGCTATCGTTCGGCCATGACGGTCTCTTTTTTTGTGATGATATCTGCATTCGGAGTGCATAGCTCGCCGTAAAATACGTGGTATTGTGCTAGAACTTGGTAGTTTATATATGACTTTGTGTACAATTGTGTTTTGAGTGAGTAAAATGACTTTTTTTGTATTTTTTTCTCAGAATCTCATCGTTAAGTAGGTATATAGCATGTGGGTAAAATTAATTATATTCATTTCGGAAAAGTGATTTATATGACGCTCTTCTTCGCAAAACACTCGGGATTAACGGGTTAATTTCTACAAAACGTTTTTATCCATAACATCCTCTACACTCATATTTTGGGATGCCACTCCCCCCCCCCCCCCCTTCGGGGGACAAGAAACAAAACACCAATAACACAAATTAGACCCGTTTAACAGAAGAAATAGTACTTTCAGAAATAATTGGAAATTAAAAGTTATTAAGTAAAGAAATTGCTAAAAAAAATATATACAAACTAAAGTGGCTTATATTAAAACACTACAATTTAAATGTCTTCAGCTTTCTTTGCAAAATCCCTATTCCCTTTTTCCACTTTTTTACTACAGCAGACTCAGTGTATAATAGAATACTTACATTGACTTTAACACACTCACTCTCACACACAAAATAAGAAAAGTCGCAGGCCTGTGTAGCTTGGGTGCGATGCTGCCTCCCGAATCCTTATCTTCAGCAGAGCAAAGACACAGAAAGTCTAATGCCGTGTTCACACCAAACGCGTCAAGAATTATTTGCGTTAATCGCGCCGCGTTCACTCGCAGGGGACCATTTCTGCTCATTCGTGTGAATCGCGCCAGGGAGGGGGTGTGGCTTATCGCCCTGGAAGTTTGAAGTTGAAATTTGTGATTTGTGTTTTTGGGCTGTACAAAATAAATGTTTTTGAATTGAATATATAAAGCTGCAGTTTATTCTTGCTTCTATTACATTGTTGTGATTACAAACTGAAATTATTACCATGATTAAAGTTTTCTTTCAAGATCACCAGGGGATCTATAAAAATGACTAACTCAATACTTGATTTCTTGTAGGGCTAAGTTAACATAACAAGGGGGCTTTGAAGCAGCTCAGAGCTAATTTGTTTTAACAGTGGGCATGCAGCTATCTAATCCCCCCAAAATGTACTCCACGCCCTAGGTTTATCAGTGGAGTGCAGTCCATACAAGCGTCTTCCTCCTATGTAGTATTGCAGTGTGTGGAGAAAGGGGCTACCCTGGTGGACCCTCCTGTTAACTGTGTTAGCTCACATCAAGTCCACATGTAGAAAGAACTGTGGTTAAGATTAAGTTTTTAAAAAACAGCATTTTGGTTTGAGCAACATTTTTTGTGTCAGCATAAAATGGTAATCAAAGAGTAATAATCAAAGGAGCAATAAGTAAAGATTTCACTACCTCGAGTGTAACCATGATGCATCTGGCAGAGGTTAATAGGATTGTTTATCAGTGTCGTTGAGTCTGTGATGGAGTTTTTTAACAGTCGCCTCACAGTAAAAAGGCTTTAGCTTTGGATGGTTAGAATATAATCAGCCTTGCATAAAAGATATTGAAGGGTCTGCGTTGGTGGGCGCCTGTTGTTACCAGTGAGACTGTGAAACAGGATCCAGGTAGTTCAGTCTGAGTAACAGATCTGTGAGTTTAAATGCTTATCAGACGCCAAAACGCCGCACTGCTATAGACCCCCATGTGGATGTTGGTGGACGTGGTGTTCTGCCCCGGCCATCCAGACGAATTAGTAAGCTTTAAACATTGAGTGAAACAGTTACCAGTTAAAAAATGTCTGGTTGTTGCATGTTCGGTTGTCAGAATCAATATTCCAAAAGCGGACTCTTTATTATTTCTTCTTAAGAATTCCGACAATTTCACAACCGTTTCATTACAATACATTTACATTACAGTCATTTAGCAGACGCTTTTATCCAAAGCGACTTACAATTCAGATTCTAACACCGTAGGCACAGCTACGGGAGCAATTTGGGGTTAAGTGTCACAGTTGCTCTGAAACAGTCGTTTCAGAGCAACTGTGACTTTTAGCTGAATGCATCCGTGGTTGCTAGTAGTAAATTGTGTAGATGGTTGATAAAAAAACACAAATTAGTCTGTAGGACAGCTTCAAGTTCTGTTGGTGTTTTCAACAGCTGGCGTCACTACGGCAACCATGATGCATTTGGCTAGCAGTCACCGGTTAACACGGTACCTCATTAAACCCAAACACCTCTATGGCTGGAAGATACTAAATGTGGAGTCTCCCACTGGACTGATCAGAAATGCTTGTGTTTTAAAACTGAATAAAGTCAAACTGCCATAATCTACGTATGTGGCCACTACTGTGTTACTTGCTAATGTATTCTACTAGCTCACTTATAGCACACGGATCTGGAAAGTATATTTGTTCAGGTTGCATTGGCGAACTTTGGAGGACCCTCTAGTAACGAGGGGGACCCAATTTGGTCTCAGAGGGGGGGGGGGGGGGAGGCGACAGAGTGTACACATGTACTTCTGTGAACGCATAAAAGTGTTTTTTATGACATATCATACACCCACGTAACGAAGAAATTCTGACAAAACGGACCATATAAGCTATTTTACTCACTAAAAAAAATAAATATATATGTATATATATAGTTATACAAAGTACTCCAACTTGTACACAATTTCACCTATTTTTTCACCAAGACACGGCGATCTATGTAGTCCGGGACCAATACCAACCAAAAGCTCTGGACTTTCACGGACAATGCGCATATCATACAGCATGAGCACTCCAAGCTGAAGCCAATCGTGCTTTCCAAATTCCTCTACTACAGGCATTACCCCGCACAAGAAGACAAAACCACACTGCCAAAAATTGTAAACCCTTCGCACCTTGAGATGATTTTCATTCAGAAAGTTGGCAAGAATCCCAGATAAATCCTTCGTGCCGTCTTCTCCCGGTCTATGTCTGACGTTCTCTGAAAGAACTGAGTTTCTACATGCTTGTATGAGGAAGGGGTAGTCTTTTCAGTTTGACGAATCATTTTCCGAGCCTCGAAGGTCCGCCTCACCAGATTGGATTTTTAGTGGCTTGAAACTCTGTCAACCACCGAATGAATCATTTCACTGCATCCTACACTCATTTCCTCATCCTTAGACGTATCACAATGCAAATTGCCCAATCATAAATCGTAAAACTGGAACTCAGACGAGGGTGACCCATGTTTTACAGGTTTATAGAGGGCCCAGGCTCTCAAAATGATGCCAAACTGCTGTATTAGATAGAACAAAGCTCACATTGTTTTGTGTTATTATGCCATTTAAATTATTCAAATAGACCTTGTAGTTAGAGAGAAAAGCTCTTTTGAGTATGGGTATGACATTTTCGAGCAGAGGCCTCAAAATAGGCTTAGGGGTTAAATAGTTTTAATGTCCTTGAATAGCTTGACAAGCTACATACGTCCTCATTGTTTACAAACTGTAAAAGTGTCTAAAATACAATGAGACAGGATTATACACAAACAAATTACAATAATTGAGTTTCTTACCAGCAGTTAGCGTTGTTTTAAATAGTTTTTTATTATGTTCACAACCTTGACCTTTAACCTTGAACCAGGTAGGTTTTTTTGGCAAAACCTCACCAGACCTTAGCAGGAATGGTGGCGGACTACAAATGTTTCATGATGTTTCTTCTTCATTTAATTTTGGAGGACTTCTTGATTTATCTGTGTTTCAAAACATTTCCAATCCCCTGCCTCATGACAGAAGATGGAGGGATGAATGGACTAGAGAAATCAAACAGATGCTAAAGCAGAATGTTTCTTCCAGAATGTGAATGGTGAGACAATCATTTTGTGTTTGCTCCTGTTGGGTCTTTGCTCCTCTACAGTTCACATGTTGCTTCCTTTCAAGAAAAATAGAAAAACACATTAATTAACCTAATATTAATGGGTTGATGACCAATTGTAGACCAAAAGATTTACTGCATAGCACTGCACTCTCCATCTGAAAACAGAACCAGAAGAGCTTGGAAGCATTCAATAATATAGCCCATTAACAAGCTCCTCAATTTGATATTAAAATGGCTCTAATTACACAACTGAGCTTCAAATTTAATTTGTGGGTGTGTGCAATCAAAAGTTAAAGCATGGTGAATTACATGAAAATTAAAGGTTTTACTTGGAAACAAGTTATTAAATGGGAGCACATGTTTCACAAGGACAGGTTCCTTTATGTCACGAACATGTAAAAAAATGATTTACTGAAGGTCATGTTTTCATTGAGAGACATGTGTTTGAATGACGTCTGCCTCCATGAATCCAGTGCATCCAGCTGTCTGAAAGGGAGACCTGAGGACCTAGGGTTAGGGTTGGCCCTGGCTCTGCAGCAGCAGATGAACGCTATTAAAGACAATTTTAAAGATAGAAAGCAAAAGTAATAACTTAATGCTCTGAGTTCTTAATCGGTTGAATGACCTTAGAGTATCACTAACCTACAGCAGAATGGAGTAATAGAAGTGTAGATGACATCTCTTCGGTGGATGTGGTTGCTCCCCTGCTGCAGCAGAGCTGCTCTGCACACCACCACCAGCCATGTCCATGTGTCTGGCTGATCTTTCCTCTGCAACAATCACTATCATATATTGTGGCAACCCGGGGGACGTGGAGGCAAGATTTAGAGATAAAACAGGTGACTCAGAGACAGTAACCATATAACAAATAGTGTCCTTTAATAATCAGGCAGGGGTAAAGGGATATAGGGTCAAACTCAACAAAAGGTTCCTCCCGGTCGGGGTCTTTGGCCTTTGGTCTACAGCCAGTGGGAGACGATTCCTCCGGCCTGTTTGGGCAGAGCAGAGGAGAGAGGTGAGTCCGCTGTGTTACCTCCTGTCTGCTGCAGCTCCTCTCCAGAGGTTCATTCTTCTGCCCAGTCTGTTCCGCTGCTGCTGCTCAGCCCTGTGAACATATACTCCCTCTAATCAGCTCATGGGCTGCAGGTGTGACCACTGCCACGTGCCTAGTGGCTGCAGCACCTGCACTGGGTAGTATACTCCCTCTATCACCTCCCCCAACCTGAGGTTGGGGATCCGCCTCCTGGGCTGTGTCTGCTCAGCTTTTCCCCCTGGTTTGCCACAATATCTATAGTGAGACATTGGTGCTCAATTATGAGAGCAAAGTGATCGTATAGTGGGTAAGATTGCTCTGCAGCAGCCATGCATTTTCATATTTAATGAGCTATTCCTGAGAAACCCATTATTGATTTGTATCGCCTCCTTCAGTTTTGCCGCCAAGACACTTTACTTTATTCGTATAGATGTTTAATCCATCGTCAATATGCTTAGTTTCACAGGGATCAACTTACAAGAAACTTGTTATGATGATATGCACGGTTTATGATGGAGTAGGAGTTATATAATGCATTCATGTCTATGGAGGCCCATTCAGTCCTACTGTATTTATAACTCAGCCACGGTATACAACACAAGCTCCATTCAAATGTTGATACTCAGTATGATGACTTGTATAGTTAAATACTGTGATGCATTAAAGCCTAACGCTGAAGTGTTTTAAATCCTCAGTTACATCACGTTGCTTCTATAACTATAACTCAACCAATACCTTAAGATCTATGAGCTCAGGTTCTGAAAAGTGAAGTTGATGCTTCACGTCTTAAACCTGCATTCTGTCTACTGACCATCAGGGGGCGACTCCTCTGGTTGTATTGAAGTCTATGAGAAAATGACTCTATTTCTCTCTTGATTTATTACCTCAGTAAACATTGTAAACATGAGTTTATGGTCTTAATCGTCTTCTTCATACATCACTACGACTACGTCCACTTCTTATACAGTCAATGTGATCAGCATCAATGTGTGAAGTATTCACATATATTTACTTCACATATTTACTTTAATCATCTCTTGTGGCATCAATGTAGAGTTCCTGTAATAACTAGGATTAATAATAATACATTAATAAATAAAGGCTAATAGAACAAATGTATACAAAACAACAACTTATTTTTTAACTTTTAGTATCAAATTGTCACAGCCACCGTGAGCTTAAACTCACTCAGCATAATCCACTTCATTCTGTCTGGTTGTATGCTCAGTTTGATCCAAACACTCATCGTTTTACCAAAATAAACTGCTCCTCAAATCCTGTAGGAAGTAGCAGGAGTAGAACAGTGACATTGTCCTCCTTCAGTACTCACTTTTATGACCCGGAGGTGTTGTGGTTCATCTCTGTCCTCGCTGAAAATTGGGTGACAGTTTGGTAGAATTGACATACATTAATATAATATAATATTTATTTTGAATGGGTTTCCCAGCCAGAGTGACTGACTCAGCTACATGTTCCTGCTTTGGATTCTGTGAGTGTATGTGCTGTCATAGAACAATGCTCTTGTAAACGCCTCAGAGGAATTGGTGAAGAGTACATTAGAGCTGATGGAAGGGGGGGAAGGACAGGATGCTCATGTCAGTGTACAGCGGCTCCCTGTCAGTGTTTTTTAAAGGAATGGACATCATTTTATACTTCAATTCAATCAAACCGCCTTCATTTATTCTGACCTTCATCATGAAAGCATGTCTCTTTTTTTCTAGATTGAACCAATGAGCACACAGAAAGAAGATGTGACACTGTGTACCAAAAATAAACACAGAGGAAGAAAAAGGAAGCACAAGACAAAAGGTAAAATATAGAAGGACATCACAGCTCTACTTATCACTACTGCACTCAGCAGCACCAAACCTGAATGAAACAATGTCCCAGAAATTCTTCTGAGAGAAACCATTGAGGGAATCTTTAGTGTCCAAATTCCCTCACAGCTAAACATGTAATGTGCGCCATGTTATAATCAAAAGAATAAAAAGACGGCCAATTACATATAATGATGTACAAGCATACCGTATGATAGAGAGAAATGAGGAAGTGTCACAGAAAGATTATCATAACCCCGCTGTCTCACAGTTAAGAGGTTGTGCATTTTTTGATTTTTCCTCTTCAATAAACTTTCTTTCAGAGATGAAGACAAAAGAGACTTAAAACAGAGTGGGAGGCAAATACCTGAGCAGAGACAATCATCTCAGAGAGGAGGAAAGCTGATGCCGTCACTCCATCCCATGGTTTGTACTACCTACACATAGATATTCATGTCATCCATTCACTCAACTTTTATACAGTTCATGTCCTGTACTCATCAGGGCAAAAACATGAAATATCCTTTAATAAACTACAATTCTGTGCCAGAATGTGAACTCAGAGCTGCAAAATAGCCGAGATAAGTTTGTTTTGAGTTTGTTTCTTTCTTTCTTGATTTGTAAGATTTATAGCACATTTAGTTCCCCTCCACTGCTTTTATGAAGTCAGTATATTATTCTGCTTTACTTTGAGACATTCCACTATGGATACATTTTAGTGTTAGAAAAGTCCACTTTCATCTATCTGGTCCCGATCTGGTTAACAGGAATAATTGATCAGATTCAATCGCCCCTCTTGTCTTCATCCTGACCAATCATTGGCCAAGTTCAGTGCAACAGAAATATTAGCAAATGAAATGTGATGTTTGCTTTCACCTACAATCATTTTGAGCATGTTTGCCACAGTGGTGTGTACATATTGAAAACTGCATGTCCCATGAGGCAATGTGGAATGCATAGCTTTCAGCTCAAATGATAATTTGATCAAAGTAGTTTCATACAGCATTGATCTTCAAGACTGTGCATTCGTCTCAAAATACAAGATAAATTAATAGATAAATAAATAACACACATAAGTGCTTTCAGCTCTGAAATGTTTCAGCGTTTAAAATGGACGCTGCATTTCAGCCACTCATGCACACGTTTATTGCAAAATGGAAAATAGAAATCCAATTTATCTTGTTGGTGTGGTTCTACTCTTTCTTCAGGATGCTCCCTGCTGTGGAAATGCAGAGAAGCATGGCCAGCAGCATGATAAATAACAATGGGAATTAAGTCATTACATTACATTACGTTACATTAGTCATTTAGCAGATGCTTTCATCCAAAGCAACTTACAATAAGTGTATTCAACATATTCAAGAGAACTACTAGTCACCAGAAGTCATAAGTGCATCTCCTTTTTTAAACAAGCGTCTAAGAGCATAAACCAGAGCAAACGTACAGTGCAGAAACAAACTAATACAATAAGTGCAACAAACTAGTATGAATACAATAAGTACTAAGTGGAAGGCTCAGGGAAGTCACAAATAAAGAGCCTCCAGGGTGCAGACAGAGTAGAGTCAAAGCTCTTAAGGTCTGTTCACACCAAACGCGATGAACGCGGCGCAAATGACGCGATGAACGCGATTCGCGCCGCCGGTCTCGCCAGGGACTATTTCTGTTCATTCGCGTGAATCGGCCTGAAAGCCGTTCAACTGTCCGCCATCAACCGTGGAAAAAATCACCTCTATTTCTGCCTAGTACGTGTTGTGGAAGTCCCAGATATCATGGGAAACTAAACGCCGTCATGTCTGGGTTCATAACATTGTCCAGAGGAGTTCCGTGGATTTCATCGTGTCTAGCAAGCCACACGCCGGCTGTTTACCACAGCTGTATGAACACAAAATAAACTGATTTGGCTCTGATTTAACGGCAATAAACCGACAAAAAGGGAATCCGAAATAACTACGTAATGATGCCGATTTGTACTTGTTTTCTCAATGGAGCTTGGATCGATCAGTGCTAGGCTATGCTAACATTGTAGCAGCTCCATCAACTCTCACAATAACGTCATCTAGACGTAAATACGGCAGCGTCTATTCATTGTTTGCACCATATGGTTTACACACACACACACACATTTATACACATAGTTTGGTCCGTTCTCTGCTGATATGAGGGATTGTAGAGCTCTGGGTGAACGTAGGCGGCTACAGTATTTATTTCCTGATTCAACAACGGAAGGACTTCAATGATGAAGGGGGAGCAACTCAACGCTGATAGGCTATCGCGCTGGAGCGTCACACGATTTTTTCGCAGAAGTTCAAATATTTCAACTTCTGCATTTGGGGTTCGGCGTTTTGACGCGCAAAACGCGCCGCGCCATCGCAAATTCGCGTTCATCGCGTCTGTACATAGACTTTGCATGTAATGTCGTCGCGTTCATAGCATTTGGTGTGAACTCACCTTTACAGTAGCAGGAGTGACTGTACGTGCACTCATTTAACAGAGCACCACTACAGTGGCATGCTGTGATATGTATTGACATGCAGTCAAGTTTAGTTTTCAGCGACTGAGAACATATTGAACCAGCACTGACTGAAGTGCTTGTTAAAAAGTGGAAGAAAAGTTACAAGTGTTATGTGATGAATGAGGCATAAACACTGTTTGTCATCTCTGATGTTGGACCAAATGGCAAAATTAAGACGGTAGTCCCCACACAGGTCCTGTTATCCCTGTCCCTAACTCCCCCATTCGGAATGATCAGAATGCTGCTATTCCCATCCCTGTCTGAGTTTCTCAGAGCCATTCATGGTCTATCACTATGGTTCATGGGTAATCAGATCTCATTGTATCTGTTAAGTGCCGCGGAGAGATTATAGGGTTGTCCCCGATTCAGAATGTACAAAGTCAAATCTGATTGGTCAAGTCAATCTATCCATGTCAAATCATGTCTTTGGGTTTTTTCCCCTCATTTATCCCCCTTTGTTTGAGCTTTATGTATTTATAGAAAAATCGTAAAATCAACAAAATTATTGGCCGATATATGTGGCTATTGTTTAGCTATATTTACAGAATAATGGACCGTTTGTTGTGTGTGTGTGTGTAGTGCGGGGCTGTCCAAACAACTGAAATGAAGATTGATAGATGTTTTTTATCCCGCTTGCTTTTCTTGGTTGTAAATAGAACTTTATGTCCTCATATTTCCCCCCATTGTAATGATCCACAGACAAAGGAAGATGGCAGGGAAGTGAAGGGACACAAACATTTGTTTCTAGCGCCTCCCCCTGCTGATTATGGAGATCGTTCATAAAGTCATAATGATTCTTATAAGTGCTCTAAATAATTCAATTTAATTTATTTTTGTATAGCCCAAAATCACAAAGCACAAATTTGCCTCAGAGGACTTTACAATTTGTACACATACGACATCCTCTGTCCCGGGACCCTTGCATCAGAACAGGAAAAACCCAAAAAACCCTTTAACAGGGAGAAACCTTAGGGAGAGCAACAGAAGAGGATCCCTCTATCAGGATGGACAGAAGTGCAATAGATGTCATGTGTACAGAATGAACAACATAACAGTTACAACACATTCAATGTAGTAATACATGTATTCTTTGATTTTGAAAAAGCGGCTTTATGTTGTTGTTATTGATGAATGATGCTCTGTTTCATAACCACATTTTCCCGTTACTGTGAGATTATAAGATTGTCAGTCGAATCAGGCTCCTTAGATCGAATCGATTAATCGGGATCACTGAATAACAAGTATTTTATCTGTCATGTTTTGATTATGCGGTGGCCAGAGGCAATATGTTTTCGGGTTGTCCATGCATCGGTCTAGCTGTCTCAGGAACGCCTGAGATAAATTCGGCACAAACGTCCACTTGCACTCAAGGATGAATCGATTAGAATTTGGTGGTCAAAGGTCGCTGTTTTAGGCCATAACTCAAGAATTCATATGCTCATTATTACAATTTCACACAGATGTCTAATAGGATAAACTGATAAAGGGATAACATTTCCCTGCTCTTCTCCCTGTACATCAACAGCTGCACCTCCAGTCACCAGTCCGTCAAGCTCCTGAAGTTCGCGGATGACACCACCCTCATTAAACTCATCTCTGGTGGGGATGAGTCCGCCCACAGGTGGGAGACTGACCATCTGGTGACCTGGTGCAGTCTGAACAACTTAGAGCTCAATGCTCTAAAGACAGTGGAGATGGTTGTGTATTTCTGGAAGAATGCAGCCCCACCAGCCTCTATCACCCTGTGTGACTCCCCGGTTGACGCGGTGGAGTCCTTCCGCTTCCTGGGCTCCATCATAACCCAGAACCTCAAGTGGGAGCTGAACATCAGCTCCATCACAAAGAAGGCTCAGCAGAGGATGTACTTCCTGAGGCAGCTGAAGAAATTCAACCTGCCAAAGACAATGATGGTGCACTTCTACACAGCCATCATTGAGTCCATCCTCTGCTCCTCCATCACGGTCTGGTACGCTGCAACCACTGCCAAGGACAAGGGCAGGCTGCAGCGCATCAATCGCTCTGCCGAGAGGGTGATTGGCTGCAATCTGCCATCCCTCCAGGACTTGTTCGCTTCAAGGACCCTGAAGCGAGCAAGAAAGATTGTAGCCGACCCCTCTCACCCTGGACACAAACTGTTCGTGCCCCTCCCATCTGGCAGGAGGCTGAGGTCCATCAGGACCAAGACCTCACGCCACATGAATAGCTTCTTCCCTTCCGCAGTCGGGCTCATTAAAAGAACCCGGGACCCCCACTGACTCTGTCATCCCCAGGACAAATTCCTACCAGTCACTCCCCTGCATCCCTTCTATCCCTTCTATTACACTTGACGCTTTTACAATACACATCTCACTCGTTTATAGTCCTGTTATCTATTCATTTGTACACTTTATTTTATATTTCACTTTATTTTATATCTTACTTTATTTTATATCTCTCTGTACATTTTAATATGTTTCTACTTGCACTGATTGTTGTTGATTGTTAAATGTTATGCACCTCCCGTCATGTCAAATTCCTTGTATGTTCAGCATACCATAGCAATAAACGGTTCTGATTCTGATTTTGAACAGACATGGATGTAAACTGCAACATGACTGGTTGGTGGAGGCATACAACTGAGAGGCGGTAATTCCAGTTTCCTCCTATAAGCTTACTTTTCTAATGACGCCGCCTTCTTGATTGAAGCATCCCCCACTCACTACTCCAACTTATCTAAACCCAGGCCCTGGGCCAAGGAGGAGGTGTAGATGTAACACACAGCAGTGATTTCAATGCTTTTCTATCTCCTTTGGCAAATTCACCTCATTTGAACATCTACTAATCTGGACCGTGCGGAACACAAACCTTACTTTATCTCTGACTTTTTAGAGCTCTTATCATTTATAATGTCTGATATGATTATTATAGGTGATTTTAATTTTCACGTTTGTTGTGCAAATGAATCTGTTGGCTTATACTTTAATAATTTATGTCACTCGTTTGGCTTAACACATTAATTTAAAGCACTTGTAACCCTGTTTTGAAATATGTTTTAAGTAGTGCTCTGCTGATATTGGTAATAACTTTTGATTGCTGATTTTGAATATCTATCAGAGAAGGTGAGGTGGGTTTCTAGTCAGGAATCAGCAAGTCCAGTATTTGAGTCACTGACCACCACAAACACCTGCAGCTGAACTCAGTAACCAAACCTTTTGGCTTGTTACCCTTTAAGGAAGGTCAAGTTCAACCATCAAAATTGATTTGCCCCTTTCAGTTTTTTAAAGAAGTTTGACGATGTAAAACTATCCAGTATTTCACACATCAAAAATGAGAGAAATGTCAGAAAAATTTGGAAAAATATATTCCAATCCTGTCGTCCCCTCAATTTTCTAATGACCTGACCTTTGAAAAAAATTCGTCTCAAAATTATGAGAAATGATGAGTATCTAAAAATAATGACTTAATATCTCATAATAATGAGCTTCAGTCAAAATATTGAGATGGAATTATTTTAAGATATTTTCTCAATATTTGTAGACACTAAGTTATTATTTTGAGATACTAAGTCAGTATTTTAATATACTAAGTCATTATTTTGAGATTTGTTGTTACGACTCAGTCTCCCTCTCTTTTTTAATCTTTAATAACGATAAATACCAGCCGATCACAAGTAAACACGCTGGTTTTCGGACTGCGGACGCTAATGGCCACTTAAAGCTGGCTGCATACAACCGGGTAACGACAGGAAGTACATGTGTTTTTCCTTCAAATTAAAGGTGCCGCCGCTACTCGCGCACTACAGGAGCATATGAACACCGGTAAGTGTCTGAAGTTGAAAAACAATAAACCGGACGCGGTGGTTTGGTTTCCGCCAGCTTCCCTTCAGCACCGCTGCCAATAACCTCTCAGCTGAAGGAGGGACTTTGTGAGCGCTGCGTTGGTGGATGCTTTACAGTCACACAGGAGCACCGGGGACTTGAAGAAAAGCACTTTTCGGGATTTTCACAGACTCGCAGGCTATATCTCCCAGACGACAGCACGCTTCAGACAGACAGCAGATCGATAACCATGAAGAACCCTCTGTACTGGGCCATGCTGGTCGGGATGACCGTCCTGCTGATGGAGCAAGGTAAGCCATGAATTCTGTCCTCCTTCGCAATTGTTCCTCGCTGTGTCCGACTCTGTTTCAATGGGATTGTCAATTTAGCCAATGATTAAGTCCGTCATGCAGGTCGCGGTCAGTCCGCGTGCCTACATTTGACACCGAGATGCTTGTCATGTAAGCTGCAGCTTAAATAATGCGATTAGTGAAGTAGCGGTTCATCTGTCTTGGAGTGGCTTGACTCTCTAAGTATCCAAGTTGTTCTGTGTATTTTTACACCACTCAGACTACATCCGGATGCAGATTTTTCTCTGGAAGTTTAATCCTGACATAGTCCTTCTCAGCACTATCACTTTTGCTTTGGGTTGTGTGTTTTTGCAAATAAAAACAACTAATAAGCTGTTAATATTGCTTGCTGTATAGCATGCAGCTGCACGGCTGTTTATTTGAAATAACTTGCAATTCAAATGGAGCATATTTTCATTTTTGCGCTCGTGGCTCCTGCTGCCCGCGGATCATCTTGACGCGTGGTAAATCTCACGGATGGGAGGTCTTTGCTGCAAAGATGATTAAGTATTAGTTCTTAATCCGCATTGACTGCGCGGCCAGGTCATCTAAATTAAGCCATGTATGCTCCGGGCAGGCAAGAGGGCTTTGCTGCTGGATCGGAGAGCAGCGAAGCAGTTCTGTCTCTCTGACCTTGTTTACACCTGACAGGAAAATTCAATCGAATAAGTAGATTGTGGCTGGATAGAGGTGCGCTTAAACACCTTTTATACTCACCATAGTGTGTATCCTACTTACCTGTAGCATATTCTCCATGCAGACTCCATCACCAGCCAGCACTCAAGGAAAGATGAACACTGTTGATCCTCCTTGTCCTCTGATAATGACCCTTGAAGTTAAATAAATCAAGTGGACTGAAGTGGATGAATGGCTGAATGTAGGAAGGAAGCCGGGACGTTTTTCTTCATCAGCTCTCCAAACCTCACTGTTGTATTTGGCCAGCAGCCCCTTTGCTCTTAGATGTGTCTTCGGTTGGACAAAAGACTGCCGTCCACAACCGGAGTCCTTGCCAGTGTGACAAGTCAAACTGTACAGAAAAATCACGCAGCTAAGATTGTTTCTTGCATAAAGGGATGAAATTATGTTTTTTAAATATTAATTTATAAAGTAGAGATAAGGTCATAGCTTTAAATGTTTGCTGATTTCAAAATCCTGCATATTTTCAAAAACATTATGTATTTTAGATGTGTCAGTGGTCAGAAAGAGATGGAATTAATCAGGTGGATCACCGTGTGTGGTTTAGTGGACCAGAGAGAATGCAATGAGCACACACTGTCTCTGTTGTATCACAATGTACCATATATCATTACATGTAAAGTATATACGGTCATTATTTTGCAGGCAAGAAACAGTGTCAAGTGAAAGAGAACCTCTGCAGACAACCTTTTGAAGAAATACACACATTCCCGCCGAAACAGGCAGCCCGGGGGATGGCGTTTTGTTTTGGGTCACATTGCCGCACCTGGAAAAAAATTGCATTCAAAGTCCCATACATTCTCCAGACGGCACCAGCATTGTGGTTAAGTCATTTGCATATTATCAGAGCTCCTGCAGAATCAGAGATGTGTTAGATTAGATGAAACTTAAATTGTTCCCATGGAGAAATTGGGTCATTGCATCAAAAGACAGGGCACAGATGAGGACCGGGCAAATATCCAGCATTTCTGATAAGATAACAAATAAACAGAGCAAAAGAAAATATGGAGGATAATGAATGAATGAAGACAGGCAGATTTACAGGTGAGCAGGGTATATATATAGCCACAATAAAAGGCAATATTTCATGATTAAGGTCGTGTCTGGATAGCATTTTATCTGAGTCCATCATTGGATCAACTCAATGCTTTTAAATCCCTTACTAAAACCAGGTTTAGTTTTTAAGGTTTGCAATTACTGACAACTTAAAGTGGCAGTAGACAAGTTTTAGCTTTAACTTATCACTATGAAGTAAGTGTTGATTTCACAATGTCATGGGTGTAGAATAATGATGCCATCAGCTTTTAGATTGGTTCCATATAAGCTTCAATTTCTCTATGATATTCTGACCTTCACCGGGTACGCTTTACCGGGAAAACAAAGGCTCCTTATACGGCACAATGCATGTCGATAGCGCTGGAGTTGCATCTATACTTATGAAGGTAATAACATAACAACATGGTTGAGTAGTCTGAACCAAACCAGCAAACTCTTTATTGCCTCCCACATTGTCAATGAGAGCGCATTACAGCTACACTCCTTCATTCTTACCTTTCACAATAATAGCCCAGTGGAACAACTGGAGTAATGTTAATGTAAAATGTGGAAACTACCAGAATAAAGAGCCTGTTGTCAGATGAGGCACAGGAGGCGAAGAGGGAGGCTGATAAAAGCGTTCTTTCTACTAAGCTACCTGACTACCTATCAGTACTTCCTACCGGGTGTTTTACTCTGGCTTTACTGGAGCACTAGCTACTAGTAGATCTAGCGCTGTGTTTTGGTAAGCACCTCACAATACGATACGTATCATGATAAACGTGTCACAATACGATATATTGTGACACAATACGATACATATTGCAATATATCGCAACACACTATTTTCTTTATAGAAAATGTAAAAATAGAGCTGAAAATACAACTTGTTGTGTCCCACCTGGATAGTCGTATACATACATCATTAATTGCATTAAAACTACCAAGGTATTTGCATTGCACATAGTCACTCAGCAGACAACACACTGAACTGAAATGCACTTATATGAAAATAAAGTTCATATTGTATTCTCATTGGTTCTCTGAACACTCTTTTACTAAAATGCACTTGCCATAACTTCATTTGAAAATGAAATACACACTGTATTATTTTCTTATTATGTCACTGACCACTCTTTGCTCACATGTAGATGCAATAAACATGATATGAAATAAGGTGCATTAAGTAAAGTTGTCTGTTATTATGGCTTGGTCCTTCCCATTTATGTCCCATTCCTCCAGGTTCAGTTTTCAGTACCTCCACAATGTTACTGCCTGTACGGTTCTCGTGATGGGGTGTGATGTAATTCTAACATTCGGGGCGACTGTGGCTCAGTGGTAGAACAGGGTCGTCCTTCAATCAGAGGATCGGCGGTTCGATCTCTGGCTCCGCTAGTCCATGTCGATATGTCGAGACACTTAACCCCAAATTGCTCTCGTAGCTGAAAGAGGAAATGAATGTTAGTTCGTATCCTGATGGGCAGGTGGCACCTTGCATGGTAGTGTCCGCCATCAGTGTATGAATGGGTGTGAATGGGTGAATGATGACATGTAGTGTTAAAGAGCTTTGAGTGGTCGGAAGGCTAGAAAAGCCTTACACAAGTACAGTCCATTTTCGACTCGGTGGTCTAGTCATCTGACATCGCCTGTCAGCGCTATTCTCTTTGCAGGGGGAGCGATGTTTTGACACGTTTCTTCACCTTTTAGTAAATCCTGGGCACAACACTGCTACACCAATCATGTGTCGGCAGGAATGAGTCGGGATCAAATAGCGCCGCTTTACAGTATACGGCCACTTGCTCGTGAGACGCCGTGTTGGGATTTTGGCAGGGAGGTCACTGGCCTTAGCTACGACATCTAGCATTACAGGAGCGCAGGAGCAGGTTGTTTGACACACAGAGGGGCTCGAGGCAGTTTAAAGGAAATGAACAGGATTTTCTTTTACGTATCGATAGTTGCTGACATATCTATACACTCATTATTATAATTATTATAATCACTATTAAAGAATTATGATGATAGTAAGCTATATCAATATTTTGCTCAGCCCTACTGAGATCAGGGTTTCTAGTTGAAATTGGGATTCTTAGTTGCTGTTCTTGCTTTGCTTTAGTAGTCGGGCTGCTAGCAGTAGCCGTGTCGCTAACTGTGTTGCTGGTAGTTTCAAGGCTCTGCAGAAAACAAAAGCGACCCGGGTGTCGACAATAACACTTGTCGACACAGCTTACACATATTCAAAGATTCAATTCAGACCTTTAATCACCTTTTGTTGGCTGTGAAGGCAGAAATATTTGGGTCTTTAGTGGTGGCTTAATTCAATGGAGACGATTCATCCAGACTGAGGATTCTTTAGCAAACAAATATTCTCTGGCCATGTACAGACACCAGCTTGCAGAGAGTTAATTAACCAAATGTGTTGTTTTGGCCTTATAAGCACATTTATTGATGTTGTAAAAAATTATTCTGCCGAAAGCAACGTTCAGCAGTGGGAAAGCAATAAATGCTTGCTCACATTATATTATATTATTAATGCTCTTTGCTAATAAAAATGTCAGGAGAAACAAAAGGTTTGTTGATAGATTATCTAGCATTCGAACTCTGGTTCCAGGTCATTTTCCAAACAGGAATCTTTCCAGAATGGAACCATCAGAACCATCAGAACCCTTTTTATCAATATGGGTTTAGCTGCCAAGTATGCTGTCTTCATTGTTTTAACATGCAGGACTCAGGGTCTATTTTTGAAATAGATAGTAGCTCCTCTCATGGTCTGATCGAATACTTTCAAATGTGCACAGTCAGGAGATAAGTATTGATATCTTGGCTCGTATACAGATATGCAGAGGAGCCTGCAGGTCAGAAGTAGGCAGGCGGGGTGGATGTAGAGAGCAGGAGATCACAGGAGCAGAGAAAAACAATCCGGAGCAATTGATGGAGACAGTGAGAGGCGCTCTACTAGTTGGCTGGCTGAGGCCGGAGCCACTGTGGCAGGGAGCGGCGTGCATCTGGATGGTCGTCGACACGAATAACTGCTTGAAGCACTTCTCGGAGCACCTCGAGGGGATGAGCCGCAGGCTGAAATTGCTGTGGGGCTGTGTCAGCTCACTGGAGGGTGGGAGGCTTTGTCCAAAGTGAAGATCTGTTCAGTTTCCTGTTGATGTATTTTGCAGCTTTTAAAAAGAAATACAGCAATAATTTCAGTGTCATGCTGTCCTTTGGCTTTCTCATGTGTAATGAAAAACTAGGTGAGAATCTGTCAAGGTCTCTTACTGAATGCAGTCTTGCATAATTTTCTATCATATAATATGTTTGGCACAGGCAACTGTATGCACAACCATGGCAGAATTGACACACTAAACAAGAAAAAAAATCAGCGGTACAAATAACGTGTGTTAGGAATGAGCTGTGCAGTTCCTTTTCATGTTTTCTGCAAAGTGAGGCAGTCGAGTTCATGCAGCTCAAACAGAGAGCACCTCCTGCTTTGCTGCAGCTGCTCCTCCTGTTTCTTTCTGCCAGTGGATTGAATATGCAAGTAGCTTTCAGAAGGTTTCCTGAAACCAGGAAGGGATCTGAACCCCAAAAGTTGATCATCTTCCACGCGCACTGAAGGAACAGACTCCGACATGTGGGATGGGAAGCAATCAAAATACTGACATCAGTGGGCGTAATGTTGTTTTTTTCTCAAGAAAGAAAAGAAGTTGCAAGAAGAAAAGAAAAGGCAAACCTCACAAACACAGCAAAACATCCCGATATCAAACTGCCCCAAACGAAGCAGCTCATGTTCTTTTCCTAACAAAGAAAAAAAGAGTGTTTCTTTCTGGAGTATTAATCCGGCTTAAGATAAACACTGGTAATGAGGCAGCCTCATTGTCTAAGCGGGCTTCCTCCCTCCCTCTGTCTCTGTATGTGGCTGGGAGAAGACAGTGCTGGCTGTGTTGCCAGGATGCAGCACAAACTCTTGTGGGTTTTCTCTTTCGGCCGAGACCCTGGAAGGCCTGTGTATTGTGCCGTCGTCCCTCCTCCATCAGCGCGTGTCAGCCAAAGACGAGAATTATAGCCGGTTACATCGAAATTTGGAGCAACAGCTGTTATTGGATGACCAGCTGAAAGAGCAGAGATGGATAGGGGTGGTGGTACGGAGCCGTGGTGTGCTCGTTGTATGCAGCCTTTTGTTAAAAACATTGAGATCATTGTTGATGGCTTGAGTGTGTTCTCCTCTTATCGCAGGGCTACAGCTACTCAGTAGGGATCTCAAGGAGAAAAAGAGGCAGAGCTGTTGCTCTAAAAAATATCTTTGTCCATCTCCGCATACACAGTCCTCACAAAGCCTCGGAGCAGAATGAACAGGCAGAGCAGGCAGATGGCCGACAATGGCAGGTAGACATCGCCACCTGTGTACAGTGGCGTGATATCAAACCAGATAAATGGACGTCATGTAAATTGGCCATGAGATGCTGTTAAAGCCAGCTTCACAGTTGGAAAGCAGGAGTTCACGTTCAGACACTCCCACGCTAAGATGTATTGATGTTTGAACATGAAGCAGTGGAATGTATCTTTTCACTGCACTTTCCCTGAACCTGCCTCGTTGACCTTTACTTCAGATAGTGATTGACTACACTTCCCAGAATGCCCCCCACAGACTGGCATGAATCTGTTCCATTCAGCGGCGAGCTACAGGATGCATATCATGGGTTTGTCACTTTCATTACATTTCTATGTATGAATAACAACAAACGCTTAATCCCTTCACATTAATGAATTAAATAAACATTTTGTTTATTCACAGGTTTTATGATGTTCCCTATACCTAAAATACAATGTCATGGCCGCATTGCATTCTGGTCGATTGAGTCTGCTGCTGTGTTGAAAATATGTGGATGTGACATCCATGAAATGAGAAAAATACAGGACCAAGCAACAAACTGGACCCAGAAATAACAGATTGATCATCAAGAGCTATTTTTAGATTGTTCAAGTGTTCTCTTCCTGTTGTTGTTCCACTGTTGGAGTCAAGAGGTTGCTTTGGATGTGAAACTTTTTTTCACACTGAACTACTTATAATATTAAAGAAATGAGACACATTATGAGGTGATGGTCTGTAACTGAGAATTGTTGCTCCGCAGATGTGAAATTGCCACTTTGTCTGTTCCATGGAAACAACCAGACTGCCTGTTTGTTTTCTGAAAAGGCAGATTGCAAATTAGAGCTAATTGTTATCCAGTTGTATATTTCGTTCCTGGGGTGGGAAGCAATCTCCATGTTCCATTATATTTCTGTAATCAATATCTTTTTTTCACTTTTGTGCTTGTGCGTTTGGTACTTTCACAGGTTCATATCACAAATGAATCATTTGTGGGTCGTAGAAAGTTTGATGTAGAGTTTAATGGAAGCCTGATTGATTTACTCACACTCAGTAGGGGTCAACAATCAATTTGCAGCACTGGAATTTCAGTGAAGGCTTTCAATACTGAGGCTGCATTGGCATTGACAAGGAAAACAACACATCTCAATAGGTGCTAAGATAATTAAATACAATTAGATTAGGCTATTACTGTATACTCTTATAAGTGTATTACACATGACAGGAAGCCCACGGGTAGAAAGATAAATATAAAAAATCATATTGTGCCCATAACAGATTTACCCAGCAATGTTTATCTGCTGGGTAAGTCAGTGTGTCTGTTTCTTTCATACTGTGTGGAAATGTGCTGAATAAAATCCTTTAGTTTGCACATGCCTCACTTTCACTTCCTGAATATCAGATAATGCACCGTTAGCAATACTTGAAGTTGCACACACGTAAAGGCACATTTTTTGGGGAAGCTTTTCCTCTTTGCCACGTCCTTGTGAAGTGGTCATGTGACCTGGTGGCCACCAGGGACCTTGCCAGGGAGGGCTGATTAATAAGCAACAGGGATAGTGACTTCAGACTGTGTCCATTCACCAGGTTGTCGTGTCTGAGGAATGCTGCCTGCTTGAGAAAGTCACAGCTCGCACTCTGCACTGTTTGATTCTATGTAAGCAGCTTTAGAGAAGTGCTGCTGGATATATATATAATAATATAATATATTATATATATTCATATTAGGGCCGTCCCGAATATCAATTTGTGGATTTCGGTAGCAATCAGCGGTAAAGATAAGCTTTACCAGACATAGACTTTACTTATATATTTAGAATATGTGTGTTCTTTGGGGTGAGGGAATGCCAAAGGCTGTTTAGCAGAGTTCCACTCAGTTTCAAAATCTTCCTATGTTTTTTTTACTTTTGACACAAAGGAACACCATTTCTGAAGAGTTTACAGGAGCAAAAGTAACGAGGAAAGAGCTGAGAGACAAATATTGCAAGTTACAAGGCGTTTCACAAGCTATTCTCGTTTGTCAGGAACATTATTTATGAAGCAGTTACAGTACTATATGCAGCTGCAAGTCACGGATTTTATTGCCACTTTCTGTATCTTATTTGCATACATATCATCTGTTATTTCAAATTATTTATATTTTTGGTGAAGCTTAACGGGAAATGTAATCAGAATGATAAAGTATCAAGCAGGAGGAGACAACGCTGTGACCTCAGAAAGAAATCAAAGAAACCAAATTATTGTGAAATTTACATTTGTTATAGAAATTTACCATTTCATTTTTATTTTATTTTTTATTTACGGCCCATGTGAAGCATTTATAGTATCAAAGCCAAATGTGATGTAGCTTACAGTCATGGGTTCATGGAATCAGTTGTACTCCAGCTATTCATATTCTCTTAGAGGCTCTTTTGGTCATTTGTGACGAGATGTGATTACTTGATGCATCTGAGGAGCACATACATCAAGTAAAATGACCTGACAAATCAAAGTCTTCCTTTTCTCTCATTTCACTTCTGTAACAAAAAGCTTGCCTGGAGCAAGATGGCAAGGTGGTTTAACCCATGGGGATTGCAAAAGCTCTCACTTCAGACTTTGAATAATATCTCTGTATCGGATGCATGTAGTGACTTCAAATCTGTGCAGCGCACCGTTCAGCCGCTACAACGAGCCGTCACTTCTTCTTATAATCCATCCAGGGGCTTGTTAATACATCAAGAAAATATAATAAAAGCAATAATTCAACATTTAATGTACGATTAATGCAAACTATACAAAGGACTCTTAAACCTTACTGCTTGGTGAATGCTGGCTGACATGTTGACTCTCTCCTTTCCAATCACATGCTGTGTTATTAGAAGCTCTGCACCAATGATGGTGTCAAAATGGCGCATGGCTGATTTACAAACGTGGTAGGAGAGATCTGTGCTGTGTCCTGAGCATTTAGACATACTGCAACACAGAATCGACCTTCACAGAATAAATAGATGTCAAGATAGTCATCTGAAGTGATTGAGCTATGAAGAGACATTGTCAGAAGTGACTGCAGTATACATATTCAAACAGTCCATGTTGTGCTGAAAAAATACAAAAAGATATTATTTGCCTGCTTGTACACGTTTAGAGAGTCGAGGCCCCAGTAAAAGAAAAAAGAAATGGGCTCATTTACTGCATGACCTGTAGTGAAAAGATATAAAGACATATGCAAGGCCGAGAACAGAACGCAGTGAAGAGAAATGACACATGAGGTAAGACAAGGAGTCTCAGTGGAATCACAGTGAAGGACAATTTGTATTTTGTCAGGAAGGCTGAGCACTGAGTGTTGTTTCAGCACAGCATCACGTCACTCAGCAGAGAACACACGCGTTGGAGCAGTTGGGAGAAGCCCAGAAGATCAAGCCACAGTGTGCATGTGGAGTGTTGGCCACTGGACACTGGAACCACTGCAGTCGTGTTTTTGATTGAGGCCATAGCTGATGTGTGCTCTTTGGGAGTTTTGGAGCATGGTGTTTTGTATCTGTAAAATCAAGAGCCAGCCGGACTGAGTGACCAGGGGATAATAATTAGTTGAAACTAGAGTTTATTTAGCAGGAAACACAATACAGCTATATACACTACCGTTCAAAAGTTTGGGGTCACTTAGAAATGTCCTTATTTCTCAAAGAAAAGCACTGTTTCTTTCAATGAAGATAACATTAAATTAATCAGAAATACACTCTATACATTGTTAATGTGGTTAATGACTATTCTAGGTGGAAACGTCTGGTTTTTAATGAAATATCTACATAGGAGTATAGAGGCCCATTTACAGCAACTATCACTTCAGCGTTCTAATGGTACATTGTGTTTGCTAATCGCCTTAGAAGACTAATTGATGATTAGAAAACCCTTGAAAACAGTTATGCTGGTGAGAGAAGCTATAAAACTGGCCTTCCTTTGAGCTAGTTGAGTATTTGTGGGTTCGATTATACTCTCAACATGGCCAGAAAAAGAGAACTTTCATGTGAAACTCGCCAGTCTATTCTTGTTCTTAGAAATGAAGGCTATTCCATGCAAGAAATTGCGAAGAAACTGAAAATTGACACGAAATTGTCTGGGTGACCCCAAACTTTTGAACGGTAGTATATATATATATATACACACAGTGTGGGCGATATCCCCCAACATGAGCCCTGTGATGAAACAGAAGCAGCTTTCTGTCTCGCTATCTGACTCTAATTAGTCTTCTGTTTCCTTTTCGTGTTTTCCTGCTTACTGACCCTGACATGATGTGGGAATCCCATTATTTGTATTATACTCAGCTTACCTGTAGTCATTGTGTCTAATGGGAAATGGTTGTGCAACAACTCTCCTTCTCCTGATACAATCGGCCTAAAATACTTCCTATACCAGGGGTATTCAATTAAAATTCCAAAAAGGTCCAGATTAAGAAAATCTCCTCGGGCAAAGTTCCGGAACATTACAATAATATCTAACTTGCGCTATTTAGTGCCATATATATATATATATATATATATATATATATATACACGGTTGTAATTCTGGAGCAGATGGCAGAGTTAGTGGTTAGCGAGCACGTGGTCTGTGGAATAATCTGTGTGCAATTATTGGGGGCTTGCCTGGGCATTTGCGTCAAGCACAAGAGATAATATTTCAATTAGTGCTATCATTGATTGTGCTGGAAGCCCCTTGGCAAAAGCCGTTGTGGTGGAATCTGAGAGTGTGTTAATAGGAAACAGTTGAGCCTCCTGAGAGCAGGAATCGTCATTGGAAATATAGCTGTCATTTCTTTTCTCCTCATGGTTGAGCTGCAAAAGTTCTTTGACCAACTCCTCATCATTCCGTTATCTTGCTCTTGTTTCTGCCTGTCCGCTGAGAAGATATGTAACTACTTTCAAACAAAGGTGACTCGGTCCTTCCAATAGAGGCCGGATGCTTCAGGACATTGAGGTATTAATTCCAAATGTCCCACTGGGGGAGGCCAGAGCGTGGTGATGTTATCTGTATCGCTCCCCTAACCTTGTGATTGATGAATGCAAAGTTAACAGATCGATACAGCTGATATAACTTAAAGGACCTACAGGCTCTCACAGAGAGCTGATAAGAAAGACAGAAGCCTGGGGAAGCTTTGTATTTCTGTTCTCTGTTTACGAGTGCATGCATTTGCATGTCCACGTAGAGGATATCTAAACTCATGAATATTTAACCATGATTTTGAACTAGGAGTTTCCACAGTATCAATGTTATGACAGTCATGTTTCAGTCTTGAGTGATTCAGCTGCAGAAACAAAGCACGTGGCATCCACAGACTCTCCCTGTGTTTGTGAATATTTATGAAATATCGGTTGGCCGAGGAGACCCTCTGTATTATAGTGTAGAGCAGCGGTTCCCAAACCTTTTAGGCCACGCACCCCCTTCTACATCCCAAGCCTATTTATAGCCGCATAAAAATGGGACCAATGAGAGAACAGTTTGCTCGCGCATGGCGTTTGTTTACCAGATTTAGTCCGCTGTTAAATGTTGCAGTGTGAACACAAACCGAACAGAGGGGAAACTGCAACATTGTATCATATTAATCCCTGAATCGGAACAAAGCAAACGAACTACAGGTGTGAAAACGTCCTGAAGCACTACAACAAAGTTTCAATACATTTCAGTTACACAAGGCGTCACTTTTAAAGAGCAATAAGGATGGCGAGGACACACGCACAGGCTCAGAGGCAGATTGCATCACATTTAATTTACACATTTAATTTGCACTGGCATGCTTGGTGTTCAGGTGGCGACGTAAATAAGAGGGCTTCAGACAGCTGTTAGCCAGAACCTCACTGCACACCACGCACTGTGGCTTTGGGCAATCTGCATTGCCAATCCAAGTGAAGCCCAGACCCAGATCATCTTCATCATATTTCCTCTTTTCTTCCCAGTCTGATGCTCACTCTCGTTTCCTCTTTTTTCACCTTGACTCAGCGATTGCTCCTGATTTGTCTGTGCTATTCCTTCCTCCTTTTTGGTCTCCTCCGTCTCTCCGTTTCTCGTCTCCGGATCCCTCTCTCTCTGTCCCTCTCCTCTTTTATGACTGATAGCTTCAGATGTCCCACCTGACAGTTTCCCAGATTTCAGCCAGTTTAGCATATTTTCATGAATGTTGCTGAATGAATGAAGTTAGCTGTTAGCTGACATTAGCTGCACAAGCTAGGCTAGCTAGTGTGTACGAAAGACAGTCTGGCGGAAGGAGCTGAAGTGCATTTATTTATTAAATTGTAAGTTTTTAACTTTAAATTTAAATCTTACAAAGGGAATTTTTATAATTCATGTTTTTATTTTGTGAAAAATCCCACTTAAATTTTTTTAAATTATATTTAATATTAATTATTACACCATTAGACCACCATTACATGTTTCCTCTTGTGCACCCCCTAGAGGCAGCTCGCGCACCACTTTGGGAATCCCTGGTGTAGAGCATCCCCAGCTCGTGTCCTTCTTGACATCTGGGCTGGTGTGTTGTGGTTGCGAGTCTGCTCTAAAGTAGTTTTTTAATTGCAATCCCATCAACAGCAGCTGTCTAAGATGAATCCTGATGCCACAGAGCTCTGTGAATCATCATGATGACCAACAGCAGCTACAATGTGCTGCTACTGCTTTCATCCAATAGTCTCAATCACTCTGACGTGGTTTTACAAATGTTTCTGTCTTTTTTTAAACTACTCTCCACACTACACTACTCTTGTTTTGAAGAAGGTGTGCTTGTTAAAAATAAATGTTTTATTTGTTATAATGACTGGTTATGTGCAACGACAATTATTACTTGTCATTTAAATATCCTCCACCCTCCAGTACAAAATCTTAATTTAGTCAGATTTTCTTTTCCAGTATTTCCACAATATTTTTTAATACACTGGGAGCATTGAGTCTAAATAACAAATAACATTTTGGCAGAACAAGTAGAAGAATATTAGATAATAGAATATCATTAGTGTGTGCATGACTGTTGTTTCAGGACTTCATTTACAACCTGATTCTCTACAAAGCTCCTTGCATTGCTTCAGACTTTACAATGCTCATTAAATTTCATGGAAGCTTATGTAGGCCTGCATTATAATTAATGCTCAACGCTTGAGTGGCAATCTTAATAGTCTTTTAAATGGTCAATACAAAAATGAACGTTTCTCATTAATCAAAATCCCATTGCCGTTATTCCTGCTAAGCCATTTTCTTAGCCTCGTTATTACTAAATACTTATTTCGGCCAAAAGGCCTTTGGCTTAAATTGAAAAATCTCTTTGTTTTCCCTTCTCATAATGTGGAAATCTTTTGGGTGCTAGAAAGTAGAGTACATTGCTTTCCTGAAAATAAGCTTTAAAGATCAATCCCTGCTTCAAAAAAAGCATCTTGGCCACATTCCAAATCTGCAGGAATCCTACAATTCCAAATGGGAGTGCAATAAAAATAGTCATAAAATCAGTGACTACTTTGTGATTCTGCCCTGAACCAAGGCCAAAACACTCACTACATTGTTTAGTGGTACTGTTTGCTAACTACTCATTATTCCACTCAGTAGGAGAAAACAGAAAAGAACATGTAAAAAAGAACAACAGAAAGTTTTATGCCGACAGCCGTGACTGGAGTCATTATGTTTTTGGGTTGTCCGTCCATTCTCGTGAACGAAATATGGACAAAAAAAAGGAACACTTAAATTTCTTCAAATTCCACGTCCACGGTCAAGGTTAAACTGATTAGATTTTGATGGTCAAAGGTTGCTCTGACCTCATGGCCGTAACTCAAGAATTCATATGCTCTTAATGACAATTTCACATAAATGTCTGATAGGATAAAATGATATAGCGATTACATTTTGGACAGACATGGATGTAAACTGCAACATGGTTGGTAGGCAGAGGCATACAACTGTGAGATGGTTTGTAGCTAAGTGTTCCTCAGCGGTGAAAAGCAGAAATGTAATCACATTGGCTTTCTGAGAAAAGATGACATACTGCATTCAACACTATATATGCTATGGTTGGGCCACATTGATACAACAATGTGGTGATGCATAGAGAAAGCAAGAGAAAAAGACAGGGACTGAATATAGCGCAAAATTCATAATAGGTGTTGCATAATTGGCCCTTGGCTAAGCCCCGTCCCCCGCTGCTACTACACCAAGCTGTCAGAGCTACTATGGAGTCCACACTGTCACTAACGGCACTCCATGAAATAATATTGCACAATTTTTGGGAAAAACTAAAAGATTTCAGACAGAAGCAGACATAGGTGTTTACAATATGTGTTTGGAGGATGTATCAGGATGTCAAACTGAGTCCGCAGTGAAAACAGGTTAAAGAGATATCTAAAGATAGAAGCTAAAGCTACAGATCAGTTTTAAAGTGACCCACCACATCACCTGGAGATCCAGTCAGAAGACAATGACATTAAGTAACAACAGTGTTCCTGTAAAGCCGGGGTAGGTCTCTATTCACTGTTACAATCATAAAAAAAGAAAAAGCAGCATGTGTTTACATTCAGTTGACCTTTAGTAGATAGCATAGATATGCTAACACTAGTTAAAATATGCTAACATAGTCTGCTAATGTAAAGGGGAAAGCTGAGAGTTGTCAGACCCCGTTCAGAGCTGGCTTTACTATGCTATGATTGGCCAGTCTGCGTTTGAGGGGCGGGATTTAATGACTCAGTGTGTCTCAGTTTCAGAAGAAAAATACATTTACTACAGTTTTGGACACAATGCATTAGCTGTATTTGTCAGCCACGGATTGTGCTGTGTGCCTTCAACTGGATCAGCCAGGTTTCAAGTGTGTTCAAAAAACACATGCATACAATTTTTGGAAATCAGAGAGTATTGCAGTGAAGAATGTACAGAGCAAAGGCAGATTTACATCCGTCTGCTTTTACTGACCCATATATTCTGAACCAAGCATATCATCACTTACTCTTCCTCTCAAATACACAGGAAGGACATACTTCCTCAAGACACACACTTCTCCGTCTCCTCTAAATGGGTGACTTAGCTTATTTGGACACTTAGCAGATGCAATCTAAAATCCAGCCTCAAATATTGGCCTCCAACTGCTCCATCTTCTCCTCTGGCTCACCTGAAGCCATCTGTCGAGAGGCTGCAGAAGACAAATAAGAGACTCTTGCTTGCAGCGTGCCATCTCTTTCATCTCTTTGTTTTGCAGTATATTAATTGCACACGGTACGCTCACATACCCTGTGTGATCTAGATTCTCTCTTTTCCCAAATCTCAAATCTATTCCCAATTTCTTAACAATTTAATTAAGTTTTAACAGCTCACAATGAGAGCAGGAGAGTTTTGCAACAGTATGAATGCTGACAGATGAATGCTGAGAGACTTGAGTGTTTTTCCTGCTAATGGCGTCACGTTTGATGTGGATATGTCTGTAGGTGAAATACTGCCATCGGCGATCACATGAGAAACAGAATCTTCACTTCTGACCTTGAGAGATTTTCTTTCTACGTCTTGTTAGGACAAACCGGAAATCTCCCCATTCAGCATTGACATAAAGGTTCTCCTTTAGTTTGAAGAGCTTGGTTGTCTAGGTTGTCTTTTTTGAAAAAGCTACTCATTTTAATTGTCAATTAATCTGTTGATTATTTTTGTGATTTAACATTCAGTTGGTGAAATATGAGGAAGCTAAATGTACCAGAATCCATCCTGATTTATACAACTGGCCAGAACAAAAAAAGCGAAACATCACACATTTAAAGCTAGAACCAGCAAATGTTCAGCATTTACACTAAATAAATGACTATAAAGGAATATATTAACATATTGGCAAATACACTACTTTACTTCCTCATCAAGAGTTAGATGACAAGATTGATACTAAATATGAATCTAAAGCCAGCAGGCTATTAGCTTAGCTTAGCATAAAGAATGTAAGCAGGGGGAAACCGCTGGCCTGGCTCTGTCCAAAGTGACATGCTGCTCTCTGGTCATATTTGCTCCTCTCATACAGGTTTATGTAATTGGCCCAATTCTCCCCGTCACTATAAAAGCTGCCACACTTAGCCTGACTAAATGAACATTTAATGCTGTTTGAAGAAGACTTGAAACTAGCATGTTTACAATGTTTACGGAGGTAATGAATCAAGTGAGAAGTAGAGTCATTTTCTCATAGACTTCTATACAACCAGAGGAGCCGCCCCCTGGTGCCCGTTAGAGGATGCAGGTTTAAGTCACTTCATTATTAGCCTCACTTTTCAGAACAGGAGGTTGACTCCTGGTTTGGACACATAAAAACAACTCTGATCATATAACAGTGTGGAAAGTTAATCTGAACAATCTGAACATAGCCTATTACACGCACAATATTTTACTCATTATTTGGGTTGCTGCCCAAACAGCACAGCTCTACCAGTACTAGGAGGACGTGAATGTCATATTATTCCTTTTTGCGTGGTCTCTGAGATCAGCACTGTTCTCCAGCCAATGCATCATGGAATACATGGAATCTTGCCGTTCATAGGCTTCAGCTAACAGCTAACGGCAACAACTACCCTTCTCAACACGGATGAATACATAACTAATCACAGAAGACATGATTGTTGTATTTAGTTTTACAAAGTCTCTAAAAACACACTGTTGTTGTAGGTGGGGCTGAGGTCATTTAAAGTGAGTTTCTAGGCCGTAGTGTTCCAGAGATATTCTCATTAAAGTCAATAGAGTACTTTGATATTGACATAATGTAATTACGACATCGCTGACCTTTTAAAGTGAATTCATTCAAATTATTGAAGTGTTTTTCTGTATTGAAATTAATAATATTTTTGTTGTCGCTGCTGCTTTTCTTACAATTATGATCATATCAACGTCTATCAAGCTCCTGTTTATCCAGTGGTGATGTATTCAGTGTCTGCATTCATTTCTTTCAGTGGCTGTGTTAAGGTGGAACTCCTTCCTGTCTCTATTTCTTTGTTGTTTCAATCTGTTAATCAGCGGTGGTCACACTATTTGTGTTTGACGATGTGGTCAGTGTGTTGTAACCCTCGGGATGTTTGTTAAGATTTGGGGCAACTTTCTATGCTTCTGTAATTTCTTTAGAAGCATTCATGGCCACACCATTGAAACAATTTGCATAATAGATATAACGCTCATAGTTGGTTTACGCTATAATAGGCTAATTGTCCATTGTGGTTCGTGAAAGTGAATGTAGCTTCACAGATGAAGCTTCATATTGAGGGCTGCACATTGTTTACAGTGCCAGCTGTCTCTCAAATATGCAACAGCTGACTAATATCTAGCAGCTTTCTTTGTATCTTACTAAAGTTGTAAGTAATATGCTTTAATGGACAGTAAAATAATAATGAGGTTAACTATTATTTACATTTAGCTTATTTTGTAGATAAGATACAGTTTTATGATAATATTTTCAAACTATTTTTTTCATGTGACGATGAGTTCAATATTCTAATGTTATTTGCACCACAGTGTAGTTTTTTGGATTAGGTTTTCATTTTAGTTCATATAATGAAGCATGCAAGTAAGACTAAACACTAGCACGACAGTGGAGAGGAGGCTCCTCTTGAATTGAGCCTCTGCCCCACAGAACACAATGTTCATGGATGTGTTTGTTCATCTTTTTCCAATAAGTCTGAACATGGGTGCTGATGAGAAGTTTATTGTTCTTATTTTACTGTAGTACAGCTTGTGCGGTGGCAGGAGCCAAAGTCACCCAGTGGGGTGCTACCCCAGATTATTATTTTTTTTTAATGGTGCATTCTGGCTGTAATTTTTATCCCTGGCAAAGGCATCAATTTAGAAAAGTTTTCACAAAAGCATGCACATCTCGACAATAAATACTAGGTACTGGACAGAAAAAACATGTAAAAGATGTAATAAATAGATTCTACTCACTAAATAATGCTCCCAAAGGCACCAATATATGCATGAAAAACATACTCATAAATATCTGTACTATGTATAATCTTTATGCAAGGCCATTTTGTTATTTAAAGGCCACAAGAACCTAATAGTAAAATAATTGTCACTTTCATATTAAAATGTGACTGAACCTTGTCTGTTATTTGCGACCGCACACTGTTATTCTTTACTAATAGAAGTGTCAAAGACAGACAGTCCTCCTGGACAGACAGACCGTCCATCTGCTTTTGCCTCTAAAGCCCGGGACACACTGTGCGTGTGTGTGAGCAGCACGTGTGTGTTGCAGAGCACCTTGCTCTTTATTTTGGCGCCCATGTTAACAGTTTAGAGCTGCGTGTCTACGAGAGATTCAAGGTCTCATACCAGCAGTTCATCATACCAGCAACATAACTACAGTTTCACTGTCTGTATGTGTTGAACATATCACAGACAGCAATCAAGTTCATGTTTATTTTTAACTAAACAGTAGTACATTATACCAGTTTCCTGTTTCAAAATAAAAGCCCCTTTAGTGTCTTTCTCTGAACAGAATCCCCTCATTTGTTAACTAAAGGCTTTCACTCTGAATTTGCAGGATATGTTTGTGGAAAATGCAGTAACTTGCACGGCTCCATAATTTAATGGAGAACCAGCTTTTAATTGTGGTTTGTATTTGTTATTTACAAATGAGCACACACTTCTTAACATTTTTCTGTCTAAAATAGTTATAAATGAGATTTATGATAAAATGAACCATTATAAAAGGCAAAACTATATCTAGAAAGAAGGACTGTCAGCAGCAACCACACTCTCGGTGTGGACACCACAGGCATGAGGGACGCAGCAGGGCAGCCGTCACATGCTGCTCATGCAGGCAGCGTGGCCTGGGCTTACATGTTAGCATGGTGGATGCATTTCCATTCACATCCCCGACACACCGCCTCTCTCTCTCTGTTGTTGTTGTAGCTGACCAGGAACCTGCAGGCCGCTCTTCCAGCTCCACCGTTTCATTTGCACTCTTCATAGTGTGACGGACTTGCAGGTCAATCAGCTTGTTGTGCAAACCTCAGCTATTTGAAGTTTAAAGTCACTTTTAAACTTTCAAACCATTCAATCAAGTTCTCAACACTTCTACTAGAGACATAAAGAGGACTTTGAGACCATTTCTTCCTTTCCTTCTTCAACCAGATTAAGGTGAGTTTATTTGAAACTCCCAATAGGGTCTTTAATTATGATGCAAATTCAGGGTCAATTTGCATTCCATCAAGGGCCCAGGTTTCGTTTAAACATTGGTTGGAACAAGTATGAAGTGGGGGGGTTTGGGGGTCTTTCCCTAGAAATTATGAGCGTCAAACATTTCATTTCCTGCATTCTGGAGACTTTTGCCTCATCATTTTATGGTGGAAATATTTTAATTTATGTAAAAGAAAACATAAAATACAGGCGGCAGGTGACAATTGAAAATATGAATATAGAATGGAACAGAATGCAGTAAGGTTCTCATGCATTCTGTTTTCATTTATAAACTCCTGTGTTTAATAGCTCATATGTTTCATCTTTGCTCATGTTCAAAACATATTCCATATATATATATATGCATGTGTGTGTTATCTAAGAGGTTGTACAATTTTGAGCAAAAAGTTGTGATATTAGGAGATTCAAGTCATAATTTACACAAAATGATGCTTTTTTAAAAATGTATGTCGAGTGGGAGAGAACCACCACTAAAAGCTCCAAAGTGTGTTGAGGATATATGTCCTTGAATACATCAAATCTGGATTTCGATCATCATTTTGGATCCCCTATCTTTCAAGGTCACCCAATCGCACTGTGTTGTTATAATTCACGCTCAGCAGTGTGGGTCTGCATAGACACGGGCAGCTTTATTATCCCCATTATCCACAGCAGGATAACATATGGTAGCATGTGGAAGTTATTTCAATTTGATAGATTGTACAACCATAAACAGTATCAGATCTACTTTTACAATGAATTGATTAAGTCTGATTGTAAATTCAGCTATTCGAGGGGTTAATCATGGAAACCATACACTACCGTTCAAAAGTTTGGGGTCACTTAGAAATGTCCTTATTTCTCAAAGAAAAGCACTGTTTCTTTCAATGAAGATAACATTAAATTAATCAGAAATACACGCTATACATTGTTAATGTGGTTAATGACTATTCTAGGTGGAAACGTCTGGTTTTTAATGAAATATCTACATAGGAGTATCTGGAGCATCACATTTGTGGGTTCAATTATACTGAAAAAGAGAACTTTCATGTGAAACTCGGCAGTCTATTCTTGTTCTTAGAAATGAAGGCTATTCCATGCGAGAAATTGCGAAGAAACTGAAAATTGACACGAAATTGTCTGGGTGACCCCAAACTTTTGACCGGTAGTGTACATATGTCTTTACTTGTGTTTCATGTCATCCCCTCTCTGTCTCCCATCTTTGCTGCTGCTGCTCACTGAATGTGATGTAGTTGTAGTAGACTTGAAATAGCTCGGGGGCGTATTATTTGTCTTTTTTCTTTTCCAACAATTTTGTCATTAACCCCAGTCCAAGAGCTGGTTGACTCTGGTGGAGTCAGGCCTCTACACCCCCCGTCTGCTCCCTGACCGGCTGGTTTCAGAAGAGACACGGCTCAACAGACATGTGGTGAAACAGCACAGTGTAGTTGTCCACTTCTACTGTGAATGACAAACACTGACGAGTACAAGACCCGTGAAAAATACTAGGTCATCAATTTTCAGACCCTATAATAAAGTTGAATAGAATCATTGTGGGCACACACGTATGACTGCTCAAACTCCTTGTGACTTTTTAAAGGATTTACGGACTAGTGTGACGGGTACCAAGGACTCGGCGCATACAAAGCGAAAGCTCTCGTCTGTCTCCTCGTCACTCTCTTGAGGAATCCCTGGATTTCTTTCTGGAAGAGGAAAAAATAAATCTACAAAGCTGATCCAGTAATTTATTTACAAGGAAAGTAACTTACAGAAATACAAACGATTAGAACTGTCTCAGATTGAGACAGTCTTTTCCTTTAGGCTAGTCCACGGCTGTTCGGCAGGCCATGCATCGTTAATGCCCTCTGGGACAGTGGACACCAGCCGGTGTCATCCATAATGTTTTTCTGTTTGAGTGTCCCAGACAGCACAGGGAGAAAAATGGCTAAGGCACTTGCTTTTAGTCTGTTCATCTAGCTCAATATTGGAGATTGACAAAGGCCTATTTGCTCTTATGGTAATAGCTGCGGTGCTTGTTGCTGTATTACATCTGATTGGCTAAAGGTTTCAGCGTGTCTGATTTCCTCCCACAATATGCTTGCACTCTTATGTCTCCCTATCAGCAACTGTCAGCTGAAACCCATTCAGAGAGGCACATAGTCTTATCATAAACGGTGTAATGCATCCTCATGGGGAATGCTTTTTGTGCAGCTTTTCCCCCACTCGGTCTACGCACTCCTACGCAAAGCAGATACGATGGATACGTTCACTGGTGTGTACACAGGTTTCTAAAATAAGGCAAGCCCACACCGGGATCATCAATAGGCTGACACACTGTTGTGCAACCAAGGTTAAAATAATATCTAAATCAGCTGAATTCTGGAAAGTGTGAGACGGAAATGAATCACTCCTGTCTCACTGCAAATATTTTGCAGCACCTCTTTGAAAATCCTGACACGCTGTATATCTCTCCCGCCAGATGGTGGGTCTCTTGGAAGTTGTCTTCACAGGGGTTCTTTTTGCTCTACAACTAGGTACCACAAGCGCAGGGAAATAATAATAATTATTTTCATGTCAATATTTGAAATTAATTATTATTTTCATGTCAATATTTGAAATTAATTATTAGCGTGCAAAGAGATGCTAAGGCCTGCTTGTTTTTTACAAACCTTGGGCTCGTCTGCTTCTGCCTGACCAAAGTGGGTAATTCAAATGAAGCCCTCTTATGGTGCAAAGAATTGCACCATTAAAATCAATACTAATCAATACTATCTGCAGGTGTTGTGATCCTGGAGTTTGTGTTGTGTCTAGCATCCCATGGGACATATACACTCACTGTGAAATATGCATATGACGGTGTGATCCATACAAAACTACTGGAATTAGAGGGCAAGAAGCAGTGTTCAATAGCAATTTTCAACACATTGTATATGGTCATTTTGTCTTGTAAGCAGTCCAGAGATATACCTGTTTTCTGAAGTAGAAATTGAGAAAGAAAATCTTAGGACCTAATCTCAACACTGTTACCTTATTTTTCTATTAACATGCCTCACTTTCAAAAACTGCAGTAACAAGGTTACACAAAAAGAGAGGAGGCATGAACAAAAGCAAAAGCAAAGCAGGGTATTACACCAAGAACACCAATATCATGGTCAACACGCGTTACACCATTATGTGGAGCTCTGTGGTATATTGTCACAGTTTAGGTCATCTCCACCCTTCTGAGGGCAGGTAAACACAACAATAAATGCTATGTACCTTTCTGAGTAACTGCCTTTATCTTATGGTGAGGAATGTCTATCCACGCAATGAGCTGGTCTCTGCACAGGGAAAGAGTTTCAGATATTTGAATGAACATTAAAATAAACAACGTGCCTCTGCAAGATCACAACAGTACATGTACTCTACCTGAGGCTACAAGTTTCTGGAAGTTGAACCGTTTTTTCCCAGCACAACCTGCCCAGAAACTGTGCAAAGCAATTTCAGCAATCATTTTGATGGAACCTCTATTTTACTGCATACAAAAATGCTGCATGCTTCATGCTCTGAGAGAGGATCATCGAAGGCATCGTCAGTATTTCCACATGATATGATCCGCGGTTCCATCATTCCACTTTAATTACAAATTGTTGGGACATCTAGGTGGACCAGTGGTCTAAGAAGCACAATGTGTAACCACAATTTCCTCCGTCCTATGATCTTCCCCCATGTTTTCCTCTTTCACAATCTGCTGTCAGATATCAAATGAAGCCGGAATTTTTTTTTACAAATGCAACAGCCCTCACGTTAGTCTTTGTGTGACAGGTGACAGAACAATGAGATGCTGTTGGACTCCTTGACAAATGACAAAGTGACTTTTTCAGCTTTTCATGTCAAACTCCCATATCTCAGCATACAGTGTGTGTGTGTGTATATATACTTCACAATGGATATAATTGCATTGCATGTACATATTACTCTACCTCCTTGTCAACACTACAGTGTATAGTATTTAGTGGTGGTCTCACTTTGTGCAAGTGTAAAAAGTATTTCATAAACCCTTCCCCTTAACCCCTTAATCAAGTGAAATGCTAATCTCACTGTTTTTCACTTTTATAACACAACTGCAAACACATCCAGATGTCATCGTATTCCTAATCGTCCTATTGATCCCCCAGGCATTTAGTTTTTAGTGTCCTGTTTGAAGCTCAGTAGGTTGGCTCACTAAATTGATAAAAATAATCACACTCATTGCCCTTGGCCAAAGGAGACAGGACCGGTGCTCGAAGATCTAACAGACAGGCTTATTATTAGGCCCAGTCTCAGACATGTTTGACCTTTTAGACTCTCCAACCTGAGCAGTAAGAGCACGTCATTAAGAACTCAAGGTCAGAACAGATTGCAATCAGGTAATGATAGGGAGGCCTTCATGCTTGTCTTCTGAAGAGTTGGTCTTGAGAAGTGTTTAATGTGGCTCCATTTATTGAGGATACTTCTTCCTGTTCCAGGCAATTCCATTGTCCCTCAGTGTTCAGATAGCTGCTTCTCCACTGTAGCCCTTAATGTTTTCATCTATTAAGGTGCAGTGTGTAGGGTTGGGCAGCATTTACCGGTGAGATTGCCACCCACTAAAACTTCTCCCATGTGCCAAGCGTGGAAGAGAACTACGGGCATTTGATTTCTGTGGGCGGGACCAATGTAAACATAATAGGTGGCGCAAGTGAATGTATTGATCAGGCAGATTTATACAATTATAAGCACATCCTCTCTATCTATTCGTAGCATATGCGTGTCGGAGGTTTTACTGATGTGGAAACAACAGTGAAGTCTTTGAAGTCCTTTATTCTGGGGCGCTGCCAAGATGAGGACACAATGTCGTCCAGCAGAGCCATACAAGTAAACATGATACAAACATTTGGGCTCATTCACATGTTAAGTAGCCTACATGTCCTAATCATTGAAACATTGAAATGTGTAGTCTACCTTAAAAAAATATTCTTTACTGTCACTCAGCGCTGACCGTGGAAGTTCTGTGCATGCTTTTCTGATTTAGACAGTTACTATTGTTGCAACACTCTCTTAGAAGGCTCTGTTTGGGTTTACAGGGTATAGATCATGCAGGCAATGCTCCTGAAATGGGGCAGCTCTGTGGGCGGAAACATGGCGGCCAGCTGAGTGAAGAGAAGTTGCTCCGTGTGTAGATATTGATGACTCTCCTAAGATAACAGAAACCCAATGATTCTTATTTTCAGGTGATTTTACACTAAAGAAAACATACTTAATAATATTATATTCAATTTCCAATGAAAGATCCCCCTAAATAGTACACGCTGTCCCTTTCAGTAGAAAACAAATCAAACTATTGATTTCAGTTGTTCTTTGAGATGGCAACACGTACTCTGCATTCCAGTATGAAACCCCGTTACCGGGCTATAACCTATGTCTGAAAATCTACTCAACATTGTGCAGTTAGGAACAATTATTTTTGTTTAATTCATTTAAATTGGGAAAACCAAATATGAAATAACTTATATTGATAACACCAGTTTCAATATAACCTTGTGCCAAATTCACATTTAGAAATAATTTATTTAGCAATTAACAGACACAGAAAATGTTATGAGTTAGACACCATCAGCATGAAAAATAAATAAATGAAATTCATGAAAGTCAGATACTGGCTCTAGTTCTGTTCTTTGAAAGGTGTCTCACCAAGCAAACAGAGCCTGTAGCTCCTGCTTGGGCTGCCTGACTCACATTTCTTATTTTCCTTATTAAATGAATGGGACATTTGAAGTTATGGCAAAAATTGTTGCTTAACTAAGCCAAGCAAGCTAGTAAAGTTATTTAACAGTAACTACGTGGTTGTGATTTGAAATCCCCCACAAACCCCCTGCAGCATGCCGTAGGGGAGGCTTGTGATTAGGATTTCTCTTAAGTGGCTCTCCCGCCTACATGAGTAACTGCATCATTTTGGTTTTCACATCAAATTCTACACAGGCAAAACTATGCAGGGGCAAATCTGTATTAATCAAATCACATTCTAAGCTCTGGAAAGTCCTAATCTCCTCCCAGATATGATGAGGTCCTCCAGCCAGTGCATGTTAGTGGCGATGCTGGATCCTCTTGCAGTGAATTTGTAAAGTCTTGTCATCGGCTTCCATCAAAGGGATAAAGTAAAAGTGGCTCTAGTGTGGTGCTTGGCAATCACTCCTCCTCCTCCACTCCTGTTTCCCGGCCAAAGCCAGAGGTGGAAGCTTGACCATCAATATTCCCCCACTTCTCTGCCTTCCCTTCCAGTCTTGTCCCAGACAGATAATTGCTTTATTAGATTTATTAGAGCAGTGGACCCACCAAATCTAATGCTACGCCTTGTTCAAAGTGGGAAATCGCATATTCCCACCTCTACAGTTTCAGGTCATCAAGCTAAAAAAATCTGTGAAAAAACACAGTAGTTTATGAGATATTTAAAAAATAAATTAGATATACAATTGGACAGCCCGGTTGGGCAATATGATTATATATATATATTTGAAAAATCATATGTATTTCATTTATTCTCGCGCAATGTTGTAAAAACCAGCAGCCAAACTCCGTTACTGCAGTATTTATATCATTTGGATGACGCTTTACCAATGATGTGGTAGAGACCTGTCAATCAGTGTGTAGCCCCGCCCTAAAGCATACCCTGCTTTATGGTCTGTTTGACTCTAAATGGACCATCATTTACTAAATGAACATCATGCTGTATTGAAGAAGACTTGAAACTAGAGATTGAGACCATAAACTCATGTTTACAATGTTTACTGAGGTAATAAATCAAGAGAGAAGTAGAGTCATTTTCTCATAGACTTCTATACAACCAGAGGAGTCGCCCCCTGGTGGACACTAGAGAGAATGAAAATGTTAGGCACTTCAGCATTAGCCTCATTTTTCAGAACCGGATGTTGCCGCCTGGTTTGGACTTTGTTTGGCTACTAAAATTCAAACAAGGACCAGAAAACATGTCCTGAAAAGTTTGCCACACGTCGTTCCCCACTACAGGCTCAAACACAACAAACCTATCCTACCACCTGTAAGAAACCCATGAGAGCCAGTACAGCGACAGCCAGAAGATGAAGGATGACTGAGGAGTGAAGTTGTGGTAACCATCAGCCTCAGACATTAAAAGAGACCTTTCAGGGTCCAACATTAATCATGAGTGAATAAATGCAACAACTCCAAGAGACCCAAGCCAAGTTCCCGTGTCTTGCTTCCCACCTGCTGATTAAAGTGAAGGGAGTTAGACCCAAAGTTAGTGACAACCTTTGCTGCTCCTCAGAGTTCTGCTCAGTTTTGCCTCCATACAAAAATAACTTGAGTTTTCAAATTACATAAATTATTATATTTTCATTCTGGTCATGTCTTTTCATGTATTGAACGGTCACACAGAAGTCTGCCTTTTCTGTATTGCTTTACATAATATTATATATTATAATATAATGTAATTATATTTGGGCCACCAAGTTCTGGTGATGAGTTGCCCATAGGGTCAGTGCTTCAAAATATTAGCGTCTTCCCTACATCTGAGGCACTTTTTTCAAAAGAAAATATATTCATATTGTCAAAAAATATTTGTTGCATCAGTGATATTTATTAGTGATAATGTTGTTACAGTCAGAACCAGAACCAAAGAACACCACACATGTGTTCATTTACTACCGTGTGCACAGGCATCTGTTTTCCAGATAATGATGAAGCAAATGAAGTTGTTTGAGTTTAAGGTGAAAAGTTCAACTAACCCATCAACATCACAAACACATGTGCAAATTAAATCAAATGACAAAGAACCAGATAAACCTGAACAAACAACTAAAATGAAATGTGTGACGTCCTGGGAGGCAAAGTATCCCGGCTTCTCTGAGCTCGAGGGGAAATTTCATGTGTACATTTTGTATTCATTGTTCTTTATTGGGTGAAGTATTCCTTTAATAATGAAAAACGCATTTAAAAATCTGCATTGAGCACCTTTAATTCACACAGGAGTAAATTAACTTATTTGACAACTTGTTTATTGAATTTCCAGAAAATATGCTATATCGTGATATATATGGTTAAAAAAATATGAAATGACATCAGGAGAGAGGATTTTGGCACTAATGCCTGGTGAAATTCTGTAGATGGTTAGTAAAAGTATAATTACTCTCAATTGATTTGTATTTGGCAGATAATCTTTGGTTTAAATTAAAGGAAGAGTTTGACATTTTGGGAAATAAGCTTAACTTCTTTTTTGCTAGGAGTAAGCTTATAGTTTCTGTCTCCCTTTACATTCTACACCTGTTCATCAAAAGGGTGGAACTGACTGAATGAGACCTGTGACAGACACATTTTGCCCAAAGCTATTTTGACAAAATAGTTGGTTTCTTTTTATTTATAGTATACATTTTTTCCATTTCTTTACCTCCCTACATGGATATTTTTTGGGTTGTCAATCTGATGACAAAGAAAAGGTTTTTGTAAAACAATGCATGACATGTGAATTTTGTGAATTTTGTAAAAATCCATCTTATGTGTCTTGAGAATTAGAAAGTAAAAGTAAAAAGTAAAAGACGTTTTCCCCCCCAGATAGGCAGTCTGATGCTGAATGTCTGTCTTTCCACCATTAACGAAGCACAAAATGTATCCGTATGTCTGCAGAGGGAAAAGATGGGGGAGAAAGGGCAGGTGAACCAGCAGGGGTCATGTTCAGCCACCTTGAGCAGCATTGTAGGTCTTAAAGCGGTGTGGGAGGTCGATGAAGGATCTGTACAGGCTGTATTAACGTTAGAAACAAGATTATCTCGTGTACAGTGGCGGCTGGTGGAAGATGTTCTAGGTAGGGCCATCCAATCAATGTCAGCAAACATCCCAGAATGATTTAATGCAAACAAATGAAGGTATCAAACATGCATTACTACTTTACAGTTAAATATTTAACATTTATTCCAACATGAAAAAAAGCAGTAAATAACACTTTGATAAACACGTCAGGACATCTTATTGTAGTCACCCTCGCAGGGAATTCAGTATAATATATATATATATATATATATACACAGTATAATAATCATATCATTTTTTTATTATACTATATTTATCCCGTTAAGGGGGAAATTTGTCTCTGCATTTGACCCATCCCTGTATGTAGAGAGCAGAGGGCTGCCTATGACAGGCGCCCGGGAACTAATTAATACTAATATTCAGTATAATATAAAACACCCACATACATATATAGATATATATAGATATAAGCTATGATGATTTTTCACTGTTAATTTACCATCTCTATTAAATGTTGATGCCTCCATGACCAAGTTAAGAAGAAAAGATGTTCACTTTGTCTAATATGTAGCTTGACAGAGTTCTCCATGTGTGCCCTGGTGTTGTCATGTTTCCTTACCTCCTCCTCCCTCACTCCCTAACTGTCCGTGCTGGATCTGTCCCTGTTGTTTTAAAAAGCTAAATAAGTTATTAGCATGACTGCATCCAGCTAGCCAAACCTGTCTGGTACAGCTAGTAGAGCTTTGCATGTACACAAACGAATTTGGCCCCACGCTGAATCTATTTGAGGACGCTGATTGGCTAAATTGTATGTCACTCATTTATATCTTTAATCAGCAATTAGCTAAACTGCTTCATAGACCTGCTTCTTTTGGGCCAATTCTCGATGGCCCCAGCGCTGCGGAGAGGAGAGGATGGGCAGGAAAAGCATCTATTTTGCGCAGATATCATATTTTACACATATTACTGGGTACATTCCTTAGTTCAAAAACACAAATATTGACAATTTGTATAATTTATTATTATTATAATTTAATTTATTTGTGGCTCAAGGTGGGGCCAGGCCCCATGGCCCTCTACTGGCCAGTCGCCACTGCTTATACAGACGAGAGAGAGAACACAAGCTTGTTTTTCTGTCGTTACAGTACAATCTTCAGATCCGTCATGCTCTGGGGGGAAAAGGTCTCCCAGTCCCGAAAATGAGACACTGGGAATTCTTGCATTGGTGTTAATATTTAGTTTTGCAAGTAGAACACGTTTTAAATAATGATATAATAAACCGTAATAAGCAGGGATTGCACATAAAAAAAACCCGGATTGACGTGCAGGGCAGAATAACAAATATTTATCATCTTTGAAATACCAGCTATTATTTCTTATTCCCAAATGCTGACGGAAAGTACAAAGTATGATCAATATTTTTTCATTATGTTCTCACACGCCTTCGTCAGGCTTAAATAGAAACCTGCTGTTCCCTTTTTCTTCTTCTTGTTTTGCTTGTTTCTCCCCAACTGAAGTTGTGTTTTGGCCCTCCACACACACACACACACACACACAGACACACCTAATCACACACACACACACACACACACACACACACACACACACACACACACACACACACACACACACACACACACACACACACACACACACACACACACACACACACACACAGGGTACAAACAGTACAGCTCTTTCCAGGTCAGACGAGAGCTGAACAGCATGTTGCCTAATCAGGTGCTATAAGTTGCACTGTCTCTGTTAGTGAAGAAGAAAGCTTAAAATATGGGTCTATAATAGGATTGTGTTGCCATGCAAACAGTGTCTGGTCAGTGAAGCGATGGTTTAGATCACTTACACAAGTCCTGAACACACTGGGCAATTGAATAGAATAGGGAGGGCAGTCGGACCTGTCGCACTAAGGAAGGAATTCTTCATGCGTCTCATGCTAATCCAGTGTGTTCCACTTTTGCCGACACAAAAGAGCTTCCCAAAGAGCTTGGCGCTCCGAGGATGAAGGAGGAACCTGTCACACGTGCAGAATGGTAAACACAGTCCTCATCAGGGCTGCATGCTGAAGGTTCTGTTGCAGAGTACCAGATCGATATCACCAATTATCAGAACATGTTGAGGCAAACACTGCCAGCGACATCCCAGAGTTTCTCCATTTCCAGCACCAGCTCAAAGAAAATCAGTAAGCACTTGTTCTTCAGGAGAAGTACAACCCCATTGTTTTTCATAGATCTGTGAATCTATAGACAAATCTGTAAATGTATACATAGATCTGTGAATGAATAGACAAATCCGTAAATGTATACATAGATCTGTGAATGAATAGACAAATCTGTAAATGTGTACATAGATCTGTGAATGAATAGACAAATCTGTAAATGTGTACATAGACATTATTGGCTGAAAAGTGTATTTTGCTCAAAGAGATGGAAATACAGACATGTCATCAGTTACAACTCAGCAGGCCTCCCAGTTGGCTGTATTTTCAAACATGACTTGCTACACACTGCAGTGGCAGAGATCTGATGTGTGTGGAAATGTGTCTTTACCGCTCTCTCGTCTCCGTAGCAATACTTCCAGCTCTTGGAGCAGGATTAGACTTTTCAGCTAAAAAACATTTACCGTTTTTTTTTTTTTTAATATTTACAAACCTGATAACAGACACGCCGATTGAGATATAGTTACACCACTCTCCACACGGATTTGCAATTTTGCTGCAATAATGGCCCCAAACAAGGACTCATCATTCCCTCATCAAGTCACCTCAGAGGATTGTGGTAGTTTGCAACACCTTGGTACTTCAAATCAAACATATCAAATGATAACCACACATAGTCCTACAAGGAGGCAAAAGCTTTTTTGAATTTGAAACTAGTGTCCAATGGCATTCAGGGGTCAGCTTTAGCACTAAACCCAGCTCCTATAGGAATATATTTAGTTTTCTATGTCAAGGAGAAAAGGCACACAGGTAGTTATGTGAGTCTTTTGAAGTGAGAGAGCAAAAGCAGTGCTAGATATAACAAGGCAGCTGGAAGTCTCAAGATTTTGAGAGTAGAATTGTCATGAAGTTTGGCTGTCGTGACCATTACGCATACTCTTTAAATAAACATACACTTGTTCTCTACAGCCATGTCATCCCTGTTAAAGACATACACCTCTGTGACATGTTATGATTGCATCTAGCACAAAAATGATTTAGCCTATACTGAAATCTAGATTTGTCTGTATTTCTATACCTTATATAGTTAATGTGAATGTTTTCGCAAACAGTCACCATTTTACACATCCAACAGATACAAAGTAACATCATTTTGATTCGTGTTTCTGTGCACCTGGCGAATTGAAACCCAATATCTACTCTTCTTCTTGCTCCGTTTTTGTTTGCCACCACCCCCTGAGGGAAATATATGTTTCTTTAGCTACTAAATGCTCTACTTTGTTCACCAGTTCGTCGCTAACTTTGTTCAGCAGGTAGTGTGCAGTCATTTTTTCAGTGATAACCAATCGGCATCCTCCGGTTCTGAAGCGTGAAGCCAATGCAAAAGTGTATTAAACTTGCATTCTCTCTAATGTCCATCAGGGGGCGACTGCTTCTTCAGTCAGATTGTAGTCAATGTAGTCAGATCTCAGTCAATGAGAAAGTTACTTCTTCTCACTTAATTTTCTACCTCAGGAAACATAGAAAACATGACGATTACATCCACTTCTTATGCAGCAGCTGCTGCAAACCATGTAGCTGACACCAGTATGACTGATCCAAACCGGTAGCAAGTATTGGTGTAACGGACCACTATCGATCCGTGATCCATATAGATTTATTACACAGTTTAACGTTAACCATCACAGTGTGAAAAAAGTTTTACTGACAATGTTTCCGCTAATATTCAGTAAAATATGTCATCAGGACATCAGCATTTATGCTTTTCTAGTCGCTGGTCTCTGATAGTGTTACAATGCAAACAACCAATCCGTGTTTAAATTGACAGGAGGAGAGCTAGTTAACGATAACAGCACCGCTAACGGCTAACAAACGAAGGTTTCATTCACCACATTATTTTGCATTCAGGCTCTGTTCAGTGAAACAGTAGAGTAGAGGACAAGGTCAATTATCACGTTATCATGATGTGTTCACATGTAAACTCGGTAAACGTAGTGTTGGTGAGAAACTTGAATAAATCAATTTTTTTTAAGATGTTTCCACAACAACATAAATAGATATTAGAGATGAATTATGAGCTGTTTACACTAGTTCCAACAATACATCATTAAAACTACTAATGACTACCATAAAAATGCAATTATTTTATTTCCTTATCATCTGAAGAAAAAAAACACTATAGATGACTATAACAAAGCAAAAAGAACATTTAGAACTTCAGAGACGTTGAAATGTTTTTTGGGATGGTTGCAAAAACGATAAATTGTCTGGAGCCTTGTAGACCAGCTGCTATAATCAAACAACAAAGAGATCTTTATATGTCAATATGGACCATCAATTAGTATCTGCTGCAAAAAAATGTGATCAGGGATCTCTACAAATTATATTTGCTCCCTTTTTTCTTTTGTGCTCATCTGATCCGTCACTCTGATCCGTGATAAGATCCAAACCGTGAGTTTTATGATCCGTTGCACCACTACAGGCCATAGAACCAAAACAAGGAGCTGAAAGAGGCAAGAATGCTCCATAAAGCTAAAGGGTGATACTTGTTTGCTATTAGCAACTGCTTTAACATTATACAGTCATTCAATACTTTTTAATGTAAAAACATTGATTCCTTCATTTTAAAATACACAGAAACAGTTTGGACCATTAAGAAGTGCGTATGCCATTTTGCAGAATATCAATATAATGTGAGATAACCGACTTGTCATGGATCGTCACATAGTTGATATGAAATCTTCCTCCCTCATTCAACTTCTGCTCCATCATAGTTTGCATGAGAATACTCTACTGGAATCAGTGATAGTCTCATCCTTCTAAAAGGAGCTGGGTTGTTGTTTACTGACTAAGCAGACATCCTGATTTTACTCTGTATTGATGACTGTTCATCAAATTAAAGGGATCAGTTAAACCCAAAGAGAAATATGAAAGATCATTCTAAGCAGTGTGCAAACCAGGAGAGCATCCATCGACAGCGTGTAATCCTATTACAAGACGCATAGATGAGCAGACTTCATACTGCAAATCTAATAGAGGCCACTCTGTTCGGAGAGTAAGCATTTTTTCCCCCTCGCCTGACCAAGGACCACTGTGCTTGCTGAGCGACAGCAATTCCCCTCATTGCCCCACTGCTTGTTGAAAACACAGTGTACCTTGCTCTTTTTGTCAGTACTTTTATGTGGGATATACGGTTAGTAGCCAGCGATGTAATTCATGAGTCCACAGGCCTTTTTAACCCATAGAAAGCTTTGTCTGCCTTGAGCTCTGTCAACACCTTTTACATTTTCCTCAATCTGTCTGATTAAGTCTGACTGCTGGCAAGTAGCACTGTATTAGCATCGGGGTAATCTCTAGTGTCATTTTATGTTTTTTTACTATCAACATCAAAGTCAACAAAAAGCCATATAATTACCATATCATACATTTTTCAATAGGGAAACCACAAAACTTGCCCAATAATCTTACAGATTGCTGTGGGTAAAATTATTATTTTCTTTTACCAAGCAGAGTTTGGGGATTATCTGATTTGTAAGAAGTAGCAATTGTCTTGCAGTTGTTTTGTTTCTCCTAAATGACATTGTTGTGATGAGCCAGTACAGTGAGTGCAACATAACAAGCTTGCTGTATAGTTTATAATTGAATTACTTATATAGCAATCAAATAAACAAGGATAGTCTATAACTGGATTGTTGTCCAAATGTGGATTAGGATGGAATAATGTTACTTTTCATTAGTATTTGCAGTGGATATACTTCGACATATTGTTGGCATTCATTACAACATTACTGGAAATCCACATGGGATTCTTAAGAAGGGTCTTGAGATGGATAGAAATAGAATAGGAGTAGAACGGACGTTCCTAGTCAAATTAACGTTTTATGTGTACTGTTGCCATTGCACCCATTATAATTTCCATATCAACTAAAGTTAAAGTAGCAGGCTCACTCAGGTGACGTATTGCAGTAACGACTAAAACATGCAGTGGGTTAGTAATGTCGAAGCCTGGAGAGCCAGAGTCAATGAGTAAAGTTAAACAACTTAATGCTTCGTCCACTCAGACTTGTCACAGTGTAGGAGAGCACATTGCTATGACCAGATGAGTGACAACTTTGTACGGCTCATTTTCTGCAACAAGTGTACCAATACAGCATGGCGATATTAGCTAGCTACAATTAGCAAGGTGGTAAGCTAGCTATCTTTGTAATTCCAGCATGCTTTAATGCTACACTGGTTACAGAAAATGAGCTGAACAGTGGCCTGGTGGCAGGTAGCAGTGCTGGGTGTAACTGTCCCTCCACCTCACCCCCACCGCTCCAGAGAAGGACAAGCTACCTAGCTAGCGAGCCAGCCATCCGTCTACACTCTTACCGGCGAGCTGCAACAACACTCTGCAGCCCACTGACAAGTATTGTCACCAAAACAACAATCGCCATTTTCTTTTATAGTCATCCAATAAAACAGATTATATATTAAGTAGATCTTCCATTTAAATTAAAGTTAACATTCAGGTTTTTCTTACAGTAATAAACTGCACCTGCAGTTTTTTGGTGTGTACCTCAAGGCCTAGTACTTGAGGGATATTTGTAAATAAACTAAAGATTATGCGCATATCTTTTATCTAAAATCATTTTTCACCTTTGATTTTCCATTTGAATTGTCACCCGATTATGGAGCACATGTTTCTATCCACCCTCAATGTTTATCACTCATACATCCGCTTAAAAATAATTAATCACTTCATCTTGAGTCCATTTCCTACTTTCCTCACCAAACTCAGCCATACCCCTTTTCTCTCACATTTCAAAGGACTAGTTTGAATTATGAACCGTTCTGCACAGTGTGACTTGACCTGGTTTGTTTACCAATGTGAAGAACAATATGGAGTGAAATCCCCTCCATCAAAAACAAAATCTCCTGTCATTAACTTGAAAAGCCCTTGAACTACAGCTCTCAGAAGGTTGGCTAGCGGCTCACTGCACAGTAGAATAAAGTGTGATTAGCTGAACAAATTGAAAATGGAGTTGTGTAATTTCATACTTGAAAGAAGGAGAAAAAAAGGAGAATAGCAGAAAAAGATTACTGGGATGTCCACATATATTCATCATGATCATGTTTACCCTGTGGTTGTTAATGCAATTCAAAGCTTGTAATTTCCCTCTCTCCGACAAAAGGAACTGGATTACAGGGATTGGACTGAGAGCATCTGTATGCAACAAGCAGACCTAGTGCACTTAGCAACAGCAGCTCTACAAGCGGGTCCTTATAGTACCCCACTGCCACATGCACAACCACACAAACAAACACATATCCACCTGGTTCAGCAGGCCAGTTAAGGTCATGGATGCTATCCTGGTGCCTGTCAGACTGAAGAAAAATTAAAGCCGTGCAGACAAAGCTGCAGAGAGGTGCTTACTGCATCATGCCGATAACGTCCTCTTGCCTGGTGCTACCGGCTCCCTCCCACCGCTCCTTTGTTGAGACTTTTAAGATACTGCGTGACTGGCTCGGAGGGGGGCGGGGGGTTCCCACCTTCTCAGCACTGACACATTGCAACGCCGATCCTGTTTGTATGTTTATGTAGGGGTATGTGTGAGACTGGTAGAGGCCCCTGTTACGATTCAGAGTTCAGTGCGTGTTTGTAGACGGTTGATATGGACTTGCTTTGCATGAGGGTCAGTCTACACGTACATGGTCTCTCGAAAAATTGAGGAGAGCTCGGACACTTGCAGCATATTAAATGGTTTCTACAGTATGTGCTTGTAATGTCACCGGACTCAGGGTTGATCTGGTATAGTAGAGCAGACAGCGTTGTGTCTGCTAATTCTCCCCTGCTGCAGCCAGCACTTTATACATCAGGATTTACCTGACCCTTCAGCTTAGAGCAGCGCACTATCCAGTTGCTCAGAATCCCCTGCCAGATGATTTATGCATTTTAATTTCGGTTGTGTGTAGGCTACTTGAGATCAAGACAGAAACAGCAACCACGTCTGGTAGTAAAAGAGAGCTATTTTTAAATTATTTAAACTCAGAAAAACCAAGGCAATTATGACAATCTCTATCAAACCCACAAATTTACAGATACAAATATGGAAAATGTAACACTAAAGTGGTTATTTTTAAACTCTGATTTTCACATATTGGAAATATTTGAGAATAGATATTGCACTACGTGTGGATTTTTTACCATCATATCAGCACTGGAGTCATTTAATAAGCCATTCTATGACATAGATGCATATTTTTATGTGTGGTGAACATTATTGCTTTGTGCTCGTGTGACTTCTTAACCTTCTGCTTGCAGTGTGTTTGCATTGTATTTGGTCAGGTGGGTGTGTATATGAACGGATAAAACAATTACCTGTCCTTCAGCCGAGGCTTCAACATTGCGAGCTGATTCGCCGTGAGTGAGCCAACGGATCAAACACACGTGAAAGACTTGATGGACTGGTAAATAGCATTCTCTGTTCTCCTGGCAAGCCCACCGATTTTCCCTGTCCTCAAGAGAGAGGTGAAAAAGGTTGGCGGTAAAGCTTGGGAGAAAAACAGGCCATGTAAAAAGAAAAGTGACTCATCTTTCTATTCACTGGAATACACTTTTGTATGTAAGCAACAATATAACGTGAGAACACAATATGAAACAGCCTTCATCATGCAATCGTTCTCACCTCACTCCTAACCCATGTCCAATCAGAAATGGCAATATTCCTTTGATTAAAGACATTAATATTACATGTGGCACTGAGTACTCATTCACTGCTTGCATGCTTCAAACACATTTATTTGGGCTGTGATATAACGCTGCCCATAAAATAGAGTGGTAATGACTCAAAGGTCAGCGGCAAAAGTCCTGGTAGAGGTGCCATTTGTTTCTTAATACCCAGAGAAACTCTAACATTATTGATCTCCTGCACCGTATGACTTTGAAAAGTAATTACTAGGTTATGTATGATGAGATTTTCCTCCCCAAGGGATGACTTTATTACTACAATAAAACATCCTCCCTCCACCTCAAAAGAAATACAAGGTAGTCGTTACAGCATGCCTGTTGTTTGCATGGAGACAGGATGGGCAGTTTCCATGACAGGCCCAATTTATTTATCGCAGCTATACAAGTAAGCGAGTGAAGGGGGTTGGTAAATGAGGTATAAAGGAAACGTTCTCCTCACAAGCCCACGGACAACATATTCTCTCTCACAATACAGACCACATCTGCATTTCACGCTGTGATTTCGTCTCTCGCAGGGGGCCCAACCTGTTTATTCCTAAGAACAGTAAAGCTGCCCTCTCGCCACTTATGGAGAGAAAGAACAAGATGAGGGAAATAAAGGATGGAGGTGAGGAGAGGAAAGGAGGGAAAAGTGAGAGAGTGAAAAGGGAAAATGGGGTGGAGCAAGGGGGGAGAGAACGGGAGAGTTATGATTACTATGCTCCATGCTGTTTCACATGGCTCCTCTTCCCAATAGCCCGAAGCGACCGGGCCTCAGATTTGGGCTGCCAACCAAAAGGTGGATATCAGCATTCCTTTGAGCCTTCCTTCCTCCTTCAACCCTAACCAGACTTCACACACACTGCTTCTTTCAACTTAGTCCGTGTTTGCTGGTCTTTGAAGTGAGGGCTACGTGATGCTTTTTACATGCAGTTTGAAATTCCTGAATGTGGTTGAAGTGTAGACTTTAAGCTTTAATTCAATGCATATAACAAAAAAATCACTAACTGTTTAGGAATTACAGCCATTTCTACACAGTCATCCAGTCATTTCAGAGGCTCAAAAGTAATTGGACAGACTTAATTGTGAATATAATCATTATTTTTAATACTTTGAGGAAAATCCTTTGCAGTCAATGACTGCCTGAAGTCTGGCACCATAAACATCACCAAACGCTGAGTTTCCTCCCTTGAGATGCTTTGCCAGACCTTTTACTGCAGCCTCCTTCAGCTGCTGCCCCGTTTGTGGGTCTTTCTGCCATTAGTTTTATCTTAAGTGAAAAGCTGCTCGCTTGGGTTGAGATCAGGTGACTGACTTGGCCATTGAAGAATATTCCATTCTTTGCCATAAGAAGCTCTTGGGTTGTTTTCACAGTATGTTTTAGGTCATAATCCATCTGCACTGTGAGGCGCCGTCCAATCAGTTTTGTAGCATCAGGCTGAATCTGAGTAGATAGTTTAGCTCTAAACACCTCAGAACTCATCCTGCTGCTTCTATCAGCTGTGACATCACCAATGAACACAGTGACCCAGTTCCATTGGCAGCCAAAGCACTGCCTCCACCATGTTAAACAGATGATGTGGTTTGTTTCAGATCATGAGCCGTTCCTTTCCTTCTCCACACTTTTCTCTTCCCATCATTCTGGTACAAGTTCATCTTGGTTTCATCTGTCGAAAGAATCTTTTTCCAAAACTGGTCAGGCTTTCTCAGATGTTTTCTGTTAAAGTCTATTCGAGCCTTCCTGTTCTTCAGTGTTACCAGTGGTTTGCACCTTGTCGTAAACCCTCTGTATTTAGATTCATGAAGACGTCTCTTGATTGTAGACTTTAACAATGGCACGTCTACCTCCTCCAGAGTATTTTTGACTTCGGTAGATGTTAGGAAGGGGTTTTTCTTCACCAAGTGTTACGTTCCCCTTTTAGCGTCTAAGGCAGGGGTCACCAATTGGCGGACCGCGGTCCGGATCCGGACCCAGACGCCGTTGTATCCGGACCCAGGACCTAAAACCAATAGATAATTGAGAAGTATTACATTTTGACGGAGCGCTTCTATTTTAACCTGCGCAGCTTTTCCAGCATTTACGACACTTATTCAGACCAATGCGTTGTAAATCACATCACGTGATGCAGCTCAGCCAATCAAATATGGGTATTCTGACAAGTTTCCTGACTTGAGTGAGATGTTTACACACCGTGACACACGGGGCTGAGACGAGGAAATAGTAAGAAGAGCAGGAGAAAAGTTAGTGTCTACAAGAAGTTAATTTACATGACGTTCTCCAAAGAGAGAAAAGTTGTCAGACCATAGTTTTAAACCAAGACCGGGCAGACTTGTTTCGGTAAATTCTTCTAACGGGCAGATTAAAAACAGTATGTCTCATATTGAGTAAACATACCTTCTCACATCTGAAATGAAGACACAGAATATAAAGCTAAGAGCTCAATATGATCAGAATCTTAATACATTAATTCATTGTCCAATGATGTTAACAGAGAGAATACAGCTGAATCAAGTGATTTAATAACCACAGATATCCCATGCACACTAATTTCTCTTGTTAGAAGATGAGAAAAATATAACATTTTTGATTGACATCACTTCACACCTGAATTAACTGAATTTAAAGCTGCAGGACAAATCAGTGAAATTAATTTTTCTAAGATTAACTTTATTTTAAGATGCACATTTTTCAAAAGCTGTTATGTCAGTTATTCTTTAATGCAGCCCTTATTTTACTTGAAGTGAGAAGAACATTTATTTATGTATTTCTATGTTTTATTTATAATCCATCCAGTTACATTTGAAAACTGAGAATAATAATTGTTAAAATATAATTGATGTGTACTTTCTTTATTTGATTTGACAGTTGTTGACTACACAGAGAGGTTGTTACTACTGCTATACTTCTTGAATATAAATATATATATATATATATATGGCACTAAATAGTGCAAGTTAGTCTGGAGCCGCAAAAGCTATTTGATGTCAGCTTATAAAGTTGTATATATAGTTATATTATATATACAAAAACTATAGTTTGTTGTTTATTTATCAAATTATATAACAAGAATAAAGACACTTGTTGACATTTTATTGCTATTTTACGTGTTATAACAAACAAACAAACTCTTATGAAGAGAGTTTGCTGCAGCAGTTGAGGAATCGCTCTTTATTGCTCATCTCCAGCGTGACACTTTTCAGCAAATGCTGTGTTTGTTCTGGAAGTGACTTTCAACATTACATTTTTTGTTGTTTGCAAATTTCTCACCACATATCAAGCATACAGGTAAGCCAGCATCGTTCGCAGTGAAAGCAAATGAATACGTCCACGCAGAATTAAACTATTTTCCTCCATGACTTTTCTTCTTTTGGATTTACCCATTGATAGTTTACCAAGGGCGGACTGAGGGCTGAGGTCTGCAAATCATGATCAGCCAACTACGAGGAAAGGCGCTTTACAACGTAAGATGCAAGTGGCGGATCGTGTAGCGCGGCCGTTTTTGGATATATTACTATTTTGCTCGACAGGGTTCGAATCCAGGTTGATGCGATCTTTCCATAAATATATTTTCTTCAAAGTATTTCTTCATACGTGGCTGTGATGTAGTGTGTGAATCTCCTTTCTTAAATAAGCATTTAAGAGCATAAACCAGAGCATAAACCAGAGTATTCAACTAATACGAATACAATAAGTGCTAAGTGGACGGCTCAGGGTTTTACTTCTTGAAGAGGTGAGCTTTCGGCCTGCGCTGAAAGATGGCAACAACTCTGCTGTCCTGACGTCAGTGGGGAGTTCATTCCACCACTGTGGGGCCATGGCAGAAAAAAGCCGTGACCGGGTCGATCGGCCGCAGGGACCTTTGAGCGACGGGGCAACCAATCGCCCCGAGGCAGCAGAGCGAAGTGGTCGGGCGGGGGTGTAGGGCTTGACCATGGCCTGGAGATAGCAAGGAGCTGTTCCTTTCACTGCCTTGTAGACTAGCACCAGAGTCTTAAACTGGATGCAAGCTCTTACAGGTAGCCAGTGTAGAGAACGGAGAAGGGAAGTTGTGTGGGAGAATGAATAGTGGTCAGAGAGCTGGAGGGGAGTGACGGAGAGGTTGGCAGTAGAACACTGTCTAGTGAAGATAAGATCCAGCTGGTTGCCGGCCTTGTGGGTAGGAGGAGAAGAGGAGTGGTAAAGGTCAAAGGAGGAGAGGAAGGAAAGAAGAGGTTCTAACTTATCAGTCTGGATGTTGAAGTTGCCGAGCAGGATGAGTGCGGAGCCATCGTCATGGAAGTGCGAGACTAATGTGTCGAGCTCTTCCAGGAACTCACCAAGGGGGCCTGGTGGGTGATAAACAACAGCAATGGTGAGCTTGACTGGATAAGTGACAGTAACAGCATGAAATTCGAAAGAGGACGGGGAGAACTGTGGAACAGAGACAGGAGTGTATTTCCATTTTGGGGAAATTAGCAGGCCAGTACCACCACCCCGCCTCGCAAGTCTGGGAGTGTGAGAGAAAGAGTGCACATCTGACAGAGCTGCGGGTGTGGTGGTGTTTTCTGGTGTGATCCAGGTCTCAGTTAGAGCAAGAAAGTTGAGGGAGAGCAAGGATGTGTAGCCTGAGATGAACTCAGCTTTCGGCTCTGTCGACTGGCAATTCCAGAGCCCCCTGCCACCACTTGCTCGCCGTGAGCTGAGAGAGTAGGATAGATGAGGTTAGTGGGGTCACGGCACCTGAAAGTGGCCCAATATCTACGTGACCACCGGACAGAGGAACGGACAGAAAAAGGATGCAAACACATGGTAGTCAATAAACAGATTACAGACCCACAAGAACACGCTCAAGAAGTCTTTGCTTGACGAAGTCTGGCTTGAAAAAGTCGCCCTGTTGCCTTTGTTTGCCCGACACCTGGAAGCTAAGGCTTCAAACCACCAGCAGTGGTTAAGGACAGATATCTACTGATTGCTCATTGTCTGCCAGGAGTGCAAGCCACGCCCCTGCCACTTAACAGGGCAATTGACCAGGTGAAACTAAATCACACCTACCTTACAGAGACAGGAACTGCGAAAGTATTAATACTGAAGCAACTAGGTAGCTAGCTAACTAGCTAATAACAACATGTAACAGCAAGTTAGTACAAGGTCCTACAAAGCCAATTGATTTGATTAGCATATGGCCATCACTATGGGGTCAGATCAGTCTCAATAATTGCAAATGCACACATGCTGCGCTCATGTGATTGGTTGAAAATGAGGCTGACATCTGATTGGCTACAGATAGGTCCAAGTTGAACAAAACGCATTTGTGAATCCAGCCATGTCAGGGGAGTCTCAAAAAACCCACACACAAATGTGGAGCGATCCACAAACAAATGCAGTGCGATCCACAAACACATAAAAAAAATACATAAAAATCCACACACAAATATATACAAATGCAGAAATATATTTGTGATTTTTTTTTTACATTTATATAAATCGTAATTTATTTATGTGTGCATTGAAATGTATTTGTGAATCGTTCTGCATACATTTGTAAATCAAATATACTTGTGAATTGTTCTGTTTGCATTTGTGAGTCTTTCTGTGTGCATTTGCAATTATTGAGACTGATCTGACCCCATACATCACAGACCACCTCACATTGGGCATACACAGTATGAAAATGAATATGAAAGTTATAAAGAGATTTTATTTAGAGTTCAGCTCAGTTAAAATGTAATAGTTTTAAACATCATTATTTACTGAAATGCCAAATGGGAAAGAGGCAGCCTAAACCCTCACACCACTGGCAGACAGACATTTCAGATACACCCTTCATTTCTAGCTTACAACGTGAAAGCTGTTTAACCCTCTCTGTGCTGCTCTGCGGGCATTTGTTTTACATTTATCTTAACTGCAGAGGATTGACTGAGGCTTTGACCTCCATTTATGCAAGTAGTGCCAAATTAATCTTCCTGCACCTTAAATCCACATATCAATCAACATGGCATGCAGTGGAAAATACCTCACAAATCAACCCAGTCTGCATTTACATACCACTCATTTGTAACAGCAAATTAGTTGTCAGAAAACATAATAATAAAACGTTTTAATTTAATAATGCTATCTGTTGCCAGATACCGTTGTTTTGCAAATGTGAAACTATATTTCCAATATATATATATCCCAACATATTTGTCAAAGCAAATTAGCATTATAGAAAATTCATTTCTAGTGGACACAGAGATGCAGCAATTGCAATTTTCTTGGCTGATTCCGATTTCAGGGTCCAAACTTTTTTTAACCAGCGTCACCAGAAATGATTTCAAAGTCAGTGTAAACTAGTGGTTCTCAAACTTGTTCTGTCATGTCCCACTTTGGAGGAAGAAAAATGTTCATGCTCCACCACCCCAACAAAATTGTAACAAAATGGTCCATGTTGAACTATTATTGAAATAACATTTTGTGACGCCATATGCTCACACATACCAGGAGAATTTTATTTTAAATATGAGCTTTAAAATGTAGCTGGTGTACGCTGAGAAGAAAATTAAGTGATAAAACATTTACTTTAAACAGAAAACTAATTTATTATTCAGTTATTAATCAGTATTTCAGCTCTATTATTATTAACCTTTAAAAGTTTGTCATATAAAAACAAAGATAGCAAGAGTAGCGAGAACCATCGCCTGTACAAATAAAGTGATTAGTTTTCATTACTGTATGGCTTCATATTAACTTCTACTGTTACTGTACAGCTGTTAGGATTGTGGCCAATATTCTATTTGCAATTAATATGCATTCAATCCAGTTCAATTATTTAAATGAAAATGATAATCTACTCTGGCTAAGGTAGCTTATCAAGAGTAAAATAACAGCTGTGATTTAACTGCACGTGGGACTGTTGGTCCTCTGTCTGTGGTCATCACAGTGAACAGTGTCTGCAGTGTGATGAGAGGACACGTGAGCCCTTGTTGCTGTACTTCATCTCCTTGGAGCAGAGGCTGCATTTAGCATACCCTGCCTTATCAATGTGTTTAAAATACTGTGACAGCAGGAAGCTGTACTCAAGTCTGTTTAGACCTCCACCTTTATCCAGGCCCAGCTCCACCTTTATCCAGGCCCACCTCCACCTTTAGCCAGACCCACCTCCAACTTTATCCACGCCCAGCTCCTTCACATCTCAGCCCTGCGTCAAGCTGCGCTACACAAACAGCGTCCTCTCCCTGAAGCTCTTTGACTCTTTGATCTCATCAGTATCTGGGCCTTTCATTCTACTTTGAGTTAAAACAAACAACCTGCAAACAGATCCGCCGGTGTTCGGGTTTAACGTTAACGAGTGACCTCGTGAACTGAACCGGAACACGGGGGGGGGGGGGGGGGCATGATTCATCACGTTGCGTTTTTTCCTCCTAAATCGCGATAATGACGAACGTTAACAGTCCACAGAGTTCCGCATGCAGTGGACGTTAACATAACCCAGCAAGTCTGAACTGTAACGGTACTTAACGTAACTTAAACTTTAACGGAGGGAAAGACGCTGTAGACATCTTAACGCTGATTGGCCAAGACTCGACACGTCACATCAAAGATGTTTTATTGTGAAGATCACAACGTCACCTTTTCTCCTCGACTCACTCCAATCTGAGAAACGCTGGCTGGCCAGTTGACCCCCCCCAAAAAAATAAAAAAAACTCTATGGATCTACACGATTCTCGTGGATGATATACTGTATTTGTATTCAAAACGGCGAATTTCGCCGAAAAGCGACAAGTTTGCAGGTATGAATAAAATTCAGCATTTCCCCTCGCGCCCCACCTGCAATACCGCCGCGCCCCACTAGAGGGGCGGGCGCCCCACAGTTTGAGAACCACTGGTGTAAACCATCAAAATTTCTAAATGTTACCTTTTCTCGTAGTTATTGTCATCGATAGTGGTTATTTGCATATAAACACACAATTCAATGAATGGGGCATAAATGTTTGCTTTTTAAAATATTTGCTTTCATTCTCTCCATGAGTTCATTTTTTTTACATGATAGCATTATAATTTACTTTCGCACAATACTCATTGTTACTGAGAAGCTTTAACACATCAGGTCAATGCAACCTCCGTTAACATTAGCTGTCACTGTGACTGTTACTGTGAGCAGCATGATGGAAATGAAATACAATATAATGTCTGATTATTTCAGTTGTTCTAAATGTTTTAAGTTTGTTTATCACGTCTTATTTAGGACTTGTAGTTGTGACAAATAGAGAACTTTATGTCTTCATTACTCCAGCTGAGGAACCTCCACACCGACCACATGATATCTGTGTGTGTGGCTTGTCATTTCTGTCTGTGCCACTGTAAACGGAAATATGAGAATGATTCCGTCCCGTTTAGATCGTCAACCGACCGAACGGTGCATCACTAGTAGACAGTGTTTCATAAACACCAAAACAGGCAGTCTTCTTAACAATAATATTGTTTTAATAATTCTTAAAATGAATGCAGTAACCATTTACGGATATCACATTGTTGTACATTGATCCTTCCATTTTCTGACAGCAAGCTTCATAAATAGAGTACTTATCCTGATCCAAAAGAAATAAAAGGTCAGCTGAGATGTTGCTGTGCCAGTATGAACTATTATTTAATATTTCCCTGTTGTAGTGTGAATGACATTGCCATAGTTATATTACTACCCAACACTGAGCTGCATAAGCAGACAACTGATCTTGATGTAGAAAAGGGGAATAATCTAAGCCCTTTAAAGTACAGAAAGGTCTGTTTAGGTGTTTCAGTGGCAGCAAGTAGCATTAAATAGTGGATGTTGCCGGCTTGAAGATAAAATAATATGGTCATATAGCCATGCAGTTAACTTCCTTGCCCTTACTGGCACTTGGAGAATGAGCTCTACCTTTATGAGGAATTACCCATATTTATCATCCACACATACAGTTTAAATAAACACTCATAATGCTAAGGTCTGTGTTGTTCTGCCTCATAAAATCTCAGCGCTGGTTTGCTTTTCCTACGCACTGCTCCCTTGTTCTACTTATATTAGGGGCTAACATCCCAAGAGAATTCCAATTTTCCACTGAAAAACTTTGTTCTTCACCGTTAATTACAGTAAGCCAATGTTTTCTCTCGCCCTATAATTACAATTCAGAAAACAATTACATAGCATTCAGGCAGCATGATTACCTCCTGTCACTCCAGTTTTCCATGCCATAATTTAATATTTTGCTCAATGATCACTTACAGGATTCATAAAGGCAAAAGAGGCTCCCACTTACAGTGCATTTCCTAGTCATCAGCCACTCTGCTTGTTCGTCTGATAAATGCTGGGTAGAGGGAGGCACTCCGGTTTGACAATGTGCCATTAAGCTATCCACAGACCCACTCTTGCAGACGCTAGGTGATTAATTTCTTCTCCTTCTCCCCATTTAGCCCTTCAATAATGAACCTGAATTAACAAGCTCTTGCTTTGGTGACGAGAGCCGCAAACACGGCACTCTGTGACACAAACATATTCTAGGAAAAGTTGAAGTGCCCCACTTAAAGTAGAGGTGGTGATGAACACAACATTCAACATTTCTTCTTAGCTTTGATAGTGTAACAACATAAACATATAACATAAGTATAACACATGGTAAAAGCCTGATGGATGAAGTTGATCACACGGTCTCCATATTGAGACGAAAGTCACGTGTTCTGTTGTTTACTAAATAAATAATTGAAGAAAAGAGCATTCATGTGAATTGTTACTTAATCTGTATCAGTGCAAGCAATTGAAACCACCATGGGCCTAATTAAAACAGAAAAACAGCTTCAGCTGGACTGTTATGCAATGAAGATACAAGTGGAATCACTAGAAATGGTAACTCAAACACAGCAACCAGCCTTGTCAGAGTGTACAGGTATTGGTATTTGGAGGTTAATATCATGCATAATGCAGGAGGAAATTTACATTTCATACACAAAATAGCCTTCTACTGTAAGAAGTCAGGGAACAAGGTTTTACGTGCTGTGACATTTATGGTTTCTACCTCCATCATTTTTCAATTTTGGCAGCACCTTGATGCTGCCGTCAGGATGTTTGGGAATGCAGCATGTGTTGAATGTCATGTCATGCATAAAATTGGATTACATTTGGCCAACAGGAGTAGGTTAGATATTAAAGTTCCACTGCTCAAAGGAGTACCCAATAAGATAAACAAGCATGATTGCTGTTGCTCTGCAGCATTGTTTTATCACAGCTCAGTTGATGTTTGGTGCTGTAACCTGAGGTTTATGAAGCATGCTACTCCAAGCACAAGCTTTCAATGTGATAAACAATGTTTTCATAAGTAAAGAAACAACACTCAGTTGGAATGAACAGAATAATTTATCATTAGTTAAATAATGAAGCTAATTTCAACTAAAGATTGTTTTTCTTATCAATTAATCGATTAACTGAAAAATATCAGAAAATAGTGAACAATGCCCATCACATTTCTCAGAATGCTGGCTTGTATATTCAAATCGACATACTGTCCAAAACAAAAATACATTCGTTATTGATCCAAATGAATGGACCATTTCACACACCGTGCAAAATAGATTAGCTAAAAGCCTTTTTTTTACATTACATTGACTTTATTGAGCCCAGTCTCCTAGAATGAAGTCCATATTGGACAAATTGGCACCTCTGGACTTTATGTCCAATGCCAGTGCTAATGCAGGAAGTAGCCCTAGCCCAGTGGAAAGTAAGGGGGTGGGTTGTGGATTGTGTTTTGAAGCCTTCTGCAGAGGTGTCCCTTTCAGTGCAGCAGCATTGGTTTTTACAGACTCTATTGGCATTGCCAGCCAAAAAGACAACAAGCCGCTGCTCAGATCAATGAGACTGAATAGCAGCACAGAGACAGAAATTTCATCCACTGTAAATGTGCAAATGTCTAGCGCACAGTTCCAATCTGTTAGCTGACGTAACCCTCAGGTGTCAGCTTTAAGCAAAGTATTCCAGTGAAAGTAATCCAGTCAAACCTGCCAGGACCTCCATTTTGGGTTCACTACTTGTCCTATTTCATGTTCTAGGGCTCCTCAGTCAGCTGTAACTCGCATGTCTGTGTTGAGGATTGCTGGGCTTTGGGGGATAGTGCAAGAAGAAGCTAATTTTCCTACTCTGGCCAATCTCCCTGAAGCATTGGCCGAAGCCCTTTGCTGTACACCCTTTGGAGGAGCTTTCCAGATTGCGCAGTGCAAGCCCTTACTGAAAGCCTATTATTAATGGAAAGGTCAAAGCAGGGTGGGTGGTTAGATAGCAGCAAGGAGATATTGTCAGTTCTCTCCCCTTCACTGTCCGAGACAGAGGGAAGTAAAGAATAAAGGAGCAAGCTCATCGGGGTATTAAAGCACAGCATACCTTTAACAGTACCTTTAAGGGGACTGAACTTCCATACATGATGGATTGTCTAAAAACCTCTTCAGCTGCCTTTCATTGTGGTGGATGTGCAGGTATCTACTCCGAACTGCCGAATTGATAGTACCCACATGACAAATGCTGCACATTTCTTTCAGCAACAACAAAGACATTTTATGTTTTCATGAGTGCTCTCAGATGCTGTCTGTCAATATGAAGCTGCCTCTGAGGCTAATAAGTACTGAATATTACAATGTTCTCACTAGCACATGTAAGAATGAATGAACATATCTGTCTCTACACCTTTACTATTGCGCATCATTTGCTCCAATAATTAAACTATATGTCAGCAGTCATTCAGAATAACAATCAGATAAGGAAGTCCCACCAACCCCCCCACCCCCTGAAAAAAACAAGTGTAACGATTGCTGTGTAGTTCATTTGCTCTACTCAGATTCAAGTATGTACTCAGATGATTTAATGATTGCTTTGCCAAGAAGGCATCTTGACATTAACAGGAAATGAGAGCATGAGATAATTGTTGTTTTGGAAAACACTGCAGCCATGGAAACTAGGAGGTATAATTGCTCAAAACAATATGCTGTCTCTTATACTTTGGTGAATATTATTGCATCTGTACTTTTAATAGGTTGGGAGGAAAACTGTAGAAACTTTTCAACTCATTCTCTGCTCAGGTAGACAGTGCTATTACTATTGAGTTTAGCACTTTAAATGTGAAACCAATATAAAATAGTCCCTAAGATCAATGAATAATTGTGATCTCAATATTGATCAAAATAATCGTAATCATAATTGTGACCATATACGTGCAGCCCTACGGAGAGAAAACACCACCAACATCATCACTGGATATGACCTGAACACTTTTACGAATGTCATCTAAACTTTCAAAAGTTATATTTTTCCTTTCTAAACATTCAGCTGCCAGCATACATTTATCTTTGTTTCTCGAACATCTTTCCTGACTGCCTCACTCCTTTCAGGCATTCCAGGCATCCTCCTCATTTTATATACCGCCATCTATTTTAACCGTCTTGACAAGGTTAATGGTCTCATAAATGTCTGTGTCTGAGAAATCCCGTGGGCAAGATTTCTTCACTGGAGGAGTTTTCAGTTTTGTTTGCTACTGACTGGTACAGGAGGGTCCCCTGCTTTGATCTCAGTAGTTCAGTTAACTGGGTGCTGAAGGCATGACAACGGGGATGGCAGCATTCTGCTCAATGCAGAGCTGTTTGTGTCAAACTGTTTGAGTCAGAGTGCATCATGGGTACAACTGTTTTTCTGCAAATATTGCGGTGATTGAGCAGCAGCTTCACACATGCCATGTTTGACAGAAATCTATTAAGCAGGTGGAAATGCATAAAGTACAAGGAGTATGAGGTGTTCTGTCAATATGTTTGTGCTGTTCACCCTCTAAGCTCTGGGGAAGAAGTGGATTATACAACTAGGTTGCATTGCAGGAAATCGCTCTCAACTGTGTCTTTCTGTCATTGGTAAATGGATAAATGGATATGAATAGGTTCCCTCTTTGGTGGTGCATTAATCATGTTAGAGATGCAGATTACATCTCTGCGTCTCTGCATAAATTATTCATGGCATTCTAATATATGGTGCGCAATTTGAAATAAACCATTGTTCTAAAAAATGATGTAGCTGGGTCAAAAATGTTCACATAGAGGGAAATAATAAAATGCAAAAATTGTCCCCATGGTTTCATATTTGTATGTGTATGAATATATGCAGTGTGGTGGTAGTCTTACACTATATTAAAATGTGTACAGCGAAGCCATAATGCCATACTTTTATATCCTGGCACCTTTGCGGTTGAAGATGATTAGGAAGAGCCTGCAGCTTTCAGATTTTCCCTTTAATCAGGAGTTCCAGTCAGTAGTGTATTGTGCCTGTATGTATATATTTTTTGTATTATTTTTATTTTCATTTTTTACAAATCTGGCCTGTGGCAGGTTATCACTGGGCAGATAAGTACCAGGTTGCTTATGACGATTTAGCACAACTGCCTTTTTGGCACACTAAGCTTCCAGACTCCCTCTGGCCCTCTCATGCTGTGAATTGCTTCTCCATCGAGCCACTTTGAGGGAGAATGACCAGAGTATAGGGAATACAGATGCAGCACTCTAAGAAGTATCACCTTTGATTCAACCTTGTAGCTGCTGTGAGAAAAAAACAAAACCTCGTCATCTGTTGACACAATGGGACAAATCAGCAGGATTTTTCGGATTAGTTATGTGACCTAGAACTGTTAATGTTGCCTAAATTGTTCTTTTTTTACCGTAGTGTTGCCAAACTGTTTTTGCCAGTACAGCTCAATGTGTGTTTTTCCATAATACCCACATAGTTATGACAAGGAGAAATTAGTTGTTTGTGAAAGTGTCTATAAAATACCCACACCCAGTATTTTGTGAAACTCTGATAGGTGGACCTCGGACCAATAGAGGGGGACATGATCCCCCTCAGAATTTGTTTTTGTACAATTTTAAGTAAAATGCATTAATTTGGTGCACTTTGAGAGCAAAATTGAGATCCATGAAGAAGTTTGTGCTCTATAAACAATTTGGTTCTCTTATTACATTTAGGCTACTCAAGTACTGTACTTAAGTACAATTTTGAGCTACTTGTATTTCCATTTTATGTAACATTATAATTCTAGCCCACTACATCTCTAATATTGTACTTTTAACTTCACTACATATATTTGACAATAACAGTTACTAGTTAGGCTACTTTGTAGATTCTTAAAACAAAATGTTATGTATTATTAAGAAGTATATAGCCTGGTCATTAAATGTATAGAGTAGATTAAACTAGCTCCACCTTTACCAGCCGCACCATGCGCGAGATAAACACATTTATGCATCATTGATATATATCATTGAGATATCATTGATATAGGCCGAGTGTAAATATGTGTTTTGATATGGGCCACTCTGCATCACAAGTATACTTTTACTTTTGGTACTTTAAGTATACTTTGATGCCAATACTTTTGTACTTTAACTTAAGACATTTTTTTGAATGCAGGACTAAATATTGTTGCTGAATATTTTCACACTGTGCTCTGGTAAATAATACAAAATAATAAACACACAGTAATGACACGGCAAAAAAGTCACACTCACAAAGTGTGTAAACCAGATGGGGTCTGTGTTTTAACACGAGTCTGGTGGGTTGTCGACCTTGCCACATACCGTATACTGGGACAGTCCGTCCCGGTTAACAGTCGCGTCAGGAACAGGGGGCTCAGCTAGCACTAAGGTCACACCAGCGTTGAGCAGTGTAAAACTACTTTTGGTTCTTTATAAAAAAGAGACAAAATAGACTTTGGCGGGACGCCACAGTCTAGATAATTAATGAGAAACACTAAGTATCAGGTAACATGGCTTGGCTTTGATGCTTAATACTCGATGCAGACGCTGTGTGTAGCGCTGTATTCATTGTCAATGTAATGTTTATGGCTAATCCATGTGATGTTTATACATGTTGTAATGTAATAGCGTTTTATTTATATGGGTCATTTTCTTTGTATGTTTGGAAAGACTGTGAGACTGTAGGAGCCGGGAGAGAAATACTGAAGTTCAATAAGCTCACTGAATAATTTAAATATTGCTTTACTATGTTTACTATGTGACTATATTCAGATTCTGAATCTAGTGTCTTGTTGTAAGTAACTGTATTGATTTGATTATTAAAGCTGTTGACGGATATCAAACTACGACCTAGGGCTGTACCGGATAGTGTAGGGGTGACTGTGGCTCAGTGGTGGAGCAGGGTTGTCCTTCAGAGGATCGGTGGTTCGATCCCCAGCTCAGCTAGTCCATGTCGATGTGTCCTTGGGCAAGACACTTAACCCCAAAATGCTCCTGATAGCCGCACCATGTCAAGGTAGCCCCTGTCATCAGAGTATTAATGGTGACTTGTAGTGTTTTGAGTTGTCAGAAGACTAGAAAAGCGCTTTAATATTACAGAATAGCAGAACACATGAGCGTGTGTTACGTACTGTAAATGATATTTAGCTATTCATGGAATTAATTGTGTGGCCCATCCACTTTTATTCAGACCCAGCTGCAACTTTATCTCTGACTATGCCACTGGAATAAGCATTAGCTGTCACTGTCTGCAAGGATCCAGAGCTTGCATCCTTCTAGACAAGGTGGAAGAGAAAATAAAGCTGAATTAGACGAATGCATTTCCTGTTGAGCCATTTCTTAAATAGTATTAAACTCTTTTACTATTGTCTGCTAACTGTTTTTGTAAAGAGGTCTCTCTAAAGGCTTACAATGATTCTCCACATCTTATTAGGTTTTTTAAGAGCTCTCACTTGACGTGACTTCAGATTTTAGACACATCGCCTGAAGCACAAACCAAAGCTGCTCTATCACTGAATTCACTATGTGCATGCATTTCTACTGTATTCAAACCTTCACGTAAGAGAGAGTTCTGTGCATAGTATAGCTGTTATATTCATGTACAGTCAGTCGTGATGAAGTAAGGAAATGTTTTTTATACTACAAGAACAAATCTTAATTCATTAATTAGCACCAAACCCTAATACGGTTTGTAGCTAATGCTGAGGTTTTGTCTGAATACCTTCAAGGCAGCTGTGGCTCCATCAGAGGTTCATCACTCAAGCACTCAAGTGGTTTCAGTCCTACCTTTCTGGCAGAACTGAATATGTCTCACTGGGAAGATGCAAGTCCAGACTGCTCCCTGTCTCCTGTGGTGTTCCGCAAGGGTCGGTCCTCGGCCCCATCCTCTTCATCACTTACATGCTCCCCCTCGGTCGTGTCATCAGCAGACATAGGATGTCTTTCCACTGTTATGCAGACGACACACAGCTCTACATTAAAGCCACCCCAAGCCCCTCTGCAGCCATGTCATGTCTCACCGCCTGTCTTGGGGAGATAAAGGCGTGGATGAGCAGCAACTTTCTCCAATTAAACAGTAGCAAAACCGAAGCCCTCCTTGTTGGCACTCCACACCAGGTTCAGTCATCCTCCATAACTCATCTCACCTTCGACGGTCAGGTCATCCCCCTCTCCTCCACAGTTACTAATCTGGGAGTTAGGTTTGACCCTCACCTGACCTTTAAAGAACATATAAAACACCTGTGCAAAACCTCCTTTTATCATCTCAAAAACATCTCCAAACTCCGCCCCATTTTAACCCTGTCAGATGCAGAGAAGCTCGTCCACGCCTTTATCTCCTCAAGACTGGACTACTGTAACTCACTCTACACTGGGATCACTGGCAAGAGCATCCAGAAGCTGCAATACATTCAAAACAGTGCTGCCAGGATCCTGATGAGAGTCTGGAGGTATGAGCACATAACACCCATTCTACACTCACTACACTGGCTCCCTGTCTCATTCCGGATTGACTACAAAGTCCTACTACTCACACATAAATGCATAAATGGACATGCACCTCCCTACCTACAAGAACTCATCACTCCCCAAACCTCCACCCGCACCCTCAGTTCTTCAAACAGCTCGCTCCTCCGGGTCCCCAACACCAAGCTCCACACCATGGTCGACCGGGCCTTTGGCTCGGCAGCGCCGCGCCTATGGAACAGTCTCCCTGACCACCTAAGGGCAACACAGACACTGGACTCTTTTAAGACCGGCCTAAAAACCTTTTTATTCAGGAAGGCGTTTCTGACCTTGTGCTAAATCACGGTCAGCTATTTCTTTTGTGTTTCTGTTCTTTCACTGTTCTCTATTGTGCTTATGTTTACTAGTTTTTTTATTATAATATGTTTTTACTATGTTTTAACTATGTACTGGCTCTGTGGCACTCTGAGATTCTCTGAATGAAAAGTGCGCTACAAATATAATGCATTATTATTATTATTATTATTGTTATTATCTGAGTGGAGCCTCAATCAGTTATTATGACAATTCAGTTGATAAATAAGGAGACCAACAACATTTATGTGCATGTTGGTATGTGTGCATGTGTATTAATGACTACTTTAATGAGAGTGTGATTAAGACAATTTAATGTTGTGGTGGCAGCAGAAGAAAAAACAAACAATGAAAACATTACAATAAGAGTGATAAACCTCCAAAGACTAATGGAATAAACACAATTACAGAAGACAGATCCCATTTAAAGACTCACATGATGAGCGTCCTCCAATTATTTTCCTCTGCAGGTAGCATTGTGTCAGAGGTGAACCATTGGAAATCAATGTTCTTGACAATCCATTCCAAGACGAGTAAATCTCTGCTTAAACAAACCTTGATTCGACTTTTGAATGATTGCAACTATGGTATGGATTCAAATTGTAAACTGTAAACATGCTTTTAGTGGGTTAAATATTGTAATCAGTGTTCATTTAACGCTATTTCATCTCAACTATATTTATCTGCAAAATGTTTGTCTCCCCCCCCTCTGGCAGTGACAGGAATTACAACAAATATTGTCAATGTATGCGTATGATGTAGGCGTGCAGGTGAGCTGGCTGCATCTACCCTGCCCCCAGGAGCCCCCTCTTCAAGTCTTCCCCTTTCACGTTCTGAGCGGCACAAATACCAAACTATCCAAGAGCAGTAATACAACACCAGTGGTGATCTGTTGTCCTCGCCGTTGATCGCTTAATTTTGGGTGTTTTAATCCTTTCTCTGAACACCAACGTCAATGACTTTTTTAACTGGAGCATCTACTATACAAACCTTTCTTGGATGCTTCTTCGGATTTTACACCATAGCTCCCACTAAACTTCTTGTTGCTGCTCCGTCACTATGGTCTCTACCCCCTTCCTGCCCCCGTTAGCTCTGGCTGGTTGACATAAAACACATTACTTCCTGTACGCCAGCACAGCAAAGTTGCCACAGACACCAGACACCACAACTCGGGTAGATCAGAGAGCTTTACCTGGCAGCGATAGGCTTAATCAGCATTGTGTGAACTTGTTTAGTAAAGGCTTGAATGCAACAGATGCTCATTTATATGTAATCCAGCACTTTCAGATTTAAACAATGAAAAGTTCAGAAACGAAATCATGAAACCAGAAGAATGTGGCTTCTATAAAATATGTTATATATGTAGGGAAATATTGCTCAGCTCTGCTCTGGTTGGATTGTCTCAACGGGCATTTTGTGATACACTAGACTTGCTGCGAGCTATACTGGTGGTATTATGAATGTGTGTAAATGTCTCAAACTGTAATATTAGTAGTAACTCTATTAGCCTTATTTTATGCAGATATATTTGATAGTGAGGTAAAGACCAAAGGGCAACAGTAAAATGACAGTACAACACAAAGAAGCTTGTGGCTATTCCATTCGGATGTGGTTACTAAGTTCAGTTACCTCATTTACAAATGCTTCCAACGCCCACTGTTGAAATCCGCAGTAACAGATGACCGCTGGGATGTAAGACCCAACATAGTCAATTGTAATTTGGTGGCGCTACAGGAAAAACATTAAGCTTCTTTTGTTAGTCTTAGCAGGCTTTATCTATCTGTTTCCAATTACAGCCCTTGAGCCCTGGGCTGACATGCCCATAAAATAATGCCTTGCGTAGTTCAGTGGCTTCATTAAATGTATTCATGCTGCTATCTTACTAATCAAGTAAATGTCTGCACGTACAAGTGTTGGCCTAAAATCATCAAAATCTAATAATTCTGATGGAACCCATTTGTTATTTTTGTAGGTGTTCTACAGTGTTTTGGTATTTTAAACGGGGTTGCATGATTTATCAGTCAGCCTGGTGTTTTGTTTTCTTATAGTCCTTTTCTAACAAGACTTTGAGTCTCCGGCCATGCCAGAGACTCTAGAGATGGTACTGAGGCACAATGGTCCTTTAAGCTAAATGCTAACATCAATATGCTAACAAAGACAATTCTAACATGCTGATGTTTATCTGGTAAGGTTTACCATATTTACCACCTTAGTTTAGTGTGTTGGCATGCTAGGGTTTAGAAATTAGCGCTGAACACACAGTAGTGGGGTGGCTGTGACTCAGGAGTCAGAGCGGGTCATCCCTTGATTGACTCTTACTGTCTGTATGTCGAAGTGTCCTTGAGCGCTTCACAGCAGCTCTCTGCTTCTAAATACTTGTATTGTATTTATCTATGTATGTGACAATTAAAAAAAAAAAAGGATGATGGGAATGCCATTATTATTGCAGGTATTTGGCCATAAACCAAAGCATTAAGGGAAAGGTACGAATGTGTATCGAAGGTAAAACTTTGACCTAATGGTAGCGCTAAAGTCAAGGAATCACCAAAGTCAGGAAACTTCACCCTATGGAGACCTCGAATGTCTGTACATAATAGTTTGAGAAATTTCAGTCCGGTCCAAAGTGACGGGCTGACATCCACTTTTCCCTCACTTGATTCTTTTTGTGCATTTTTGTCCTTTTGTGAGGAGATGTGCAGGAAAGTGTGCTTTGTTCTGCCATTATTTTTGATGATTTTTTAGTTTGTATTGTATTTGCCCTTGTAGTTAATGTCCAAACATGAATAAAGGTACAAATACCAATGTCGCTGCAGACACTGAATGTATGTGAACCATTTCAGTTTTTTTTAATTAAATGATTATAGGCATCTGATTTAATATTCAGATTGTATAGTCATGATTCAATAATCCAAGTTATGTTTAAAATGTTTCATACGTTTTATAGAAATTTAGCCCAAATGTTTTAGAAAAAGTGTAAATGATGTAAATATATCTTGTATCTAACTATACTTCTACCCAAAGCAGAGTGATTGTGATCAGTCATTTACATCTGAAAGAGTTGCTAATCTACAGTTCTTCAAGTAAATCAGTCAACCTTGATCAAATTGAAATTGCCAATGTGGCTGAAGAGCTTTTCATTGATTTTACTGTTACATTTTGACATGGATTTTATTCTTTTTGATTAATTTTTCATGACATTTCAGAGAATGTATGGTCATGAAAATTGTGCCTCAAAGTCATGGAAAAGTCACAGAAATGTGTTAGTAAAGAAGAGTCTTGTGTAGCGTACGCTCACTCTCACAGAGAACTCTGATCTCTGAGGCAGTAAACGGCCTGAGGAGGCGCAAGGTGAACACTAATAATGATAAACTGGCTAATTTATGATACCAACCCTTTTAGGGACAATATCCAGGATGAAACACACACACACACACACACACACACTAAACGAACAGACTTTTCAATGCACAATTATATTTAGTTTTGTTGTGCATTTATTATGCTTAGCTAACAAGTAGTAACAATAAGAAGGTTTGTTTAAAGTCTCCTCCCTTTTATGAGAGAGAACATGTTCGTGAAGTCCATTATCTTGTACTTGCAGTGAGGAACGATCTAATAAGCATGTACCCATTGTCATTATGGCATTTACTTATTAGATTTTTAAAAAATGCTACACCAATCCAATGTTGATCATTTGAAATCTACAGGTCTATTCCACTGTTGGACCATTTTTCATAGAGTGCTGCAGCCCCATGGTGGAGTTCCTTTAAAGCCTAAAGTTTTTTACTTCTGGCGATTGCATTTAAGCTTAAAAAATCATAAAAGTTTATGAAGATCATCTTGCTGAACATAAACTATCATAAACGTTTGTTTGATACCGAGTTTATTTTCTGCAATAATCTAAAATCCCATTGGCTTTTTGTTGAGGCAACCTGTTGGCCTACTTCATCCCTGCAGCTCTCTATTGGTTGATTAAAGGAATGACAGTGATGAAAGGATGTGGTTTTAGCTGGATGCATCAGGATGAGATGATTCTGTAGATGTCTCCAAAGATCACCAAAGGTAGGGAAGATGGCATTACTGTGTCTGTTATTCTTATCAAATGAGAAGAATTTGACCGGAGCCAGCTGTTATGTTGTGCTTTTCTTTACTCATATTTCACGTATTCCAGGTGTATGTATATGCATAGGGCGCTTTAAAGCATATTCTTCAGTCTATTTTGCCAGGAGTGCAATCCAGTCTTGATCTTTTGCTACTAAATTTTGAGTGTGATTGAAGGTAATATAAGAGCTATTATAGTGAAATCACGCCTAGGGTAGCCCGTCTGAGCTTCATTGTATACATAAATGAGCTGCTGTAACACCTTGATTGAGTTGCTATCTGAATTTGCATCAGTAACAAACTTAAACAAATGAACAGTGCTTGTTGGGCCTGAAGAAATACCCAGTCTGTATTAAAGCTATTACTGGAGGGAAATGGAAATTCAAATATGCAGCTGAATAAACATCCAGTGCCAATGCATGTTTTGCAGTTCAAATGTCAGAGGATATCACAGCGGTCTCAATGGACGACTCTCCTCTTTCAAGCTGCCAACATAAACATGTTAATAAAATATTTTGCTGCTCACCGGTGTGCATGGTGCTGCTGCAGCCCCAGTGGTAGAAATTAGACGGGGTCAGCTGTTACGTGCTGCCGCAGCAAGTCTTGATAATACAGGGAACCAACACTGTCTGTCACGAGGCGAGGGATCAAAATAAGCAGCTGTGGTGATATTTCCTTATTGTAGTTTCAGGCCGCTGTGCCTGGCAGCTGAGGACCGCATCCATTCATCATGCAGAACGTCTCAGCTGCCTCACTCTCCTCTCTTACTTCGTTTTCCTCAAAAGGTGTGTTTGATAAGCTCATGGACCTGGCTCTGGATTTTCTGGATGAAGAGCGAGGACTCCTCCATAGATGTAACCCTCAAAAAGTTGGTGAACATTTCACATGGAGGATCCCAACTTCAGCCAACAAGGACATTTCTCAAAAGATCATACGTAACGCACTTTACGACTGAAGGACACCTGATTGATAGAAATATCTCAACAGCTCTTAAGAGGCTGTGTTGACCTTTCAGCAATGGTTGCTGCACAGTCAGCACAAAAAATATGCCCTTCAAAAGCAGCACAAAGGGTCCTGATATCCCTGCTCTGTCATGGCCTGGAGAGATGCATTACTTCCTTGCAGAACACAACAGGTGTTCTGTAGCTTGACCTCTGCAGATGTTTCTTAGAGTAGCTGATAAGAACTGGTGCTGCTTATTCTTACAACGTTCCCATATCAACAGAACTGACTATGCTTCATTTCTATTATTGAAAGGGAACCATGATGAAATACTTATATAGATATTAAATCTCTATGCAGCCTGTTGGTATTATTATCTCATCGGCTGATCATCACTGCCCTGTATATTTAGTGGTTATGTAGTCATTAATGATATATGATAGCAAGCTGTAAAGCTGTAAAAGACAGGAAATATCTGGGGATGAAATATATCTACAGTAGTTATTTCCACTAAATTACCATCTTAAAAAGATCCAGAGAACCTCAGTGTTATGTAATGAATCAAAAGAGTGCTTGGTCTCCCCTGGGCTTCACAGCCATGTCCGTTGGGTCAAACTGCTATACAGGATGTGTCAGGGCTGAGCATGAAGACGGGCAGGGCCATGCTTCTACAGAACCTTACCAATGGTGAAAGTCAGGCAATCCAAATTCACAATGAGATCCCACCAGAGCCTGGACTTTCAGCAATTCACCTCAGCCAAGCCTGTAATTGATATTTGAGGAAGAGGGTGGCCCATGTCAGCTGCAGGGATGCAGGAAGGCAGAAGGGTACGCCTGAAGCCTAAGATATGGAGGAATATGCCTGTGAGGCATCATGTCTGAAGCCCGTTGATAATTCTAGCACTCTGTTTTGTCATTCATGCATTTGTTCCTCCTTTCTTTATAAGTGCTGTAGTACAATTTAAACTGTACTTTACAGTCGCCTGTTTAGCTAATAGCTGGTGTAACATTACTGTTATAAATGATACAATTAATAATAACAGTTATAGCCGTAGCATTTGGAGTAGTGTTTTCCCTGCACAAGCAATACAGTCTAATACTATTCTCTAATAGTACTCAAGGCCTTTACTGTTAGAGTAAACGTGACATAAAAACAATATTGTAAATAAAACGTTGCTCTTATTTGGATAAAGATATAAAGAATACAGAAAGTCCCACTGGTACTACAAATGGAAAAGCGACAGTTAATTAAAGTAAGCTCCAAAAGATAGAAACTGCCAGCTGATTACAGAACTAATTGTATTGTTATTCAAGACGTGAGAGGATGATCTGAATGTAAATGAACTGGAGAATCTCGCCTCAAACTTCACCTTTATTTTGACTTTGCCTTAACAGATCTGTATTTTCACCACTGCATAGCTGATGAGATTTAGATTTTTTTTCTTGCGAAAAAGCAGAGGCAGAAACGCTCTGTTTACGAGAATATTATCCCATATGGGTTGGCCACTACTGCTGAATAAAGGTAGTGGAAAGACTGAATACTTGTTCTAGCAATAGTAATAGCATTAATTGAAGTAGTAAAAGCAGTAGTGGGCCCAGTGGTGGCAGTTATATCTGCAGTACTCAACAGAAGTCGGAACTTGATAGCTACTCATTCACAAGTAGCCTGGTAGACAATACAACAATGGAAATGAAAATGAAATGTTACTGCAGCCTGGAATATTTTCATCGGCAATGAATATTTCTAAAACACAGTGGTGGGTCTCTGTCTAGACAGAATCACAAAGTTAAAGCTATTTTATAATTAAATAATTTTTCATAAATATTCTATATTTTTCCCATTAGCTTATTTTGTCATTGCACAGCTACTGTCTTCCTCAGTTGCTCTGCTTCCAGTGCAACTTGTTTTAAGTAGAGCTTTTATCCAATCAGATTTTGCCCCTATGCTGTCTCTAAGTAAAAAAATCTGCACGGAGGCCTTCAGAATTACAAGTGAATCCCTTTGCAGTAAATGGGGACAATATTGTTGATTGTCATAGTCTTCAACCAATCAGATCTTTAGTTTGACATGTTGGGCGTATTCTTTGACATGTCAGAGCCTTCCAACTGGCCTACAAGTACGTGATCATTAACCTGCGGCTTGATTGGTCAGTGGGCTAGCATGACTGTTGTGAAACTAGCTAGCAGAACTTTGTAGTAGTAAGAGTTAAAGGTTAAATATATGTAAGACGTTTTTACATGACATTACGTTTTTAGCGTTTTGGCATGTTTGTTGGTGATGATCCCAATATCGGCTACCTCTGTCGAGCGGACATTTTCAGCCCTCAAACGCATTAAAACGTATTGAAGAAATACAACTGGGGAGGCTCGACTGTGAATCGAGAGGACTTCTTACTGGAATTGAATCGATGTTCTGTACAAACGTGGTATTGAACTCTTTGTAATCAAAGAAAGGAGGATGGACTTTGTCTTTAAATAGAGAACAGCAGCTTTGGTAAGTGAAGTGCTTTTGTTTTTACATCTGCAGTAGCGTTACTACTGTGTTAATTGAGTGTGTGGCAGAATACGTGTTTTAGCGCCGTAGTGTTGCTGAAATGTGCAGAGGCCTCTTGAATCGTGTTGTTTGGGTTTTATGTTATTCTACCTGCTTTGTTGTCATATAAATATATGTGACTGGTTCTTGTGAGTTTGTTGTCATTGTGTTAATTACATTGATTTTGACTATATATTGCCTGTTAATGACGAAGCATTCCGTCATGCTGTGTCATAATGAGGTTATTAGGAGGTGGTTCAACTGTAGTAGGACAGCACCAGGTATAAAATACACGCCCGCCACTGAGAAAATAAAGTGTGCACAAATCGTAGGAAGGAAGTCGGGATGGATTACAGCCAGAGAGTGATGGAATCCTGAATCTCTAAATCACTTTGGTTGAACCTACAATCATTGATTCATTGATTGAGTGGAGTGCACGCCACTCTGGTCCCATTGTGGGCTCGTCCAGCCCAGGCAGCTGAGGTCGGGAGACCTGGGCCTGCTCCAGCAGAGCGGAGTTCTCCATTAACTTGCTGGCGGTGTCCACTAGCTAAGCCATCAAGGATGGCGTTGTTTTCTTGGACGGATTCAAAGAAAAACAAATACCAAAATGTTTCGCCAAATATATATTTGGACGGTATATATAAAGTCTATGTGTGGGAAACACTGAAAACCTCGCTTTCAAATATCCACAGGGACCAGTAGAGGTGGAGTATCCATGCCGGTGCAGATATCCATACCCATATCTGACCCCACCCTGTTGCCAGGTACTACAGTTTATAGGCTTAAAAAGAAGACAATGATTATCTCTTCTCTCAGTCCAGGTTACGTATCAACTCTTGACTAATGCAAGATGGAAAGCAACAGATTGACATGGTCTATTTATTAAATATTGATTTTAAAATGTTGATTAGCTGGTCATACTGGGCAATATGGATGCACATCTCTCAGTAAATAATAACCAGCAAAGCCAAGTATAAATAGTATTTTATATTAGGAAATGTATGAAAGGACTTGTAGAAGAGCCGGTTTGAATAAAAGCATTGTTATCTATGATGTCCAGGTGCTATGCAGCCATAGCTATAGCCTTATATTTACATTGTTCAGCCAGAGGCTCATTGTACGATGTTGTGAGCACTAGCTACCAGACAGCAATCCAGCTTTAGTTGTAAGAGAATATTGGAGACAAACAAATGAAATGAATTAACACTTAACTTTTTGCAGATACATTCAGAATGTGACTTTACAGATACTTACGTACATTCAAAAAAACAATTCCTCATTCTGTGAAAAAGTCTGCACATAAAACATATTTGTTGTTCTAAGTTAGTATATGTATGATGAACATCATTTCCAGGGGACAGGGTTGTCATTTAAAGTGGTCTGAACGAACAGTACCATGTGGGAGAGAAGCTGCAGCAGATGGCAAGCTATGTGCTCCACCTCAGTGTGAAAGTCAGTGTGGTTTCCAATTCTCTGAACATCAACCTGTTCCATCACAAGCCTGTTTCAAAAACTACACTCTAGAGGTCAAATCTTGTCCTTTTGCCTCCCCCCTCCTGTCTTTCTCAATTGAAAAACTCAATGATGGACACACTAGTGACTGACAAGCCAGTGGGAAAATGGCTTTGGGAAGACAGCCGGCTGAATGTTGAGCACTCGTCCTGCTTTTTGCTCCGTGTCGGTCTTCCTAGTTATTTCTTTAAATGTTGACCTTGTGAAAATTGCTGGTTGCTCCCCGGGGCCTCAGTGGTCCGGGTCACAGCAGACTGCATCTCATCCGCTGAAAGCTGGCTCTCAATGGACGCTACATTAAGTGCTGCCAGTACTCCACAGACCACTCACTACAGGAACCTAAGATCAGCAGCGCTTCATAGGTCTGTGCTCTTATGCATCAGACTAGGAAATGAAACAGTTCGGCACGAGTGAGCCACAGCGGTTTATGTTCTGACAGTGAGAGACAGAAAACGAGTATCTCTCTCCTTCCACCAGTATTTCCTCCACACTTGGCAAAAGAGATACTGTCAAAAATATGTTTCGAATTTTGTCAGCTTTTACATCCATCCTTTGTTCCCATTTGATGAAGTAGCATCTAAACTGACTTTTAAAAAGTTTTCCCTGTGTCTCATCTCCAGAACCTCCCGCCGCTTGTTTCTGCCCGTCGCCCCTTGAGGAAGGTTTAGAGGCAGAAATGGATTGATGTCATAACAGAGGAGGGAACTATCAGAAGAGAAAAAAGTGAGATGGTTATCGGCTGGATTATGAATAGGCTCGTCTGTGAAGGGATGGCAGAGGAAAGGCAATCTGTCGGCAAGAGGCAGGCAGAGAAACACATTTATGTCGGTGGTAATTTCTGCCATCTCCCCCGGCCTCCCTGTCATAATTAGAGCAGAGCAGATAGCATCAGAGAAAGGTTGTTGCAGATAGAGGCTCATCTCTTTATTTTCCCTCTTCTTTATTACTAATGGATGCCTTTGAAAAATATTGAAACAATGCAATCAGTACTTTAAAACCATTCTGAATAATTCATGTAATTGCATCACTGAGTGCCAGTGATATACTGGTCCTACAAGGATCATTGCTATCTCATAACACTCACAGTGCTCACTCTCAGAGGGAACATTGTGAATGAGACACATCTTTTTTGAGTTGCACAAACTGTCGGTCCCTTTTGGAAAGATGCTGAGTGCTCCAACCCAAGCAGAGGAGCAATGCCTTTCTAGTGAAAAGACTGTTTTTTACTGGAGGAGTTATTGTGGAAATCATTTATAATTTCATTTCTTTGTATATTTGTTCTCTGTCACTTAATGATTCATATGAATTACAATTTATATCTTTCTTCCTCCTCATATGGTTTCCACCTCCCTTTGAGACAGCAGTGACATTTGCAGATGATGCTTTTGTGCTCAGATTGGCTGTTAATTATGTCTTCCATGTTAATTATGAATAGGATCATTTACTATCAAATACTCTTGAGGTGATAGAAATACGTGCCCTAACAAACCCACTCCCCTCTAGCATGCAGGTGATATATATATATATACGATGTAGGTACTCACCTTGATTAAACAGCACAAAAGGTTCTCATATGAGACGCTGTATTAAGAAGTAGGAGCAGTATCCTTATCTGGGTCCAATACTTGGGTGGCTTTATAAACGGATTAGGTTCAGGCTCATGTTTTTTTATCCGTGCACCAATTTGAGAAGCACACAACCCTCCGAACGCAACCAAAACACAGGCGTTAAAAAGTTCCAGCCGCAGTCAATTTCTTAATCTAATCCTGGGCTGGTTTTGAACAGACTCGAGCAGCGACTTACTAGGGAGAATACAAATTGCTTGATGAAATGAAATGAATTCCTTGATGCTAGGTTTATCTTCAACAGATAATTGCTAAATCCTTTGGCTGTCTCGATCAGCAGAAGGTAGCAGAGGACGGATTTAACTGGCATCAGGACCACAGCACCTGCGTCAGTCGTGTGTCTCTGTGGGAACTCAAATGGCTTTTGTACTGTCGCTCAGAAACTCATCTCATCTCCGACTTTTTAGCCTGTGTTGTTGGCAGTGGGGAAACAGTCCGGGGCTGATATCAGATAAATGCTGCATGCTTTTGCTGTGCGTAGTGACCGTATACGGAAGTACAAAAACTATTCTCCAAAGGACTGACAGAGCCTCATCAGTGTTCACTGCCTCTGGGCCTCCATATGCCCCATAATACAGGAACAGAACCCAACAGAGTAGAAATGTTGTTCAACACCCAAGAGTCAATTTGATTCCATGTAATCCTAACTACATGTCTTTTTTGCACTTTCATATCATTTTCAAATACCATTAGTTTCTATATTTCGAAATTTCGATATTTTGAATTAACGTTCTTATCTGTCATACATAGAATAATGTGCCGGTCTATTAGATAAATCAAACATTTATGAAGCTCATTATATTCAGTTTTCAACACGTCATCATACCTAAACTACAGAATCAGATGTTTGACAATGACTCCCATAAAACAAATATGACCGCTCTGTTTAACATTGTGAGACGGAACTACTTGGTTATGTTTCGGCCTGGGGTGATTCCTCCATGTAATCAACAGCATCAATTACAAAAATACATTGATTTGCATAATGTGTGTCGACTGAGTCCGATGAAAGCATAAATTCCTCCTGAGAACAAGCTGCAGATAAAAAACCTCAACCACGCTCCTCTAAAGGGTGGAATTATATTAGACCTTTATATACGTGTATATATATGTAAATATATACACGTATACCCAAGTTCATGGTTTTGGCATAGTACGCTTGTTCTGTAGCACATAAGGTGGTTACAAACAAACGCAGTTATGTAATTGATTAAACTCTGAGGTCATTTTGGAGGCTTTACTGTAATATATTTAATTGCATTACATTATGCTAAATAATAATATGGAATGGCAATAGCAATATTTTGTCCACCCCTATGTCAATGTAAATGTGTTTGAACGATATAGATATTAGATGGGTGGAGATGTGTTGTAAAATGACTTAATTCATAGTCTTGCATTCATATTTCCTTCTATTTCATTTTTGCAGCCTGGTACCACATGTGGCTTACTCATAAGCATTCACCTCAGACCCTCCATGCAGACCATGAGGGTCGGAGCATTGTGGCATATTACAGACATTAATCTCACCAGAGAATTATGTATTGATCTTCGGTGCACCACAGGTGGATCATAAAATGACCTCTGATGCAGCTGTTAGAAATATATATTCCAGACCTTTGCTATAAGAAAATGAGAGGTCAGGTTTTACAGGTGGTTTATTTTTCATAACTAAACCACAAATAATGACACACAGGCTGCATACAAGCAGCATTCCAACCATGTAAATCAGGAAAATCAGTAATTTTTCAGGCTTTGTGCACATTTTCTAAATGTGCCATTTTAGATTCAGGAATCTTCCTTCAGCTGGCTATTGTTCATTCCCATGTAGTATATAAAACCAGACTTGCAGAGATTTGAGATTTTTTTAATATACATAATCCATCACAATGAAAAGCATGTCTGCTTTTATTATTGTCAAGGTTACAGTTTTGGTGCATGCTAATGAAGCCGTAGGGCAGATATATGCAGAACGTTGCTGGTGTGCTGTGTTCATGTGTGGAAGAGGTTCAGAGTCTTGATTTGAGAGTCACTGTCTCATTACATTACATCAAAGCAAACAATGACAAACATACATCTTGAGAAGCATAATGTGTATTTGGTAGTTGCATTGAATTATACCTTGCTGTCCAGACAGGACATGGATACACTACACAGGCTGACTTTTCAAATCAAAAGCTCTAAAACTGCACTTCAGAAAACATGAGACAACTTATTGTAGTATTGCAAATAACCTGGTGCCAAACATTATTGTACTTTAAAAACTACAACCCTCTTAAAAAATACCCCAAATGAAATGAATGAATAACCACACTTTTACAAGTCAATGTATACAGTGAACTATGGTAACTATACCAAAATGTATGCATTTGAGCATTGTGAGTCTGGGATGCCATGCTGGACTCATCCTACCCAGAGGTGCTAGTGAGATAAAGGAATGTTTCCACTCTGCTCCGGTTGCAGGCTTTGCCTTTCCTATGCAAAGAAAAACAGATACTTCAGTGCTGGAGAAACATTGTAATTATTTTTAGTAGGTGGAGAATCTAATTTCAGCAGGATAGCAGCCCTTCTGTAAAAGATGCCTCTCCCTTTCATAAGCCAGGCAAAATGGGACGGTGACGACCAGGAGCCACATGAGGGAAAAAAAACCATAGTGATCTGACTCTTATTTATGATTGCAATTCAAAACATCATGTGACTTTTGAATGGTGGACTCATCATCATATCTACATTCATCCAAAGCATTCAAAGGAACCTGTTTATGTGCAGCGTATTACTCATGACTGTGATTTATTTTTTGTGTTGAAGCTGGTGTCACTTTGACATCTCAGTACCTTTTATAGCGCTGTCCCCTTCTAAGTATACACAGACAATCCTACAATCTAGCTGCAAGGGAAGCCTGAATATGAAATCACTTTGAAGGATCTCTGAGGATAGGAGCATTTCACAAAAGAGGATCCTGAAACTTTTTTTTTTCATCTGAGAGTGTCCAACGGTTCACTTTATGCAGAGCTTAAGTGAACAAAGAAGAGCATAATGGTCTTCCTTGGTGGAATTCTGCAGCGAAGGACATTGGACTTTAAATTTGAGTTGAGGATTAGATTGGGCTTAATACAAGTATGGCAGATAAAGCGGAGGAGAGCGTGTGCTGAGATGCCTCTGTTGTACAGTGTTGATATTCAAGAGATGTTTTTAACAACTCCCAGCTGTAAGCCACAGATGCAGGGATTTGAAAATGTGGAGCCCACCGTTTTATTAATATGCTAATTAAAAACATGTTGCCATTTGATGATTATGTACTTCAGTGAAGCTCTGTGGCGCTACTCTGCCGTAGCTATAGTCCTGTTTTTCTCCATTTGCTGTTCTAATGTACTGAAGTGTTAGACTGGTAGTCTGACAGAATGGTTTTGTTCCTTTTGTTCCGTCTAGCTTTACTTCTTCACCACCCGATGTTTGAGGAGCCTCAATCCTAACAGGCTTCGCGGTGTTATGACGAATGCAAGCTGTAACTCACATGCCTTCTCTTTCTCCTCACATTTAAAGCACTTCTTATGGTCTGACTGTCAGTTTTTGTTGTCTTTTGTGATGTAAATCACAGACCCTGAAAATAATTCACTTTAAAGTTGTTCTGCGGGTCTGGAGGACAAGCTGTGTCAAGTAAGCCTGGTCCTGTTCACCTTCCCCTGCATATGAAACGCCACCTGTAGGCCCTTTTTCCCTTTATGGAGATAGTGTAACAGTCCTCAGTGTGGCAGGCAACATTCAAATTCAGACTCGCTGACGCTTGGCAGTGCTGTGAGTGTCATATCTTTTATTTGTGATGTGGGTTGGTGTGTTGGGCTGTTAGAGCACTGGTCAAAGGGCCTGCATGGCTGGTTGGCTATGACAGGCTGAATCTGATTGTTTCTGACACTAAAGGGACAGATGGTTGTTTAGAGGCAGCTGTTATACATTTTTACACTTGGTTCTTTATTTTCTTTATTCATTTGGAAAATAGCATAGCATTTGAAATGGCATTTATGTCTTGTATAAAAGCCCTTGCTGGCCTTGCTGCTTTCAATACTTTGATGTTTCAGAGCAGGTTTGATGCCATCTCTCCTGGCTTTGGGGAATGACAATGCTGCTGGAAGAGATTCCCTGACTGTTCCCAGTTTTTAAATGTTGCAGTAACTATATTGAAATAGGACATTCCCTCTAAACTAGGGGTGAAATATTCATAAAAATCCACCATGCGCTCATAGAAAGAATCATGAACTGTTTAATAAGATATATATCAGCTTGACAACAAATCCAGCAGCGAATGAGAAAAGAGATAGTTCTGTTCTCTAGAGGGGGCCCCCACTAAACTGTGATATGGATTAGAAAAATATTCCTCCAACACAGATGGTTATCATGGCATTATTAACTGGCTAATGACTTTCTGTGTCTCTGGCTGTTTGCTTTCTCCAGCCCTGTCTCTGGGTGGAACTTCATTGAACAAATAAATGTAACTGCATATGCCTTCTGCTTTATCCATTGGGCTTTGGCTCAGGGAATTATCTGAGCATATTGAATTCATAGATCATTGTTGCTAGCTGGGGGCTTCAAAGTATCATTAATATTCTGATTCTGGAGATATGTGATCTACTCTGTTGTTACAGCTCTGTTCCCGGCTTGAAAAGCGACTCTGCTGGAGATTTTAAATAACTTTTTCGTGTGCCACAGACAGAAACAGCCAACTATGTTTTTTGTCTTGTAAGTATACAACTCATTGAAATGCAGCTATAGTTCCAAAGCTGCTGCTTTGTGTTGGCTGGTATGTAATCAATGCAAGGGCAATGCAAGCTTGCCCAGGGCCTGTTATGTCTTGATGAGGAAAGTCAGGTGGTCTCAGTAGGAACGATCTACGGAGGATCAGCAGCTGTGATAGTGGGGTTTGCCAGATTTATGCAGACCCCTGATTTCAATCAATTAACAGTTAGAGGTTAGAGGTTCCAGACTTCAGTTACTGTTTTGGTGAAATTAATTTTTTTGTTTTTTTCAAATGATGTTAATGGAGTTGCAAAGTTTTCCATAGAAAATGTTCTGCTGTGTCATTTGAGGCACCCAGCTAAGGGCTAACACATCTGGCTAACGTTAGCGTTATGTCAAAGAACTTACAATTGGTTCAATGTGTGTTTTTTGACGTTTGTGCACATCAAAGCCTGTAGATCAGTGGTCCCCAAACTACGGCCCGCGGGCCGGATGCGGCCCGGCCCGCGTCCACATTTGGTCCGGCCCCCTGAACAATACCAGAGATGCATTATGACTTTTTTTCAGTCTGCACAATTAATCGAATTTTAATCGCGATCACAATTTTGGCTGCCACGATTAAATGAGCATGATTGTCTGCGATATTGACGTTTAAAATACGTGCTCTGCTACATATCAAATCAAACGCTTCCTGAATCAGCCAACCACCAGGGGGCGAACGAGATGAGAGCTGTCATGCGCGCACCCTGTAGAAGTAGAAGAGTAGAAGAAGTAGAAGAGCAGAGAGACGGGAGCTTGAAGGACGAGTACTTGTGCTTAATTTATTTACACGCCGGCATGTCATGTCTGTCACTACATGGTCGCGCGTTTTCAATTCCCCTGCTCTCTGTATTGCGCACGGCGATGTTCCGCCCCGATCCGCGCGCACGATGCAACAGTCGCTCACCTGCGAGTAGCACGCACGTAGCACCCCCCCCCCCCCCCCCCCACCCCCCCATAATCGTGCGGCCCTAGGTCAAACGATATGTTCAGTGATGTGGCCCTCACAGGAAAAAGTTTGGGGACCCCTGCTGTAGATGAATGTTTAGACTTCATCCTCATTGGAGAGAATTTCAGGAGTTTCTCAGGTCAGTTGTGGCCGTGTTAAGACTGGGGACTAAATCCTCCTCTCAAAGAGAATGAACAGAAATGATTATAATTTTCCTTTCAAACAGAATGTGGCTGGGATAAAAGAAGAAGAGCTTGTTTGTCATTATATATTCCTTTTAGTGTTTCTATGTGGAACTTTTGTCTCTCCTCATAATGGCAGTCTCAAAGTGTCATTAAGAGACGAGACAGCAGTGGTGGGCCGTCAGGGCCTGCAAAGCCTTCTCTGCTGGCCTAAACAGAATCACAAAGTTAGAGCTATTTTATAATTCAATAATTTTTCTTAAATATACTACATGTATCATAACAAGAAACGAATACTAACCCTAGCTGTGGCGCCAGCATGTGGTTCTAAGGTGGCATTTCAGCAGTGAAGGCCCAGGTATAAAATGCACGGCCCGCCACTGCGAGACAGAGACTAGTGGAGTCCAAACCCAGTATCCTACTGTGCACTGGTACCTGGAGTACTGTCATGCCTGGAATCAACATGATGAAACCCAACTAACATCCTGATCCATAGTGCAGACTATGGTTTTTTATGTGTTTGTATTAGTGGGCTGTTGCAACTCAGTGCAAACGCCTTAATAGCAAGGATTCACACATGGGTGACGAATGAAACTTTCTTTGATGGGTAGTTAGCTCCAGTCTCTTGCATGAGAGGACTCATTAAAATACAGAGACAGATATATATTTAATTGGTTTGACTTTGTAAAATTACTAAATATATAGGAAGGAGAGGTTTAGACCATCCTGACCTGTCTGCATTGTGCATTATTTTACTGCATGATATGTCCATCACATTCTCTCTCTCGTCAAATATGTTAGGTTAGCGGCCCTTCAAACCATGACGCTCTACGTACCCCTCAAGTATCGGTTTTGCACCTTTCAATTTCCACTTGTTACATGCATACACTGTCTTTTCTAAATAAACTTCCATGTTCTCGGGAAACTACTTTGTTAGGTTTAGGAAAAGATGATAGTTTTGGTTAAAATAAACATGTTACATTTTTAAGTAGGCCACGTAACATATGCAGTGTAAGTTACATTACCTAACATTACGTAAGCGGTTACGGATAATGAATGGATGGATGAATGTACGTAACTTAAAATAAGTCAACGTTGACTTTTGGTGTCACTCGGTACACAAACAGGTCTCCAGGGTAAAAGTCCTGTGTTAGTTTGACCCATCCCACCTCTCTACGTGGAGTTTATCTCTCTTTATACTAAGTCACCTCACTTCCTCCTTTACACCAGCCACAGCTGGCCACTGACCATGCTGCCATATTTGACTGCTGAGCAGGCTGATATGTTGGACTTTAGAGCTGTGCAGATATCAGAAAATAATGCACACTCTCCTGCAACTTTGAAGCTTATATGGCTGCATGGTATAATTTATCCATGATAAATGAAGAGAAATGGAAAAGATTATTATTTACAATGTTCCGCTCATGTCAATATTTATCATTAACTTCTACCTAAAATGTACAGAAGACGTAGAGCAGACAACATGTAAACCTCAAGAGAATTACGAAAGCCAATCAAGTAAAACAGAGTACTTCATTTGAACACCAAACCAATGTATGGATCCATAAGCCTGACTACAACTTACTAAACACATTCTAACATACCCCTGAAGAACTGGGAACTTGACATGATGGGTGTTGGTCCAATTGAAATGTTAGTTTTCATCCCATGAAGTGCATCTTCACCTAACTTTGATTCAGTCCATGTCAGAGATGGCTCTGCCTCTCTCTTAATCTTCAGACACTCGCTGACACTTCTGATTCACTTTGAAATGCCATAAACATAGATGTGAGCTCAACTCTTGGCTGTGAATGCTAAAGCTCTTAAATGTGGGGAGGGAGGAGTGGAGCTGAGGAGGATTGGTGTGTGTGTGTGTGTGTGTGTGTGTGTGTGTGTGTGTGTGTGTGTGGGGTGGGGGGGGGTGGTTCACTCTCACTTTCATCACACTTTTGGGCTTTTCTTCTTTTCCATTAATCTGTCAAACGGAGAGGAAAAGACATTTCTACAAGTAATAAGCTTCCATCTTTCAATACGTCGATGAAGGCCCCCTTGTACTCGTCATCCGTGGTATTTTGTTGCGAACGTTGGATTAAGTCAAGTGGCAGACTACATGCCCGTTGCTTTGTGCTGCTCCTCAGATGCACACAAGGCCACTTCTCTTAGAAGATTACATGTGGGATGTCTCCTTAGCTCCCCTCTCACTTAGAATATGCTTCTTGTGACGTCTGATTGATGCACATGCAGCCACTGCCCTCTGCAGATGTATTTCAACTCTTTACTCTTACAATTATTACAGTTTTTTTTCATGATTGGTTAAACACAATTTTCAAAACAGGGCTAATTTTGTCAAAACACTACACACACACACACACACACACACACAAACACACACACACACACACACACACACACACACACACACACACACACACAAATAGCGGAATAATAATACACTCTACATTTTCTACCATGAAACTTAACTGCTAATTTATTTTCCGCTCCTATCGCTCAAAGAGCTTAGAATGACATCTCATCGTCAGTGTAACCTTTCTGGATCGCTAACAACTGTCTGCTCTGAGCCCATCGACCGCCCCTCCGTCTCTCTCAACCACACAGACTACGGACTGAGCTATTCCTGAAAGCAGAACAGCTACGTTGCTCCAAAAACACAGTCATTGACATCTGTGTCCTGCCACTGTTAATACCAATACGTAGGACAGGGGGGCAGGGGATGAAGATACGCAGCCTCTTTCATTACCAAAAGACAAAAGATACTCCACAAGTGAGACGCTTTTGGTGCAGCCATTGTTTGTCACCTCACTTGGCTATTGGGGTTTCTCATGGACAGGATATGGTGTTTACATGTGCAAACACATAAACAGGATACTCCAAAAACTCGACGCTCATATGTCATTATACCCTCCAATCCATTTACAGAAATTCTGCGAAACACAACAGTTCAACTAAAGATTGAGTCAGCCCCTGACAAACTGTCTTAAACAAAGACAATAAAAACGTCTTCACACCTGATGCCAGAAAAAAGTCAGTGTCCATGTTAAATCCCCTGAACACAGCGATAGTATTGCTATAAAGTAGTTGAGCTGAGTGTTTTCTCTCTCACGCCCTCTTCACAGAGGCAGCAGAGCTCTAGTTCAACATCTGACTGTGTAACACAGGATTTATAAGGAATCAGGCCATCCACCTTCTCAATCATTCACATGTTGACTCCCATCCTTTTTCCTTAATCAATAAAGATACATTAAACCTTAAAGTATATAGGGCAAGCCCTCCATGTTTACACAGCACAGAGGCTATCTCAGCTGTGTTCTCAGTGTCAGGCCGGAAATATTGCATTACTACAGCTGGATCAAAGCCTTGAAGAATATGCCAGTAGGCAGTAGAATAAACCTGTTGTGATATTTGAACTGAAGGTTGTGACGTGCAGGCTAATGAAGGCTACAAGGGAGACATCTCATTGAGTCATGAGCCTGTGAGACGTTTCAGGACAGAGGAAGTTTTGAAAGATTTAAAAGGGTGAGGAAGTGAACCATTGTCATCACTGTTGTGCTCAATGTTGAATGTTGGGCTGGCATAAATATCAAATGTGAGCAATGACATCAAACAACAAGAACGTGACTCCCTCACTCTGTCATGACTTTCTTCTTATTGAAGAAGCTAAGTTTTCCCTTTTCAATTAATCACAAGATAGATTGTTTTGTCAAACACATTTGCCCTTTTAAAAACTCATAATAACAACAGCTATTGATATCATATTTGTAGGGATGGCAGATCCAACAACATTGACTTGAAACTGAAGGGTTATCATTAAATAGTTTTTACCCACTTATCTATTTCCTTTCCCACACAAGACAATGACATATCTGTCACTGTATTGCATGTTGTTTGTCAGTTAACAGATTTCACAGAAATGATAAACTTCAAAGTCATCTTAGTTGAAAGCTGCTGCTGGTGTTTGTCTCCACTTTCTGTTGTCAGTAATTCACGACTTGAAATTCAAAGAACAGATTTAAGGAAACCAGACAATTGTGGTTGAACTAGTCCAGTGTACATGCTGGACTCAACAATGTTTCCTAATAAATGGAAAACAGTTTAGGCCGTACAGACGTACGTGCTCCACAGTAAGTATCCACAGTTAAAATAATGAAAGGAATTATAGGATTTAGAGAACAAAACTACATACTGGAACTTCCATAGCCTAACATGAATATGAAATGCTATGACAGCAATAATGAGCAACTCTGTTGAGCAGAGAATAGAGCAGACACAGTTGCAAGGAAAGAAGCATGTACAGTATATTCCACCAAGATTTGAAGCATTTAATGTTGTTTTCTTTTCTTATCCATGAAATTGTAGCTCAGGAGACCGCTGATCGCATCCTGTGTGATCCATCAACGTCTTTGTGTTCACAATGTTAAGTTTAACATTAAAACTTAGTTATTTGAACCCAAACCATGAGATTTTTCCCAAGACCTAACTCAGTGGTTTTGTTGCCTAAACATATAAGCAATTGAGTTTGTTTGAATTCAGAACGCGTAAACGGTAACTGTAGTGGAGCATCACAGTTTGACGTTCAGAGCGACCCAATGTGTTACAAAAAGATGTTCTAATACTTTTTTTCCCTTCTCAATACCAATTCTGATTCAGATTTTAGAAATAGAAAACAGTTAAACAGGTCATAATTCCTGCTCTAATATCTATTTGATATTGCTGTGAAAATCTCTTCAAATAACTGGATTTGTTGGAAGTTCTTTAACAAAAACGACATTTTACAGAACTGCATTTGAACACATCATCATAACGTTATAATTTATCTTCACTCAATACTCAACAGAGCTTAAACACATCATGTTGTAACTGCAATCTCCTTTAACGTAAGCTGTTCGCTCCGTTGTTTAGCCAAGCAGGACTGTACTGACCACCGACTGCTAACAGCTAACGTTAACTAGCTCTCCTCCTGCCCATTTCAACACTTATTTGTTGTTCACAATGTAGCATTCAGGAAAAAAAAGGTTGCACGAAACTGTTTAACCACAGGTATGTTGAACTAGTTTGCTCACTGGCATTGAGTGACTTGTGTTGTTGTTCTTGTGTAGCGTAAATGAGCTGATAAATGATAAAGAGATGTCAGATCAGTGCAGAGACTCACATACTCGCTGATATCTGATCCAGCATTGTAGGCTGTATCTGAGGCATCTCTGATATTGGTATCAGATTAATACTTACAAAGTGACGCAGAGGGGTCCTGACCAGTACAGACCCAGTGGTATCCACTGTGGGTGCTTTTCACTGTCTGATTAATGGTTTTACATACATTATTCCTCCATTCTTCGTTTACTATAGCAAGAAATGTAAAGGTTAACCCATTAATCAGCCAACCTACTAACACTCCACCAATGCATGCATCTCTTGGTTTTAACCTTGCTGCTTGTCACTGACTGTGCTGAAGTCACTCTGCACACAGCATATGGATGCGTGTCGGCACAGGTCCCTGTTCCAGATGTGCATGAATTTCAAATTTGTCCCAGAAGTGAATATTAGTAATTAGTGCTTCACTCCCACCGTGTTATCTGAAGCTGTCAGTTGGGAGATTGTCTTCATTGTCAAACTCTGCTTCACTCTGGCGTCACACATGACACTCATGTGACCTGGAACATATGCTTGTCGGAAACATTGCATGATAAAAATAAAGTTCACTATTACAATCCAGCAAGCTACAGTTAATTAGTACATCAACATCATTTTGTCTTAATTACATAAATCCATACTGATCTTTCTTTTTGAATTGGATCCATTTAGCTCCATACCAGGACGTGATTGTCATACATTTAAAACAGCTTGGTGTCCTCCTTGAATACCAAACAGACTTAACTGCTCAGCATTTATTTCACAACCGTCCATGTGAAAGAATATTATCGTTCATCATAATGTGTGGACTGCGTTATAGGGCAGCTGAGTCTGTACTGTAAGCACTAAGTGATTGGTAGGTAGTATTAGTAGTATCAGTGTTTCAGGACAGGTGTGTGTGTCTTCAAATGTTTTTTTTCTGGAGGTCACTTCCAAACTAATCTGAGAAGAAAAGGAAACAGGAGGACAGATAATGTCATTAGCTTTAAAATGCCTCTGGAATAAATGTGTCCAGAGAACACATTGGAGTGTTTAGGTCATAACCTATATACCATCTCTCGGGTAATTACTCCGGTAGTCTGAGTTGCTTAATTGTATTGATCCAGCTGTCTTTTTCTACCCCGCAGTCGATTATTTGGTCTAACTCAAGACCTACACAAGTTAGGAGAATTTATAACAAGCTCAAAAACCATAGAGGGGTTTTTATAGACGATTGTCTGGAAAACACAAGTAAAGTTTACGTTTCCTGTTTAAACCATCAAATGCCTAGTAACATCCAGAGACCGCTGTATTACTTCTGTGCCAATTGTGTAACCTCTTGGTGCCATACTCATGTGACTTCTGGCTGGTATATCTTTATTTGTGTGAGATTTCGCTTGCAAAAGATGGACTTGTTTTTATTGTTGCATTGGTGCAGTGCGCACAGCAATTAGAGTGAAGTTCTTCTGATATGATTGAATGTAATGAATGCATGTGCACTCGAGGTGTACATGGTACGTGGTTGCTGTAGAAAGTTGTAAACAAGGCCATGAACAAGGCTAACACCACAGGTAAAAGTGACATTTTATAAAGTAATGCAGACTTTAACTGAACAACAGCTGCTAGTAAAGACAACGAGGTCAGCATCGCCTGTAATCAGTCGTCCATGTTGAATTAACCTGGTAGTCGATCGGTAATCAATCTTGTTGTTTGTGAGCTTCCGGGTAAGGGTCAGGAGTGTGACGAATCAGGGAAGGACACGTCATGACTGCTAAGAACCAATCAAGTAGGGAACGTGGGTGTGGGCGTCATCGTTTCTAAATGTATCCGTTTTCGACCGTCCACACGAAAACGCAACCCGGAGTTTTCAAACGTATCCGTCCTCGGGAGCGTTTTCAAACTCCTCCATTTTCGGTGCTCGAAAACGCCGGCGTAGTGTGGACGCTCAGTGTGGACGCTCAGTGTAAACGTAGCAAAATGCCTTTTCAAATGGAAACGGAGTATTGTGGACATGGCCTTAGCTACCTTGATCTCCCTCGTCAGTGTTTCTGGCCTGGTTGCACAAGATTCTGTCCCCACTTCTGTAGGCCTCCTCCTTAGCCCGACGGAGCAACAGCCACAACCTCTATGTTCTGTCCTCGGCCCAAAAACGTTTACTGAAACTCATACAATTTGTCGACTAATCGATTAGTTGATTTAGCATGAAAAAGCATAAAAAACGACTAATCAAGACCAGAAAGATGAGTCTACTCATCAAGGGGGCAGCCTTAGGTCACATTTTTGTCTTTATGTTTTTTAAATTCTGTGTAGTGGGTGTTGTAAAATGAAGGGTTGAAAAATGTTCAGCATTAAGTAAAACGCTGAAGGGCTTATGCGTTGTTTTCCTCACCACATTTAGTGTGGTGTAAAACATCTCAGTGATTTGAAGCTCATAATATTCTCGCTGATAGCCTTGAAATATTCACACTAATGTTCTAAGATTAAGGTTACTCAAACCACCTCTAATTATAGTTTTAGACATTGAGGAATGAGCTGACTCCACCTTTGTGTGCTTCAGTATGACCTGATGGTAAGCAGGTTTTCAACAATACGAACAAAATGATCATTTTTGATTGGATCTTACAATTAGCTCAAAATAAATGCATGGTTTCAACTGTAGGATTCCCTGGGAGATTGTCCTAATTATGCAACCATTCAGCCGTGGTGTTGATTACTCTGCTTTAAATTCCCCTTCTCAGTCGTCCTCCATGTAATATACATACTCACAGGGTTTGCATGAACCACCAATAATTCCTCTAACATACATACTCATAGCAGGTGCCCAAAGCAAATTATTCAGATAAAATAGCAGCAAGAATGGTGTGTTTTATCACACCTCCCTGTGTAGTGGTACTCTCACATGTTGGGGCCAGTCAAGGAAATGGGATTTTGAAGTGAAGTGGTCAGTATCTTAATCTACAGTCAGAGTTTAACAAGTTGCCAGGATGGAGTTACAGTACTGCATGTTGGCATGTCACTGTGGCTGTATAGAGCCATATTTCCTGATATATCTTCAGTTGTAAGCAAAGGGAATCATTGAGCAGCAGCCAAAAAGGAAACCATAAGCTATGTCAATTAAATAAGTAGCAGGTGGGATAAAAGGCTGTCACATCATAAACTGTATCGGGAGACAGAGGGAGGTTTGAAGTGTTGCAGAAACATCAAACTGCAGATTTAGTTTGATTTTAAAGCAACAAAGTGCCATTAGATGTTATGGGATCCTTATTAAATATAGTATATAAGGTTGCATGATCACACATGTAGTCTGCTATTAGTTGACATATCTTTGCCATAATTTTAGCAAACAATCTTCCAAGCGTGTGATTTCTGACTAGTCTCGCCTTGACTTTGGGCTGTCAACTTTCTCTGATTTTCTTTTGAATTTTTTTTTACTTTTGAACTAAAGTTTGTGACAGCTGACTTTAAAGTTGAACATTTTTGCGTTGAAAAGTCGCTTGCAGTTTTTTTTGGGAACCTCTCACTAAAGTAACGGCGCTTGATTTTCTTGGGAATTCTGAAACGTCTAAACATTTTCAAATAGATTTTTGATGTACGATTTTTTTTTTCCAACTCCTCCTCCTCCTGGTTACCATTTGGAGAAGCTGCCATGTAAAAATATGATCCTGTATATAATAACTTCTGTACCTCTTGGTACCTCTTGAGCCTAATTAGGACCCAAAAATAGAGGAGGGCAAAATACAGAAGAAAGAAAAAGAGATGAGTTGCTGAATTCAAAGTGATTCACTTCTATAGCCACAGGCTTTTTTTTTGCATTCGGGGTAACAGCAGGGTTTATTTGCAACACCCAGGGGATCTTTCAGTGGATTGCCAAGTCTCAGGAGAAGAGACGGGAGGCTCTTAGGAGGGGGTGGCAGCGTGAGTGGCAGATCTGTAGCTTTACTTTCAAAAACCAATGATTAGAGGAAATTGCAGATACAAATATTGTGCTTCCGACCCTGCCACAAGGGCTCATTGATTCAGTAGCAATGTTAAGTATAGATCAATTCACTGCAGAAAATAGGACTTTGGTGTAATCGGGAAGCATTTTTTCTGCAATGACTGCCTCATCTGTTACAGACACACAGACACAAAGATGTAAACTGCCATCTAGCACAGCAACACTAATTAGATAAGACTAAAATAATAATCAAAGCTCTCTGTTAATAACATTATTTGTTCTACTTGTTTACTTCATGACTAGACTGACCTATGTGATGGGATTCACAAAAATGAGAGGACCTTTGAGCTGCTGTTGCCTTTAATAATTATAATTCCCATCCTTTTCTGCTGCTCCCACGTCGTAAATCCGCATTTTATTCATTTATCAAGATCGCATACGGAAGCAAATTGAAAAGTGTTGACATGTTTAATCAGAAATTACTTTTTATTTATTCAGACTGTTTGAAATTGAGAAGTTGTTGACTGGGATGAGTAATGCTGGATAACAATGCAGAATCAACAACCACACATGGTTTGTCACGCATCATCTGACCTGCTTTTAACACAGTGCTCAGTGCAGCGATAACATGCGCTCGATGACTCTTGACACTGCACACTGAATGAGCACACAGGCACAAATAAAAAAAGTGTTTCTTTGCCCCTGCCTTCTCTTACCTCTCAGCTTTTAGATACTTCTTGTTCAATCTTGTGACCCTTTGACCCACCTGGCCGCCTCCACATCTAGCATTCTTACCTTGCAGCTTTGCAGAGGCGCTACGCCCGACCAACGGGGATCTGTGATGGATGTGTCTCGACAGGAGTCAGGACTTTTGATGATTGTCCAGCAACTTGTCAGGGGAGGGATGGGGGGAAAAAAACGTGAGAAGAACAATAAAAAACGAGTCAGATGGAACTACAAACAAGATGAAAGGAGAAATGCAGGTCAATTTCCCTGTGAGGAACTATAAAGATACTCTGAACTTTGACTGAAATCGTATGCATAGATAGCTCATGTGGTCATGAAACCTTTGTATAGCCAAACATCTTGCTGCTGTCTCTTTAAATATGATTGTCTCTCTACCTTCAGTACGTTCATGCTGCTGTTACGCACCCTCCACCTCCCCATCTCCGCCCAATCTTCATCAGATTATATCAGGTTCATCAGCCACCACCACCAGTGTCTGGAGCAGATGCCCCTCCATTACAAATCTCCCTGTAGAGTCCAAGCACCAAAGACTCTGTCAAGACTTTATCATCACATATCATCATTCAAAATAAACAATTATCTTTTCTTTATCTGACTTGCCTCTCCTGATTGAAATACATTTGTAACAAGTAACAACACATGCATTTGCATTAGTTGGATCCTTGCAGGGAAACGGATTGGAAATATAAGGTCCTTGCAAACACAGCACATAAATCCGGCTTTCATTAACCTGAAACGTCTGTACCCTATCACTATGTATGTTTTGCTATAAATGTACATTCAGAAATCCAATCCATGTAGAAATGAAGGTATTACAAGTGCATGTGGATGTTAAGGAGAATAAATAGGAAAGAGAAGAAAAGAATGTCTCATGACGATACCAAGGAATTATGGTTTAGAAAGAATCCCTTTTATGAATTATCAATGAGTCAACTTCAGGCTTTTAATTGATGACATCAAATATCATACTCTAAATTGTCTCATTCGGTTGTCTGTTTGACTGTAGACTAAGTTCACAAATGACAATTTAATTTCCCAAAAGGCAAGGGAATAATACATTTGGATATATTCAATTGAGGTGTGTCTCTTCACACTGAAGGGAGGTTACTGAAACAGGATTCAGCATTGGGCTTTAGATTGGTGTTTCATTTTATAATGCCAAACCCCCATGATTATTAAATGCTTGCTGCTGTCCTTACAGTAATACTAGTGACCAGAAGGATTACTGGTAAACGGCATTGCTCAATGGGGCATAGATCAATATGATGCTCGTAGTGGATTTAAGAGTCAGTGAGATTGTGCAAGCACAGTTTCCTCTAAAAGAATGAATCCCATTTCTTTCATTGATTCTGCATTATGTAGCATATCTGACACTACTACATTCGATTTTTATTACCGATACATTAAAGACACACTATCAGTCCAGAATCCATTCAAGCCTGTTATCATGAAATCTAAACTCTAAAGAATAGATTAGTCTTTCCATTTAATTACTTCAGCAGATTGAAGACTTATGGGATTTTAAGATGAGAGACACATCAAACATTTTAATGCTTTTACATTTTTAATTCCGACTCTCTGGTGCATAAATGGTTGCAGGATTCATGCTAAAATTAGCTGTCAATAAGGAAAAATCAGTTTTATTTTTCAAAGGCACTTATACAGTACCAAATGAAGATCCAGATACCTGTGGGAAAGTAATTACTGCTCATAGTGAACTCACCTCACAACAGGGAAATGAGGTGAAAATAGTCTCTCTTCGCTTTCATGGTTTTTATACTGAAAGTTATTTCTAGTGTTTGTATGGACATATGATTTGATGTCTGATATGATATGGTTTGATGTCTGATAAGGGGCAGTGGCTAGCACTGTCCCCTCACAGTGAGACGGTCCTGGGTTCAAACCTGCTGGCTCGCCTGGGCCGCTCTCTTTGGATTTTGCAGTTCTCACTGTGTCAGTGTGGGTTCTCCGGGTTGTTCGGCTTCCTCCCGCAGTCCAAGGGCATGCAGATTAGATTCATTGTTGACTCCCTATTGCCTATGGGTGTGAATGTGACTGGTAGTCTGTCTCACTGTGTCAGCCCTGTGGTAGCCTGGCGACCCATCCAGGGTGTACTCCGCCTTTGCCCAATGTCAGGTGGGATCCGCTCCCCCTGACCCTGAATAGGATAAACGGTTACAGATAATGGATGGATGGATGTCAGATGAGAACAGATGTTTAGTGGTATACCATCATCCAATTATGATGTTTGATTTCACAATGTGTGTGAGCATCATCTCTCTGCTCTCTCAGAAATTGTCTAAAAACAGGCAGAATAAATTGATTTATAGGAATCATTGCTACTATACTGCACATTGTGAGGAAATATTCTTGAGGACAGGCCTGGAAAAATCCTTTGCGTTAATGGACGTCCAAATGCATTGAGTTTTATTTTCTCTCTCTTTGGTTTATCGCTCTGTTTCCTCTTTGTGCTGGATGGTGTTGATGTAATTTGTTTGCCTTCGTTAAAGTAATAATGTTTTTTGACTCTTGTCCTGAACATTATGAACATGATAGTATACAGTGTATATTGGAGTTTTTGTTAAGCTGCATCATGGGAGCCAGCGTTATATAAAATAAGGAATAAACTCCTTAAAGCCCTCTTATAACCTTCAAATGTCTTAGATCAGCCTCATTGCAGAGCCAACATTTTTCTTTCAGCGCACTATCGTGGTCATACATGCAGACTCAGCTGTCTAACTGTAAGGGATTTTTCTTCCTGTTTGTGGCTTTAGCTTGGAGGATGCCCCTTTTAGAGAGACACAGCCTTATAAGAATATGTAGTTATTTCTCCCTCTGACATTTACAGTTCTATAAAGTCTACTTTGTTTACTGAAATCATGCTGATAATCCGCCAATGGAGCTGAGAGCAGCCAAGATTGAGGCCAGAAAAACTACTCCAATATCAAAACAAGAACTATGCATGTCTTTCCAAATTTCCAAATTTCTTAAGTGAACTAAGATGTTGATCTTTGTAAAGGAGCTCTGCACTAAACCCTTTGAGGGCCTTTACAATCCATGCACAGGCTTGGTGCTTGTGCAGCAAAAGGTTATATAATGAATACATGGCTGAAAAACTGTGCTCAGGTTGGACTCACCTGTGGTAAAGTGTGCCAATAGTTCCCAAAAGAAATGTGTCAAACTCACTAATCTCTGCCTCCTTCTTAACTGGCAGGAGTTCTAGTGGTGGCCTACGCACCACATCCTCCTAAACTGCAGGCTTGTTTATCTCCCCTCACACAGATTTGTTCCATGGCATTGATTAAAATCTCTCCAAAGTCATCATAGAGATAAATGCATATGACGGAGCTGAGATTATGAGCATTGACTGAGTGGTAAGGATTTAAGCAACAGGCGGATTTCAGGAAGTAAAATTCAGATGTGTTTTTTTCATAAGCCAGCTGCATTTCCTTATTCAGGGTCTCTTGAGGTGGAGCTGATTCTACCTGAGAACCTCTCTGTGTTTGCAACAGTTAGCGTTGGCAGGAGTGGATTTGCACTAGAGGCTGCTGTTCCCTCTGGTACCACCCCACACTACTAATAGTCTATATATAAATACTCTGGTGAGGAAATACTAAGCAGTTCTGTAGTAAAAGTGAAACAGTTCAAATGCATTTGCAAGTTCTTGTTTTTATGGTTTTCTATTAACATTAAGGGCAAACTAAGAAAGAGGACATGACATTTGAATGACCTAATGAGGAAGCTGGATAAGCATTATGGAGGATGTTTCGATCCATCGACCCAAGGGCTATGGGACCAGCATGCACCTCTGCACCACTGTGCTCTCCAGGACCAACATTAATGCAACTGTAATGTAATGTCATTTATGTTTGAATGCTCTATAAGAATGAAAGCCGCACCAGTTCCCTTACAGGAGTGATGTTAGGTGCTTATGAAATCCTGAATTAATGATTTCACAAATATGCTCTCGATTTAATCTCTCATTTCTGTACTTACATCATTCTGACATAATGCAACTGTTGACAAATTCACCTAAAATGTCAGAAACACACCTCACCCATAACCTAGCTTTCTAATTTGAATCTATTGATTCATCAATTTGAAGAAGAACCAAACACCTGGAAACATTGTGCAACATTAAGCAACATGATGAAACTGCGGCGCACGGTGTACTGCAGATGAACTTCTAGTTCTCTATCTAACACTGTTGATGAACTTCTGATCTCTGCAGAGCGAGAAAAGAAAGCTAGACCCAGTAAGCTCAGCCTAAAGCATTCTGTGGTTTGGACACCTGAGTGGAAATTTGTAAATGTATTATTGTGGTGATTGACCTTTAAACGGCTCGGCTCTTATAACCGTTAGCATATTTGAAAGTATTGTTTTATTTTATTTTATTCATTCAGTTTTATCCTACCCTCAATAAGTTACTATTAATATCTTATCTATTACTGATTTAAGCCATTTAAAATCTGTCATTCTTTGATTTTTATTATTACTGATTAATTCATTTAATGATGACAATGTTGAAGTGATTTCATTAATTTATTAATGTGTAATCCTATATACTCTTAATATCACAATGGTTAAGATAAGTGAATGACATAATCTTAGATTGATGCAAAAATGGTAACTGTTAAGGAAATAACCGGACTGTTTTACTCAGGAAGGCCGGACAGGAACACAAGAAACAAGAGTTAACTTAAAGAAGTCAAAAATTGTAAGAATACGTAAAAAGAATGTTCAATGGATTTGACGATGTTTAGTTATCTATGGACCAGGAGGTCAAAGATGCTGGAGGAACAAGGTATAAAGAGGAGGCAAGGCAAGGCAAGTGTATTTGTGAAGCACATTTCAACAACAAGGTGATTCAAAGTGCTTCACATAAAACCATTAAAAGCATCAAAACATAAGGCAAAATAAAAGGAGATTTAACAATTAAGAACATTGATTGAAACATTAAAAACAGTCATTAAAACACTAAAAAGCAGTGTAAGAAATAAAATACAGTAGTGAAATGCAGGAAATTGATTAATATCCTGAATGTGGTTCAATTAAAGGCAGCAGCAAACAGAAAAGTCTTCAATCTGGATTTAAAGGAGCTGAGGGTCTCAGCAGACCTGCAGCTTTCTGGACTTTGTTCCAGATATGTGGAGCAGAAACACTGAACGCTGCTTCTCCATGTTTAGTTCTGACTCTGGGAACAGAAAGTAGACCGGTCCCAGACCACCTAAGGGGTCGGGATGGTTCATAAGGTAGCAACAGATCACAGATGTATTTTGGCCCTAAACCATTCAGTGCTTTATAAACCAACAGCAGTATTTTAAAGTCAATTCTTTATTGGACAGGAAGCCAGTGCAAAGACCTCAGAACTGGAGTGATGTAATCCACTTTCTTGGTCTTAGTCAAGACTTGAGCTGCAGCTTTCTGTTTGCCTTTTAACAGAGACCTGTAAACACTCCGTTACAGTAGTCCAGTCTAATGAAGATAAATGCATGGACGAGTTTTTCCAAATCCTGTTGAGACATAAATCCTCTAATCCTTGATATACAGTATACTTCAGGTGATAGTAGGCTGATGTTGTAATTGTCTTGATATGGCTGTTCAGGTTGAGGTCTGAATCCATAACTACACCTAGAGAGGAGACTAAAACAGTTGGAGGTCGGTTCGGTTCTTGGCTCAGACTTGATCTTGAGGTCTCTCAGATGTAGAATTAGCTTATGACATTTTCTGTCTTTTCTTTTATTGACTTTTTGCATTATCCGTTTTTGTAAACTTGAATTTTCTTTAAATTGTCAAAACCAAATAAAACTGGTTTGTATTTTGTAAACTCTAACCAAAGTCCAGTCTTGCTCATCTCTGAGGCTGCTGGCAGCCTCCTAAAGGTACGAGAGCTCTTCTCCTAGGGTAGACTGACAGTAGTAAATGATTGGTTTTAACATACCTGCTACAAGCTAAGGATAAAATCATGTTGTTCGATCTTATGTGATTTACTAACTTGGTTGGCTTCGATTGTTTTTAATGCTTTGCTGGATTATCATGCCTGTTGTTACACGTGATTCTAGAGTTAAGACTTTAGCTGGGATGTTTTTAGTGAAGCGATAGGGGTCAGATTGGAATCTAAATTGAGGGTGTTAGGGTCAGGGTCCTGAAGCTCCCCCTCATAACTGAGCAAGGTTCCCCCTCCTATGGTGGCTCTTTAGTTGGGTCCATCCTGAAGTTCCAGGCCTCAACCACCTATTGCACACACACAAATCCATTGGAGGCCGACTTCTTAGCCTGAAATAATTGATACGTCGGAGGCTAGTGTTTTAAGTTATGCTGGCTTCGCCCCCCCTAAGCAGGCAGACTTGCGTGTGGGTTGTGGGAGGTACGTTCGTGACCTAGGTCAGAGGTTACAGAACAAGCCGTCTTCCAGTGCCTTACCCACACTGGTTACGCAGAGAGGCTGTACACCTTTTCAACACACATGAGAGAAGTGGTGGTTGTTCATCAGAGAGAATCTCTCTTCACTGCCCCGCAACAGCAGAATTCCACTTATTTGACAAGTTGCATACTTCATCATTCAATTCCCACAAAAGAGGGAAGGTCAGAGCCGATGTGGTGGAAGCCCGACGTTGCCAGCTGATTCAGGACATACAGGTCCGCCTCTTTAGGCAGCCATATTACACTAATGTTACCTACCTTTTCCACAAGGGAATTGCTGCCTCCCATGTTTTGCAAAAGAATGAGAATTGTTCTGCAGTACTCATAATGGGGCGTTTGCATCCAGTCACTTGAGAGTCCTGACACCTACGATCTGGGGAAATCTCTGCAAAACACGGTTGGTAATGATGAATTTAAATGCAAATGGAAACTTGACGGGGGAAACAAATTACACCCATCACTTGGCTAAATTGCTCTTAATTGAAGACAAGTCCCTAAACCTGAGCATATTGCACCAGTGGTTTATGAAAAAAATAGAATATGGAATACAAGGTAATGGCTAATTTTACTCCTCCAGGTACCGTGGGCTAGGGAAATAAATGGAAGTCACTGATTTTGATGTCTGATTACACATCATACCTACAAATGTTTGAATTGTTTCTCTGGTTGTTGTAATGTGAGTAGCAAATGTCCATTTCCTGCTGGCCAGCACACAGAATCCTCCATGTGCCTTGTGTTGTGTCTGAGGGAATAACAACAGGGAAAGCATTGACAGGCTCTCGTCTCCTGTGGAAACCGGTGCCCCATCATAGTGCCTCCGCAAAGTAATGAGGAATCATGGCCCATGGTTTTAGTTACATTTTTTCAGTCTGTGCACAAATTCAGCGGTTGTCGCAATGTGGGACTGAACAAGTAGTTTAGCTTTTCCTGATACATCGACTGTGTGCACGTTGTTGACCGTCCTCCATCCCCTTCCAGCTGACAGACATTTATTTCCTGTGCACCTCAAACACCGACTAAATGTGCGCTTCATTGAGAAGAGCTAACATGGGAGGGGAATATTGTCTCTTCTCCCCCCATTACGCCACAGAGGATAAAAGAACACTCTCCTCCTTTTCACCCCCGCCTCCCCCACACTCACTCCACGTTATCCTCAGAGCGGGGAATGCAGGGAGACTTCCAGATCAGCGGCGGAGTCAGGTACAGAATACAGATCAGCAGCAGGGAGAGCTGATGCCCAGACTACTTAGCATATGTAATTGACCTCTAGCTCAAACAACCCTGTGGTGTGACTGGCCACACCCCCTGCCCCCTCCGCCCCGACCCAAATCTGATATTGTTTTCTGACTCAGTGCTTACAGACGTTTTTAGTGATGAGTGAGCTTAATCATGGTTCAAGCCATCAGTATGTTTGTCTGCTGCACGCTTTGCAACAAAATGAAACCCTTGTGAGCCTCTGCTTTATTTTGTCCCCATCCCCACAACCTCCCTGCTGTTAAACAGAGACAAGAATCAAGTGAAACTGATGAAACGAGTTCACCTTAAATGTTTCAAAAGCTACTATTTCTTAAAAAATGATCAATTGTAAGGACTAAATCCCATCAGTATAACCAGCTGTTATATTCATTATATCACAACTTGCTTTTGTGTCTAATATTCCAGCCCGTATCAACGGTTCAATTCAAACTGGCCGGCTGGAGTGAGAGTAGTTAGTTTTATGCTTAATGAGCAGATTAAAGACTGAGCAGTGTTTCAACAGAGTTATCTTGTCTCAAATAGCCCTGCCACCGCAGTGCGATATCCCAAGAGGCCTCTAAAAATATGCAGTAATTAAGCGCTCACCTCATTCTAATGGGATTATTACCGTAGAAATATCCTAAAACGTAATTTAAACCTCAGGGAAGCAAAAGGAGGACGAGAGCAGCTGCAACAGATATTGCACTAAAGAGGAAACACACAAATGTCTTCCAGTAGTACCGTTTGCCACCTGAATTATATGCTGGGGTGAAGTGGCTGAATTACTTCAAACATTTAACTGCCCATGTGGACTCGAAAACTTACATTAACTACTGAAATATTAAGCGGTGGGTATCTTTTTGATCCGAACATATGTGTGAATCATGTTTCATGGAAAGATGTTTCTTACAACAGAGACGGAGGCATCTCTGCACAGTGGCCTTAAAAGCACCCTGAAGATTTGGTGAAAGATATGATATGAAGACAAGAGTAAGAGTATTTGAAAAAACGTTTGGAGGGTACAGGGAAATTCAGATTTTAATGTTATTTTTCTACTTTTGGCCGTCAGTATTGATAATAATAACTATATGTGTACAAAGACGCCATTATCGGTAACTGAACAGAATGATCTCTCTGTAGCTGTATCAGGATAAAAGACAACATCTGGCTGGTTTATATCAGAAATATTATGAAATCGAATAATAAATGATTCATTGCCACATCCTGTACTTTTCATCTCTCTCTCTTCTGTATTATTTTAACTGAACTAAGTTTCATGAACTGTCTGATCCCCACCGTAACCCAATTTAACTGTTTGACATCGACCAACCAGAAATTGAATTTTCAATGACAGCTGTAGCAGGTACATACAGCATGTCACATGATATGGATGGATATTGACTGAAATGCAAGGTAAAACGTAGGTGTTGTTTTTTTCAATATTTTGACTGGGTTTTATAAATGGAGGGAATTAACACATACAGCTAAAAACTCGAAGCTTCATTTTGTTGTGGTGATCTGAAAGAAATTCAGTTGGGAACGATCAGCTGTCTGCTGTCTGCTGGCGCTGACTCATTAAATATAATATAGCAATCACTTTTTAAAAAATGTGTAGTACATGAAACAGCTAGTTAGGGATATTAATGTCCGATGTTGCATAGAGAATGGGCATTTTTATCTTGTTGCCACAATAATATGAATAGATTGGAAAAAACATAACTGGAGCACAGACATATGTCAATCATATGGCAACTTCAGGAAGAAGAAATGTCTGCTTCCATTACATTATATGTTCTTTCCTGAATAACATAATCAGATTCCGGTACATCCCTAATGACTTGATGGCAGAGGCCTGAGAACACTCTGACTTTTTTAACAATTCATCTGATGCAGCAGTCAGACAATCAGAAAACAGGTTAGTCAAAGTCGTTCTGAAGGTCGGTTTTATCAGACACATCCATCACTCACCAACTTGCTTATTAAACTTTGACCTACTGTTACCGTAGTTGTTTGCTGGTTCAATGAGGCACTATGTGTGACGTTTCAGGTGCGCTCACTGTACAACCCAAAGTCAATGTTGACCAATATTAACTTACTTAAAACTTACTTACTTACTGTATGTAACCTAACAAACATAATTATTTTAACCCAAACCTAACCAAGTAGTATTGTTGCCTCCACAGGTTCTGCTCTGCTGGGGCTTGTTGCAGGTGACCGATCACTCGTGTTTCTGGACATTCGTAGGAGAACATGAAATATGAAACAAGACTTTTGATAAGATATTATACAAACTGTTGTATGAGGATACGTTGCATAAAGTGTGTCGTCGGCTCATACCTAAAACTTCAAGCTTAATTCGATATCATGTCATCACGCATTTATCTCGTCACGCATCGACTACTGTAACACACTTTTCTCATCACTCAGTGTATCTGCTCTTAACCGCTTGCAGGTCATCCAAAACGCTGCCGCCAGATTACTCACCAGGACAAATCGACGGTCTCACATCACCCCCGTACTCCGATCTCTCCACTGGCTCCCTGTAGCATTTAGGATACACTTCAAAATTCTCACCATCACTTACAGAGCAATACACGGTCAGGCTCCTACATACGTAGCTGATCTACTTCACCCCTATTCACCCGCCTGCGCTCTCAGGTCAAACGCTCTAGGTCTTCTGTCTGTCCCACGCACACGCTTTAAAACCCGTGGTGACCGAGCTTTTGAGGCAGTAGCACCGAGGCTGTGGAATGCTCTGCCTGCAACTCTACACCTCGCAGATTCTGTGACCAGCTCAAAACTCACCTTTTTATACTGGCGTTTGGATAAAACCCATGTCCTAGATCTTCTTTTACATTTTTTTAAATTTGTAAATTATTGGCCCTATGGTCACATTGTGTTTTTTATGCTTTTAAATTTCTGCTCTGTTCAGCACTTTGTGACTTTTTGTCTTTGAAAAGTGCTTTATAAATACATTGTATTATTATTATTATTATTATATTACCAGGCATTAGTCAAAACACTTGGCTAAGTAGTGAATCAGCATGGTATTCCTTAATAATAGCAGACAGAAAGAAAAAGACTACTTATTTGGGTGGGGTACAGTGTGTATATCACTATTTCTTAAAGGGCTGTCAAACCCTTTTTATGTGGTTTTGTGACCCTGTGGGATAAGAAGTCATGCGGTGGTGTGTACACTGTCATTTGCACTCAGCGGTTGAGCCACTAGGTTCCCCTGGCCTCTTGGGATTTATAGACTGCCACTGGTTCAATACCTGGCAATACAAAGCAGGACTTCATTTAAACAACTTGAAACCAGGCCACGCTGCCTTTCCTCCTGCCACGAAAAGTCATGAATCTGCCCATGTGGCGTGCAGTCATGAAAAAGCCACTATTTGATGGACCCTGGGCTGTAAATCTTTCACCATCAACCTTCCGGCACTCCCACATAAGAAGATGTTACACAGTACATGGTGTCTGGGGCAAATATGTGCACGGCTTCAGCCGTGCAATGCTCGACAGCTGAATCATCACGTATCACTCCATGTGCTCCATAAACATTACATGATGGACTCATTTAAATCTCTTAAGTATTACTGTCATAATGGAACTCTCTATAATTTGTGTTTTGATGACATCAACGATGTCTTGACTCACCTGTTAGTCTCGGTTTCACTCTCCAAGATCGCAGTAGAAGGATTATGTTGGTGTTTTGGAGAGAAAAAAAAATATGTAGCTGGAAAAAATTAATAAAGCAAATTCAAGCTTAACATGAGAGCTGGTTACTATAATGCATTTAGGGGGTTAAGGTGCTGAAATCCAATGTTTTTTGCCAATATTCAATATATTTACATTTAGAATGTGCATCCATGAGCTTCTGTCTTTTACATGGGTTGGCAGCTCCTCAAGGCAGAGTGAGACAGGTTTCACTGCCGAGGCCAGAGTGAAGGGAAGAGGATGATGATGACAGATATATGATCTTGTATATTAGAATGCCCTATTACATCTCTCATATGTCCTTATTTAACATGATTTATAATTTATTTAGTGAAAAGTCAGCTGTAGTTATCACGTCAGTAAACAAAATTGTCTCTCACAGCAACGACACCCATTTTAAAAACACCTTGAGGAAGATGTAATGTAATGCAACCAAATGTAGCATGAAACTAACAAGCAACAACAACGCCCTAAATAAGAAGACATGAATGTGACAATAAAGACTGTAAGGCGACAGGCTTTTGAGGGATTATTTGCTGAAAGACGACTTTCATTACTTCCTGTGGGTGTCAGGTCATTGACAGTTAGCAGTGCGTAACGTAATGTGTTTCCTGATTTGTAATCACCTGGTATGAGCCTAAAGACATTACAATACAATTTGAGAATCCCAAACTGTCTAGTTTCATGTTTGCTGTGATCTGTTTTCTTATCTGTTGTTGTTTCATTTTCAATATGAATCCATTGTGGAAAATGTCTTCTTCCGAAGATGATACCTGATGGCTTAAGCTTGACTGACTGTAAATACTGTAGATTAAAGGGCAATGTATGGCATACATTGAAAGCTCTGGTATTATGCAGAACTGGTTCAAGTTAAGGCCTTTTGAAAATGTAAATACTTTTTGTAATTGAACATTGTTGTATGAAAGACATTAGCATTAGCTGCAATGAAGCCAGGGAGTTTTATGATCTAATTTACTGTTTGCTTTGATTATAAGGCTTATTAGCAACGGCTTGTGTCTGTCTTGCTTAGCTGTGCTTCGCCGCGGGTTCACTGAGAATAGATGTGGTTGTTCCTTCCATCCCTGGTCCTCAAAAGGCATTTGATTTTGGACATTAGAATTCAAGTTGTCTCAGCTATTTCTCCACATCAGTAAGCTGATGTTCCCCTTGTCTGAGCTTTCTCATACTGGACGGGGATTGAGGGAGGTTGCCACAATTTTCACAGTACTCTGATGGTGAGTATCTGTGCTATGATTGTAAATTAGGCTCTTAGGAGTGTTCTTCATGTATACAGCCCAGTGGTGAGGGACCATCATGTTGTTTGAAGCCCTCCAGATATAATGACTGCTCTCTAGTAGAAGTCAGTAGGTTTATTTTGATATTGTTGACATTGGTTGATTGTGTATGCCCTCCATATTATAATCATATATCACCTAGTCCTTCTATCACCTGTGATATGGTGGATATGATGCAGTGAGGTTTGTGGTGACTATTTATTAATGCTGCAGCTTTAAATCGGAAAATAATTTTAATTATAAATCTTCAGCAATGTCTTTTCTCATATTCATTTACATATTATTACAAGCACAATCGAATGCTGAATAAGATGTTTGTAGGCAACCAAACTGTTACAAATAACTTTCATGAACTGAAAGCAAAAGGGTTAAAGTTGTTGGACAAAAAAAAAACATGGACAACCCCCAGACCGGACAACGCAGTGTAAGCGACCTGTCAATCACAAGGTAGCCCCGCCCTAAAGCATACCCTGCTTTATGGCCTATTTTTGTGTACTATTGAAGAAGACTTGAAACTAGAGATTGAGACCATAAACTCATGTTTACAATGTTTACTGAGGTAATAAATCAAGAGAGAAGTAGAGTCATTTTCTCATAGACTTCTATACAACCAGAGGAGTCGCCCCCTGGTGGACATTAGAGAGAATGCAAGTTAAGGACATTATAGCATTGGCTCCACTGATCACAAAATACAGAGATACAGTGACCTCCTCACTTTCAAAGACTACTGTTGGTAACCTTTACACATTTTTCTTATGATGGTGTCAGTATGATATATGATTGTCAGTACTGATAGGAAGCCAAAAAACATCCAGAATGTTATCCTGACAGATGTGAACATAATAATACAGTATAATTGGACAAATTAGACAAGAAAAAAGTCTGTTTAAAAAATATGTAAGCTAGACCATATTACTATATAAAACCTTCACTTCCGGTACTGGAAAGTCTTCGAGACTCACCGGTCTCGGCAGCTCAGTTATAGAGGCTTGATACCCAGCTCTGAAAGACTGGAGAAAAACATACGTTTGTTGTGCCTTTGGATTTTCTTCAATAAGAATAATCCCTGTGTAGTTTGATTATGTCATAGTTGACATATGATCAACATTCGTAGAATAAGCGCAGATAGTCATCATCATAGCATCAGATTGCCCAGGTAGACACCTTTTGTTCTGAAAACCCAATCTGTTGTCTTTGTGTCTGGTGCAAAAAAAGGCCTCCTGCTGCTAAGGGAATCCATGTGTGTGTTGTTTGTTGCTTGTAGATTGAAAATATACTTCAGTAATTTGGATGTGACACTTTTAAACTTTAGATACACCCTAGGGTGCTCTGGGACACATAGTACATCAGACAACTTCATCCAGGCAATGCAGCCATGGTTGACCAGACCCTGACTTATGTCCCTTGCAGCACTACCACACAGATCACTCCTTCTGATCCATAGCCATGTGGAGGCTTTTTCAGTAGCTTCTGTGATGCCCAGCATTGTAAATGCTCTCCAAAGAAAGCAGCCAGCAAAGCCTCTACATCCCACCTCTGTGAGTATGCAGAAAACTCTCCATCCAGCTGCTGATGTCTGGCCCTCTTCTGCTATGGATCTTCTTGATCCTCTCTTCCCAGTGTTACAGTCAACTCTGACATGATCACCGACTTTGAGTCTTCTGACAGTAGGACGTCTTCAGGCCTCAGTGGTGTAACGCTGTCGGTGAACTTGAGTTGCCCTCCCACGACTACAAGCCGCTGCCGGGCAGTCAGTCTGTAGTGAGGAGGCACGTTGACACACTGGACCATTGTTGGGGCTGCTCCTGAGTAAATAATATTCATCCTAGGTGGGCAAAGGTGCTTGCTGCTGTTGATGGTTGATATGACGGTTGGTATGGCCTCAGCCTTAAGCATCTGGTCATGTCACCAACATTAGTGGCCTTCTTTCAAGGCCTTTGGACAGCTGCTCCACGACTCCTCGACTGTTGCAAAGGTAACATGTGCTTCAGGCTGTCGCCCCAGGAGTGGAAGTTGATTGGACAGGTAAGCACATCATACACAGCCTGGATCACAAACTCAATACGCCTGAGCTGCAGCACACTTTACCACCTAGAAGTCTATCCTCATGTTGGTAAAAACTTCACGTTTCTAGAGATCACAAACTTACACACTGTCTTTGATTTGTATTGTTCTGTGGTCTGGTGTACCTGAAAGAATGGCACAAACGTATTCTCCGAATGTTTACAGATGTTTCCCCAAGCTCAGAGAGAGGATCATGAATCAGAGCAGAAAAAAGGTGGGGCACCCAGAAAACAAGTATTAGTCCACCAGCACACTTTATCTCTGGTAGAGCTTCAGCAAAGACAATAAATGGAGTGCAGTTAATGCAGTAACTTATACTGAGCGCTTTCGTATTCTATCATATCACAATGAATCACAATAGACAAAATGTCAGAAAGCTGATGTACCACACACACACAGACACATTTTGGCTGCTGACTTGCATCAGTTAAGTCAAGTGTTGAGGAGTAGAGCAGGGATGATAAGTTGTGAAGGCTGGCAGCGCGTCTGCCGATTAGCCTGGCATCAGTTAGCACCGTGCCGTCAGAGGCATTTCTCTCATGCCAAAGCCAGCAATCCACAAATGAGAGAGCAAGGGGGGGCTGGAGATAGCAGCGATGGGGAGATGGGAATCTGCCGAGTGACACAGATACAACAACAAAACAAACAGAGGGCCAGGAGGCTACCTATCAATCAATGCTTGTGTCATGGACGGGATAGGCCTAAGTGTCACATAGCTGAATATGAACTGACAGCTGTGTGTGTGTGTGTGTGTGTGTGTGTGTGTGTGTGTGTGTGTGTGTGTGTGTGGATGTGCCTGTGTGTGGGGTACTGCCACACTGTTTTCTGTAAAGGTGCACCCTGCCTGTCACTGTCAAGATTGACTGCATCATAATCGACACATGAAAGATGAAAGATGACCTTGAACAGAGCAGGTAGACGAAGCATTACAATGGCGATAATCAAATAGCTCTCCTGAACACACACAAAAGATAACACACATACCTTTATTTGCTGATAACATTTCAGAGTGAAGTTTCAAGTGCCTTTTTGAGAAACAATCCAAAACCAGGATGGACCGATATGCCTTCCCTTCTCTTCCCCTCACTCTCCCCCTCACTTTTGTCCTGTGGGGATATAATCTCAAGGTTTGATCCTCAAACAGAAGTCAGTGCTGATCGCACAGACACCTTTGTGCTGCTCGTATTTCCCAGTGTGTTGCCCGCAGAATATAAAACAAAGGTGGAGGGCTGAATGGGACGAGAGATGAGTGGACATGGCAGCAGCCAGCGCTTGTGTGTCACCTCGGGGCTGCAGGTAGTCTGTTATCTAGTAAAGACACAGACATGCAGGTATGCTGAAAAAGACCACAGGGAGGGCACACTTTATGCTGGTTTCAAAGTACATCTCCTAGTTGCCTTGTAGTTTATAGAATATATTTTAACCTGCTGTTGGTTTTAAATCACTTGGGCAAGTGCCTCAATACCTGCAGAGTGAGCTGTGAGGCAGAATAGCCGAAGAAATATATATATGTTTATAAAAATGACCTCTCATATTACAGTACTATTATTTTGCAATGATGTTTCTTTGCTTATAACTTATTATTTAATAATAAATAACCTGACCACATCACTTGATGCTTTCTAAAAGTGATACTAGTTTTGACTGTTCATTGCAATTTTGTTGAGAATTTGTATAAAGGATGCTGAGTCATACAGGAGGACATTCCCAACAATACACTGCAGCTAACACACATTGCCTAGTGCAGGTGATGCAAGTGGTAGAATTGACCCTTCGCTAAGTCCAGCCCTTCGAACGCAGATTGGCCAATCATAGCGGGGCAGCCAGCTCTGACCAGTGTCCAGCTCTGCTCCATCTCTCAAGTACAAATATTTCAGATGCTCTTCATGTTCAGGCTGGTTTAGTGGATTTGGAGCTGGTCATGGTGAAACATGTAATTGCGTTACTTGTTACCCAGAGAGGTTGGAAGGAGATATACCTTTCTAAAAGGTTATGTTTCTACAAGTGCTGGGCAACGATTAACATTTTTAATCGCGATTAATCGCATTATTATGTGCAAAATTCAATAATGAATTCAAAAGTAGTGTATTGCGCACTTTTATTCTAAAAGTACTGCTATATGAACAAAAGTGCAATAACATTTGGTTTGCAAACACAAATCAGGTTCTTATTAACAGCAGTATTCCCTCTACACAGTAGCAGTTAAAATGCAGTTATGATTCTGATAATAGATATTCAGCCGGTGTTCACAACTTTATCTTCATGTGTGTAAGAGATGCAATTTGAAATATACACCTTGAAAACTACAAACCTATCTACGTCATGTTTTTTAATTCTCAGTAGCGATAACTACTGCGGCAGTAGCAGGAAGAGAAGGAAGAGATGCCTCACAAACACAGCTGTTCACCGCTCGCTGCCCGGTTCTGCGTTACAAACTGCGTTTATAATTAATGAATTAATTAATGCGTTAACGTGATGATAATGCGTTAACTTGCCCAGCCCTAGTTTCTACATAAAACCATGTCGAGCAAACATTTGCAGAGTACATTAGCTCATCAAACTAGCGTTGGCACTTTTATGCTACTGAAGGCCAACTTAATGTCTACACATGTTGTTTTTTCTTTTTGTATGATTGTAACAGTGAATAGAGACCTACCCGGCTTTACAGGAACACTGTTGTTACTTAATGTCATTGTCTTCATCCTGCATCTCCTGATGTGGTGGTTCACTTTAAAACTATACCTTTAGCTTCTATGTTTGTCTTTTTAACCTGTTTTCACTGCTGACTCAGTTAGAAATCCTGAAAATATCCCGCAAACACATATTGTAGATCACTTTTTAGTTTTTCCTATAATTAGATCATATTTTTTCTGGGAATTCAGTTTGTGTGGGTGTGGGTAGCTCTGACAGCTTGACAGAGTATCAGCAGGTCTTAGCGAAGGGTCACTTGCAGCAGCTATGCTTTTGGTTTCCTGTGAGTGGCAGCATGGACAGGTCTACATCTGCAGTTCTGATAATACTATAGGTGGTGCATGTTGACAGCTATGGAACCAGTCAATGACATAACAGCTCTACCCTGTTGAGGATCTGAAGCCTGTAAGTTATAAGCCAATATCATTGTAGCTAATGCAAACTAGTTGAAATTAAACATTAAAGGTTGATTAAAGGTTTAGCTCTATACTGTGTGTTTGTGACAATGGCACAGAGTTTTGTGCAAGTTTGCACAAAAAGTGCTATGCAATTGTAGCTAAAGCATAGTGTAATTGCTCATTTACTCATGCACATGATGTCCTCCTACACACACATACATACTTATGTCTATACACATGCAGCCCTCTGTTTGATTCCTCCTATAAGCCGTGTCAGACCGTCAACCTGAATCTTTGGGTGGAGGCTTCAAATAAGGGTTATAACGACACCAAAGTTGGTACCTCTGGGCACCGTTCATGGCACTGTGGGGTACTAGGGCTCTGCCAGTCAGCTGGATTGGGCCTGCTAATCACCTAATTATTTTGGGCTAAACTGCTTCGGGCCTAGCCCAGACCCCTATGAGGGTGCTGGCCTGTGGCAGAAACCTACGGCCCCTCCCAGAGCCTGCCCCCAAGCCGTCAGGAATTAGTCGGCTCTGTCGGGGCCAGGACTTTGTTTTTTAGGACAGGAGTAAATTGAGCACATGTGTGATAGCTGGGTGTATGCATGTGCATGCAGTGCCTGAGTTGTATGAGGAAACTGTATGCTTTACAGTTATAATAGCTCAACGTATCTGTGTGAGTGTGTTGGAACCACTGCAGGCCGCCTACTGATAACCTTGTCAAACAAACCAGCACCCCCAGCTGTCAGCTCTCCCAGGGGCTCTGCTCCTCTGCTAATGGAGACCAACTCCGGGTCCGCCAGAGGAAGAGGTGTGTCAAAACACCCATTATCTACTTCCGAGAAAACACAGTGCAGAAACCCTTCGGAAACACAGTTTGAGTGGATTCAGAAGAAAGCAGTCATGTATGTATGTGAAAGTGCTTCAGGATGTCCAATATGATCTGCTTAACTTTACAGTTTGTATCTATCCTCTTCTGACTCACACAAATGGAATTATACACATGAAACTGAGCATGACAATATTTCTAATAAATCAAATGTCTCATTTACCTCCTCATATGAAATACAGGATCTATTTTAAATGTTGTGTTATATGAGTCTAACTTCCAGCTTTTCACTACTAAAACCTTTAAGAAGCCGCCCTGTTGTTAGACCTTTGCTCGAAATTGCATACCCATACAGAAAAGACTGTAATTATGTAACTACAGGGTCTATTTTAATAATTTTGATGTTATAATAAAAGGTAACACTGGTGAGATTTGATCAGCTGTTTAAATATCAGTGTATATGTTACTGGTTAAGAGTAAATTAAGATGGCACACAGCTCAAAATGAAGTTTCAGGTTCGCCTGAAAAAAAAGCACTTTTATTGTTATTATTTTTCTTGAAATGAGGCCCTGGCTAGCCTAAAAACTCTCACAAATCATAGCACAACATGTTAGCAGTCTTTCTGCAAAGTTTGACTTTGATAAAGTGAAGCAGAACGACATGAGAGAGATTTTAGTACAGAGAGTTTAGGCGAGGTTTCCAAAATGTGCATTCGGGCACATTTGGGCACATTTGGGCACCATGTGTGCCATTTGAATTTTCTCATGTACCAAACTACATATTTCACTTGTATATTACTAATGGTGTTCAATACATCCCAATACAGCAGTTTTGGGCTTTTTTGGGGGTAAATTCAACCAGACATCCATCTTTTCCCATTCAAAATAACACACAAATCAACTGAATATTGAATCCAAATGGAACAACACCCCACCCCCAACACTACAAACTACAAGCAGACCATGATTATGCCAGGATTTTGGCCTGAGAACGCTAAAAAGATCGCAAACTCCACAACAATAAATCAATAAACCATTTATAAGAGAATCCATACAGTTTTATGCCTCCATCTCACACACACACACACACACACACACACACACACACATACATAACGATGCCAGGATTTTGGCCTGAGAACGCTAAAAAGATTGCAAACTCCACAACAATAAATCGATCAATAAATCGATCAATATAACATTTATAAGACAATCCATACCTTTCAGATGACGGAAGACGGTAATCCGAGTCACTCGAGGAGTCCTGTGTGTTGGCCGAAAACACGAGGTCTTCGTCGTCCGACGAAGAATCAGCCGACTGCTGGGATCTTCGTGCAGCAAATCCAGGACTTCCTCCGCGGTGAAACGTGTCTTGCTTCCTCGTTTCGACATCTTCGTAAAATTTAATGCCAACGTCTTCAAACAAACCGTAAAAACGAAGCTAAAAAAAGTCGCTGCGAGGCAAAAACAGGCGGAAGCGGCGAGTCAACAACGTGCAGGTGCTGTGAGACAAAAGGTGCTGTGCGTACCTGTGGTAGCGTGCGTAATCGCGATTCTCGTCTTGCTGGCTATTTTATATTTACGCGTGGCAATATCTCCCGAACCCATTGGTCGAGCTCCATGGTACATACCTCCCTTGAATTGTTAGAGCCAATAGAATTGAGTAATCCTGTTGAGAATGACTGACAGTACTGTTAGCCAGTCAAAATCAGCAAATCTCCGTAAATTTTGACGTGATGCTCCGAAAGCAGGGAGAAGGTTCCTCCCATCTCCCTCGCTCAAAATACCCCTCCCAAGGAAAAAGAATGACGAATATATTAGACAGGAAGTCCGTTGAACTTTTACCGGCGAAAAAATGCGGCGATATATGCTTTTTCTTCATGAAAACGCCAAAGTTGAGGGGCATTTATATAAGGAGCCCCCCATCTGGACGGCCCGAGGTTTAATAAGTGTTAAATGAATGCACAACCAATGATTTGTGTGAGACAAGGTCTACAGTTAAAAGAAAGGATGATGCGCTAACTTTTAACAAGTGAAAACAGTAAAGGGAACAGTACTTAGTGATGAAAAGAAAAGTACATGAAAGAACGGAGTAGGCCGTTGAGATTCAAGGAGACATATGCATATATTTTTAGTTCTTGGTGTAATTGCCAGCTTTCCATCAGGGTTGGGAGTCAAATCTTGATATGATAAAAAGCTGCTTTGCTGCTTTGGTGGTGAAATAGAGAAAAAAATGTGCATGTGCCGGTGGTAAACCCCAAAAAAACATTTCCTTAGCCCCAGACTGTCAACAGTGGCACATACACAGATACTTACTTTTCAAAAGCTAAGCTATCACATGAATGAAAAACATCAAAATAACAGCTGTTTCTAGCCCATGTACATTTTGAAATGTTTTCATCTGGTTTTGATGCTGTATGAACAGTACAACAAAAGCTGATTTCAAAGTGCTGCCAGTGTCATGGCACCATCGACCCGAATCTCTCCTCTCCACCAACCACAGGACACCTAAGGTCAGTCCCATTGAGGCATGTGAGATAAAACACAACCTTATGTTACGTCAGATGATGTGCACTACATACTTTGCCAAGCCCCTCTGGCCTTGTAAATTGGTCAGATCCTCACTGAAAACACAGTTTGGAACACAGTATTAAAGCAATTCTATATCCTCCACTGGAGACTGTCCCTGGACCTCATAAAGAATCCTGTACACTCCACCCACATGCTTTTCATGTGCCCACCAGGTTCAAGCAGGCTTGATCCAGCCTGCAGCATACCCTTGGAAATGACATTCATAGCATTGTTAATGGTGGTAATTCACTGGAGATTGGCAAGAATGTAGTGGTTTTGCATATCTGTTGACATGGACCAAAGCCTGCACATCAAGGATGCTTTAAGTTGCTCAAGGCAATCGTGATTAATAACTGCCTCTGCAGAAGTGTTTTTATCCATGTTCTTGGGAAATAATAGCATATGAATTCAGACTTTAGGTTATTTCAAAACCTTTTCAATAAATAATTTTAGGAACATGTTTGCAGTACTCAATTGTACAATGCAATGCTGTGTTTTTGACTAAACTTCTAGTTTGTCTCTTCACTGACTTCTCATCCTCACTGTTCAAGGGGTGTCATGGCGGCTCAGCAAGCTAAGCCGGATTCCACGTTCTCTGCTGCGCCATGAGCAAAGCTTGGCACTTTGTCGGCCCAACTGTATGTCATCCATCCCATCTTTTCTCCCTTTACTTTCCCATTTTCCCCCCCTTTTGTTCACTTTAATCATGTAAAACAGGAACGTCAGCAGTCATTCCACTTAAGCAGAGTTCCTGAACCCCAAACATGGTATCCTAAAAGTAGAATAAATATCTAACATCTGACAACAGAAGCTATAACAGAGCTATAAGCTCTCAGTTTCTCTCATCATTTACACTCCCATGGTTTGGTTACACCAGCACCAAAACCCACCACTTAGTAGTTCTATACGAAGACAAACATGTGGGTGGTGATTTCGAACATTGCTCTTTCACTTGTCCAATATATGCTGTGAAAAGGCTTATAGAGCGGTGAGTCCTAATGGTCTCACCTTCACATAATAATAAACTCTCAGAATTATTAAGGAAATTATATTTTGATGTTATGATACCGGTTTCAGAGACAGCTGGTTGTGTCTCGTGCAAAAATAAAAGTAAACGTAGACATTTTTTCAAGTCTGTCGTCAGACAACCCGCACTACCTCTGAGCCACAGCCGCCCCAACTGAATCGTCAGTCACTCTGTAGTGAAGTTAGTCGTTCGTCATTTAAGTTAATATCGATTTTTAAAAAGACACTATGCATTTAAGGAGTGGAAACTTACAAGCTGTACCTGCCACATCCAAAACTGACTCTAGAGAAAAACCTACAGCATAGTAGCTTGAAGCTTAGGGACACTGGCCAAGGGGCGGTATCTGATGAGTGGGGAGTGAAAATGGTGTTGAACCAACCTTGAATACCTTCACTTTTGTAGCTCCACTAGGATCACATTTGAAACATTCTGACCAAATAGAAAATGAGAAAATCATGATTACCTCAGAACACCTTGTCATGTGATCACACAGAGACATTGAAATGGCGTCCATGTAGTGTCAAAATTGGACCAGGTAATGTGTCATTATGAGGAACAGCCCTCCAGGTATTTGCAACATTTATTGGAGTAGGGGAAGGGGGAAAGAAAAAAAAACACTTACCTTCTCCAGCCAATACAACAGTCTTCTTTAACAAAGTACATTACACAGATTGAACAATCCATCATAGCATCCCTACTCTGTTCTCATAAAGCAAATGAATAAATGCCCCTTCTCATTCTAAAGGTGTCTTTTTTAAAGCATTTTTTCTGCTAGTTCTTGTTGGTTTTGCTCTGGTCCAGTATTGATTGTATCTGTTATTGTTAGACAGGAGTGGACTGGGACATAAAATGGCCCTGGCATATATATATATCAGTGGTGGGCCGTGTATTTTATACCTGGGCCTTCAGTGCTGTCCTACTACAGTTGAACCACCTCCCAATAACCTCAATATGACGCAGCATGACGGGATGCTTCGTCATCAACGGACAATGCATATAGTCAAAATCAACGTAATTAACACAATGACAAGAACAAACTCACAAGAACCAGTCACATATATTTATATGACAACAAAGCATGACAAATCAATCCAGTAACACTGCGGAGCTAAAACACGTATTCCACCATAAACTGAAGAGCAGGGTCCACTCAAATATTATTCACATCAGAGGAAACAATATTAACCATATCATAAAAACGACACGATAGAAAAATTAACACCGTAGTAACACTACTGCAGATGTAAAAACACCCAAAGCAGTTCACTTACCAAAGCTGCTGTTCACTGCTAAACATGCCAATCGCTAAAAATGTAATGTCACGTAAAAGATGTGTACATATCTTTAAACTTGAACTCTAATTATTACAAAGTTCTGCTAGCTAGTCTCACAACAGTCACGCTAGCCCACTGACCAATCAAGCCGCAGGTTAATGATGACGTACTTGTAGGCCAGTTGGAAGACTCTGACCTGTCAAAGAATACGCCCAACATGTCAAACTAAAGATCTGATTGGTTGAACACTATGATAATCAACAATATCGTCTCCATTCACTTAACCTGCACATGGATTCACTTGTGAGTCTGCAGGCCTGGGGCCTCTCTTCTTACCTAGAGACACAGAGGTGAACTCTGATTGGATAAAAGCTCTACTTAAAACAAGCTGCACTGGAAGCAGAGCAACTGAGGAATACAGTAGCTGTGCAATGAGAAAATAAGATAATGGGAAAAAATATTTAGAATACATGTAGTGTATTTATGAAAAATAAGTAAATTATAAAATAGCTACAACTTTGTGATTCTGTCAGGGCCAGCAGAGAAAGCCTTGCTGGCCCTGATGGCCCACCACTAATATATATATACCGTCCTGTCTTTTTTTTGCCCGGAATTCCTCCGGAATGTTAATTGCAGATGCACAGTGTAATGAAGGCAATCAGCCCAAAGGGTGAGATGTGATTGGGCCATCCCAGTAAGATTTGATGGCATCTGTGGTGGGGTTGCAGATTGCATCCAACCGAATACCCCTCTGCTCACCCCTCACTTTCCAAGCGTGTCGGAGAACTACGGTGACCTTCACATGAAAGCACTAAAGGCTCCCTATAGAGCCAATGTAGATATAAACGGCTCTTTCTAAGGAAACGAAACACACCGCTTCTTAGTTTCAGGTCAATATTTACCAATGCCAATGTGAATATTATATTCCATTTCTGTCAATAAATCCCCCTTAATCCAACATACTGTTTCTTTAAATTAATTAATTAATAATTAATAGACGATGGCCCAATCTTTTATGAGAAGGTCAGACCAAAAAAACAGTCGTGTCTGACCAAAAGGCATGTCGGCCTGCATGCCCAGTATGCCAAATGGCCAGTCCACCTCTGTTGTAAAGGGTGTGTATCTTTACCACTAAAGGCAATTCAATCTATGTGACAATTCATGGTCTGGGATACGATATAAAAATGATAACCATGAAACGAGTCGACAAAGCTCAATATAGCATTTTGTTGGTACGATCCAATCAAGCTCTGATTAGATCTGATTCAGTTTATCTCTCTTTATACACACACACACACACACACACACACACACACACACACACACACACACACACACACACACACACACACACACACACACACACACACACACACACGTAAATAGTCGGTGCATAATGCAGCTGCAATTTTAGGACGCAATGTATCTGTGAATTAATTTATGCTTCTTTATGTATAGATATAGATATAGATATTCAAATCAAGCTCCGTCTGCTTACAGCCTGACACGTTTATGTATTTTCTTTCTTTTTTGTGTGGTTTTCTTTGACTTACATTGGATTTGTGAGCCCAACAAATTTAATATTTCAAGAAGAGTAGTCTGTTTTGGTCTTGCATATCGGTATCAACTTTGTTTCTGTACTATGATTGTGAAATGAACAGCGTTGACGGTTCAAGACAATACATTGGCTGTAAATCACTTTCACCTGTCACAGACTTCAGCTACTGTATCTGAAAGAATATCTACTTCAGTCAGGAACACTCTCGTCATAGATTTTAACCATTTATTGCAACAAATGGAAATACAGTTAAACTCTCTTTGAATGCTCCCCGGATTAGCCAGCAGCTACCGAGCTAAGACGGGGAGCACCGAGCAACAACCCCCAAGGGTTTACAGGAATGAGCCAGAAGTACATTTTTTAAATACGTTTCAACCATTTACCATGAAAGATGAACTCTGAACTAAAAAAGGGTGGAGGCTGGGGTGGAGGAGGCAAAGCTTTGCCAGCAGTATGGTCTTTAACAGCGTTTGTGTAGAATGAATCAGTGAGGAGGGAGTCATATTTAAATAAACCTCCTTGAAGTGAGTTGTGGGCTGTGATTGGTGTGTGGCCAATTGGAAGCTATGATTCAATTGGCTGGCTGTCAGCTGGTTACAGCTGGGGCGTATGACTTCAGTGTCCCACATGAACTAACTCAATGCTTTATTTTGCAAGTCAGTTTTTTATCTCTGATTGTGCATCTGCTTTGAAGACTATGCAGACCCTTTCCTTTCTCAACCCCTTATTCTGATCTGCACACCTCAAAGCATTTCGCCAGTGCACTGCTGTGTATTTGATACAAATTGTCACCCTCACAATGTTGCCTTTTACCTTTTAAATTCCACAGGGATGGAGACACATCTGCCAGATTTACCAAATTGGCCCTTTTTCTGCATTGAGAGAGCACCGGTTTAAACAAGAGTTTGGTTATTTTCTTTGAATAATTGCTATTTACATTGACTGACAGTTCAAACACACGGTTGAAAAAACGTAAATACACACACACACACACACACACACACACACACACACACACACACCAACACACAAAAACACACACACTTGTAAACAGCCAAAGAGGCACATGAGAGTGAACAGGTTCTATAGTTGATGCACAAATGCAGTTGCAATTATAGGACGCAATATATATATATATGTAGTCAACATTTCAACCCTCTTTGGAATTTAAATGTAGTGAGATTTTTTATTGATAAAATGATTCAAACATCATCAGTGTGAAATGACAGGACTTTTACTGAGACGCAAATAATAAATAAAAGATGAAAGGGATTCAACCAAGTTAACCACAGGAGATTCTGCAAGCAAACAAAAAATGAAATGAAAAGATAAAACAAAACATAACTATTACATTTTAAAATTTCATTTGTAATCACTCATTTGTAATCTGGGCATTCCACTCATCTCTCCTTGTTCATGTATAATATCTCAGTGGTATTGCTTGGCCATTCACTCCATATTCTGTTATCTCTTCAAAGTCCGTCTTCACTGAGACATGTACAAGGCTGTTATTATTACAACCCAAATAATCAACTGGTGTGTATCTGGGGCCCCAGACCTTCCAGGGAACCAATAAAACATGGTTATATAATCTCATGAGCGTGATTGCGACAGCTTGAACTCTTAGCACCAGATTAGGACACCTCCATAGCGGCGGAGCAGCTCCAAGAAGCCTGATGTGGTGTGAATGGCCAAACTTGCATTTTCCCCAGACAGAAAATCAGAGGGAACATTACAGTTGGAGAGCCGATTGTTTTGGCCCATATAGTGCCCAACTTTGACTCGCTGAGGCCAGGGAGAGGTGCACCAATAGTATCTGTGCAGTACATGCATCAGGATTGGACATCCAGCTCCTAAATTCTTATTTTAGAATGGGGATATGAAGCTGTCGCATTATTGATGCTTTAACAACATACATCTTGGCACAACATGAAAGTTAGCTGGCAGAAAGACAAAAATGTCCTGATGTGAGATGTCGCAATTAGCTAAGTTTTATAGACAGAGCAGCTTTGGGTTAAAAGAGGAGACTCGGCTCTGCACACTAATTGCCATTCTGTTTTATTAAGCACAGGCTGCTGCACTGTTCTTTATCTGTTCACATTTTCAGCTGATCTTCTTCTTTCAAACTATCTGCTGTCTTCTTCTGTTGACCTGTTCTCAATGAGGTGTTTTTATCTCTTAACCTTCTCTGAGCCTTTATAGACATAGGAAAACATGGGGCACCGATCATAGTGGCGCATGCTTAAATTATCAGAAACATTTTGCAACATTTAGCTCCAAACAACATTTACAAAAGCGGTATGATTTCTTCTTCATTGGTTTTTACAGGTGGTTTGCCAGTGCTCATTCTCTTCATTATGCTCTTATTTTAGTACTTCCGCTGACCGTCAGTGTGAGTTTGCATATAACTTAAATATTTTGTTTCACTCAGCATTAAGGGTGCAACGGATCACAAACCTCACGGTTCGGTTCGGATCACGGTTCTTGAGTCACGGTTCGGATCATTTTTCGGATCAGCAAAGAAAAGGGGAGGAGTCAAATATAACTTTGCTTTCCATTTATTAATTTAAGAACTTCAAGAACACTTAAAGCAAAGAACTTTGGGCTATAGTCTTACATAAAAACAAAAGTATTGAAGATGTCCAATTTGAAACAAAATGCAATAAATAAATAAAAGTAAAACATTCAAGAATCCTCAATTCTGTTAAGTTTAAGTGCAACATGAGGTATGTTGATACACTCGTCCTTTGATCAATACTGAAATAAAGAAACAGCCAGAGAGCTAGCTTACACTGTTCCAACTGAACTGAACTGCTAGGCAGCAACTTGGGTCTATGTTTACTTCCTGTCAGGTTATGTCATTCAAATACACTGCATTAATATTTACCATTACTGTGAAATGGTCTACAACTTTAAAAAATGTTTTCAAAAAGATGAGAATATCTCCATTGTCTGGGGAGAGGGTAGACCTTTCTGTGGTGACTGGGATGTTGCTATTGGGCCTGTCTAGCTTCCACTCTACTGCTTCTGTCAGCACCTGCTCCAGGTGTGTGTCTGTGTGACTCTCACAGAGGGGGCGTGTCTGCAGCACCTGTCTGTGTGACTCTCACAGAGGGGGCGTGTCTGCAGCACCAGACTATGATTCTCCTCCGTGATGAAGTGAGTGGTCAGTCTTTTCCTTTTCATAGAGGAACGATCTTCATACTGAAGTGGGTGCGTGAGGGGATTTTGCATCTTCAAAATCAAACTACATGGCAGCAAAGAAAAAATGGTGTCATATCACCTGTTTATTTAAATGCTTAATGAAGGCACCGACTGTCTACGATAGGACTGATACTGGGTCCATTCTGACGATCCATAAAATGTTGTTGTAACTACGAATGTAATACTCAGCATCACTAACCATTTACATGCTAGTAGCTAGTTGTTTATATGTCACTTGGACATTGATGTCATTGGAAAGGAAACGTGCATGTGTGCTTATCTGTGTTCATGTGTTGCTCATGGCAGCATTAGAAAAAATCCATAAGAATTTTGAGACTAGACAACAATGACTTTGGGTGCTTGGTGACTGAAGAAGATGGGGGGTGTTATATAATTTGGTGAACAGATTCAAACGTTTCTACGGGGCATTACCTGATCAAAATATGGTCTGGACCAGTTTAAGTCGGTCTGCCCAGCGGGAGAAGGTGTTTGGGGAGGCTGGTCAGTCGCTGCAGGGGGTCTTTAGATCAAAGCAGGCAGTCTGACTGGTTGATCAAGCAGAAGCGGGAGAAAAATACCATTACCAAAAGTACCATGCTAGTGTCCTGAAGCACACATTGCTGGGTCTCACCAGGAGGCGAGTCTCTGCAGTACTTTGTAGTTGCCAGTCTCCTGGGTGGTCTCTCTTCTCCCTGTGGGTCACGTTGGACTGTGATCAGATAGAATCTTAGGACGAAGGTTAGCTCTTTCATTGCAAATGTTGATATTTTTGATGGACGGCTGTTGTAAAATTCCCAGTGTTATGATTGCCTGTAACAATTCTGTGACATTTGCTGTCCGTTCCTTAGCGCTGCCCCTGAACACAACAGACATAATACACCTGCATCTTGTTTACGTTCAAAGCTAGGCTAAATGCTAGCAGAGTTTTGGCGAGGGCGGCTGAGCTTGATCAGCCGAATATGAGTACAATCTGACCGGCACCCCCTGGCTTAAAAGCTAACGTATAGAAGCATTCTGCTTCCTCTTCCGCTTAACTCACATCCTGACATCCGTTGTCACAGAATCTTGTGTCACCGTAAACATGTACTTTATCACTGTATGTATAGTTTTACCACATGTACCAGAAAGCATTATTATTGTACGAGAGCTAAATGCTCATTGCCTATAACAAGAGGATTTATTTGAAGAGAAGTCTTTATTACTTATTTGTGAATAAGGGCAGCTTTTTATGTCACAGAACTGAGAACATGCTGAATTCTGTGTTTTTACAACAGGACGCTGCTACAGGCCCAATTATTTCTTTTCTTTTTGGTTCTCTTTGCAATGCTTGGAATCTGTAACTATCCAGTTGACACATTTGTTACTAATATTTAATTAATAAAAGACAATGGAAGTAAATTCATCTGTTTTTTAATTATAAATCATTAACCTTATAATCCCGAGCGACGCCCAATTGGAGATGCAGATATCATCACAAACAAAGAGACCGTCATGGCCGAACGATAGCTTAGCAAGCATAAGAATTCCACCCTGAATCCGCAGATATCTTCCATATTTCTCTCCTTCAAACCGCTCAAACATTACACCGTGGAACACACACAAGCACAACCAAACCACAGAGCAAAACATTTGAAACGCATCGTACCTTGAGCTGATTTTCTGGACGAAAAACTCTGTAAATCCACTTAAATCCTTTTGCTACATATGCGCCCGGTCCCATCCATGCATTTATGCATAGATAATCCTCCTTTTACTTTTCAGCGAATCATTTCGACGCTCGGTCTGTTGCGCAACTCTTTTGGAGTTTTAGTGGCTAAAAGATCTGTCAATCACCTGACTGACCGGCCTACTGCATTCTACACTCATGTCCGCATTCTAAGACGTATCACATGTGCAAATCGACCAATCATAGGCTTCGAAAACTGCCAATACACACAGGGAGCGACGAAAAGAAATCACATAAAACACATAAATCAGGCCCCTTAGAGGTCAGAAATGGTTCAAAATGATGCCAGACTGCTGTATTAGATAGATTGAACCCTGTTAGTGATAAAACAACTGAAATATATAGTTATATAGTATATACAATTTGAATAGAACAGCTGGAAACCTGGTTCCAGAATTCAGAAAATTCTGAATTATGGCTTGACCTGGCATGAACTCTCTGTACTCCTACCTCTATAAACTTGGCCTGCTTCACTTTATCAAAGCCAATTCTTTTTTCACAAGTGTTAGTGTTATAATTCCATTGAAATGATTCAAATAGACCTTGTAGTTAGAGAGATAAGCCCCTTTAAGTGTGGGTATGACATTTTCGAGCAGAGGCCTCAAAATAGGCTTAGAAGTTAAAAGGTTAAACATATGCAGTGTTATAAAAATAGTAGATCGTCACAGTGAGAGAAAAAAATCATGCATCGAAAATTGTTGATGCATCAAAAAGAATCAATAATAATAGTCAATCGTTTTATAATCGCATCGTAGCCCTCTGAATCTGAATCAAATAGAATAGTGAGGTGCCTAGCGATTCCCACCCCGAGCTGACTATAACTGTATTAAAATGTGCTAGTTTCGTCCCACACATCAGACCAAAACTCAAAGCACTGAACCTGCAGGGATCCTTTGCATGGAGGTCGGTGTGGCCTCTGAATGGCCACTTGCTACAGGATCTGAAAATGTGCTATCAGAGCCCCTCGACAAAAAGAAAACAAAAAAGCATTAAGAGTGTGTTACCACTCCAGTAAAATTAGCCTAAAACGCCTATTCAAGGCATACCCAAAGTAAATTGAAAGCTGTTCTTGAACCATTTGGAGTACATGCATGGTTTTGGTCTCTTTTGAAAGGTAACACTCTGACGTTTTTTCCCCAATAGTCAGAATCACTGTAAGTGCAACTGGTATTGACTAATAGAAGTTTGAACACACTGAAGTAGAAGGTTTTTATTTCCGCCTGAATATTGTTTTGCAAACAGATGCCTGCAGATGACTATAGCTGAGACTTATTAGCTGGAAAACACAATGGGACCGCAGCATGAAGCCTTACCTAGTCCAAGTTCAAATTTGATAACAATACCACAGAAAATGAATATTTTACACATGTTTTACTGCGGGTATGTCCAGGCGCTTTCCAAAAAAGGCCATTTGGAGACCCATGGTAACCATGGTAACATACCTAGGCTGTGTAAAAATGTGTATTCATAATTCAAACTAAAGCTTATTTATGTCGATATACAGTAATCTATAAGTTATTTCGCCATTATTAACTTTCCTGAAGTGTCCAACATTTTCGAAAACCACTCTTTGAATTTAACATACAGACGCAGTCAGCAGACTCGCGGTTACTTCCACGTTCTGCCTCTAAATCCGCCCCCTGAAGCTGTATATCGTTATTTTCGAAATTTCATTGGCTATACGAAGTCAGTCATCAGAACGATCGGTTGCAATTGGCTCAAGCTTTACACGAAAGAAGAGGGGCGGGCACTGTCCCTTCAACGCGGACTCTTGTTGGCTATTGTAGGCTGTGGGCAGGACATGGAAGCTCCTAATAGGTCAAATGAGCTGTCAATCTAAAGGTCAGAGTGCAGCCGCCATTTTGAGACAAAGAGACCGTCTCTGCTTACATGCGAACTGAAGTTACGTTCGAAAATATATTAAATAATTAGGCATATCTGCCGGCTAATTTGAGCAGTCCGTGGGTATTTATGGACGTAATAATGTGCTTTGGACTAAATATTTGACTGGATTGGATCGTCTGGACCTTTGGTAATGTAACAAGACCGTTTTAGTTGGAATATTATCGATGGGTGGATTTCTATTAAGCTTCATCGGTGAGTTGCCTCGATTTTGTAACTGTTTGTTTGTATGTTGGTGGTCTGACAGAGGCGTTGATTGTACCTGCTAAAATGACTGTAATGTAATGTTGTGATTGTATCTTGAAAGGGTTTGCATAAATCGAATCACAAGAATCTTAGCTTTCCAAAAATATGTCGCATCAGTACCTACCTATACATAGCAGTTGTGTACATGACACAGATGTACAGTTAAAACTCCAAAAGACCGTGGGCAGGCCGTCAGAGTGTCAAGAGGACTTCTACTTTTGATCTTGGGCTCGGACTAAAGTGCAAGATTAAAATGCAAACCCTGTGCATGTCCTCCCCATGTCAGTCTGTCCTCTGTGTACCTACTTTGACCTGTTGGTTAACGCAGCCTCAGAGTAGCCCCCACCCCCTCCCATACACGTCTTTTGCCTCTCCCTCCTCCTCTGTTTCATTCCATCCACTTGGCTTGGGGACAAAAGAGACAATGTCACAGGCTGCGTCCCCCCTGGATAGCACTGTCACCTGTCATTTGAGAGAGAGGCTCCGGAACACCTTTATTTGCTCAGTAAGAGATGTAGCCTGCGTGTATCTCTGTCTGTGTGTGTGTGTGTGTGTGTGTGTGTGTGTGTGTGTGTGTGTGCGCGCGCACACACATACACACTCTCTCGGGCCAACAATGTTCTCAGGAGTCTGGCCGGTGCATCGACATTAAGTATTGATAGTCCTGCTGGGCAAAATAACAGTAGAGGTGGAAGGGTTGTGCAGGGCCGGGAGATGGGAGATGCGGGGGAGAGGGGGAAGGGGGAAGCGGGGAACCCAAAGACAGAGAGAGGGCAGCGGGCTGTAGCCTGCCTTCTCTTGCTTTTCCCCTCATGGTGTGTTCAGCTCTACAGTGCAGCCATAACTTTGTTAAAGTGTTCTGCCATACACCCTCCACCAGGGACTGAAATGAGCACTCGCCAAATGCCGACGCAATTTCTCTTTGGCAGATAAATCAATAGTGTCACCTGCCACACTAGCTGCTAACTTTTTCCAGTTTGTTCAAACTTTTCTTTTTTTCATTATAATGCCTTAGTGATTTCGAGGTTTTTTTGCCTTGTCGGTCCAGGTCTTGTTCTTAAACTTTTTTCCCTCCTGACCAATGCTACAGCCTTTGATTGAGCCAATCAAAGCAAATTAAAACTATGGCTCCGTTTCAACAAAGGCTTGATTGGCTGCCTGTTCTGCTGTCTGCCAAGAAAGTGATATTGTTTCTGCACTGCCTAGATGGTTAACTGGCCTGACTTTACTTGATAGTTAGTATAAAAATGTGAACATTTTATCTTGAATAGGTGTGTGTGTGTGTGTGTGCGTGTGTGTGCCTCAAAATGCTCTGAGGTGACTTGGGTTTCACGTCACAATGGATTGTGGAGAGATGATTGAGGAGCTATCCTGTTCCTTCTCTTTATGAAATATTTCAGCCATAAGTGTGACAATGGTTCTTAGCTGGGTTATTTTTAGATATAGGAGACCGCCTATACCATTGCACTTTGTAGTAGCCTGCCCTCATCTCCTATCTGCCACTGCCATGTGCTGACTCATCATGTATCTGTCCCTATATTACAGAGACGAGACCTTTATCTCGCTGGTTTACCATGTCCTTTTAATTAACCTGCAGACAGGCTGCATTCATTTCCTGTGGTGTGTGTGTGTGTGTGTGTGTGTGTGTGTGTGTGTGTGTGTGGGGGGGGGGGGGGGGTATGATGCATCACTTCCAGAGGCAAAGATACATCAGGCAAGTCATAGCCGCGTTCTTGTGGATTCTGACGTCGCTCATAGGCCTTCATCAAGCAGCCAATGTATCCCTTTTTTCCCTTTCTTTAATATTTTGTCCCTCGCTGTGTTTCCATCACTTTAGCGTTCCTACGTCCCCTCCTCCCCTCCTCTCCTCCTCCCCTCCTCCTCAGCTACCGTTCCTTCTAACCAAAAGGACATTGGTTCCATCTGTCTGCATTCACTTATTCACGCAATATCTCAACTCTAAAATGTGTCTAAGTGGCTGCATAATGCACCATTTGCGACCTCGTCTGTTAGAACTGACTGATCTTTTGTTCTCTTCCAACATAAATAAATGGAGGCATCTGATATTTACAGTAAATCTGTTGAAATGGAATGCATCATTAGTGACAGTTTCCACATTTGTCTATAAATGGATATTTATGTGGTGAGTCTCTTTTCTCCTCCCTTTTTAAAAAATGTTTTTCTCATGATGCTTAAATAAAGTGTGGTTTTACAGCACAGAGGTTTTACACTTGTGTCATCCTTTTAAAGCAGAAAACATGAAAGAATTTAATCAGCAATTGTCCTGGTTGTAGCTCTACAGAAGTGCGACCTTCTGGCAGCCTTTTGTCCTTTTCTTCTTTGCCAATCTTAGTGAAAAGTTGGCTTGTAGAGACACTAAACCACATCTGAGGCTGCAAAACATCCCAGAGTACATCCATCCCATAAAGAAATAATCACCACAAAGGCAACAAAGTGTGTCCTTGTAAAAATCTATTTTAGACCTTTTTGGCTGTCTTCCATTCTATTTTATTTTATTTTTTTCAGTTAGGGTCAGTCAACATGACACCTGTTCATTTGTCCTTGATATGAAAACGATGAAATGGAAAAGCATAATTGTGTATTGTCATCCTCACCTTGTTGAGGGTTGTCCTGCTGTGTGAGTGGTGTGCTGAATAGTCATAAATGCCTGGCTAAGTGTGCTCCCTGAAGGCACCGCACCAAATCAATGTCAGCACATCCACTGGGGGGTTTCCGCCTCTGCCAAAGTACTCGTTCAAAACAATGCACTGTTATTTGCCCAGCTGGGACTCTCTCAAACACACATTACATGTTCCTGCTGCTTTTCACAAATACCGCTGCAAATACTGCTGATCACTGCATTTTCCCAGCATGCCATCGGAGGAACTTGTTTGAGTGTCGGCAGGGATGCTGGACACACCTCTGCTGAGGTCCTGGTGATGTTGCTCTTACATTAGCAACACAAAATGACCATATGTATATAAATTACTCTCCCAATGTTACCTTGAATTCTAGAAGAAAACTTATTTTTCCAGTGTGCCTCCACGGTGAACAGAGGTTTCAAAAATGGAGAAAAGTCTTGATGAAATAAAGTTAAATGGAGACCGTGTTTAACAATGACAAAACTATATACTACACAGACTTACAGCTGGCCTGCACAAGAATAAGATGGTAGTGGCCGAAGAGTGTTAAATGACTGTGTATGCGAGACTTGGATTATACTGCCCCAATGGTGTGAGAGTTTTTGAACACGTTTTGATAGTTTTGCTGTTAATAAACTAATTTATTTACTTTACTTCATTGAGACTTTACTCCATTTTGTATTCTCAGTTCATTGTGGCAGCATGCAACAAAAAAAAAAAGTTCAAGGTAACGCGCGGTGACTAAATGATATGGTCATTTTGTGTTTTGTGAATTATTTGTGAATTGTTTCTTTATTTCAAGAGGAGTCACTTTTACTTTGAAAGTAAGTTCTAAACATGTACAGTTATTGCAGTTTTCTGATTTTCATGGCACACAATTCACATTATCAATAATTCATGCACCTTTTAATAGCTTCTAGCTTAGTGTCTCTCATAGAAATTATGTAAATATTCTGCCCAAATGCAAACTGCTTAGGGATTTATGTAAGCCGAGCTCACAGGTCTACAGGTTTCTGTTATGGAACCTAAACTCATGCACCCAAACTCATTATACACAAGACAACATGAGAGAAGAATGAGGAAATGTTGAAGATGATGGCTGAATCCATATCGCAGCATCCCAGACAAAGTAGCACTTTCCAAGTGTAAACCCTCCCAAAAAGAAATAAATCAATATTTTTCCAACCTCTTGGACCCTAAGCCTTTTTTTAGGCCTTTTCTCGAAAATTGCATGCCCATACTCAAGAGACTGTAATTCTGTAACTACAAGGTCTATTTTAATAATTTTGATGTGAGAATAAAAAAAAAAAATGTGAGATTTGATCAGATGTGTAAATATCAGTATATATGTTACTGGTTAAGAGTAAATGAAGATGGCACACAGCTCAAATTGAAAAGTTTCAGGTTCGCCTGAAAAAAAAGCACTTTTATTGTTATTATTTTCTTGAAATGAGGCCCTGGCTAGCCTAAAAACTCTCACAAATCATAGCACAACATGTTAGCAGTCTCTCTGCAAAGTCTGACTTTGCTAAAGTGAAGCAAAACAACTTTAGATAGGTTTTAGTACAGAGAGTTTAGGCGAGGTTTCCAAAATGTGCATTTGGACACATTTGGGCACCATGTGTGCCATTTGAATTTTCTCATGTACCAAACTACATATTTCACTTGTATATTACTAATGGTGTTCAATACATCCTAATACAGCAGTTTTGGGCTTTTTCTTTTTTATGCCTTTGTTTACATCAAAACAGCACAAAGGTAAGGAGTTTATGAAATATTAGCGGTGAAGCGGTTTGTTGTTCTGGTGCTTGTTTGCTCACAGCTCTGTGGTGGTTTGACTTAGAGAAATACTGAAGATATCTTTGGATTCAGTGTGTTATTGGCGTGTTTTCTGCTATTTCGGTTTTCCGTGTTAGCATTTAGCATCTTCTTATTAGCGCCTACCGGAGTGTGTGGTCGGCTCAGCAATGGCAAAAAAAGAGTGATATTGTGAACATTCTTTTAGTTGCTTATTTGAGTTTGGTTAGAATTGTGTTTGGAGTGTGTACACTGGCTTGCAGGACAGTGTAGAACAGAATCTCTTCGTTAATTTGGTATATAGCATGTATGAAGCATTAATTATATTTTATTCTGAAAAGTCCATTTTATGACATGCTCTACACTAAACTGTCTCGCTCTGAACCCCAAATGGGGCTCGCTCGGGTCCAAGAGGTACAACTTCTCTCAGGCTGCAGCCTTGCCATCAGAGAATTCCATCTTCTTGTGAAACGTTCAGAAATTGCCTTTAAAAAGGGAACCATACTCGTCATTCCACTCCTATAAATCATAGAATACACCAAGGACCGCCTGTCTCCACAAGTATTTGATTCCTATCGTTCCTCTGTGCTAACAGTAATGACGGCGCTATTAGACTAATCAGTGCACTCATGTTCAATTTGACTGTTAAAAAGAACATTCCTGTTAGCAACTAAAACACTACAAAATACTCAGTAGTGGCAGGTGGTTTGGACTCAGATTAGTCTTCTGCTCACTCTCCATCAAATACTATTTGCGTGTGCTAGACCAGTAGGGCCCAAACTGTTGTTATGCTCCGTCCTGATTTGAGGGTTCTAATGTAGAGCATCAACATAAACTAACATAAACTGAAACAAAACGATTTAACTAATACATATCAACATGAAACTTCCACAGTTGATTACTTACATATGACAATTATTTTTGGGGGGATTAAACATTTCTGAGATTTGATGTTTAAATATGCAAATTAGGCATTATCTAATGGTAACTTTTGGTGAGTTTAGGAGAAATCTACAGACACAAATAGACAAAGTAGTAAGTAAACACCAACATGTGCATTTTAAAATGTTTTCTTTCCACTGGGCAACTGTGGCTAAGTGGAGAGCAGGGTTGTCGGCGGTTTGATCCCCGGCTCCGGTAGTTGCAGTTGAACAAGAAACTTAACCCCAACATTGCTCCCTGTATGAATGTGGAAAGTCTGATAGGCAGGTGCCATTCAGTGTGTGAATGGGTGAATGATGATGTGATGTGGATGAGTAGTCGGAAAACTAACCATCGCCATGGTAAAAAAAATAAAAACAAACTTGTTTCAATTTTAATTTTATAACTTTAATAAATGAGATGATTTTCCGTCAACTCTTGTGTCATTGAATCACAGAAACTGAATGGACCTTCCAGGAGATCCTGCTGTCGCTTCATATCAGACATTCATCTATTTATCATTATTACCAGCCATTTATTTTGTTTGTATGTAGCTCCACCCTTCATACCTGGCCCTAACAAAAACAAACTAAACTAAAACTAAACCAGTCTGACAAACTGAAGCTATACTCTAGCATCTTAATCAAGTGTAGTCTACGTCTTAATCATTGCAAAATGTAAATGTGTAACTACCATTAAAAAACTGTTGACTTTCTAGATTAAATATGAATTTTGAAGTCAAAATATACATCGCTCTGACATTTCTCCTCCTCTGTAACTTGTGTCACTGACAACCACCAGTCAAAACATTCAGGATGAAGCACATCTAATAACAAAAATAATGACAATGACAAATCACTACAAAAAATACACATGATAATAAGGATAGTAATACTGATTTCTCCTGGATGGGCAGAGGGCCAGACCTGCAACTCCATCACTATTGGTGTGTGTGTGTGTGTGTGTGTGTGTGTGTGTGTGTGTGTGTATGTGTGTGTGTGTGTGTGTGTGTGTGTGTGTGTGTGTGTGTGTGTGAATAGATAAATGAGAAACAAATAACGTGCTTTGTCTGCTAAGGTAGAAAAACATTATATCCATGTAAGGGCTGTTCATTTATCGTACCCATTGTGTGTAACTGCTACTAAAAGCAGGGCAGCTGGATGAGAAAATGACAGACAGTCACACTTGCTGCGATCTAGTGAATGGTGCCTCTACCCAAAATGTTGCTCTCTGTGGTGTTGTAGCCTGCAGAGGTTGCTGCAGCTTCCTATGCACTACTTACTGCTATTACTTACAGCTTTCCAGTGATTGCACTGAGCAGATCACAGTGAGACTAGCTAAGTAAAGCTTTGCAGATACACCTTCAGAGTGCATTAGGGTTAGGCCATATCAGAATTCCCTTACTGACAATATTTCTTTAAGAAAAGCAACGATATAACCGTCCAAAGAATAGAGGCTGAAAACAGAGCCACACATAGACATAAATGTCTTTGGACTGTTACAATAAAGAGTATAGGGAGTAAGGGCTATTTTACACCAGATCAATCTACGTGTACAGTTTCACAATCGTCGACTGACTTGTATTTTGTTGCCTTAACAAAAGCTCAGATGATTGAGGGTTGATTGATTATTGTTGGAGGAGTTTTGGCTCAGCTGTGTTTTCTGCTAGATGTTGGGTGTTTTAGGATGATTTTAAGGATATTCGTGGTGTTTCCATCTTTTCTCCCGACTTGATTATCACACAGCTTTAATCACTTTGTTTTAATATTCACTGGCTCTCATTTCTGTTTGGTTTAAAACCAAAGAAAAGTTTATTTTTGCTAACGAGAGCGGACATAACTATTTTTATTTATAACATGTACAAACATGTGTACAGCAGTCCACCGGCTTCCACCTTCCACCAGCAAGGTTTACCATGACCTTGCTGGTCATCATTGGTACATTGCTTTTACCACAGTTAAACTGAAAATACCATCATTGCTACATTATACCATAGTACTTTTTAGTGAGTGATACAGCAAAATCCTACACTGGTCTTTTAAATATGACTTTTGTCATGCGTTTATCACCAAATTAGAAGAGCTTTGCCAGCGGCTATTCTTCAATAAAGCAAGTCTACTAATACTGCAGGGAGGAGCAGCAAAAACAACAGGGGACGTTTATTGTGAAGAAGAATTTATAGGAAATTGAATGTCTACCATTATCCACCATTAATGTGTACAGTGACCTTTGTCCGTACATCCGATCACCATCTGATCTGGGAGGTCTCATTGAAGTGTCAATAGAGGACTTACATATGTGGACACAGCTAAGCACTGATCTGGAACATCCAGTCAGAGAAGCCTCATTAAAAAGACAAGTGTAACCAGGGACTGAGTCTATCCATGTAAAGATCCAGACGCAGGGCTAAAACTGAGTCTACACTGAGCCATGATTAAGCCTTTGAAGGTCCACATACATAAATACTTGAAAATGAGTTTGAGTGAACTTTAACATCCACATTATGAAAGTAAAAACTAATCTCCATAAAGCAGTATTTGTATTGTATGACCCATCTCTATCCAGTATTGCTTGTGTCTTTCCAACGTTGCTCTCTTACGTCTGCAGCATTTGGAGTTGAAACAGTGGCTGCAACAAAGATGACTCGGCAGCCCCCAGGAACGATTGTGAATTACTAATACACAAACACATTAGCGGAGGATTATCGACTGTGCATTGTGCTGTCAACCAGCTGCAGCTGTGATTGGCAGATTAGTGCCCATTCGCCTGTGTAGGGATTATGGTATTGGCTGGGCTGCCAGGTGCTGCACTTTGCAGGAATGCACATATGCTATGGAATATGACCACACTTGGTTTTCCATGCTTGTCTGCATATGAACTCCCAGTTCAAGTTGTGTAATGAGCAAGATTCTGACCATGTTTGTTCTTATCTAGATGTCACACATTGCTTGCTGGTGTTTTCACATATATCTCCCAAGACAATGCCTGTTCTCTTTACTTTATTGCTGCTACATGACATGAATTATAGGAAATACATGGGGCATCAGGGCACACAGCCTAACCAGCATGCTGCTCTTTTGTGTACAGTTCCTACTGCTACAGAGGTGTCCTCTCATCTCATACACCTCTAGAGTTTCAGCAGCTCGACTCCTGCAGCAGTCAGAACGAATAGACCAGATCTAATGCAATCTGATACCAGTTTCATCCTGGATGCATATCTACCCACAGCTGCTCGTATCTGTGATGTCTCTACTTCAGCAACTATCAACAACAGGATCGCTGATAGAATCCCAGTGCCCGTCCAGAAAAAAAAATGAAATCCTCGCTCTTCTATAAGAAAGATCCGATACAGTCTGCCCGTGTGTGTCTTGTCAGCATGTCTTGTTATCACTCTCAGTTTGGGTTGTCTACCTCTCTGTCACCACACACAGGAAACTTTTTCCTGCGAGAGCCCACTTCAGAAGCCAAGCGGCACGCTCAGTGCTCATCCGTCCCCAGCATGCAACAGTGAAATTGTGGTTCTGTTCACGGGCCATTTTTCACGGCTCCTCAAGTCCTTAACCTTCCCCCTTTTCTTCCCCAGCATCCACTCTATGAAAGCTGTGTAAACTCTCACTCATGGTACCTCTGTTCCCTCTCCTTCACCACTCTTGTGCTGCTACAGTATGGGGGTGCAGTGTTTTTAGAAATGGATCAGCAGAGGGAGGATGTGGCTGTGGGGGGGCTGACGGGGTGGAGGCTGATGGGAGGGGCCGGGTGCCGGAAGGCTCTGCTCTGTGGCTGGCCTTGTCAAATTGATTGATGAGAAAGGCAAGCGCGTGTTCTTGGCAGGCTGGGGATTCATCCTCCTGGCTGCGCTGATACACTTATCTAGGTTTAGAGTGGCGGTGGCAGCGGCAGAGGTTGCCATCGCACTGCAAGGGTGTTAAGAAGGAGATTAGGCCACCGCACATCGTGCCAAATGAGATCGACGACCGGCTGATGCACATGCTACAATGTCAAGCAAAGGCACGTGGGCGTTTCTATTGAGCACGCATCCGGTCGTATGGCGTGGCTGAGTGGTAGAGAGCCCGCAGGGGAGAGAGGAGGGAGCACAGGTCCATGTCTCTCTGACAGCGGAGTTTGAAAAGAACACGGTGTCGCTGGCTAAATGTGAGAACACTTCTGTTCTGACAAATGACGGTCCACCTCAGAGGCTTTATGGTACTGCGGGCCCCCGTCAGCGTGATTTCTTTGCTCGTTTTCGCAGAATGACCTAGAGGTCTCTCGGTATCACAGAGTGAATCACAAACATTGGAAACCTTTCTCTCTCCTGTGTGCTGTTGACAAATGCAGCGTGAGATCGGAAATTCAATGCAGCTGAATTTGTGGTATCAGTCTGTGCTGGAAATAAATCAAGCTCATTCAATCTACCCAAAGCCTAACCTCTCAATGTCAAGACCAAAGAAAGAGAAGAAAATATACATTATTACATCATTTCTTAAAAGGAAATTAGATTTCTCCTCCTGTCGGGTTATTTTTATGGTCTACAGTGATTCTCTGTGTCTCAGTTATTTCTGTATTCCACAGTGGCTGATGTTAAAAAAATAGCTTTGCATCACACTAAGAAAGCTTTGATATCCTGCCTGCAAACAATGGAAATGTAAGTCCTTAGTATACATGATCAAAGTGAATCTGCTTCGTGCAATGATGACAGCACACTCACAAGCACACAAATATACTTAGACACTCATACAGACAGATAGACGCACACACAAACCAACACTTAGTCAATCTATTTTGTTTTAAGTTATACTGAACTAACACCGTTGTTTATGAAACACTAATATATGAAATTATACAAAACAGTAATATTTTGGTAGCAGGGAGCAGTGAATATAAGGTGTAGCCTTTTTTTTGCTATTTAAAAAGTAGAATTTGTAGCATTTGGAAATGAAAACCTTAAACTTTCATCTCTGCATCGACAGCTGTTCCCTTCCCAGAACAGCGCTGGAGGGAGAGGAAATGTTCTTTCAATTCTTTCACCATGAAAGAAAGTTCAAATTGCCTCACCACGCCACAGCACTGAGGGGGAAGGGATTTGTCTTATAGATGTGACATTATCTTAATCCACTGTCCAGATCCCAGCGCGGAGAAAAAGATGTCAGTTATATTTTCATTCTTGCCATATTCTTATGCCTCGCCACAACATGCAGTGCTATTAAAGAGCTGTCTGGGAGGGTTTGAGGGATGGGGGCAGCTGACTTCAGTGAGCAGTGTGAATTGCATCATGCTGAACAAACAAGCCAAAACTATCTTGGAACAAAACTTCTCTTTCCAAACAAACAAATCTTGGATTTCACAGGTGCTTTTATTGAACTGCAGAAATCATGACAGCTGTTGATATGTACATGGAATTTGTGTGAGTTTTGGCTGAAAGGCACAACCACAAACCTCCAAGCAGTAAGTGCAATCTGCATCAATGCTTTTCTTCAACTCAGTCCACGCCCCTGAGCCCCCGGAGCAAAGCAACGAGGTCAGTCCTCCCACCAGTGATAAATGAATGAATGAGATCTTTATTGCTTCCTATTACATCTGACCCCGAGAGAGCTGCGAATAAATGCATACCGCAATTTCTTTTTCAGCTTTTATTTATCCAGGGAGCACTGAGATCTTAGACTGGACTGGGCCATTTGTAAACCGGGCCGCAAGGAATTATAAACCCAGTACCCACTATCACCTAACTCTCCTCTGTAGCACCATCAAGACAGCTATGGTACACATCAGTGTGAACAAAGCCTTCAATGCATTGCAGAATATGTGTGCGGGGGGGGGCATAGGACTTTATTATTATTGAGTAGTTACTGGACACTTTTTAGTCTGACACTCGCCATGACACTACAGTTTAGAAATCAAAGAATACTTTGAGGCAGATGCTGTTAGCTCACAGGTCTCTCTATATATAGCACTATACAACATGGCAGAGACGAGCAGCTAGGTGTCCGTAGCCAACAATGCTATTTACACCCGACCAGGGCACACATTATTTGCTGTATGTGCATATGTAGCCTACTCAACCTAAACCAGGAGTTTTGTTGCCTGAACGTGACAAACTGTGACTGAAAACAGAAATAAATCCTGAATTCCACCCATTTATCCACCACAACCTACTCCCTACATATACTTTGTCACTCTTTATACTACTACTGCTATAACTGCTACTACAAGATAATTCTGCCAGAAATGCCTTGTTTAAAGTACATGTTTTGCAGAAAAAAACAAGCACAGATAGAATTCAGGCTTTTATTCACAAAAGAGCAACCATGTTGACAGGTGTGTAGAAGAATACTTCTGGTTGACAATAACAAAACTCCTGCACACTCTCCTCTAGACTTGCTTTTATATTTATGTTTTGTGTCAGTAAACATTCACCAGGTTCAATATTATATTATATTATATATGTGTTATCTATTATATTAGGCTCCAAAGGTCACAGGTTGCAGCCCCCCTGCCATAACTAATCTAACCCATCTCTTGTTGCTGGTTTATTTTAGTTTAATTATTAATTTACAAGAAAGATGTATTGATTTCAGAAATAATCAAATCAATACATGTTATTCATAAGTATTCTAGTTTCTCAAACACAACAGTTGCTGTATTAACCGTTTGAAAAATATGTATGTTGTTTGCATGTTTTCAGAATCCAACCAAACTCATACAAAAGCCGGAGCAATGTGAAATAATGAATATGAATTATTAATAAACGCAGTTGAGGACAATTGTCCAGAGGGGTGGATAGTCATTACCATGATGTGCCCCCGAGTTAAACTCATACACTGCCCAGAATGATACAGGTGTCTTCTGTTGACACTGAGCAGCTCAGTAGAGGCAGTGTGACGTGCACTATATCCATCCTACATAAATAAATTAAGCTTTACATTATGATGCATCTTTTGTCACCGCAACAGTCAGGACAATGTGGTACCTTAGTAAATTAGTAAGTGCCTTAAGCATTTAACCCAAGGGCGTAGGTTTGGTCTCAGCATTGGGACACCCCCAACCCCCCCCCCCCCTCCGCCATATAAAAAAAAATTAGTTGATATTATGTTGAACAGGCAAACTTTATTAAAATACATTAACATTTGTGTAACTTGGAACTGATTTAAACATAATAACAGTAATACAACCTTAGTTTAAATACAAAACAGTATTCTGCACCAAATTAATAATAATAAATAATTAAATAAATAATAAAAAACGTTCTGCTAAAATGCCAATATACAGTAACAGTATATTCTATATCCAAAATATATATTCAAAATCTTTTCCCAGTTGTGCAGGCAAAAAAGACAAAACAAATAAAACTATTCTGCAGCACTTAATAGGCTATAAATAAAGTGCTTTCCTCTTTTATGCAATTATTAGTAGTGCTGGGCAACGATTAACATTTTTAATCTCGATTAATCACATGGATTTTTTGCGATTCATCGCATTGTTATGGCAAAGTTCGATAATGAATTCAAAAGTAGTGTATTGCGCACTCTTATTTTAAAAGTACTGCTATATGAACAAAAAGGCAATAACATTTGGTTTGCAAACACTTTAAACAAATAAGGTTCTTAATAAGCAGTATTCTCTTTACACAGTAGCAGTTCTATCTCTTCATTCACTCACTGCTGTGCAACAGGAACAACATGTTTCAGCACGTTTCATCTAAATGTGTGTCTTGTGTCTTCATGACAGTCAGAGCATGTGAATGCAGCTCTACTGTTCATCTATATAATGCTGTAACACCGCTGCCAGTGAGCAACGGACTTTCAAAATAAAAAAAACGCGCTATAAAATAATTGTCGGCGTTAGTTAATTAAAACCTCTTGCACCCGAGAACGCCCCAAAGGTCTCCGTTCTGTTACGAGGCTCTGTTCCAAATGTCGTAGAATGGACTTTTCATATAAAAATATTATTAATGCTTCATACATGCTATATACCAAATTAACGAAGATATTCTGTTCAACACTATCCTGCAAGCCAGTGTACACACTCCAAACACAATTCTACACAAACTCAAATAAACAACCAAAAGAATGTCCACAATATCACTCTTTTTTCGCCATGGCTGAGCCGACCACACACTCCGGTAGGCGCTAATAAGAAGAAGCTAAATGCTAACACGGAAAACCGAAATAGCAGAGAACACGCCAATAGCACACTGAATCCAAAGATATCTTCACTATTTATCTAAGTGAAACCACCACAGAGCTGTGAGCAAACAAGCACCAGAACAACACACCGCTTCACCGCTAATATTTCATAAACTCCTTACCTTTGTGCTGTTTTGATGTAAACAAAGGCATATTTCTCCAGGTCCTACTGTTCTATCAACATCCTGTGACGGCTCTGAACTGTTTCCTGAAGACATTTTGCAAAAATGAGGCATTTTTTACAGGTTTTTATATAGCCAAAGCTCTCAAAATGATGCAAAACTGCTGTATTAGATAGACTGAACACTATTAGTGATAAAAGAAGTGAAATATAGAGTTATATAGTATATAAAAGTCCAATAAAACAGCTATTTGTGCTACTTCCAAAATCTGAATTGACGTTGGCTGACCTCAGCTGACCTTGATTTTCTCAGGCATACTTCACTTTATCAAAGCCAATTTTTTTTTTACTGCTGACATGTTGTGATATGATTTGGGAGAGTTTAGGCCAGCTTCTGCATCATTTCAAATCAATAAAAGTGCTTTTTAGGTTAACACATTTCTTTTCAATTTGAGCTGTGTTTAACATTCATCCAGCATTTACCAGTAACATATACAATGATATGTACACATCTTAACAAAGCTCACATTTATTTGTGTTATTATGCCATTTAAATTATTCAAATAGACCTTGTAGTTAGCGAGATAAGCCCCTTTGCGTAAGGGTAGGACATTTTCAAGCACAGGGCTAAAAATAGGCCTAGGGTTCAAGAGGTTGTTAACGCGATAATAACGCGTTAACTTGCCCAGCACTAATAATAATAATGAGAATGAGTTTGCAAATATATTGTGCAAAATAATTTTTTCTAACAGGCAATTACAATTAACAAAATATTGGTGGGGACAATTGTGTCTTTCCCAAACTTTGGTCATAACTAGTGAACCATATGCAAACCTACGCCCTTAATTTAACCCTCAAATCCAGAGGAAAAGAGAGAGGAATGTGGATGTAGTGAACTCCAGTGACCAGGAGCGATGCCACAAGTCAGGTTACTTGTGTATCGTAAGGTCGAGATTAAGGTTTAGGTTTCATATCAAGAAAGGTTTCGACTTGCCATGGCTGTAAATTTGCTGAACTTGTACTTTACTTCGGTGTTTTTAGGTTATGCAACTTTATACTTCAATTCAACTTCATTTTACTGTACTCCACTACATTTATTTGACAGCGTTTGAAACTAGTTACTTTACAGATTAGGTGTTAAGTAAGCAGGCAGCAACCTCCAGTTCATAAAAGTGAAACCAATGCTGAAGCCCCTTAACCTGCATTCTCTCTAATGTCCATCAGGGGGCGACTCCTCTGGTTGTATAGAAGTCCATGAGAAAATGACTCTACTTCTCTCTTGATTTATTACCTCAGTAAACAACTTTAACCCTTTCACAGTGTGTTTTTACTTCATGAAAGTTAATTGTATATTTTTGGTCCATTAAAAATGTAGTATTCAGTGTTCAGTTGCACTTAGCTCCAGATTCTCGTCTCAATTCTGATTACAAACAAACAAGATGGCGGTGGCCCAAAATGCCGAACTCAAGGCTTCAAAACCATAGTCCACAAACCAATGTCTGCTGTCATGGTTACTACGTCCACTTCTCCTATATATAGGTATAAGGTGGGTGCCTGATATATCACATTCCAAATATATAAACATTATATAAGACATGATATAGAATCATTTACACTAAACATTGAAGCCGTTTACTTTTACGTTGTACATTTTACTCGAGTTATAATATAATTCTAGGACATACTGAGATATCATCACTGCCATCACTCTTCCATTTGTGCCTCTTGACAAAGGGACATTGGTTGCAGCATTTGTTTAGCAGCTCAATTTGAGTGATTTTATCACAGCACATGATTCAGAGATTCACTTTGTGTCACCTGAAGAATGGACAGATCTACAGTATTGTAATTCAGTCTTCCAGTTTGTATAAAGAGGATGTTACATAACTGCTTTCATATCATTTACTTATCCCAAGAGTGTTATTACATGTTTAACAAACATCTACCATAGATAGTAGTATTACAAGGCAAGGCAAGTGTATTTGTGAAGCACATTTCAACAACAAGGTGATTCAAAGTGCTTCACATGAAACCATTAAAAGCATCAAAACATAAGGCAAAAGAAAAGGAGATTTAACAATTAAGAACATTGATTGAAACATTAAAAACAGTCATTAAAACACTAAAAAGCAGTGTAAGAAATAAAATGAATGTGGTTCAATTAAAGGCAGCAGCAAACAGAAAAGTCTTCAATCTGGATTTAAAGGAGCTGAGGGTCTCAGCAGACCTGCAGCTTTCTGGACTTTGTTCCAGATATGTGGAGCAGAAACACTGAACGCTGCTTCTCCATGTTTAGTTCTGACTCTGGGAACAGAAAGTAGACCGGTCCCAGACCACCTAAGGGGTCGGGATGGTTCATAAGGTAGCAGCAGATCACAGATGTATTTTGGCCCTAAACCATTCAGTGCTTTATAAACCAATAGCAGCATTTTAAAGTCAATTCTTTGTTGGACAGGAAGCCAGTGTAAAGAGTACAGTACAGTAGAAGCATGTGGAAACTTCTTAAAACATCCATTCTTGAATCAAGACGGATTTAAAGTGAATGCATTAGATTACATCTAAAATGTTCCTTATGAATTCCCAAAGTTTGGTTTCTACTGGAAGCAGTTTAGATTTTAGTTTTCAGTTATTGCTCTTTCTATATATTGCATTTTCGCTCATTTGCTGGGAGAAATATGTATTTATTCTCTGCAGAGCTTTTCACTGTGAACAAGTGTAATTAAATTCCAATCGTAACAGCTGGTAGAATTCATCATGATTAGTGGTTGAAATGCCCTGGATTCACCTGCCTATTGTTTCACTTCTCCTTCATCTTACTTACACTACAGGAGATGGATCAGTGAAAAGGCAAACCTGGTCCGAGGCCATGTGTGTATAACCATAACCTCTGATTCATGACTAGTGTGGTCTATCACATCATCTCTTATAACTTTGGGCACATTTGCTGAACATTATAAAACCAAATGTAATGCAAATCCAATCAAGGGAGTCCAACGTTATGCAAAGGTTTGATTGGAGACCGGTGTTTTACTCATAAAACTGATTTATCTTGTGCAGAGATTCCCTTGTGGCATGAATAATCGTATTGGTTGAGTTAAATATCAATTGGCAGAGCGAGCGCAATACAGGCCAAATATGAATTCCAAGATTGCTGTTTTAAGATGAGCCGTGTGCTTTCAGTAGCATGTGATCAATTAAGACTCACAGCTGCTTATATTCCCAACTGGATGGCTGTGTGCTATGGACTGTAACCCAGTTTGGCTGCAATTTTCCCTGTAATGAATGTCAGGGCTTCCCATGAACATTCCCATGTGTTTATATTGGCCAAGTCAACGTTTGATGTATATGCAGGAATTCCTTCAGGTAAACTACTGACATTTGTATCTCTTCTCCATCTTTGCATTCTTTTGATTTGTGCTTTAGCAATGAAATGTTGCATCATGGGGAACATCGAATGCAAACAAACGGAGAGAGGGAGGAAGAAGTTAGCTGGAAAAAAAAGCGTACCTTACGGCTAAGATACACGCTAAACTAAATAATATGCGACAACAAAATGTTTAGAAATTCAGCAAAATTTGAAGTTGAAGTCCAATGCCAGCATTTCTAAAAATGCTCTCTTCCTAAATGATTCACACATAGCAGCTACAGGTTAGGATATGTCATGGCAAATACACTAACACGTTAAGGGTAAGTGCATTGTTATGGTTAGTGTAAAGAATAACATTAACTCTCCTTTCCGTCTTGCTACATCATTTTGGGCCCTTGGAGAGATATCATATTAGGCCCCACCCCTACAGGCCACAACAACCCTGCACAATCAACTCATTCAAAGCTTTAATGGACTCTGCAGGCATGCAACACTCTTGTAATCCAATACTTAATGTACAGCATGTACTGACAGTTATTTGTGAAATTATACCACTGTGCAGACAGGCTGCTGAGCATGAAGCTGCATCTGTACATGGACCCGGCACCAGGCAGCGAAGCCGACAGCTGGTTTAGTTTGAAGAGTTTGCTATGAGTTGGCCTGCAGGAGCAAAATGTAAACACTGTGAAGATAGAAAGTAACAGATGTTAGCGGAGTAAAAAAATCCTTCTTTACTATGGACTAAGCTAATAGTCCATACACACCCACTCACCCTTTTTTGTCAAAAACTGGGTGATATACTGTCCCCTCTTCATCTCTCTCCTGTCTCCTCACTCTCAATTCACTCTGCTAGCAAGTACCATTTGAAATACAGAGGCTGTCTGGCTTCTTTAAGACAAGAAAAAAATATATTTTATTAGTACATTGCACTGATGATAAGTTTATCATTTTCTATTGAAAAACATATCCTAAAATGCTGTAAGGCCCCTGTCACATGCCCTTAGAATCATCCGAACTCCTGCACCCCATAGGGCACTTCTGAGCATACTGTTTGTCAACACCCATTCCATGCTATTTCTTAAGCCCACACATCACTGCCATCATGATGCAGAAACTAAAAAAATCATATTAACTCTCAGGACTGGGATGTTACAGTCACGGTATTTTTTCTACTTCTGTTCTTCTGTTCCAATGTTATTTATGTGCATCTACTGACACAAGACTAGGCCGGTACGTGCTGCCCTTCACTCAAGAGCAGCACATACCTTTCCCCTATTAGTATTCATTATAGTCAGGAAGAGTACTATCCATACTCAACCAGTTGTCACTGTGCGTACAGTGAGGAAGACAAGGAGGAACTGATGTGTGCCCCCCTCACATCCCCTTGTTCTGCTGATGCTTGTAAATTGACTCACGGGACGTCCATCTGTTTTCTACTTCTCACTTATTATCTAAAATAAGATAGAGCCAAACACATTTGTAGTGGTAGGAGAAACATTTTTTTTTCTCTCGCTTGGGTAGATCTTTAATCTTTTGCATTAAAGGGGCCAATGACAATCACATTAACATAATGATTCATTAATATGCAAATGAGCCCAGATGTTCAACAAGCAACAGATGTGCAACTCTTGTACACAATAGCTCAATATGAAAAACTGCACAGAGATGATGACAAAGAAAAGAATAGAGAGCATGGGTCATTTATTACAATGCATTTAATCCCCACTTATTATTTTTTCAAAGAGCGTTCATGTTGAAGACCCAGACCAAATCCAACTTCCAATAAGCTCATTGTCATAAACAGCCAGAACATCTGGAAGAGACCAACTTAGGATGAGGATGATAAACAAACACATGGATGATTTACATGTTCTAGTATTTCTCAAAATGATGTTGTTAACAGCTGCTTAATAATACAGGAAGGCAATTTTGCTCAGCATAATACATCACTGCTATAGGAAGTGATCGACAGTTATGAGAGAAGTCCAATTTAAAGGGCTGTAGTTAAGCTACATCATTAAAACACATTCAAATGATAAGCCAAATACATTATTCCTACTGCCTCACAAAGTAATAAAGAAAAGAAAACATTGCTATTGTTGAGATATATGGCATTAATACAGTACAGCACATACACACACACTGCATGGCCAGCCCAGTCTTTAGCTTAGTTTATACTCGCCGTAGTGAAGCTGGCACATCAGATAATGACGTAATCACAGCCTATGCATGATACTGTTGTATATGAATTGTACATTCTATGACCCTCACATAGTTAGAACCAGGGCTGGATTATGCACTGGGCATTTCTTTTGAAGGTAACACGCATAAACCTACATGGCAAGGACATTTGTATCTAGTTTTTGAGTCACTGTCTTGTCTTGTAGATGAGCCCTAGGACAAAATCATATTGTAGTTAATATTATGCTTATGTAAAGCTTATTTTTTTTCAACTAACTAAGGGGCAGGATAGGATTCTGGTTGCCCAAGGCACATTTTTGCCCCACGGCCCACTAGCGGATTAATCCAACTCTGTTTATCATTTTCTCAGACAATCTTTTGAAACGCATATCCTACAGTTTTTATTTTTACCATACATTTCAAGAAAAAAGGGGGGACCTAATTTATTCTTCACTCCACCCTCATTTGCATCCCAACCTATACATGTAACACCAAGGGCCTTCAGCATACAGGGATATAAAACATGCTTCACATGTAGCTGTGCTAGTTTTGCAGCTGAAGCTGTGATAGCGATGCAGAGAGTGCTGACCATCTGTAAGTGGTGATGGTGGAGGTAGAGATCACCGGAACCATTTTGCTAATATAATGGTTGTATTAACCATCATTAATACATTGATAGTTCTTTTTTATGTTAATATTGTAATATTGCATAATTAGATTATAAATTATGTATTGTGTCATAGCTGATAAGAGACGATAACATTCTGATTAGTAAACTACTTATTAACATTTAACATATTTGTACACACGTTATAACATGTAATATACTATTTTGAGTATTGTTAATGATTAGCAAAATATTTGTAAACCTTTAAGAAATTTCGTAAAATGTCTAAAAATATTACATAAGATAGATGGATCAGAAATCAATTATTAATCAGTGAAAAAGTATTCATTTTTATCCAATGAATGTCTATCAAAGCTTTCTTGAACAACATACATGCATGTGCACCCTTTTCAGCTAAACATGAATGCCGGATATATGACTCTATTTTGGCAAACTGATTCATAGGAATTAAATGAAAATCAATATCAAGTGAAATAATACAGGAATATTCTTAATCTTTGCCATGTTGCAATGTAATTGACACTTATCCATTTTTTTTATCCACTGATTTAAGTGATTATTGCCTCATTTTTCCATTGTGATATTTTTAAATGTAATATCAAAATGTAATTAAGCTCAATGCATTTTTTATGTGTTTTTTATATGCTAAATTACACATCCAGAGCATTAATATAGCAACATCAGCAACTATTGTCTAAGTAAAAATATAGTGGATGAAGTCACTCCCCCCTCTGTGTGCACTGTTGCCGTTGTTAGCACCGTTAGCTGCTAGCTGCCGGCTCAGCCATCTCCATGTTGAGAGCCGTGTGGAGGCAATAGATAGGCTCTGAATTTTGTAACGAGAACCTTTAAGTGTTAAGCTGCGTTCACACCAAACGCGATGAACGCGGCGCGATTACATACAAAGTCTATGTACAGACGCAAAGGACGCGATGGCGCGGCGCGTTTGGCGCGGCGCGTTTGGCGCGGCGCGTTTGATGCGTCAAAACGCCGAAACGCCTAAACGCCCCAAACGCAGAAGTTGAAATATTTGAACTTCTGCGAAAAAATCGCGTGACGCTCCAGCGCGATAGCCAATCAGCGGTGAGTTGCTCTCCCCGTCATCAGTGAAGTCCTGCCGTTGCTAAATCAAAATAAATGGAGGACAAGCTGATAGTCGCGGTTTGTGGCATCCCTGAGCTCAATGATACGTCCTCATATCTGTACCGCGAATGTTTGAGGGACTTCCACAACAAATACAAAGCCGCAATTGTCCTTATTCCTTTCATGGTTGATTGCGGAAAGAAATAACGGAAAGAAATAGCGGAGAGTTGGCTTCCAGGTCGATACGCCCCCTTTCTGGCGCGTCCAGCGCGATGGACGCGATGCACGCGAATGAACACAAATAGTCCCCGGCGATGCCGGCGGCGCCGCATTCATCGCGTTTGGTGTGAACGCAGCTTTAGGTAAATGTTCATTCAAATGTAGGCTACATCAGAATTGTAAATGAAAAGATCTCGCAGCTATGGAAAAAATAAATTAGTAACAATTCATATTTGAAGTACCCTGGACATGTGGATGTCTTAGACTTCCCCACATTCAGCCACTGCTGCTTGGATACAGCTGCATTTAACTCAAGTGTGACAAGTGAAAACATTGTGTCCTCCACATTATTGTTTTACTTCCATTTCAACATACAGATCATCATTGCATCTTGTATTTATTTCTATTTGGGGGGTGGGGGGTGTTTGAGGAGGCACATGCTTACATTACAGTGAATTACAACCTGGATTCACTGTTTACATCAGGGGTGTCCACACTTTTTCGGCTTGCGAGCTACTTTTAAAATGACCAAGTCAAAATGATCTACCTACATTAAAAATGTTAAATATCTATTATTTCTATATATATATATATATATATATATATATACTAAGTATACTTTATATTTACAATATATGTTGGCGCACCTTGCATAACTGCATGAACCCTTATGGCACAATACAATTCTGTACATTTTTGGTCATTACCTTACTCTGATGACTTGCACTGAATGGAATCAACCAGGTTTAATATTCCGGACAGTAGCTGCTGGTAACCAGCCTCAAGCAGACTTCTATGATCATCAGTCATGGTGGAACGATATTTGGACTTAATATTCTTCATGTGGGAAAAGGGTGACTCACATAAATAAGTAGAGCTGAATAATGCAGTCAAGAAGGTGGCAAATTTCCTCATGTTTGGTTACTAAAACTGTCCATGACAGCGTTGACATTTTTAATGCGAGTGAATCAACCTCAATATCTTCCTGAAATTTGCAGCACATAAATGTAGCGACTGGCTCGAGTAAAGCAAAGTCTTGAAAGCGTTTGTCAAACTCTGACAGACACTTGTCAATCTGCTCTGTGTAGCGCGCACTGTCAAGTTGCGCACACGCCTTCCGTTGCGTCTCCAGCTCTGACGCGAGGTTTTGGAAGTTCCCCAAATCATGTCGCTGCAGCTTTAGCTTCTTGAGTAGAAATAAATTGGAAGGCTAACTAATTAGCTCGCGGAGTTTTGCAGTAGCTCACGTTGTTGATCGCGCATACGTCGTGACTCGTGTGTTAGAAAAGACGTGATCTCACACTGGCTACACTGTACGTCAATCAAGTGGCAAATACCATGAGGACATCACATTTATTTTGAATGGCATGCGATCTACCGGCACTACCTCCGCGATCGACCGGTCGATCGCGATCGACGTATTGGGCACCCCTGGTTTACATGCACACCCTGAGTTATATCGAAGTATATTTCTTTTTTTTTGTTTAACAGTGATAACGGATTTTCCAGATTTCTGAAAACAAGATAGACATTTCCTGGACACCCAATAAACCTTATAATAAAGATAATAGTACGCATGTGAACCCACTCAAGGATCTAATTATACATTGCATTTAATAATATAGTGATGGCCATGTGCATGTTGAGTATTTCACTTATTGTCAGATAATACTGAGGATTCACTTTTACATTAAATCTTGAATGCAGGACTTACTTGTAACAGACTATTCTTTTCAATTTGGTATTGTTAATGTGAAGTAAAGGGTCAAAATGTTCTTCCAACAATGCTCTTTAGGTTTCAGTGAACTAACATAGACAGTGGAAATAATGCTATGTATAAAACACACCTATTGCCTTGGGCGGTGGATTTCAGGGAGTCTAAATAAACCCCACTGAACCAATTCTGTAAACATATTAAAGTCGTCTGGGAACACAGGCTGCTTTGTGTGTTTGTGCCTGTGAGGCAGCGCTGAAAGGAAAGGACAGAAAAGCACACTGATCAAGAATGCAATGACAATCACAATCCCTCTCATTTCCTATTGTGTGTAGCAGTGTAGGAAAGGAACAGCTGAAGCATGACCAGCTATCTATCAGGACATTGTTTGTAAAATTAGCCTGACCTTTTCACGTGTCAGGACAATGCTCGTGTTCATGCAGACATGCCAACATGCACAAACCTTCCTGATGAGCAGCTGTTGAAAACAGTACAGGGAGACTCACTCCCACGTCTCCACCACGTGTGCAGGGCAGATTTTTCGTTTTCTTTTCTTTATCTAGTACATTTAGCATCAAGGCTGGCCTCATTTCTCAATAGAGTTTCCTCTGCGTCATCGAAGCTTTCTCCCAAAGCAGTGAGAAACATATTGTTGCATATAGATCACTCTGTCTCCATCTTCATGATTGAATTGCCATTAGTGTTGTGCAGATTACTTTGCCTTTGCATCTTAATAATGTAACTGAAAATGTACCTACAAGAATGAATTAGGTGAGCACATCAGTAACGCCGCAGAAAACTGTTTCAAAGAGCAAACTCTAGCTTTCCGTTTCTGCTGATTGTGCAAAAAAAGCCAGAGAGAGCTTCCTTTATGATAACTTTATACCTGATGCTAACAGTGTTTGACATCCTTTATGGTCATGATAATCCATATCTGAAGTTAGAACAGACATCTGGTTAGGAAAAAAGTAAAAGTATATGTAGGAGTGTGTGATACGATGATATACGACTGTGGCTAAGTGAAGAGCAGGGCCGTCCTTCAATCAGAGGACCCAGGCTTCGCTGGTCGCATGTCGTGTGTAAGTTGCTTTGGCCTTTTGAAAATATACTTCCGTCTTCACAGGAAAACTCAGTTAGGTTGAGGCAACAAAACTACTTAGTTAGGTTCAGGAATAGATCATAGTTTGGGTTAAAATAACCACGGAAGTGTCGTTACTGAAGTAGGCAAGTTACGTGACAAAAACATCAATGTTGACTTCTTGTTTCACTCGGGAAACAAACTGCGGTCTTCTGGCTAAATCACTGGTTGTTAGACCCATCCACCTCCTCTCCCGCCCACCCGATGTGTAATTTACCATTCTTTATACGTCCTCATTCAAGACTACATGGATATCTACAAATTACAGCAGATGGTTCACGCTAATATGCTAACATATTCTGTGTTGTTGTGTTTTCAGCTGAGACCAGAGAAAATTCAGTTAAAATTGATCATCATTGTTGTAAGGTAGCTCCGCTGACTTTTATAAGTTATGAGTTAAAAAATATCCTTTTAATTGCTATATTGTTTGTTAGAAAATGGTCATATTTGGCCCGATGTGCTCTGATTAATTTGTCATGCAGTTAACACAGCTGTCATAATTTAGTTTGGATGAAAACATTTTGCTCCTTGGGTTCTTCACGTCTGTTTTTGAAGAATCAAATAACAAGAACAGGAGAAGCAGCTGAGAGAAGTGCTGAGTGTCTAATTTATGTGAAGAGTGCTTTCATGAGGATTTGAAAACGTACCTGATAAATACTTGTAAAAGTAAGAAACGTGTTTAATAAAGTATACATCTTTTAGTAAATAAAATATTCTGATATCCGTAAGAGATGTAACACAGAAACAGGGTCAAATTCAAATCTCTATCACAGCATATACAGCATATCACATAGTCTGGTTTATAAATTATCAAGATGAGCAGGTCACTTGGGTAATGCCAAGGATTATCATATTTAATAAATCCTCCCTGTGTTGCCATAGGGAAATTCACACTGGAGAGATTTCAGGCTCACTAAGCCAAACTTGAGCAGACTGCTCTGTCTGTACGTGGCTGATGTTGAGAAGTTAAATATAATTTCACGGATCTTAGCTGAAGTAAGTTTCTGCTCTGCCCTTATGAAACTTTTTTCAGGTACAAAGCAATTATAAGCTAATCGTTAGTCATTCTAGCTGATAGCAAGGACCTTATCCCTTTTGTCAGTGTGCCTCAGGCCTTATTATTATGCTGGTCATCTTGCATTCCCTATTTGATGTGGAACGGGTGTTTGCCATCCTGAGGATCCTTCCAGGAAACGAGGTCAATGCATTGTCCTCACCTGGAAAGGGATTCAATTGCAGCCATATATTACAAATGACTTGTCGGCTGTCTTGTAACATGACCTTATATGACACAGCTCTACTCCCCGGTCAATAACACTTGTACAAGGATTGTTGCCCCTTGCTGAAATGTAGTGGTCGGCTCCCAATTTAACAGTGGAATGCACTGCCAGTGTTGATTCGATTTAAAAAAAATCATCATGGAGCCGGTTGAGAGGTGGTCCTCTCTCACACCAGTTTGTCAATGCAGCCGTGGTTGTTCCTTAACCACAGGCTTGACCCTGAAGGGAGCTCTGGAGAATATTCCATTGAGTTTGACTTTCTGTAGTTGCTTGTGATGCATTTAGACATTGTTGTTGATTCTTGATGAGAACACTGTCCCTCAGATGTGAAACGTACTGTATGTAATGAAATATTCATCTTTCTGTCTGGGTATGCTGATGTGGAGTTGTTTTTTTTAAAGATGAATAAAACTAGCTTTGCTTTGACATGCTTCAAATCTAGCATTTTAATAAACAAGCTGTCTAAATTACTACAAAGCCCAAACAGCAAACATGTCCAGCCTCAACTGACACTAACTTGGCTGGCATGTAAGCACATGCACACAGAAGAAGATAGCACATTTCCCCAAAACAAATAATAATAATTAAAGAAAAATAATAAAAACATAAGATTATTATTACTATTAGTTATACGTATACACCAATAATACTAATATTTAAAAATATATTATTATTGTTATTATCATTATTGTTGTTGTTAATATTAATAATATTATCGTTATTTTATTATTCATTATTAGCGATAGTATTCCATCCTCAGAAAGACTAATGTCAAGTGCTATGAACTAGTCCACCGATATAGTACCATAAATAAGACATAAAGACAAAAAAAATGCTTAATCAACAAGCCTTTTGTTAAGCAAAACATTTCAGAGCAGTTTGGACCATGCCCATATGTGAGAAAAATCAATCTTCCAGTGGAACGGCACTGATAGCTGCTGTGGGAGCAGTAAGTTATGGACCATCAGCTGGAATATAAAGGTTACCAGCACAGGCCTCACAGACACATCAGCTAACACATGATGGCTAATGGTGTCACTAAATAACACTACTGTCACTGTCATGATTTATCAGCCGAAGATGGAGTCACATCCCACGGTCATTTTCCACCTGCAGCACCCTGCGTTAATATTGACATCAAATGACGTATGAGGCTGGTGCTCAGGTTTACTGCTCATTCCACAGGAACTTTTGCCACTTTGAAACTGACTACAATACAACAAATAAAGAATTCAAACTTAAATTAACAAATGTTTATTTTGTTGTGTATTAAAATACATAAAACAGAATAAACAAGGGATATTTCTTCCATGTTTTCCATGTTGTATTTTTTCTCCCCCCTCAATAGTTGATTGTGTATTCAGACCATGCTGGTGCAGTTTCTTTCATTTTTGAGACATTTTACACAGGCTTTAGAATAAATCTGTCACCTTCCTTGCTGTCTATCACGGGGTGACTGACTCAGCTGCTGACTGTTTGTGGAGGCGGTCTGAGGCCAGCTGTTGACTGTGTCTTATGGAAATGTACATTTTTTTTCAAACTATCGTTGTTGAATATTAGTGCATTATGGATAACTGCAATAACAGAAACTATAGTGGTGCCCTGTCCATATATTACCTTTGCCGTGTAATCCATCACAGTTCCTTCATTGTGTTGTGTATTGATCTCAGCCCTGAGCTCCAGTCATAAACAGCATGAAGTCTTCACTGCATTGGAAGTTTTTATAGTATTGTTGCTATAAACACATGCTACTTTGTGATGGGGTTATTGTGTAAAATAATAAAAGCAGCCCTCTCTGACAATCCCATGGTCCCATTGTAACGAGGACTGGTCATAGAACAGGAAGGAACCCACAAGCCCAACTCAAATAACATTTCTTTATTATTATTATGCAACTTCATTTACGTAGTCTATACGTTACATAAGTGACGTGATTTAATTAAGTACTTTACGTTACTTTACTTGCATAACTTAAAATAATTGGACATTGAGTCCTGTTTGTTTCATCTCCTCCCCACGCAGACTTTGTTGCTCATTATACAACATCACATGACTTCCAGAGCAGTTGTTCTAAGCATCTATTATTTCCACAACCACATCGGAGTTAGTCGCAAGCCTGGTGTGTCTCATATAAACACTAAAGGGTGCCTTGTGTGTTTGTATTAGACGCCAAAGACTGTGACAAAATGACAAAACCAGGCTGGTGATCAGGTAGTCAGGATGAAGGTTAGGTCACAGGTCACATTACTGGAAAGCTTAGCCAATGAAAAAGACCATCTGGCAAAGAACAGCTAAAGGATGGCTGGTGTTTCTGCTGTGTTGCATCTACCTTTTAGAATTCTGAGTCTGGGAATGATGTCACATCCGAGTTGACCGTGTTCCAGTATAAGTCGGAAAACCAAGATTGACGCCAGCTCTGGCTGGGTCAGTGATCGTTAGCAATATCAATCGATAATAATGCATTGCGCTGTATTTTGCACTTACAATCACTGTAGCAGCATGTCTGCAGATAGAAGTCGGACATTACTGTGTGTACAACAGAAATAAGACAGAGATGCAAATATACAGTATAGTAGTACAGCTTTTACTTTCGGTTGTTGCAGAAAGCAGCTATCTTGAATTTTGAGGCCAGGGTTGGTGAGGTTCTTCCAATTATTGGGAACAAAACATTCAGACTTCCAAGGTCAGATGGAACATACCTTAAAGCGGCCCGGGTAATCAGGAGGACTGGTGGAGTAGGTCTGGTGGGAGAACTGGAGGACAGGAGGGAGTGGCAGGGTCTGCAATGAGAAGAGAGTTAGTGATGATGCAGCGTAACTGAGCAGAAGGAATGGATGAATACCTAGTGATCAGGAAGGAGTTGTGACACCAATGCAATTTGCAGTACTTACAAAGCACAGCAGGGCTACAATAGCCCCGCATGAACACCATAAACGTACTGGTGTATACAGTTATTTCTTTTTTTTGTAAATCTCCTGGAAAAGTAATTTATGTTTTTACTACTTCTCCTGGCCAGAGTTTCAGAGGTCCAGTTTTGAAACATGTATGTCCGTCCGCATCTGAAAGGCACTAGAGAGACATGTTACCTGCCATTAACTCTAAATCAATTCCTGATCTGACTCATAATCAAATCTGCTCTGAGCTATCTGCTCGACACTACAAGCTGAAGGTGCGCACCTAAAAATGAACAAATTAATGAATTGAAACAGCAGATAACGGCGGCAGAAGCACCCTCCATGTTATCAATGAATTTGGTTTGTGCACGCCTAACACACAACTGGCACAGCTGCAGGCAGTCAGCTGTTTACTGTGAGATCAGATGCAACATTGTGGCCAAATGTGTTTCATTTGTTAAGGACGTATTCGTGTTTATTGGACTTAAAATACATAAACAGGCTTTTCATGAAAGGAGAGCAAGGAAGAACAGCACATTTCAAATGTATCGTTTCAATGTACAGTAAATATACTGTGTTTACTTTACACAATAATGACCGGCAGCACCTGTATGGTAGCAGGTTTCAACTATGCAAGTTAACTTTACAATATAGGTACACAGGAAATAATTGGCTTCTTTTTATGTTTTCAGGGACTGTTGGAGTTAATAAGGGGGTCTAGAAACCTCTGAGACCCCCTGTGATTCTCACACTGAACAGTATTGTTATTTATTGTGGGTTTGATATTTGAATTTAAAAACAAAAAGAAGAACATATACTGTAAATGTTTTCAGTGCCAGTGCCTGTATCTGTGATATTACAGCAAACCTCACCTCAGGATTGGCAAATGCTAAAATTGTGGTTGTGACAAGAACATGCTCATGTAATCACATTATTGTCTCACTGTGGAAATATAATTGAATTGGTTAGCTGGGAGGACAAGTCAAGAAGGATCTCATAAAACCTTTACGGTCCCACCGTGGCATTAATACATGTAGATTATCACCCATATGGCAAGCATAAAAACACACACTGTCAAGCGTGTTGGCTGTTTATTTGTTCAATTTATAACCCAATTAGTTCTCAGACTTTCCAACGGAACCAGTTTGGAGGCAAAGTGCAGGCTTTGGCTCCACAAAACCCCGGTCACTAGATGACAGCCAAAGCAGCAAGTTTCTTCCACATGAACAATGTGATGCTACCCCTGCTGATCAAACACGGTATAGAAACCTCTGCAGCATCCCATTATGGGACTGAGCAACCTCCCACCTGTCTTGAATCTGTTTTTAATTCTTTCAAATGAACCCATCTCCGTCTCACGGGTTCATATTTATTTTTAGTCAGAGATTGTCAGAGGAAATCTCTTACCACACAGCTGTCAGAAATTTCCCAATGACAAATTAACTCATCAGAACCAGGGCGAGCCCACATGCCTCATATGCTCCATCTCAAAGTTGAATATTAGGTTTGGGCAGAATTTCATAAGCCACCGTTTGTGATATTTTCTTTCTCTCTTCTCCTGCTTTTTGTTTGCTTTGCTGGGAGCCTGCAATCACAACCCACCTGGTTTGAATTGCTATCCAGAATTGCCTGATTGATTGACAAGCCAGAACGGAGAGTGTGCGTTCTCAGAGTCTCAGGGAAAATACATTTTCTCAGGCTTTTCGATGCTATAGGCTGCTTAGTGTGAAGGAGAAGATCGGCTGTGATTTAACTTGCATTTTCCGTCAATCCTCTGTAAGTTGTGTTACAGCGAGGTGAATTCGGGGCTGATTCGTAATATTTCAAGTGAGTTACCGTGGCTTTACATTTTGCTCAGAGGGTAAAACACACTCTCTGCATCGCATTCTTCACACTGCTAAATACAATTCATGTGTAGCCCTGCTGCCAACTGCCTTGTGCAGCTGCTAAGTCTATACCTCACCTGTGTCCCTAGTCACGCCTGACTTCAATGTATTTAGCCTCACTTTGCCATGTGAGGAGTCAGAATTAAGGCTCAACACAACTTTATTTCCAAACGGCCACGAAGGCCACTGAAGTAGGAGCAGCCTGGGTTGGTTATAGGTGAAGCACTTGTTCATTTAGAGCGTGCCTTCCTCACCTCAAGGCTTGTAATGCTCAGGTTTTTGAAGATTCCACCACCCAAATCATAGGTTTTTAACGTAGCCACAAGAGCATAAACGTGCGTTACACACTAGCAACCTTTTTCAATGCGGCCTCCCAGCTTCTCTCTCAGCCTCTTCACCTATCACCACTTGTTTTCTGAAGATTGATTCAAAGTCCGCCTCTCAGTATATTCTCACACATACCTTTGCTCCTGGAAAAGGCTTATAGCTGAATGCCACTAACACAACCTTTATGAAACAGCTTCTCCATTACCCAAATATTTCATGCTTTCTTCATGTATTGGTGTCATTAATGGAAAACGTTTCCATTCATTTCCTTCTTTGTTTATTTATATGCAATGAAAAGCACATTTATTTCAATGAAGAGCGGAGAACTCTAAAGGCCAGGGGTGTGCAACCTTATCTTATCGTATCTTATCGTATCTTATCCTATCCTATCTTACCTTATCTTATCCTATCCTATCTTATCCTATCTTATCGTATTTTACCTTATCGTATCTTATCCAATCGTATCATATCGTATCTTACCTGATCGTATCTTATCCTATCTTATCGTATCTTATCTTATCGTATCTTATCCTATCCTATCTTATCCTATCTTACCTTATCCTATCCTATCTTATCCTATCTTACCTTATCTTATCCTATCTTATCCTATCCTATCTTATCCTATCTTATCGTATTTTATCTTATCGTATCTTATCCTATCGTATCATATCGTATCGTATCGTATCTTACCTGATCGTATCTTATCCTATCTTACCTTATCGTATCTTATCCTATCTTACCTTATCGTATCTTATCCTATCCTATCTTATCCTATCTTACCTTATCCTATCCTATCTTATCCTATCTTACCTTATCTTATCCTATCTTATCCTATCCTATCTTATCCTATCTCATCGTATTTTATCTTATCGTATCTTATCCTATCGTATCATATCGTATCGTATCGTATCTTACCTGATCGTATCTTATCCTATCTTATCGTATCTTATCTTATCGTATCTTATCCTATCCTATCTTATCCTATCTTACCTTATCCTATCCTATCCTATCTTACCTTATCCTATCCTATCTTATCCTATCCTATCTTATCCTATCTTATCGTATTTTATCTTATCGTATCTTATCCTATCGTATCATATCGTATCGTATCGTATCTTACCTGATCGTATCTTATCCTATCTTACCTTATCGTATCTTATCCTATCTTATCATATCTTACCTTATCGTATCTTATCCTATCTTATCGTATCTTACCTTATCGTATCTTATCCTATCGTATCGTATCCTATCGTATCGTATCGTATTAGGGCTGCAACTAACGATTATTTTAATAATCGATTAATCTGTCGATTATTTCTTCGATTAATCGATGAATCGGATAAAAAAACAAAGCATTAATTTCCAACCGAAAAAATCGCGTGACGCTGTGGCGCGAAAGCCTATCAGCGTTGAGATGTTTTTCCTGTCAACAATGACGTCCTGCCGTTGTTGAATCAGGAAATTAATACTGTAGCCGTCTGTGTTCACCCAGAGCTCTACGATACCTCACTGATATCAATAGAGACCGGACCAAACTATGTGTATAAATGTGTGTGTAAACCATATAGTGCAAACAATGAATAGACGCTGCCGTATTTACGTCTAGATGACGTTATTGTGAGTGTTGATGGAGCTGCTACCATGTTAGCATAGCCTAGCACCGATCGATCTGAGCTCCATTGAGAAAACAAGTAAAAATCGGCATCATTACGTAGTTATTTCGGAGTCCATTTTTGTCGGTTTATTGCCGTTAAATCACAGCCAAATCAGTTTATTTTGTGTTCATACAGCTGTAGTAAACAGCCGACGTGTGGATCACTAGACACAGTGAATACAGCTCGATGAAATCCACGGAGCTCCTCTGGACTATGTTATGAACCCAGACATGACGGCGTTTAGTTCCCCGTGATATCTGGGACTTCCACAACACGTACTGAGCAGAAATAGAGGTGATTTTTTCCATGGTTGATGGCGGACAGTTGAACGGCTTTCAGGCCGCTAAGCCGCGCCCCCTCTCCGGCGCGTCCAGCGTGATTCACGCGAATGAACCCAAATAGTCCCCGGAGAGACCGGCGGCAGGAATGACGCGATTAACGCCGCGTTCATCGCGTTTGGTGTGAACACGGCATTATTGAGTGGCGTAATAATCGCGCGACACAACGAATCGATAATGAAATTCGTTGCCAACTCTTTTAATAATCGATTATTATCGATTTTATCGATTCGTTGTTGCAGCCCTATATCGTATCATATCGTATCTTATCGTATCTTATCCTATCCTATCCTATCTTACCCTATCGTATCGTATCGTATCGTATCGTATCGTACCTTATCGTATCTTAGCCTATCAGATGTGGATGTTTTCATAAGGATACCAGCCTTCTTGTATAGTGCTCTTAGATATAATAATTTCTGTTTATGGGAGAACAATGTTGTTGTCTTTTTAAATGTTGCTATGCAAGTTGCCTTTATGGATGGAATAAAACAGATCTGTTGGAGATTGAAATGTTGATGTGGTGTGAACATTAATGGTAATGTTAACCGTAATGTTGATATGGCACACTGATTAACAATAAAAATGAAAAGGGGAACATTAAAAAGGTTGCCGACCCCTGCTGTAGATTAGAGAAGGGACTGAATACCTCCTAGTGTACTGGTAGAAACTGTAGTGGGACACAAAAGAAGAGGTTTTCCATTCAAAAATATTGTCTCAAGAAAAGGACAAATGCAAAGTCTTTTTTTGTGGTCTTGTCTCGTGTCCATGTTTAGCGAGGTCCACATTTTGTGTTATTCTATAAAAACTGTATATCAAGCTTTTCTTCTGCTTGAGGGCTGTCCTTCCTCCGTTTTACATCAGTTTGTAACGGAATCACATTTCCTCCTTGCAATAAAAATGTGCAGTTATTGAGGAGTTAAGTATTTTGTTCTATTGATTTTCAGAAACCTAGTGAGGTCCAAAGCACTTTGGGTTCCAGCACTGTATGTGTTTGTATCTTTTCCTTATCAATATTTGCAGAGTGCAGTTTTCTATTTGTGTTATTGTTCTGATTGCCCTAGGGAAACACACTTACTACAGCTGTAGGCGAGCCTTTCTTGTACTTTGATTTTCATTAGAGTGTGGTGCCAACATGTTCAAAGCCTTTAAAGAGCACAGATCCGGCTTTCCTGTCTGTTTCTCTGCTGTATGGAGATATTTTACTTGTAGTCCTTTGAGTCATGTAATTATACTTTTTTACTGATTTATTTATGTATGTATTGCTCTCAGGCAGTCGCAACAAATATCCACATCTGCACTGGTATTGATCCCTCCTCTCCTACACACTGTGGACATATGCTGGTGTCTGTTTTTGCATGCGGCAAAGCAGTTAAATAACTCAAAAAAATCCTCAACCTAATTGTAGTAAAAATACTTGAGCTTGACTTTCTTTTGAAATTTTCACGCATAGATAATCAACACAGTGTTCGCAAACACGAGCGCCATCCGTAGAAAACAAAGCAACAGAGAACAAGTCGATTACATCTCAGTGAACAATAGCTGTGATCAATACTCATTATGCAATGATTTGTTAATCTTTTATAGCACTCTAAAATTATTTGTTATCATGCAGTACAAAGTCAGAGAAAACAACAAACCATGAGTTGTACGTGTGTTTTAAGCCTACATTTATGGAATTCACAGGTACAAGTTTGAAGTGAAACCCTACACTTGATCCTAATCTAGACAACTTTTCAGGTAATGCATATCAGTATGTGGTCATTTTTCATTATTTCTCACTAACAGCCTTTATTAATTCCTTTTTGGCCCAGCTGTTTCAAAACCTTATGGCATGTACGGATTCTTTAGGACCCTCTCAAGCAGATCCAAGGTGTGGATTCCATAGAGTAGAGTGGCTTCCAAAGTTGAAAATAAGTTTCTATCTGCAGGCTGTGGGAATAGAGGTATGGTACATGTTTAACAATAGGAGGAAGAGACAAAAAAAGAGGCACTCATCTACTTCCTGGGTTTGAGCTGAGAGGAGAGCAGATGGTGTGACACATTACTGTGCCCCATGTGTACCTGGGCTTAACTTGAGCAAACTTGCATCTTGCAATTTGTTCAATTTGAAATGGAAATATTTACCAGCACAGGCGGAGCTGTCACCAGTTTTTTACATTTGCAAACAAACAAGAAGTGTCCTCCTCCGAGCTGGAGGAGACACAAGGTGAAGCGTTTGACAAAAGAACAAACTGCAGAGGGGCAGCTCTGTTAGCTCTACTCCTGTGGGGGATGTTTAGTATGAGTTTAGGCTAGCGGCAGTCACTCTCTGTTCATTGTTTGTACTGCATGTAAACCTGATGCTGGTGCAATGTTTATGCTCTATTCTACGCCATATAGCCCTCATCTGATTTTGCGATGGCATTGAAACAGCTATGTTGTAAGTTGTCAGTAAAATTCCCTTTATTTCACCCCATGTCTTTCTGTTCATCACCTTCACAAATATAGGTACTGTGCATTCTTGCACCTGTTTGTCTGTGTTTTGTCTATGTGTCTGTCAGCTTGATACAACACAACTGAATGTCTACTATTATCACAGTGCACAGATAAAATCTGGGCCAAGATGTTCCAGCATTAATCAATTACTGTAATTAAAAAAAAGAACGATGAACTATTCAACTACAGACAATGTATCCTTATTTTTATAGCAAGGCAACATTTAATTGCAGGTCTGTGACTGTAGTTTCCTGCAAAACAATTCCTCCAACTTAAACAATGTGTCACGTGTCCATGTCCTTTAGAATCACACATAGAAGAGATTTATGATCGGGCGACACCACTTGGCTGTGCCTTTCAAAAGAGGCGAAAACGCATCACAGTTACCCAACATAATAACTACGACCTCTAGAGGGCGCTGTCACTTGAACATAAACAGGTGTGGTTTTCCTTTTGAACAGACAGTCTCCTCTTCAATGAAAGTCAGACTAACTACAAGACCATCTACCACCCTGACCCCCACACCCTTACTTTGAGCCCTGCTACACACAGGTAACACTGCTTCCTGCATTGTACTTAAACTGCAAGGTGCAGGATCATACAATATACTGTAGATATAATGATGTCTCTCCTGGACACTATGTGAAAGGTAAAGGCATTTTGTGTCTAGTTGGAGGTGGAGTTGAAGGGATTGTGTTGGGTTTGCACTTAGTTCCTCGCCTGATATCAGACTCATATCACAACATGTTATAATTACAGTCTGAAGATACAATCTTGGTTCTTTCATATTCAAGAGGCGCTATGTTGTCTTGTTTTCTGTGTAAACATTCCAAGTATTGCTTTGGAGTTATGGATACATTTGATTCTCAGACATCAACGGCGCAGCTGTAAAATGGTGAATAAACATATTTGATTTCCGATAAATTACTCACAATTAAAGTCCCCCATCATTTTTGCTGCTTACTCTTCCTCTCTTCAGTATTAGTAGACTTGATTTATTGAAAAATAGCTGCTAACAAAGCTCTTCTTCCTATCAATTCTTCACAATAAAAGTCGCCATTTATTTTGTTAGTTTAAAGCTTTTATTTTAAAGCAGCAAAATGAGGAAATGTGTTTTCATCAGCAGTAACTTAACAGGAATCAGACTGCAGGTCTGGGGTCTGTCCTGGTTTGTATAGACTTGATAGTTAATGCGTCATGGCATGATCGCATGACAAAAGTTGCATTGAAACGACAAGTGTAGCCACCACCATAGATAAAACATGTTGTGTGTTTAGGGTCAAGTGAAAGGCCTTCCTAGCCAGGCACAATTTAGCTATGGTTTACTGGGCCTGCCAAGAGGCTTCGCTGTCATATCCTCAGTGAAAGATGGCTTTAAGTGATGAGCAAGAAGCTGAAGGCTGTCACAGAAAAATCAGAAAAGCTGGAATTAAAAAGCTCTGCAGCCCTCCGGAAATAGGTTCCTTCACCCCTCCTCCCCCTCCTCCCCCTCCTTACCCAGTCTGTCTATCCGTCCATCTATCCATCCAGCTGTAATATCTCCCTCTGTCTCTCTACTCCCACACTTAAAAGCTCTTCAGCACTCTGATTTATATTTGGTGCTGTCCGAGGATTTTTTTGCATGCAAATTTCCTCTCTCGGTTGCCAGTTACTGTCACAGCAGTGCTGAGGTCTGTTTCTTAGCCTCCGTCTGTCGCTTTCCATGCTTGCTGACAAAGCGTTGGAGTAGTTTCCAAGTAGTGTCCAAGTTTTTAGCAAATCCTTCTAATCAGCTACACTGGGAGTAAGTGGCACGTATGGGCTGTGCTCCAGTAACCCTGGCTTAGGTTTGTTCAGCTGTACAGGCTGAGTTGATGGCAAGAGGGCTCATAACACCCTAGACGTCTGAGTGGGAGTCACAGGCTATATGGGTTTTATATCTTGATAAGTTATGTCACCACATGTTGATCAGTGAGTTGTGAGCGCCACATAGACTTTTTTATTTTCAAGTTAGGTGTAGTAGTGTGATTTGTCTTACAAGTAAAGCTAAAAGTGTAGCCCCTTGTCGAAGTGCTTGGGAATCATCCGGGACTGTCTCCCATGCAGGGGACGACACAGTCCTCGAAGGTTCTGTAGAAGAAGATTTGATATGTTTTTCATTTGGTATTGTCTTTAGATATACCTGCCATTTCTGAGTGACAGTAACCTCTGTGTTGAGACAAACCTTTTCTCACCACTGAGGAGCTCAGCCTTGACTTCAACGTGATCCCCCACCCTTTTTAGATCTTCTGTAGTTTCATTGGCGACTCAAGTACCACTGAGATGTAAACTTATCTTCCTGGTAAACCCCATTCTAAGTTCACATTTGGGCCTTGAGTCACCATTGACTTGGTTTCAATGGGGACACAAACAGGAGTCTCCTGGGTGAAAGTCCTGTGTTTGTTTGACCCATCCATTCATCATCGTATTTAATTTATTCCATTATTCTTTCTTGCTGTAGTCCCAATTTTAGTATAAAATGACACATTAGCCTTTCATGACAAACTAAAGAAGCTCTGTGGTAGAATAATGACTTGAAACTGGAACTCAATAATCTGTTGATTTATTCTCACCTGACCAACAATGTTTTTCATACAGAATAATTTGAAGCTGTAAGCAGAGCTGCATTCTGATAAACCTCCCTGGTATGTATAAAGCTAGTAAAGACACTATCGGACCAGGAGAAGTATGAGAAGGGCAGTGTATTTAGGTTTACTGGGTGTAGCCGGTTTTATTTCATAGAACTTTTCACTTTCAGCTTTGATTGAGTGAAACAACATTTAGGTTAGAGCATGACCATAAACTTTAACTCAACAGTCAGTGTGCATTTGCATCCAACTTAGTTGACATTGAAGCCACAGCAAGACAAATGTATTCACTATGCATCTTAACACATTCTAGCAAGTAATGCAGTGTGATAACAGACTATACAGGAGGAGTTTCTCTTCAACTAAAACTAAACTAAACCTTTAAGAGGCATGCCTTTTTTGATTTTCCATATTGCAAATCTTGTTAATTACTTTCATCCTACTCACCATAAACCACTCTCTTTAAAATACAGTCAACTGATGCATCACAGGAGAGCTCCACATTTACAAGTCACTAAATTATTTAAACAATTAATTTATCATATCCAAAATCCTCCGTTGCTATGTTTCTCCAGAGTTGAAGCAAAGAGCAACACATCTTGCAGTAGTACGGCCACAGATAAGTGATATACTGAAGGAAATGCATAAGTGCTTATCGACAGTAAGCCGTCTGCTCTGGTACAGCACTCCGTAAAGCCAGAGGCGCAGAGCACAAATAAACTGTAACAATGCATTTCTACACCCTCACTGCATCCACCTCTCTGAGTGGAATAAAACACATTGTAGATAACAAACATGAAATATTCATGCTCTTTATACCACTAAAAATGCAGCTCAGTTAGCGTGTCTCGGCTGGTTTGAAGGTAGTTGTGATCATTCTCAAAGTGTTGCCTGTTACTTTATGTGACCTAATCGCTGATGTGTTTAAACTTTCAAAATCTTTGTTGTTCACTAACAAACACCACACAGTACAAAATCTGTCTAATTATTCCACCCGTCAACTCCCAAAACAGCAGATGCAAAAGGTTTTTAATGACTTCATTACAAAATGTTTTAGTTAGAGGAAATGATATGAGTTAATTTTTGACACTTTTGATTCAGTTTATTCAAATTTGTGATGTAATAGCCCCTCCGGCATCAATAATCCTCATTTAAGCACTTAGTTTATTCATCTCATCTTCTGCCAATCTTTTGGTGTGAGCTGTTTAAGAGGACGTTTTCAGAAGCTTTGGTTAGAAGTTTCATAGTACTCAGATTTACTCACTGCAGTGCTTTGAACAGCTGAAGTCCAAGTGGGGCCAAGTTTCCTGGCAAAGTGCATGTGCCGCTTCCTGGTACCATCAGCTCCACATGTAGAATCAACAGCAGAGTGAAAAGCATTCAGTGATGAACAATGCATATGTCTCATCCATTTCCTCTGGGGTACACTGGCCTCCACATTTGGGCCAAAGCCGCTGTTAAAGGGATCTCTGTCAAAAGGGTTCGGTGGCTGCAGGCTGGTTTTCAAATGTAACCAACCATGCTAGCCTGACTGTATACGATAGAAATTGCATTTGAGGAAAAAGTCATGGGAGGCAGAGCTCATGCTGTGAAGGCTTCTTTAGAAATTGTCAGGAAACTGGGTCAGGGGGGAATGTACAATCGCAGGGCTTCTATTAAATAGAAAATAATTATATGGTACTGGTTTGGATTGGAATAGACGGAGATGTATGCAAGGAATTTTCAAAGTTCAACAAGTTAAGCAACAAGTATGTTTGCTATTCAGAACTAAGATTTTACATCAGCCGATGTCCTCAGCCCATTTCTATACTAGTAACTCACTGCAAAATGAAGTCATGATTATAGTTGTATTCTATGAATGCCCTGGCAAAAACAGCTCCCTTTCAAAACGTCCTTCCAAAATGCATTTTGGATAGATGTGTAGCATGTCTGACTTTCATGCAGACTGAAGTTCACATTGCATCAGATACCCACATTTACATTAAAATCACCTTTTCATTAATCGTAACCACAACCTTTCCCTGACCTCAACCACATGTTTAGTCATCTAACCTCAGCCATACCTCAACCGCAGTGAAGGCGGCACAACCTCTGGACAAATAGAAAGGGTGTCTGACTGTAAATGGTTCAGTTGACGGCAATTCTGTGTGGTTCTGTGATTTCCTGTGCCAGCATTAACAAATTAAGAGCTACTGCAGACAATGAACAGCAGTAGTGAGCAGTGTTTAATATGCAGGAGCTAATAGTTTTGTCAAACATTGTCTTCAGAACTATGACGTGATCTCCTGCACTGTGGGACTTTACAGTAGTTATTTAGATTGTTGCAGAGCCGTGGGTATTATTCCACGTGTACAATGCATGTTGATATTTGTGCAGTCTGTCAGAACAAGTGATGTAATGTGAGTAATAACACACATGAAGAGCTAGTGGCGCAGTACATCGAGCGACCACTATAACAACAAGTATATGTTGTTAAGTTAAGCTGTTAATACACTGCTATAATGAGCATATAACAGGACATGCTGTGTTGGGGGCCAAGCCACTTGGGACGCTGCCATTGAATCAACTGAGTAGAATCTACCCGTTTTTATGGGAGCATGTATTTAAGAAATTTCTTTGTCATATTTTCTTTATTCTCTTTGAATCTTGACAGCAATCAATAACGCAAATTCGCTAAAAAAAAAGAGAACGTAAAAAATCTGGTAACTCTGTTGCAGGACTAATAAGCACTAATTGTGCGTCACCAGAGTCTTCCACAAGCTGGTGTCTTTACAACTGTGAGTACTAATAACAGCCATGTTGATTGTTTAAATTCATAATTAATCCTTTTGACGGAGGCCTGAAGGGGCGGGCTACCATTGTTGCTGACTTGGCTTCTTTCTTGCTAGATTTAGCAACTTTTGGAGCTAGTGTTGCTAGCTACTTTCATTGGGAAAGAGTTGGCGACACTGGCCTGCGTTTTTTCAGTTGGATGCTTTCAAAATCTAGCTTACTCTTGCAGCTTCTCCAATGTTGCCGACGCCAGCTTTCAAGTGCAGTAAATTGATCAATGGTCTCAGGCCTAGAGAGCAGCCAGCCTGCAATTGTTGAGCCTTCGCAACATACACAGTAGATACATAGTTTAGCGTAGAGTTGACATTTTCTTTCTTTCTTTTTTGTTCCGGTCTACATAAGTTATTTGATGTTTTGATGAGGCCTTGACATAGTTAGGCCACTTAAATCCCCATTTACTGATAATGGTGCCATCTTACTTTCAATAGTATATGAAAAGGTTCTGGGCCATTCACAATACTGTGAGCACTGACCAAAATAATATAAGAATGTTTATTTCATAAATGATTAAAGAGGTGCCATATTAGGTCAGCCTGCCTTTCTCTGCTATTGAATGTGTTTAACTGTGACTCTCATGGCGATATCTTTGAGGCTACGACTTGCTTATAGATAAGTGTGTCACATCATTATAAAATGCCAAAACAATCATGAATATATTTAAAGTGATGATTTTGTCAGCAGAGTTAGAATTTTCGATAATAATTCACACACTCAATACAAAAATATACTGAAAAGAGTTTATATTACGATATTTAAATTGAGTTTATGATGGACTGGGTAGGACTGATTGCTGCCACTTGTTGCCTCTTTGATCAATCTACCAGCACTTGGATTATGTTTATAAGACAAAGATGTATTATTATCTTTTTTTAATGTGGGTCAACTCATCAGTGCTGTGTGATGATTGTGTTTTATGATTGAGCTTCACTGGCTCTCATAATCAAGTCAGAGACAAAGAGGAGGGGTTATTTTCAACAGGAAGCGGAAGTTTCTGTGGTTAACAGTAGGGGTGTAACGGTTCACAAAATTCACGGTTCGGTTCGGTATGATACAGTGGTGCCACGGTTCGGTACGTTTCGGTACGTTTTCAATACAGTAGAAAACTATAAATGCCAGAGAAACGTACTTAATTTTAAAATATATTTATTCATTCAAACTAACATCATAAAGTTATTCTTTGACTTTGAACAATAATGGAACTATACCTGAGTGACCCATCTTCTGGGGTGTCTTCTTAGCAACACATAAGCATAAAAAACTGCTCCTTAATTAAAAAAATAAATGTAGTATTGTTACTTACATCTTCCCCATCATCATTTCACTGCCGTTGTGCTTCTGTGAAAGAAGGTCACAATCTTTCTGATCTTTGCTAGGAGGCCAGAGATCTGCTGCACTGCCGTTGCTTTGTGAGATGCTGGATTAATGACATGGGCAAAGCATCCTATTTGTGGTCCTACTCCAGCAGCTCCAGCAGCATTTACTATATTCCTGGCATTATCAGTAGTCACAGGAATAGTTACATTAGCTCGCTCCAACTTTTACTTGGACCAAATCTTCGCTCGTGTGACTCTCAAGTGGTCTGCAGAACGTAGCTCTCCGTCTCCCGTTCAGCGGTGAGGTACAGTCGGGTAGATTTGTGTAGCTTGACGTCCAGGCATACGTTGTCAGAGCAGCAGCGGGTGCCTCGGACATTTGATTCTCTACTTGTGCTTTTGTTTTTTTGTACAAAACAGGAATTACGGTTTAGCTGAAATGGGCTCGTGAAGGAATTGTGTAATGGGGCTTAATAACATTCAGCAGGTTCATAAAGCGTTTTACACTACAGAGTCCGGTCTCATGTCCGCGGCTATAAATGGACCAATCGCCGTGTTGATCGCTTTAGCCTTGTTCGAATCGGCAGGGAACAGCTGCTTAAATGCTTCAGGGAGAGTTTGAAGCGTGTGTGCTGCTCCAGGTTTTCGTTTAGTTCCACCCACTGCCACACTGCGGTGATGTCAGCGTAAATGGGTTAACATGTTTGAGGTGTTCCCACTGATGTAGCCTACACTCGTGTAGCAAATGCGACATACCGTTGTTTTTGTATCCACCACTCTCTCGCCATCGCCCTTATAGTTCACAGAGAAACCAAAGTGGCTCCAAACACCAGACCTGTAGGCCGTTGGAGGATCTTCTATTTCTGGTCTATTAGCCATATTGCACCGAGCTAGCTTTGTGTAGCGTGTCTCACAGCGCAAAAGTGCCCGACTGGAATTGTTTTTCTTTGGTGGTGGGCGTGTCAGAGAGCACGCTGTCCGTTACGTCATGTGTGTTGCCAGTTTCAGAACAGTGGCTCCACCGAAAACAAAATATTTCCCACAACTTCTGCATTTTCCAAATGGACTAGTATTATTAAAACGTATTGTTCGGTTCGTCATGCGTACCGAACCGTGAGCCTCGTACCGAACGGTTCAATACGAATACGCGTATTGTTACACCCCTAGTTAACAGGGTTAACCAGATGAATACTGGCTAACACAGAATGCTATATTGCTTTGTAGGCCTTTTACAACTATTACAAAGATAATGTCTGTTTCAAGCTGCGACCTTTGGTGCTGAGAAATGAAGCTAACGTGGCTATGCCAAAAACTGCAGTTCTTCACTTTGGGCTGGCTCCAAAAAGGAGTTAATCCCATAGACTGTATAAAACATAGACAGTCCCTGCGACGTCACCCATACATTTCGTAAGAGCCTAATTGAAGTTCAAAGAGGGCGGCTTTGGCCTTTGCCATCTTGGTAGTGATCATCATCATTGCCCTTTATGCCTCCTGGCATGTAGGGCAGCAACAACAGTCTTCCACTCCCGTCTGTCCTGGGCGAGTCACTGGATGTTGCTCCATGAGTGGTTTAGGGCTCTGCATCTCCTTCTCCACAGTTCTTCTCCATGTGTTTCTTGGTCGGCCTCTTTTTCTTTTCCCTTGTGGTGTTCAATGTAAGGCTGTTCTTGTAATATCAGCAGGGTCTTTTCTCAACACGTCTTATCCATCTCCTTCTCATTAGGATGGTCTCCATGTATTCTTGTTGCCATTTGTCATACAGTTCTTCATTTGAAATGGTGTTTGGCCAGAAAATGTGCAATATTTGCCTTAAACTCTTGGTGTGGAAGGTTGAGGGTCTGTTGCGATCTTCTTGTGTCATTCTCCAGCATTCAGAACCATACAATAGGGTGGATAAAACAGCTCTGATACAATTTGAGTTTGGTCTTGATGGTGTACTGCTGTGACCTCCATATGTTATTCAATACTTTGAAAGCATTCCTTGCCTTATTAAGACGATTCTTGATGTCTTTATCTGTGCCCCCATCGTGTCTGACAGTGCTGCTCAAATATGTGAACTGTCAGTTTTAGGAAGATCTTCTCCGTTAACCTGAATTGGTGAGGGATTTGGAATGTTCAGAGTCATCACTTCTGTTTTCATTTTGCTGATCTTCAGGCCAATCTTCTGACCAAAATCACTGAGGCGGGATGTTTTCTCCTGCATGTGCCGATGAGTATGTGAAAGAAGAGAAAGATCTTCAAGTGATGAAAAGAGTGTCCATCGAATGCTTCTATTTTGGTCTTCAGTTGTTTGTCTCATTACCCAGTCATTAGTAATATTGAAGAGCAAAGCTGACGTCACACTTCCTTGTCTCACACCTGTCTTCACTTGGAATTTTTGGAGACTGTTTCCAACCCTGCATGTGAAGTTGGTATAGTGACACAGCCTAATAAAAAAATGGGCAAAGAGGTGGTGTGTGGATGGTGCCGAGGCAGGGCCAAAGGAAGCCTGGTTGCTGAAACACACTCACCAAGCTTGAAGCTACAAAGCTAACTAAGGCTAACAACCTATGCTAAAATGCTACTCTGAGTTGCTAGTTCCCGATAGCCTGTTGATCCTGGTGCAAACATATAAATAATACTAACAATACTATCTGGAGCACAGACTTCTTTGGTCAATCATTCAATTTATTTATCACGTGAAATCATACTTTACACATTACAACTGCAGTGAAATGCAATCCTGTCAGCTCCCTCAATTTGTGCATTAACGTTAATGTTATTCACCATAAAGCACAAGTCTCCTCCTTTCTTCATGCCAAAGTACCAAGTTTTGTCAGATTGGTATATAGAAAAAGAGTCAAGGTTGAATGCCACTGTCTGGTACTTTAGGATTTAGCCAAGTTCCTGATATCTTGTTGGAAACTGATGCCAGCACTGAGGTCACCCAGCGGCGGCCTATCATTCAACACAGAATCTAAATCAGAAAAGGTTTATTGCCAAATATGTACGCACAAGGAATTTGGCATGACAAAAAACACAGTACAATAGTACATTGGCCAGCAGGATGCCCGGTTTACATTAACCCTTACTATGTGTCCGGTATTTGCATGAAATATTCTCTAAACCAACTACGCAAATTAACACGCTTTTAATACAGGCCTGAAGTGGCCATTTGATAAAGTGCAGTTTTTGGCACATCTTTTAGCCTCAGAGGTGTTAAAATGCTCAACTTTACAGCAGTTTGTGTAAAAGAATTCTGTTTTGGTCTCTTTAGCTAATTTCTCTGTCCATGACAACTGTACGGGGATTGCATTTTTTATATAACTGAGCATCAAATTATATTAAGCCTTAAATGTATGCACAATTAAGAGCTTGGCTACTTTGAGTCACATGTGGGTACTGTCTCAGGTAGCTAGCTGTCTGCTCTGCTGTGTGACTGCCAAGATGGCGATGGCCACCCACTTTGGGGTACACTGCCGCTCTTTAAAAACGTTTGGGTGACGTCAAGTCCATATCTTATACAGTCCATGATCTGCTCAAGGGAAATCACAATTTACCTGTCAAAACAAAGGACATCCAATGGATATTCATGCCCATGTCTCTGTTACATCCCAGACTAGATCAGACTGGCTTCCACTCTTCAAGATGAAATGATATACACCTTCCCCCAGAACCACACATAAATATTAAATGCATGTACAAAGACAAGCAGCACTTGTGCACAGTGCTCCAAAGTGCAATAGACTCTTGGGGAACCCTTACCTTTTCTGTGTTGTTCTTTCCTTTGTAAACCTTTGGTTTGAAGGCCACCATGGGCTCCCCGATGCCAGCTGAATAAAGGGAAATCACTGGAACCTGTCATCTAGATTCACCTTGCAGCCAAGCAGCATGAAGACAGGGGAATTAAGCTATCTTGTGTGTGCTGTGTTTGGGTTTCTCTTCCAAATGCAGTGGCACTAGCCAGAGAGAAAATCCAGTCCCTTGAGCTCCTTTATTTGCCACAGATAAAGGATTTTGTAACTTCTTGAATCTGCAGTTTGTTAGTTTGGTATACATCCCTTTATCATAAGCATGCACATCAAACACATCCCCCTACTTCCTGTGCTGATCCCATCCATCTATTTTCAAGTCGCTTATCCTGGTCGATGTTGCCGTGGCAAGGACCAGCAGAGTAGCTCAAGCATTTATTTGACCAGAATCTTCCTCCAGCTCTCCATCTGGAAATGAAAAAAAAGACAACAGGAAGAGAGAAATATTTTATGCAGCTTCTGCTGAGACTCACTGTGCTTGTTAGCCACAACCAAGCTCACAGCTGGCCATCTCCAATGCAAGTGGAATCCCCAGAATCAAAGACAAGCCAATTTCAAGCAAACGGGGAGTTACACATGTGCACATATTTTCACACAGAAGCTCAGGCTGATAATAAATCATATATCCAATTATTATTATTATTATTATTATTATGTTATTATGTTATTATTATTATTATGTTTGTTAAATTATGTTACTTTGTTAGCCCCTTCTGTGTTATATGTGTGTATTTATTTGTATTTGCTGCAAATTTGCTTGTAAACGAGTTGCAAGCTTTTAATTGCATAACTAGACTGCAATGTTCTATCAACCTATCTGTCTGTGTTAGCACGGTGATGGACTGGCAAGATGTCTCTATGCCTTCCCTGCACTTCATGCTGGGATGGACTACTGTCCCTGATGACCATCAGAAGGAATAGACGATGGCTGTTTCCTTGGATCCTGTTTACTGTGGAGCTGCCACTTATTAGGGTTCTTCCTATTATTCTTCTAACGTTTATTATTGCGCGTGTTTTGTCGCAAAAAGGAGGTGCTTGGGATACTGGGAATTTTTTTTTATTTGGCACGCAAGCCAGTTTTTGAGTGTCCAGCTGCGAAATATTGGCTCGATAGCGCCCCCTATTGAGTAGCCCCAACACTGGATTTCACCTAGCTCTATGAAATTTGGTAGGTATGTGGAACGTGATGGGACGTACATAAGATCCTCTTAGAAGTATGCCCTAAACCAAACAGGAAGTCAGCCATTTTGAATTTCATTTATGGACCGTTTCAAGGTGCCGTACTTTGACGAATTTCTCCTAAAGATTTAACTCGATTGCCTTTGGTCAGTATGCTCTTGAGACCTTGGCAGTGAAAAGTTACTCAAAGATCAAAAAGTTATCGAACTATGTGGCGTAGCGGCCAAAAAAAAACATTTGCCATGAAACAGGAAGTTGTTGTAACTCGGCCGTACATTGTCTCATCTTCTACAAATTTCTCATATGTCATAACATCCTAACCTTGAAGACATCCATTTGTTAATTTAGAATCATAGTAACATCGCAAGTCTCTTAATTGTCATTTCCTCGCTCCTCGATCCTCGCTCGAACCGGAAGTTGTTCTGCGCCGCCATATTGACGGCCGTCCCAAAGCTCTTATTGCTGCTCGGAGGAGTGATGATCAAGGAGGGAGGAGGGATCTCGGAGGAGCCATGAGCGAGGAACCACAAGAACAGACTTCCAGGAAGTGTTTTAACGGCCGACACGCCCCCTCATTGTTCATCAGTTATGTGATTGGACGCTGCAGCCGATCGGACTGATGAGATGTTTTTCAACATGTAAACAGTGAAGACAGATCGCAGATTAATCTCTAGCTTTATATTTGATTAGTTTTCTGATTCACCATCTGGTTTAAATATATGTTCATTGTAGACTGAACAACAAAAGGAACACAAACAACTTTCTTCATTAAAGAAACAATTAAAGTCAGAGAGCTTTTTAATTCATCATCATTTCATTCAGTCACGTGAGGCTGATCATTCCTGAGTGTTGTGTTTGATGAGTTTTATTATTTAAGAGAAACAATAATCATGTTCTGGGTTATTTAATGTTGATGTCACAATCTGAATTTCAAAACGTACAGAAGCAAATAATGCATAAATAAGACAAACGCATTCGGCGGTAGAAATCGATCCTGCCCTTATAAACAGAACACAGACACCGTTTGTTAACAGACTACAGAGAGAAACACCTCTACAGTCATGATTACTGTGTGTTTTTATTAGTTATTAGTATTATTAGATACTATTATTAAGTACAGTGATGATGTGAACAGACACAAATTTCTCAAAAGTCTCTCCAGCTGTTAAATCAGCTGATCCAGCTGTGATCAGCTGTGATCAGCTGCGCCGTCATCAGAAACAGACGTAGCTTCACGTGACGCAACTGAGGAAAGGACGTCTCATGTCTCTTAAAAGTCTTTAACCCCAAGCGAGTGTTTTGCGAAGAAGAGCGTCATATAAATCACTTTTCCGAACCGAATATAATGAATTTTACCCACATGCTATATACCTACTTAACGATGAGATTCTGAGAAACAATACAAAAAAAGTCATTTTACTCACTCAAAACACAATTATACACAAAGTAATATATAAACTACCAAATTCTAGCACAATACCACGCATTTTCCGGCGAGCTACAGCGAGCTACGCACTCTGAATGCCGATATCATCACAAAAAAAGAGACCGTCATGGCCGAACGATAGTTTAGCAAGCATGACAATTCCACCCTGAATCCGCAGATATCTTTCATATTTCTCTCCTTCAAACCATTGAAACGTTACACCGTGGAACACACACAAGCACAACGAAACCACAGAGCAAAAAATTTGAAACGCATCGTACCTTGAGCTGGTTTTCTGGGCGAAAAACTCTCTAAATCTACTTAAATCCTTTTGCTACATATGTGCCCGGTCCCTCTCTTTCGTTTGAGAGTAAAATAGAGATAATCCATGCCTTTAGGCATAGGTAGTCCTCCTTTTACTTTTCAGCGAATCATTTCGACGCTCGGTCTGTTGCGCAACTCTTTTGGAGTTTTAGTGGCTAAAACGTCTGTTAATCACCTGACTGACCAGCCCACTGCATTCTCCACTCATGTCCGCATTCTAAGACGTATCACATGTGCAAATCGACCAATCATAGGCTTCAAAAACTACCAATACACACACAGGGAGCAACGAAAAAATCACATAAAACACATAAATCAGGCCCCTAAGAGGTCAAACATGGTTCAAAATGATGCCAAACTGCTGTATTAGATAGATTGAACCCGGTTAGTGATAAAACAAGTGAAATATATAGTTATATAGTATATCAAATTAGAATAAAACAGCTGGAAACCTGGTTCCAAAATTTGGAAAATTCTGAATTTTGGCTTGAGCTGGCATGAACTCTCTGTACTCCAACCTCTATAAACTTGGCCTGCTTCACTTTATCAAAGCCAATTATTTTTTAAAAAGGACTGCTGACATGTTGTGCTATGATTGTGGAGAGTTTTAGGCTTACTGCTGCATTATTACAAAGACAAAAGTGCTTTTTTTTCCAGGCGAAGCTGAACATTTTTAATTTGAGCTGTGTGTTATATTCATTCAGCATTTACCAGTAACATATACACTGATATGTACACATATTAACAAACTATCACAAGTGTTAGTGTTATAATCCCATTGAAATGATTCAAACAGACCTTGTAGTTAGTGAGATAAGCCCCTTTCAGTGTGGGTATGACATTTTCGAACAGAGGGCTAAAAATAGGCTTAGAGGTTAACTGAACAGATACATTTGTCTGTGGTGCCACGTCCATCAAAAGGAAAATTCAAATTGGTTTGTCGAAGGTGAGACACGTCTTTCTTCTATGCTGTGTGCTGTCAAAGATCATTAGAGCACTTGAGACAAATCACATCATTATGGAGCACAATTTTCTGTGAATTGTTACAGTGGGACTGGACATAATTTGGCAGTCCCAATGATTCAGAGAAAGATATTTTAGCATATCATTTAGCTGTATTTATATACTGTAAGTGGGACAATAAAAAAACACACACCTACAACAAGTGAGGAGCAACCACAGCGTGATTACTGCAGCATTTACATGTTTCAGTGTCACTCACGATGTCACACCGTAAAATTTGGGTTAAATTATTTGACCGGTGAAATCAAAATGTACACATGTCAAACTAGTGCTACTACAAAAAAGTTGATGATTAACAGATGTATGAAACCATGGTGTGTTGCTGCAGACATTCTTTGAGATCTAGATCAACATTAGCTGAAAGCCTGACAATAAGCTACACAAATATGCCATGAAGATACTGTTTGTTCGATGACTTGATCAAAGCACCAGGCCGACATTTTAGCCTTTATTCACTTAGCAACAGTCTAATAATAGAGAAGTCACTGTAATATCTGGTTTCCTAAGCCAATAAAATGCTTTTTCACTATGCTTCAAGTGAAGACCAATAACTACTATCATTTTCATCCTAAACTCTGTCTCTTTTGGTTTCTTCGCTAGACACCGTTTCTCCCCTCACTTCCTTACAGTAACAGTACAACAAGGAGATTTGTACTGGTCAAACAGTCTCAATTCAATACTGATGCCTCTACATGACAGACAAAATCAAATGAGACCATCAGCAAGACAATTGTTATTCCTAATGCCTGTCTGATTCCCCCTAACACAGGGGTCGGCAACCTTTACTATCCAAAGAGCCATTTTGCCCTATTTTCCACCAAATAAAATTTGTCTGGAGCCGCAAAAGCTATTTGATGTCAAATTTCTCGCCACATATCAAGCATTCAGGTAAGCCAGCATCGTTGGCAGTGAAAGCAAATGAATACGTCCACGCAGAATTAAACTCTATTTTCCTCCGTGACTTTTCTTCTTTTGGATTTATCCATTGATAGTTTACCGAGGGCGGACCGAGGGCGGAGGTCTGCAAATCATGATCAGCCAACTACAAGGAAAGGCGCTTTATGACATAAGATGCAAGTCGCGGATCGCGTAGCCCGGCTGTTTTAGAATATTTTACTATTTAGCTCGACAGGATTCGAATCCAGGTTGATGCGATCTTTCCATAAATATATTTTCTTCAGCTGCTGCTGTTATGCGAACACAACACATGCACGGAAGGGAAACCAGTAGGTTTGAAAACCAGTAGGACATAACACCGGCACCCACTGCATGCCCAGTGTGCGTGAATAGTCACGTGATATTTGTTTTCAGGCATTTTAGTCTGGATCTCGAAGACAATGCTGAAACGCCGTGTGGACGGAGATAGTTTTTGTTTGTTAAAACTCATATTAAACGTATTAGTGTGGATGTAGCCTCAGGGAGCCGCAGCAGACGGGCCAAAGAGCGGCATGCGGCTCCGGAGCCGCAGGTTGCCGACCCCTGCCCTAACATCAGACGAAATGATTTACAGCACAGAGACAGGAAGAGCTAATGTCTACATTTTCACAGCCAAAGTTTGGCAGTGAGTAGTACGTTGGTCAGTTAAAATAAAAGACAAAAAGTGAAAAAGAAAAGAACTGAATGAAGAACAATAAAACAGCTAAAAGGGACTGAGATAGAGCACGGGCAAAAACATGAGTCAACCTTCACGGTCATTCAACGGCTGGTGGGATTTGAAAGGACTGAAAACAGATCCTTTCAATACTAGACTGGTATGTAATATGTCTATCTTCTTTATGAAATACACTGTCAGGGTTTCCTCAAGGGTTTTTTCAGAAGAGGGGAGGAAAGGGTTTGTAGTAACGCTGGAGGCAGAAGTCTGGGCTGTGTCTAACCTTTGTAACGGCGGCTACAGAAAGTTTGTTGATCCCTGACCTCCATGACTCCCCACCAAATCAACAAACTTTCTGTTGTTACCGTTAGCCAGGTTCGACCCAGAGCCCGCTATGACCCCCAGTGCTAGGGTGAATTCATGTTTCTACAGTCGCTAACTGAAGGTCCGTCTCCGGAGCTGCTGTCAACTCATCCCGGCATTGTAGTCTCCCACTGATGGGGAGTGAGGTGGTGGGACCGTGCGGTGCGCTAGCTGGCTCATGTTTGTTTCATTTGTGGCCTGATAAACAGTGAATTCATCAAATGCAGTGCTCCATAGCACTGTTATCCAAGCTACTGTAGCTGTCGTATTTCGCCAACACAGCTGCAAAATGTATATATAAAGGAAACACCGATTGTAAGACGTGGTTTTACATCAATATAGGAATTTACATTTGAAGCGGAAACATTTTTTTTTGTTAAATGTAGCCAAAACAAATGCAGTTTATGTGCTAGTCAAGGTGACCCCCAGTGCTAGGGTGCCAATGTCTGTAATGCTAAAAGCATGGAATTCTTAAAAGTTTGAATTTTATAAACATCCTATTCAGATTCATTTTGTTTTGCTTTAAACCTTGTAATCTACTTTCATGGCATGAATTAACAAAATACTGCCCGTATGCAAAACATTTCCTGCAAGAAAATCAGCTGCATGCAACATACAGTGCTGCAAATCACATAATACTCATCTCTCACATTCTGATCTTCTCCATCTCCTTCTTCTCTTTCTGCCATTTCCTGATCTCTATGTTTGGCATCCTCTGTCTCTTCTTCAGATCCCTCACCCTGCTCTCCTTTATCATTTTCTAAAGCTGAAAATGTCTTTTTATCAGCAGGCCAATGCAGCTACTCTGACCTACAGTAGTCAAGATTATTGTATTCAGATTAACACATGGGTGTTAGTGTCCACTTAAATATTTCTATTTCTCAAAGAAATACTGTCAAAAAAGAAAACAACTTTACCTTATTTACTTTAAAACGTAATAAGGGATAAATATGCCAGTTCTGGGGTGAAAGCCACACAGTAGGGGTGGCACCTTTTTATGTGTAGTGCACCTTGGTCAGGGTTAATGGGTCAACAGTATTCACCGACATTATCATAATAGGTGAAGAAAGCTGCATGTTGTGTCATGGCTGGCAGCCATTAAGAGCGCACCCCCTTCACCATCTCTTACTGTTATTCATAACGCATTCCTGCACTCTTTCTCAGGTGAAAGACTTCCACAGGGAATGTAAGTGGAACATTAAAGCTGCAAGCAGCAATGTACGGGCCCTCGCACCTTCCCGCGTCTCGGGGGTACTGGCAGGGCGCTGGCAAACGCAGCCACGACTGTCTTCGACCAACGGACAGCGCATCCCGGAATTTAACGTATTTTTCCAGCGTGGACTGTGTGATGCTGGAAATTATGTAGTGCAAATATTCCACCAGTTCCTGTATCCACTATGTGGCTCTAGATAACGTGCGCAAAAATGCATTATGTTGGTCCACATCAAGTGCAGACCACATCATGTAAATGTCATGTTAATCGGCCAGTAGATGGCGCTATGACTATGAGTGAAAATTGGCATGTAGACATCCTCAGGCCATGACTGTTATGAAGTATGGCAAGTTTGGGACAGATTTGAGCAAGTCCAGTGGAGTTACATCAGCTTGTTGTTTAGTAGGGGGCGCTATTGAGCCGACTTGCCACTCTGAAGCATTAAAACTATAACATGTAACTACTGTGACGACCCTCCTCCTCCTATCATACACTAGAGGTACATCCCAAGTCTTAATTGCATCCCCGTTTCCCTCACTTGGCTCCTTTCCTTGCGTCTTAGTCCCTCCCACCAGGGATGCATGGAGAGACGCAAGGAAACCATGCAAGGAGAGACGAAACGAGGAAATATGTTTTAAACTCTGACAATGCAGGTGAACAGGACAAATCTATTATCTCTCAGTATGATTCAAAGTGGGTGTAAATAATGAAAAAAACCTCACGTTCACCAAAATGCGTAATTCATAGTACAATTTATACAGATATAAATGGGGGTCTCCATGTTTTGGCCATGTCCACCGTTTACGTGTTACTCTTTAATGGTCACTCTCTTTTTCGCATCATGGTACATTAACGTGGGATAAAAACCTCAGTTTCCAGCAATACCAAGCATGTTATTGTAGACTGATGAGAAAATGATCACGGATGTTTTGAACACAATATTTCCAAAGTAATATCAGTACTTTAGAAACATAACTTTGATAAAATACTTCACAATAAGATATAGTTTAGGCAACATACAGTTAGTTTACAGATTCTGAAAGCTCAAGACCTCATGTTTACAAAACAGTATCATTTCTTCACTATATACTGTACACTATTCCATTGAAACTGTTTATTACTACCCCACAGGGTTTGACTCGGTACCGTATCTGTTGGGCTCAAGGAGTAATTAAGCCATCTCTGTCTACTGTACAATGTCCAATATCCACTATATGAACTCCCATTCACTGTGATGTTAACATATATTAATGTGTGATTCATGCAGAATGGTACAGTACAGTTATACCATGCATGTTAATCAGTTTCATGCTGGCTGTGTGCAATAAGCTGACGAGCATTTCAAGAGTTTATTGGTGTCTCATACAAGAGATAAAAAACAAACATCTACGGTATTTGGCAAACACTTTCATTTGCTTTGAAATGTATTTGATTTGTTTGTGTGGCTTATGTTTGTGACAGCAGCTTGTCAAGTTGATGCAGATAAAACTGCTACAAGGTTTTCCAAGGATACCTTTCATATTCTAATTCTAGAGAAAACTGTGAAAATGCCTTTGCATTTAAAAATGTTGTCTTTTCTCCAAACATAGTGTATCAATACTCACTGACACGATGCTCTTTGATTTAAATCTTTTGAGTCCTTTTCATCTTGGAAAAAGGCAACAAAAAGACTGTTACTGGCTAATTTGTAAGCATAATCAGAGTTGATTATGTAGATTAGTTAATTTTCTTTCAAATCCAGACCATAAGGACAGGAATCTATGTGGTACACTTTTTTCTTGAGTTCACCTCACCCTGGGGCAAAATGCCTCTGCGATGCTCCACTCGAGAGAAGGACTAATCACTCTCCATGTCAATACCGTTGGATGTGTATTTCCACTCTCATTAAATACACTAACGGACTTTTGCATTCTGTAATTTGACAGACTGTTCAGCGCTTAATGAAGTCGTTGTATACATGGCTTGTTATCCATAGCAGGCCCTGGTTCTTTCAGCAGTAAGTTGCTCATTAAAACTCCCACTGTCACAGTTGAAATGCTGTTGCTGTGGTAAATACATTTACAAGCACAAGTAAGGCTGTAAAACATTGACCAAACAAACAAGAGAAAACATAAAACATGCTGGGTATTAACAGTGTTTGTATATGATGGTGAGAGGGACTAAGCTATTCATGCTCAGTATGAAAAAAGGTTTAATAATTGAATTAAATCAATACTTGACTTCTTGATAAATAATGTTTATTATCCCCCTTCTAGTATATCTAACCTCTCATTATACATATATACATATGATGCCGTTACTTTGATGTAAAATCTATCTGTCTGTCTGTCTTCCTGTTCTATTGTTCTATCTAACTATCACAACTGCCAAGTCAGCCTATTAAGTATCATATATACATATATATATATCATTTTTTTTTTTTATGAAACTGAGGGGAAGGTTAACGGGGAGCAACAGGGAGACGGAATGAAGGAGGGATTAGCAGAAGAGGCCAGATGGTGGAGGGAGGGAGTTCAGATGGAGCCTTGGGCAGCCAGAGCTGGGGAGGAGAGCAGAGCAGATGGGAGGATGAGAGGCCTCATAAAACCATATTACCACCGGTATTACCGTTGTCATGATCACAGGAACCATACCAGCGCAGCGATGAAGCTTATTATGTCAAACATTAGATGCCGAAGGACCCAGGGCTGACTGATGGGGAAGTGCTCGGGGCAGAGGGGGGAGAAAGAGGCTCCAAATGAGAATATCTACTCGTTTGATCTAGTTGATGGGGACCTCCTCAGTTGGCAATCAGTGGCAAATGAAGGCTGCTTCAAACCAGTCCCAGAGAAAGCGTCTTCCTGCACCGACAAAGGTGGACTGAAGTGGTACCTCACATTTCTCTATACTGAGCTCACTTTTTCAAAACCATCTACGCAGCTCTCTATACCAACATTCAGCACAACAGTTATTCTAACATCCGAAATGAGCCAATGCAACACACACACACACACATCTCAGATCAACTCTTGTACCTAAACACTCATTACACAACGACTTAATAAACATGAACAGGTAGTGTTACGATTTGTATCACCATTGTCTGTGAAGTATCTTTATTTATTTATTTGGCATAAACTAAGATTGTCCACGACAATGTATTCCATGGACAAGACAAGTACAGCTCACAGAAACGACCCAGAATGCTGCAACATGCTTCAACAGGTTTCGTGTTTTGTAGAGTAAAGTGCACAAAATTAAACCAAAGTAATTCCACTAATGCAATACAAAACTAGACATAGAAATACAACTGGGTTAGTCTTCTGCGTTTAGCCACAAGTTCACATCCACACCACACCTCATGTCCTCTCTTCTAATACCTGGAAAACATTTATTTATTTAGCATTTGTGATCCATCCTTGCATCCTCTGCAGACATCCAGCGTCCAGACATCCAGCGTTCATTTTGTCCAAGAGGGACATGTGATCATGTGGCTGGGGGTCATAAACCTTCCACCTTCATGAGCAATGTTATTCCTCCATAGAAGTTGAGAAACAGAGAGTAAGTTGGAAGGAGTTGTGACTCCATCCCTGGATGGGCTGAAAACCAGTCAGGGTCTGTGAGAGACTGTTGAAACATCACATCGTCCCATACAGTTACACAATGGCACTTTTCCTCACCTGGCACAAGTCTTTCGTAGATGGAATCAAGGAATCAAATTAGGCGCTCCATGTTGTATGTCCCAATTAAGGCAGATGCTATTTGCGCCCAGGTGTCTAAAGGCACCAGTGATATTTGTACCTGCAGAGGCTGTAAACAAGACATTAGCTGAAAGAAGAGGGAGAGAGACTTCTCTCTCTGCTCAGACGTCACTCCACTATATCTGTACAAAACAAAACGTTGTTTGATGCTAAATTAATCTCTGGATATTGAGTACAGAACCGTCAAGGATTTGAAGAAAATTATAAATGCAAAATCAGAATTACAAAAAGTAGCTAAAATGAGAAATATACATTAAATTAATGCTTACTGTTCTTAACATAAAAGCTATTATTAACCTCTATTCCACAAAATAGTTATTGTATGGCATAACTACATCTTAAAGCAATAAAGAACACTTTTGGATTTGTTTTTGTGAAACCAGGCGCCCACAATGCACGTAGTGGTGTGCTTGACTATGTTTTTAAATGCTGGTGACCAGAGGCGCAATCCTAGTGCAAACTCAGTGCAACATACAGCAGTGCCTGAAATTATGAAACTAATCGCTGGAACATTTCACTCCTATTCAATCAGCTGAAAGAAGATGTTTTATACATTCCTCGAGCAATTATGGAGGATGTTATTTGTAGAAATTACTCATTAATTTAACCGAGTGCAACCTCTGCATTTAAAATTGAAGTCTGTTGTGTATTTTAATGTCAATACTAGATTTAATTAATTTGTTCAAAGGGAACGAAGTAAAAGCATAAGTGATCTTGTTTGCTCCTTCACCAACTCAAGCAAGCTGAAACCTTTTGTTTGCACTTAGATGTGGTCATAGCGGACAAAAAAAAGCAGTTTCATGCTAAGCTGTATACCGAAATTGCCCTATGCCACCTGATCTGCATGAATTTAACATGAGCAGTGCCACTCTGCCCACCTTGGCTCAGGCTAGTGTGCACATATCCACAAATTACAGAAACAATAGGCCAAGGTCACAAAAATTTAAATCTTTGTATGGTTAGTTTCGAAAGAAAGTGAGAAAGAAATGCACATGTATGTTTGATACTAATGTTTAGTCAGTAAATCAATAACCCTAAAGACTGAATGGACACGTGTGTCACAAACAGTAAATCCAATAAATGTAACATCACATCACTGGACACAATGCTTGAATGATCGTTCGTGGAGGTGTCGATGCAAAAACACCACTGCGATGGCGGCTTACCATCACAAATGGTGACAGCTTAAAGGAAAGGAGGATATTGCTTCTCTGTGATGGCTTTCTACCTGCTGAAAATGACAATACATTTCCCGAAGCTCAAGGTGAGCTTGAGATGAAAAGCAGCAGAGAAAACTGAAGAGGTGGCACCTGCAACCTGTTTGACAGTGTAGCACTTGTGTATTCAACATGAAGAAATATGTGTTCCTTTGTATAGCCGTGTGCGCTCTTGCAGTCCCACAAATGTTGTCAAAGCATAACAGCTCTTTATTTTCCCGACGGATTGCAAACATGTGTGTTGTACATGCGTACTATTTAGGTATGCATATGATTATATGTGTGTGTCAGAGAGAATCAGAATCAGAACCGTTTATTGCCATGGTATGTTGAATATACAAGGAATTTGACATGACGGTAGGTGCATAACATTTAACAATCAACAACAATCAACACAGAGTGTGTGTGTGCGCATATCTGAGCATGCGGCGCAAGCTATGCCAAGTGCATTTTCAGGTTTTTGTCATGTAATTGCATTGGGGCTGCGTTCAGCAGCATTAGAATGTGGATGGGGACATCCTCTGATGAATAATACAACTAGTTCATAAAAGGGGCTTCCAATGAGCTTAGCTACCTAGCACTAACAGAGCAGGAAAAAAAGGAAAAGAAAGCTGGTGGAGGAAATGTTTGAGAGAAAGGTGTCATGAATATTTGAAGAGGTTTTTGAAAAATTCAGCGTTGCCTCACTAGTTTGAAGGTCACATCCCTGTCGTGATGTTTGTGCCCCTTCAAAGGGGACATTGAGTTATCATTCATTGCTTAGCTGAGACCAGTTACAGTTATTGCTTGCCAAGCAATAACTGGGCCAGTACTGAAGGTGGACCAGTGCTCAGTGAACTTCAATTAGACCTCGGTGTAAATCTAACCCGAAGTGGTTCACACATGACCTTTGCAGCCAAAGACACTGTTAAACAGCATAAAATGAGTCCAAATTCAAAAGAAGTTTATTTGCAATTTTGAGGGTGCAGTAAACAATCCTTTGAGATATTCTGAAAGGCCACCCTAAGTCTATAGAGTACAGCCATTTTAAACTGTGGCCTCATCTAGGCTGATCGCTCACCTTTAAAGGCTGAAACCCACAGACTGAAAATAATGCCCTTTTGACTGCCTTCAATAGGTTGTTTCTGTCATGTAATACACTCTTTTTTGTCTACTTGTAATCACGGAATCATCAAAGTTATGACACATGTAAAAGCAGCTCCTCTTGCTAATCAAGCCTGTGCAATTATGCATTTGTTTCAGCATGAATCTCTCAATGTCTTCTGGCAAATATCTTACAAGATAATTACTAGGTTTGGAATATGATCAATAAAAAAGCAATTAGTTAAGGATTTTAGATCTCTTTAATTATTGATCACTCCCCTCGGGAGTCTGGACTTGTGCGGCACATTCAATCATTTGGTTCACTAAACATTGTCACGCAGAGCTTTGATTTGGTCAGGCTCATGCTACTCCCTGAGCCTATTGTTAATTGAATCATCGGTGTTAGACTCAGCCTGCCTTCAGCCGAGGTGGGCCGTAAAGATCAGTAACAATGAAAGCAAAATAAGGTGCTTGTCAGCGGGAGACGAGCGAGGGTCAAAGCTGCAATCACCACCAATGAGAAGAGAAGCCTCACACTCTGATTTGCAGAGGGTTTTCATCTTGCTGCTGCTTTTGCACTTGCTGGTGTGATACTTCACAGGCAGAGATGCAGGGGATGGCAAACAACTTGTCATTTCTTTATAGTCTCTTTTGTTATCGTCCGAGCACAGACCCACAGCATTGAAAATGACTTGCACTCAGGCTCTATGCATTATGCTATACATTATTTCTTCAAAGCATGGAGGCAAGTGTGACGATTTTTTAAAGCCTTTCTTGCTTCACTAACTTTGATTGCTTTTCTTTGGCCAGCTGTTACGGACACTCAATAGTATCAGTTCTAATGATGTGAAGACAAAGCTGGGCCGACACTAGAGGTTGACCACACTGCCGAGCCAGTCGACCGAAAACGTGGTACAACCATTGAAGGTCTGAATTTAGTCCCAAAGGAATGTTTTCAAAGCCTTCATCCCACAAGACCATGTTCCTCACCCTGCACAAGAGCCATTCATTCACTTTATTATGGTCAACAAACGTCCTCTCAGAGTACTATAACAGTCAGTTTAACAGTGATCCTGCTGTTTTATAAAAAATACTTGAGTTAAAGGAATAGTTCAGTATTTTGGAAAATGAGCTGATTTGACAGGAGGAGAACGATACCTGCTTAGCTAAGCTTAAACACCTAACAACACTAATATAGTTGGCTAAAATGTTTAACTTGAGGACTATTCTCGATTTCATGAAGAGTTTTGGTGAACAACAGCCAAAGTGACAAAGCCTTACAGAGTCTTAATGAGATTGTTAGGTTCGGTACTATCGTGTCTCTACAGAAATCAAAACCCAAACCTTTGCTCACTGACCATATCAGGAAACCTGCACTATAGCTGGAGACATTGAAGTACTAGGTGGACAGACAGACTCCATTCTTTTCTCTCCTGACATACAAGTAACTCAAAGTAAGTAAAGTTAATGTACAGGTGAAACAAATATGATTTACTCTGCAAATAATTCAGCTTTAGAGGTGTTAGTAAACCAGCATATTTGAACTTTGGACAGAGCCAGGCTAGCTGTTTACCCGTTTCCAGTCTTTATGCCAAATATGTTCCTACTCAAAACCAGGCGGCAACATCTGGTTCTGAAAAATGAAGCCAAAGCTGTGCCTACAACCTTTATTCTCTCTAATGTCCACCAGGGGGCGACTCCTCTGGTTGTATAGAAGTCTATGAGAAAATGACTACTTCTCTCTTGATTTATTACCTCAGTAAACATTGTAAACATGAGTTTATGGTCTCAATCTCTAGTTTCAAGTCTTCTTCAATACAGCATGATGTTCATTTAGTAAATGATGGTCCATTTAGTCAAACAGACCATAAAGCAGGGGATGCTTTAGGGCGGGACTACACAGTGATTGACAGGTCTCTATTACGCGTTGTCCGGTCTGGGAGTTGTCCGTGTTTTGGTCATAGAACTTTAACCCTTTCACAGTGTGTTTAGAGCTCATGAAAGTAATTTTAACATTTTTAACATTTTGGTCCCCTAAAATGTCTTATTCAGTGTTCGGTTGTACTTAGCTCCACCCTCTCGTGTCCCTTCTGGTTAAAAAAAGTTCACAAACCAATGGGTGACGTCACGGTGACTACGTCCACTTCTAAATGCCATGTTCATATCAGTATCTGAAAAGTGTTAACATTCAATATTACATATACGAAAACCTCATCATCCAATGTCCGTCGTTCAAGTTAATTAAACCAAATGTCATGCATTTAGCACTACTTTGTCGATTTGCAGTATTTTTAACCCTCACAAAACCAATTCTGCAATCACACAACCCTACTCCATTGTCTGATGACGTGAACGCTTGCAAGTCGGCATTGCTTAAAGTTTAGACAATATACTTTTTTTTATTTCCTGCATAGTTGTTGAAGATTTTGACAGTTAAATCCCTCCATCCTATTCCGATGTGAGGGTTCTGTGTACAGATTGTAAAGCCCTCTGAGACAAATTTGGAATTTGTGATTTTGGGCTATACAAAATAAATTGAATTGAATTGATTAATAAAAAATGTTATATGTGTGGGCTTGCCCGTGGAATGACTCAGAAATGCCAAATTTGAGGACATTTAGTTGTTTAGAAAGCACCTGAATACTAATGTGACTAATGCAGCAGAGCTTAGGACTTTTTCCAGCCCATCCTGGCTAATAATAGGTCGACCTCCCCACCCCCTGTTGTTTGCTCAATAACATTAACAGCAAATTTAGCTGGCAGGGCACAAAAAGTAAATTTTATATTTGACACTTTCCTTACTTTAACTGTTGCAGACAGCTCTTTACCTTCACTTTGTCACAATTCTCTTCTTGCAATATCTGTGTGCATGAAGGATTATGGATATTGGATAGGAGTATTTATGTATTTTAACTGGAAGAGGAAGCTCATCTATTTTATAGTCCCTGTTGTCGCTCCATGAGAAAAAGAAAGTATGTAAAGGAGAATAAACAGACGACATAAATCCAAGACAATGTTCCTACATCGTGCATGTGGCACAGTATGTACACTTTGTTACACCATGTGACAAAGTCTCATGGACATGACAACCAGAGCTTGGGAGATATAGCCTGTAAGTGTTGATTGTTCAATGATATCAGTGCTGTAGGTGTGGAGACATAGGTCTTTGCCCCCTGGGATTTGTTTATTTATTTATTTTGCAGGGACAATGCCCACCAATCAACAGTAGAACTGTAAGTGAGCCAGAATTAGCCAGAGAGGGTAATTTCCATCTGCAGTCAGATGTTTCAAGGCAGCCTAAAATAACAAAATATGAAATGGCAACGGAATTAAAATTCATAGACAAACGGACAGCAATAGTATAGACAAAACCACATATACAGTATAACACTGAAGCACATAACATACACATCAAAAGATGGAAAATATCAACACTGAACAAGACAAATGCACATATAGGCGAAACAGGCAGGACAGACAGTACATCAATGCTTGCATACCTGATTGGCAACAAGCCATTCTTGAAGGTTATGCTTGAATGTTTTGTACGTGTTTTGTGCGTGTATGTGTGGTGGCAGAGCATTCCATGGTTTGGATTTGTAATGCCAGGAAGACAGTATACCATGGCAGGATCTGAAAAAGAGCAGTCATTTGTTTGATGCCTGGGGGCAATGTCACCTTTCGGTTTCGCTATTAGCTCGCAGTGGCTGAACAGCAAGGCTTATTTGGTGTGAGGCAAGGAGGCGAAGATCCTCTGGGGTATGTGGTTAAGGTGCTAAGAATGATTGCAGTCATCCAGGAGCCAGCTGGGCTACAATTGCCATCGGGTATTGGAGCAGAGGCACTTGAACTGGTTTTATCCCAGAAACCAGAAAGCAGTAATTTGGCTCCACCCTGGGACCCAGGCTCATTAAAACTAACGGATACTTTTTTTATGCGTGGCTGAAAAGTGAGCCGGTCAGAGGTACTATTTTGGGTTCATAGATCAAGAGACGGTGCAGCATTTTCTGTAATATAAAGTAAAAAAAAAAAAAAAAAGTATATGTGAACTTGTGTTACAGCTGTATCATTTGTGTCTTAAAGGATGGACAACATAAGAGAAACCCTGCAATACATTCTACCTTTGTGATAAACTTAATGCTTCATGTTGATGGCACTGTCAAAAACGTGTTGATTTAGTAGTGTGTGGTGATCGTTGAGGCTGTTGTGAATCACAACAAGCTGCAAAGTGTCCTTCAGTCAGTGACGGTGAGGGTCTGTTTGTGAGCACCGCTTTCCTGCAGTTTGTCTGTGGTTTGGCATCAGGTCTTCATGGGTTTTGAGACAGAACTTATTTGTGTAGCTGCCTGTGATTTCTGCTTCTGCTGCCGAGCTGGGCCATGAGCAACTGTGTCCATTTCAGTTATATGCTGACATGGTGCAAGTGCTTGTCCCACAGCACAGCAGCCAAGAGGTAAAAAGTGTCAGTGACGCGTTGGTGGTTTGCTGTTTGTCATAATCACTCCTCAAACTAATCTGAAAGATCCACTTTCCCACAAATGAAGTTCCTCTTCGTTCCCCTTTTTTAATTAATTAATTTGATATACCAAATTTGTAAAAGGGTTCCATGTGAAATGTCTTCATAAAATAATCAAAAGGCATTGAAAAGATACATTCTATGTGTGGGAATTTTCCTTTTCTTTCTATGAGCATTCACAGTAGTGGCGGGCCGTGCATTTTATACCTGGGCCTTCTGTGCTGTCCTACTACAGTTGAATTACCTCCTAATAACCTCATGATGACGCATCAATCCAGCAAACCTGCAGCGGATCCACGCATTCCACCACATAAGAGCACGAGCCATTCAAATACTATTCATAAAAACGACACAATAGACAAATGAACAGTAGTAACGTTACTATGTCAAAAAACTGACGCAGTTTGTGACTTACCGAAACTTAAAGAGTTTAATCCCAGTACATCGTTTCAGTTCCAGTAAGAAGTCCTTCTTGATTCATGGACGCCAGTGATGACAGTCGATCCTCCCCAGTTGTATTTCGCCAGTCTGCTGTGGCAGGTTCGCAGCGGGGCCGGGATCCCACCTCCACCGGCCGGCGCAGACCGCACATCGGGCCGTGGTTGTGGAGCTGTTGTGGAGCAGAAAATGTGCAACGCTTCTCCGTCGCTGTCAGCAAGAAATACCGTTCATACAAATCCTTTTCCTGCTGAGTCAGGGCTGCCAGCTGTGGCGTTGACTGACCATTTCTTACGATGTCCAGCTTTTCCTGAAATGTCTTTCTTGAGAAAGTAACTCCGCCACTAAATCTGTTTCTCCTCCTTATTCAGCCATTGAGTGTTATAATAAATAATTATTATGTTATAATAAAGCTAGGTAAAAAAATAAATAAACTACACCAAGCAAAACCCTAAAAATTTTATAATTTCTTCCATATCTTTCAATTTGAACTCTTACTCCTCTAACTAAGCTCTGCTGGCAAGTTAAGTTTCGTTTCACAATAGTCACGTGCTCGCCCACTGACCAATCACAGCGCACCCTGCACCTCACTGCAGTGCTGCTCCTGCAAACTGAGTGGCACGTAATGCTTTCATAGTTGTATGCCAGCTAGCCGCTCTGGCGCGTCAAAGAATGTCAAACTAAAGATCTGATTGGTTGAAGACTATGACAATCAACAATATCGTCCCCATTCACTTAAACTGCACATGGATGCACTTGTGAGTCTGCAGGCCTCGGGCCTCTCTTCTTACCTAGAGACACAGAGGTGAAATCTGATTGGATAAAAGCTCTACTCCTGTCTCCGAGAGCCCCCCTAGGAGGGGGCTAGGGGGGGCGACAGAGTACACACATGTAGTACAAATCACTTCTGAGAATTAATTAATAAGTTAGACCCGTTACCATGGAAATGTTTGCTTGTAGCCCTCACATCTGTGAGTCAATGGGGACAGAGTCCCAAGATGTAAGATTATTTTACTCTCTCGCTCAGAATAAGAGACTAAAAGTTTCTTCTGTGTAAAAAACATAAAATTGCTATAAGTGAAACAAATATCCAAGAAAGAAACATTCATATATTACTTGACAAATATAGCTTCATCATCTGTCTACTATAAAGGCTTTGTAACTCAAATTAACATTAGCAAAGGGTGAAAGATCAGATAGATTTGGTGATTTTGTGTTTGTCAATGAAGTAACAGTACCGTTACCTTTTTATCCTGAGAGAACTTGTGTTGCAGAGCAAAAAGCTTTGTTGTTTACATTCCAGGAGTCGCAGCTCTGAAAGCATCATGGCAAGTTGCAACCTTAAAGTGAACTTAGTTCTAACTCAGAGCAGACAACACTGGAATTACGCTTTAGAGTCTGTGTTACCTTTCCACATCTACATTTATTGGTTTAGGAGTTTGTCAGTCAGCAGCATGACTTGTATGGCTCAGTATTTAGATCAGACGCATACTGTATGTTGATCATTGAATGGGCAGATACAGTATAATAGGACACAGCACTGTAGGTTAGTAGGTGCTGCAGGATCTGCGCTGACTGTCCGCCTACTATCCTGTAAAGAAAAGGACTTTCAGTGAGTATACAAACCGCCAGAAGCCCCCAAAAATGCAATCTGTAACCCCGAAATAGAATTATAATGCTGCCATATGTTCTATATTTATTGAATATTTATTCTTTTCCTGATGTGTAACGCCTTACAGACATGGCATTGTACGGGTTGTCTTTAATGTTTGTCTGAGATCAGTATTTATTTGTCCTGTGATATGTTAAATCTAGAGTAGACAAATAATAAATATTACTGGGACACAGATAATTGCAGATGAACATGTAATATCAATGAATCCACATTATAGTCACTACCACTATCACTGATTTAACAATTATGCTGCAATTTAGCATACTGGCCGTACATGGACGAGCCTTATACAGTATTCGGTTTCCACCGAGCCTTGTTTAACATTGAGAGTTTTCTTTAGGTAATGTAGCTGTGTCTTGTCACACCTAACCCATCGCAAGGAATATTTAGCTATAGTTTATTACCTGTTAAAACCAAACCTTCCTGAAAAGCCTGAATATACATTATCAAAAAGCAAATAACGGTAATGTATAGTAATGTGAAAGTGAGAAAAAGCTTCCAGAGCAAATTAGATGAAGTATGTGACTGTCTTCCTTCCTGGGTGGCAGGTTAGAGGAGCAGCGCTAATGTGGTTGGTTCCACTTCATCGTTTTCTGCCCCAGCATGCAGGATGATTGTGAAATCATCAAGGGTGTCATTGCCTCACTTCCTCCAAACCCATTCCCCTCTTCACAGTGAAATTAAGAGAAGTACTGTCCTTGAAAACACGATGGGGTCGACGAGACTGTCTTTTGTGTATGGAAATGACACGCAACACTTATTGTGCACTTTAAAGTAATGCACGACTCACACTTGTCAGCAAATGGTAAGAACAGCAGCAACTGTGATGAGTGTCTGGTGCGTGGACCCTCCACTCCTGAGCAGGTGGAAATGCCAGTCCGTGGGTGAAGATGGTTCTTTTCTTTTTGTAGTCTGCTTTTCCATCAAAACAGAGACCGGACAGGAAAGTTTGAAATCTCAGATATCAAATTATGGCAAGTAATGGTTGAATCATTGACGAACACCCCTGGCAACCTCTGCAGATTTATTGTAGGGTAAAGCTTGACAAGAATGTCGATATGAGACAATTCTATAAAACCCGTTTACTGACAGCGTTTTTTTTTTTATGTCCATTGTCCAATTTTAACCATGGTATTTTTAAGGTAAGGACAAGATATTGGTAACTATTAGGGGAGACAAGCGGTCGTGCACTGCTCAGAAGATAGAGCGGATAGAGGATAGGCGGTTCAATCCCTGGCTCATCTAGTCCATGTCAATGTGTCCTTGGGCAAGACACTTAACTCCAAGTTGTTCCTGAAGGCTGTGCGATCGGTGTGTGAATGCTGAGATAGTCCTGATGGGCCGGTGGCACCTTGCATGATAGCCCCTGCTATCAGTGTGTGAATGGGTGAATGATGAAATGTAGTGTTAAGACTAGAAAAGTGCTGTACAAGTATAGTCCATTGTTACGTCCCTTTTCTATTGGTCCAGGGGAGGATTAAGGACTAACACAAAAACAACCCAAATGATAACAAATAGCCCATGAACCATAAACAATATTTATTTTGCTCACGTACAGTTTAATATGAGTGAGTCTCGACACAGAGTTGGAGAGGATGGGACAGGTGTGGTCGTGCCAAACAATTGAAACCAATACAACACAACTTGGCCTAACTAACTAACCTCTGAAATCAAACGAATACAGTTTGATTGACCAAATACAGATAGGGCACCCACCAATAAACCTAGTGTATCTAGACACAGAAAATCAACTACGTGTTTGCCAATGTACAGGGTACCCCAGACACACCTACTGTCCGCAACCTCTCACCACAAACATTAACCTGAAGTCTAGCTCTCAGCATCGACAGAAAACAATTGAAGACCAGCCCAGCTGAACTCCTGAGTCTTCCTGCTTTTATCTTTGGCTCCCCCTCTGCCGATTGGCCAGCCTGCAGTTGGTGCAACCCACCAAGCAGCACGACCGGCCCCCACAGGTGAAACCCAATCAACTGATTGATACCTGTTAGGAACATGAGAGAGAGAGAAAGAAAGAAGGGGAGGAGGGGAGAAAACACAACACGTAACACCATTTACCATTTATATGATCTAAATGATCTCATTCTGATAAATGATCAAATATACAACCTGCACTTTTGACTGACGGAGTTTGAATTCCCCTGATTGCAATGGATGTGACTCATGAAGGCAGAATCATCCAACATGGATGTGATTCCTACGGTACTGGGCTGGTTTGGGTGGTGGTGGCTGCTTGCTCTGTCCACTAATGATTTCACAACTGTTGCCCAAATGTGGATTTTCTGTATCTAGTATGTGAAGAGATGAAATCAAAGCTTCGTTCAGTATGATGTCACACACTGTATGACCATGTTTTCTAGTCTATGGTGACATGTTGCTGTAGGGATGACAGCATGGACTGTACCTTGCAGTCCTAGCGGTGCCTCTGATAATCCTAATCCAAGCATCTTTAATTAAGACTTTTCAAAGTAGTTTGTTTCGTTACACCTTGGCAGTAACGCAAATACATTGATTTATTCAATTATTTATTTATTTATTATGAAACCGCCACAGCTCCAAATGTCTGTTTAACTGCCAATCAATGTTAGTAGTAAGACATTTGGGCTTATTAAGATAGTATGGAAGCAGACATAATCAAACCCTGGGGCTGTTCAGGTGAGTGGAATGACAACAACCCTGCAATTATGACCTTCAGAGTGCAGCTCTCAAGGGCACTGAGTTGACTGAATTCCAATTCATCATGCAGCTGCTGTGTGTGAGAGAGCAGGATAAATAGGACACAGTCCGGGCAGTAAAAGAACAGTGGGTTAGCTCCGTCTCTTTTGAATTATGAAGCCAGGTCAGTGCATTAATTGATTGAAAATGAGCTTTTTATCCATATTATAATGTGAATAGGAAAAAACAAATCTGTGTGAGATGATAGGTGATGATGGGTTGCTGTAATTACAGGGCAGGAGTCCAGCAGCTTTTCCCCAGTATTGTATGAGGGCCGTTTGCCAAGTGAAACATTTGTCATATTGGGTGCAGATACTGGCTGAACTACTTCATTTGGAGTTGTTTTGTAGTATTGTTAGAAGCTTGTTGTAGTGTGAATAAATGTTTTGGTTTAAATATAAGACTTTGATATTTAATATAAATTCAACTTGGAATAAAAACCTAAAGGATACTGATTCATGTATTAAAATGTTTTTATTTTAAAACTGCAAATGTGCAGTCATGGGACAAATAATCAGATTCAAGATTAGTTGCAACTTTTCACTTGTAACCATTGCTCGATAAGGATGTGCAATGCTCAAACATTTTTTTTTATGAAGTATCAGAAGAAATAAAAACATTTGCTCATGCGTTTGAAAGGACGGGTCCCATTACTTTTATTGTTATTATTTTGTTGAGTTTTTTTATATGCAACAGACTTTCCATCCCTTACCTTCAAGGGTTACTTCAGATTTGTCGAAGTTTAGTTCTATGACGTAACACTTCCTATCCATATTCAGATCATTACCTACAAAAGATGATGGTCGATACACTTCCAGTTTGGAGAAGCAGACAGGAATACCGATGGCACGGAAGCTAAGCAATGTACTGCTGTGTGGATGCCACTTTAGTTTGGATCCAAAAGTCACACTATAACACAAACTAACTAACCCAGCAGTGGTAGACCAGCAACTCCCACGTTCTGTGAGGTTAAATTACTGCTTTTGTCAGAGGAGTCTTGTGTCTTTGAGGAGAGCAATATAATGGCTTCAGGTCCCTGTTGAAAAATAATGTCTAACCGCAAGGTCAAATGGGGAAAATAGTCTAAATATAGTGTACACTAGGTATTGATTTTTCGTAGGTCGCTAAAATAGGCCTATGTTTTGCTGCTGCCTCATCCGCATCACTACATTTCTTTGCTCCTGTACTCCGGTCAGCGGCTCCAAACTGAGAGCATGCTGAACACTATCTACTGTAGGTAATACACTGTAACCTACGTCACTGCTTCTTGCTAACGGATGAGTGGGTGTTTCCATTTGAGAAACATGGAAAAGACCACAGATGGAGTCAACCTTTAAATAGCAATGTAATTAGCACACAGTAACCTAACAATGTGTCGCCTTACATAAAGAGCCTACTGATCCCCATTTACAAAGTGTTCGCTCCACAATGGAGGAAGATGACGAATCCTCTCCCCACACCGTTGCCGTTCACAACTTGTCCTATTGAATTGCATTAGTATATTTTTAAACTGTGCTTTGCAATCTGGTTGTATTAGTGCAAAGCTAAAGCCTGTCCATACGGCCAAAGTGAAGGGAGAAAAATGAAGTTGAGGACTTAATTCTGTATTTGAATGGAACCTCCAACAATTTGTTCTGCTTGTTTCGTTCACTTAGAATTTGAATAAATAGTTTGAATCAAAAACTTGCTCGTGGGTGTCTTAATTCACAATGATAAACAACAATCTCAATGTGCTGCATGACCTTGTTGGAACGGTTGAGTTCAGAAGACCGATTAAGCTGCTGGGCTCGGACTTGAAAAGCCAGCATTTGCCTGACTGCGAAGGGAGAACAGCACACTGAGCAGTTAGAGCTCTTAATGCATTGAGGCACAGATTGCAGGCATGTTGCTACCCTCTTTGTGAAATTGACTTTTAATTCATAATGAGCAATTGCATATTAAAGTACTAATAGGCTCTAATGGAAGTACATTTTTGTCACATTGGGACACAATGTTAAGCATCATCAGACTTCAGGTTGAGCGGGATTGAAATGATATTGTCAAAGATTCTCAAAAGCTGTAATTTGTTTGGTTTTGCCAAGTTAGTTGAGAGATGCTTCCAGACTTAAAGTATTATGGGTAGTGGTGACACTTTGAGACACCAACAGAAGACAGGATAAGACAATTGTCTGCAGGATCTGACAATCTGTACGCAGTCAAATTTGGACTGTTAGGGTAAGAGCTAATTAAACTTTTAAACCCTAAGCCTATTTTGAGACCTCTGCTCGAAAATGTCATACCCATACTCAAAGGGGAGTTTCTCTCTAATTACAAGGTCTATTTGAATAATTTAAATGGCATAATAACATAAATAAATGTGTGCTTTTTTAAGATGTGTACATATCAGTGTATATGTTACTGGTAGATGCTGGATGAATATCACACACAGCTCAAATTGAAAATGTTCATGTTCGCCTGGAAAAAAATGCATTTTTATTAATTTTCTCGATTAGAAATGATGCCGATACACCCAAATCAACCCTCACAAGTCATAGTACAACAGGTTAGGGGTCTGTAAAAAAGAAATTGGCTTGATAGAGTAAAGTATGCCTGAGAAATCAAGGCCTGTGTACAGGTCAGCTGAGGTCAGCCAACTCATATTACAATAGTAGTGTAATGGTGTAATTGCTCCATTAAAGTACTGTAGATCCTTTTAGCCAGATGGAAGCAAAGGGGAATGCATCTGTGCTAAAGGAAGACATTCTTCAGCAGTCTATGCAGTGTCTCACCACAACAAACACAGACAATGCTGCAGCTGGTACATCAATAGCATTTCAGACGAATTTGACTTGTCATCAGCATTTCTCAGTGTTTGTCTTTCTCTCAATGAGGACAATAACTCAAATATGAAAGGCTTTGATGCTTCACAGTTAATTTTCTAAACCCCATCAAGCACTTCTGTTTCTGAAGTGAAATACTGTTTATCAAATCAAATATGAGTTGATGTAATAGTTGAGGAAGAATAAACAACAAGGTCCTGAGTATCTCTGAAGAAGGCTTCTGGTGAAGTAGAGGGATTTCTAATGTGAAGTACGAATAACGTGAGTCACTGGTTTACTTGTACATTCCACTAAATTCACAATAAACTATGGAATATTTTTTTATGCTGCTTAAAAACGCATCACTTGCAGAAAGGTTCCTCCTGAATCGGTCTCGGTCAGTGGAACGGGGCTCATGCACCAGTCATTAATTTGTAGGATGAGCTGAATGGACTCATCCTTCATGTTAAAGGTTCATATTATTTCTTGACTGGCTAATAAGTTAGCTTGACATTTATTTCATGCATTAATTACCTGCAGTGGATGTTTCTTTCAGTTTAACCTTGGCTGTGAGGAGAACAGAGGAGATGCTTGGGTGCAGTTCATTTAGAAAAAGCAAAAAACATTCCAAACCAAAGTCATATTGCTTTATTTCTTTGGATTCACAGAACTGAACATTATCAAAAAACAAATAGTTAAATTCTGAATTTTTTTTTTAGATATCCTGATAAAAAACAGAGTGGAAGGTAAAGCGTGAAAACACAACATCCTGAACATTTGAATAACTTGATTTAGCCACAGAAACCTCAAAGCTTAAACAATCTAATCAAAGTTCAGAAGAAGATATCTAAAAGATGAAACTGTATTATTCTGCCAAGCTCTGAACATTGAAATTACTTTTATTCATTTAATTTCACCATCTTGCCCAAAAAATCGGTCTTGGATATACCTGAGACTGATAAGCTCAAAGCAAATTTCCAATCTGAATTTACTCAGAAGACTTTCATTCTCGTACATCTGCTGACTGGAGCTATAGGGAATTCCAGATACCTGTCATCATTTAGCTTTTCAGCTAGAGATTTGCTTGACTGACTGCAAATGGTGTGTGAAACTAAACTAAGTCTGCTTTGAATTCCCATGAGACCAAACCGTTTTTATGGCTCAGATTCCTTGGAATTCTTTTCATGGAATGATAAACTGTCATCTTAATTCCAATGTGTAAACTCAAAAAATTATGTTGTGACAAAATGCTAACACCGCTTTGGATATTCGAACATCTGACAAGAATGTTAGAGGAGTAAAGTGTATGAATATTGCTCATTTTCTCATGTAAAGCTTAAGACCTCTTCTTGCGCACATAGTTTAACAGAAAAGGTGAGTTTTCTCTATTAAATATCATTAATATGACAAGAATTGCTGCAAAAGATCTGAAGCTGAAAATTCAAATATGCTACACAGTGGTGGGCCGTCAGGGCCAGCTGAGCCTTCTCTGCTGGCCTAAACAGAATCACAAAGTTATAGCTATTTCATAATTTAATAATTTTTCACAAATACACTACATGTATTATAATTTTTTTCCCCCATTAGCTTATTTTCTCATTGCACAGCTCCTGTCTTCCTCTGTTGCTCTGCTTCTAGCCTGCAGCGCTGCTTCCAGCACAGCTTAGAAGCTTTTATCCAATCAGATTCAGCCCCTATTTCTCTATTAAGAAGAGAGACCCAAGGTCCTCTAGGTGGACTTTGCAGATTAAAGTATATGGGGACAATATTGTTGATTGTCATATAGTCTTCAACCAATCGGATCTTTAGTTTGACATGTTGGGCGTATTCTTTGACGTGCCACTGGCACCGAGGTAGCCTGCTAAGTATGTCTGCATTAACGTGCGCCGTGATTGGTCAGTGGGCCAGCGTGACTTTGTTAGTATTTAGTAGGAGTTCAGGTTGAAACATATGTAAGAGAAGTTATGACATTTTTAGCGTTTTGCTTGGTGTAGATTGTTGTTTTTTTAACAGTCAATGGCTGAAGGAGGAGAAAAAAATTTCTGGAGGACATTTTCGGAAAAACTGGATATCGTATCAAAGGGTCAGTCAACCCCACAGCTAGCAGCCCTAACCCAGCATGGAAAAGGATTTGTACGAACGGTATTTCTGGCTGACAGTGGCGGAGAAGCGTTGCACATTTTATGGCTAAGAATGCGTTTAATTTGCAACTGAGCTCTTGGTGTTTGGAGCTTCCTGTGTGTGTATTGGCAGTTTTTCGAACCCTATGATTGGTCGATTTGCACATATGATACGTCTTAGAATGCGGAAATGAGTGTAGAATGCAGTGGGCCGGTCAGTCAGGTGATTGACAGACTTTTTAGTCACTAAAACTCCAAAAGAGTTGCGCAACAGACCGAGCGTCGAAATGATTCGCTGAAAAGTAAAAGGAGGACTATCTATGCATAAATGCATGGATTATCTCTATTTTACTCTCAAAAGAAAGAGAGGGACCGGGCGCATATGTAGCAAAAGGATTTAAGTGGATTTACAGAGTTTTTTCCCCCAGAAAACCAGCTCAAGGTACGATGCGTTTCAAATGTTTTGCTCTGTGGTTGGTTGATCTTGTGTGTGTTCCACGGTGTAATGTTTGAACGGTTTTAAGGAGAGAAATATGGAAGATATCTGCGGATTCAGGGTGAAATTCTCATGCTTGCTAAGCTATCGTTCTGCCATGACGGTCTCTTTTTTTGTGATGATATCTGCATTCGGAATGCGTAGCTCGCCGAAAAATACGTGGTATTGTGCTAGAACTTGGTAGTTTATATATTACTTTAGGTATAATTGTGTTTTGAGTGAGTAAAATGATTTTTTTTGTATAAGGTATATAGCATGTGGGTAAAATGTATTCGTTTCGGAAAAGTGATTTATATGACGCTCTTCTTCGCAAAACACTCTCGCGACGCCCAATTGGGCGTCGTTCGGGATTATAAGGTGAACAGCAGCAGTGGTAAGTGAACTGCTTTTGTTTTTTTTACATCTGCTGTAGCATTTCTACTGTGTTCATTTGTCTATCCTGTTGTTTTTATGAATAATATGAATTGCTCGTGCTCTAGCACTGCAGTGTTGCTGGATTGATTTGTTGCTTTGTTGTCATATAAATATATGCGACTGGTTCTTGTGAGTTTGTTCTTGTCGTTGTGTTAATTACATTGATTTCGACTATATACATTGTCCGTTAATTACGAAGCATCCGTCATGCGCGGGGTTATTGTCTGGACAATTGAATTCGTTCGGGCTGTTGTTTCCCCGCTAAGCTAGTTAGCTTAGCCTCCCTGAAGACACAGCCTCAGCTGTTTTTTGTTATTGTTACAGGTTGAGAGGTCACAGCCCGTTGTCTGTCACGTGAGCGCAGTCCACCGAAAACATTATATTTCCCACAATTTAAGCTTCTGCATTTTCCAAATGCATTAGAATTATTCAAACCTAGTATTATTGTTCGGTTCGTAAGCCTCGTACCGAACGGTTTAATACGAATACGTGTATTGTTACACCCCTAGAAACAAATAACCATAGCTGTGGCTTCATAATGAGCTTATTAGGAGATGGCTCAAGTGTAGTAGGACAGCACAGAAGGCCCAGGTATAAAATGCACGGCCCGCCACTGATGCTACAGAGAACAGCTACAAATTGCTCACTACAAATGTACATTTGCTGCTGATCTTTTGGTCTTTTTTTGGCAACTCTTTGTAATGATTAGAACCTTCAAACCAGTTTCCCTGTCTGCACACACACACACACACACATTCATGATTAAAGGAGGCTGGCCATTAAACCTATGACCTTCATTTTTCATAAATGGATCACACTGACCTTTAACAGGGCAAATATTCCTTTCCAAATTATACAAATATTAAAATGACCAACTTTTCCAGTGCCCATCAGATCAGTCAATCGTGACCCCTTAATCCCCCCTCTTCCTAAAAGACACGCTGATTGCACACACAGGAAGCCCGCACACACAGGAAGCCCTATGTCCCGGTATGACAAATTACTGTTTAAAATAAGGCTCTCCCGGCTGAACCCACCACTCAGGTAAGCAGATGACACCATGAAAAAAATGTTGTTTCCTCTTTCACGTGGTGAGACTCGGAGCGAGATGAAGTGGCTCTGGTGTTGATGATATCAGCCTGTAGGTGCAGTCATGCGCCAATACGTACTAAATCAGGCATAAAATGAATTTCAACAGGGGCCTGTGTAATAAAGCCAACACCCATTGTAGTCAGGATCTGTGATCTGCAGTGGGGATGTGTCAGTGGATTTGTCCTTCTCAATCGGCAGGTGTTGTACATTCATTAGATTTTGACAGAAATTGGGGAGATTACGAATTTCAACAGAGCATTTCAGTGGAAAATGCATTGTTGCTATACAACTTATAATTGAATGATCATTTAGCATATACAATTCTAAAACACAACAAAAAAATGAGCCCAAAGTGACATGTTGAAATAAATTAGAAACTGAAACAAGCAAATGATTGCCCTTTTTTGCATCCTATATTATTTTAACAAGTAATCGATTATTAGAATTGTTGGAGATTCATGAATGATTGATCTCCAGCCACACTAGCAGCATGGCTTAAGCAATGCTTATGGCAACTAATTGGTCTACTACTTTGATCTGGAATGAAATATCAACCGGTTTTCACTCCAAACCACTTCACTTCACGCAATCACTTTAATGATCCACTGACTTTTCTTCCTGTGTCACCATCAGGTTCTCATGTGTAGTTTTGACGAAATGTCGTGAAAACTAATGGATGTATTGTACATACAGTCATGTCACCTTTAAGATCAGTTGTAATAATTTGGTTTATGACCAATACCAATGACCAATGACATATACCCAATAGCCTCAGCAGTCCTAATCAGCTATTGTTAGCATGCTAATGTGCTAATATAAGATGGTGATCATGGTCAACATTATACCTTCTTAGCTTCAGCATCTTAGCATTGGCGTTGTTAGCATGCTGAAGTTAGCATTTAGCTCATAGCACTACTAAAATAGGCTACATCCTTCAAGAGCTGTTAGCACGGCTTTAGACTCTTAGTCTTATTAACTGATATTTAGATGACGAATTCTTTTACATACTTTCTTTTTTATACACACATATAGAGGGAGCGAGAGTCTATGGTACCAGTGTCAAAGGAGAACCTTCTCTTTACGAGTGTTGGTTGCCTCTTGCTCGTCACTCAGTCAGTAGGAGAAACCGGCAGGTTGTGTTAGAGCAAAAAACAGCAGAACATCCGGTTGCGCGCCCGAAGCACTCTGTCCTGTTCCCGCTCAGTCAAGAGTACCACTTTTACGTCGCCGGGGCTTGAGCCCCGATAGGCCCGTGCATTGAAATGGCTGTGGGTGTAGGTGCAGAGAGTAAATGATGAAGGAATGAAAGAGGTGGAGAGTGGTGTGTCCTCCCAACAGAACGTCTTTGGTGCTGCGGTGCTGTCATTTCTTCATAATTTTTCCAGCCAGCAATAATAAGATGAGATTGTGTCAGGTTGTATTTTCACATAAATTGCCGTCTCATCTTTATGAACAACACTGACACTGAGATGTAGTCACAGTTTTTCATTTTCTAACATCAATTTCATCTTGTCAGAGAATAGGTTGACGTGCATTTATTGTGTCACAATTGATGTGGAAGAAATGAACACCGGTGAAGGAGGCCAGTGCGGTGCCTAAAAAAAGCTATCAGATCAGTTACTCATAGAAGGCTGCACCATTTGTGGGGGGGCAACTTGTTTGTCTATGATTATAGCAAGTTAATGCAGGACCAAGCTCAATCCCAACTAAATAGTTTTAAGCCATATTTTCATGCACTGATTTTATTAGGGGTGAACATTTGGAATGGTAACATAGATGCCAGGCATTGATCAGATGCAGTGGCGGGCCGTGCATTTTTATACCTGGGCCTTCAGTGCTGCCCTTCTACAGTTGAACTACCTCCTAATAACCTCATGATGACACCACAGCTATGGTTATTATTTGTTTCTAGGGGTGTAACAATACAAGTATTCGTATTAAACCGTTCGGTACGAGGCTTACGAACCCAACAATACGTTTGAATAATACTAGCCCATTTGGACAATGCAGAAGCTTAAATTGTGGGAAATATAATGTTCTTTCGGTGGAGCCACTGCGCTCAACCTGGCAACCCACCCAACGTAACAGACAACGTGCTGTCTGACATGCCCACCATGGAAGACCAACATTGTACTCTGCTGAGGCATGTGTTCTAGGAGGCTATGCTAAACTAGCTTAGCAGGAAAACAACAGCAGCACACACGCTACAAACTCTCCCCACAGCGTTTAGCTGTTCCCTACTGATTCAAACAGGGCTAAAGCAAACGCCACACAATCTCCATCTCTCCAGACCATAATTCTTGCTTTGTGTAACGGGTGTAGTAAGGACCCAGGAGCAGTACAACAAACACCAGGAGGTGAAATCTGATTGGATAAAAGCTCTCCTTAAAACAAGCTTTGCTGGAAGCAGAGCAACAGAGGAAGACAGTAGCTGTGCAATGAGAAAATAAGATAATGGGAAAAAAAATTAGAATACATGTAGTGTATTTATGAAAATGTATTAAATTATAAAATAGCTATAACTTTGTGATTTTGTTTAGGGCAGCAGAGCTGCCTGACAGCCCACCACTGATCAGATGATTGCCAGAGCTCTCTGTCGCTCTCATCACTGTTTATCTAGCCTCCCTCCTCCTCCTCTATCCCTCCATCTAAACTGTCTCTCAATCTACCTGCATTCTCCCTGTCTCAAAAGCCTAATATTTAACAGCTGTCACGGCTCATTTAGCCTGAACAGCATATGCAATTAGCAGGCAACTCCTTATCTTTAGTCCTTCCTGTACCTCACAGGGCTGCTTGGTCCCTTTTAGGGTACCTATGTGTACCCGCCTCACACAACTATCAACAGCCCTCTTCAATTCAATATCTATCCTTTCAAAGCTAAATGTGTTGCTCATACGTGTGTTCTAGTCTTGAGTTAAGCAACAGGGTGTCCCCAATGGAGGGATGCTAAGCCTTTAGTTTGCGTAGCGATTTTATTATTTGTGACAGCAGCTACAGTAAGTTCTCCAAGTTCTCCATGATGTAAGGCCCACCATAGTGCAGGGTTCAGCACAACCTTTCACAGTGGATACCTCACATGGAATAAAGAGAGTGTCTGCTGACATGAGAACAAATCAACCCAGTTTCCAGAAAAAATGTATGGCAATTTACGCTTCCTCACAAAAAATTATTTTACATATCAACACTTCTACATATGTGTATATCAACATTATAGTGTTCCAACTGCTTGTGATGCTTTTGCAGTTTCAAACCTGCATTCTCAATTCCATTTAGGTTAAGGCAACAAAAATACTTAGTTAGGTTTAGTAAAGATCATAGTTTTGTATAAAGTAGGTAGCCCTCGATACATTGGGTTTCACACAGGACACAATCACTGGTCTCCTGGGTGTAAGTCCTGTGTTTCATCCATCCATCCATCCATCCCAACCCCTCTCCCACCTACTTGGACTCATATTAGACGTATTTGTGATACGTCAAAACAAATTCAGTTTCATTGTATGGGAGAGTCATTTTTAGGAGACCAGATTGGAAGAAATTACAGTTTGCATCGCATATAAGTGCTAATGCAAGTTAATTATGTGCTAACATACTCTGTAACCATAGCTCCACAAGTTTCTGCGCAGAAACGAAACCTTTTAGATATGTATATCTGCAGCCTCTCCGGGTAACAAGTATCACTATTACACAATGTTTAACCACAACTAGCTCCAAATCCACTTGCATGAACATGAAGCATATCTGAAGGGATTGTTGAGAGTATGTGGCAGAGCCGGATAGCTGTCAGACACTCAGACCCTGGTCTGAGCTGGCCAAAGCTAAGTTATGATGGCCGGTCTGCTCTCGAAGGGAGGGACTTAGCAAAGGGTCAATTGGCGACTTTGTGATTCTCACTGTGTTTAATTTTACAAATGTGGAGCAAGACTGTTACCTTTGCTGCCGATATGATTAGTTGAATGGTTTGATATAGAAAACCAATGTGGTGTCCAACAGAATGATGTGAACAACAGCACCTACTGTCTGCTCAACATTCAACTCTCTCAGCATCTATCTGTATTCCCTTTGCTTTCGGTTGCCACAGTTTTATCTTCGCACCCTTATCCTACCTGTGCGCTGCAGAACATGAAGTGTAATGCAGCTGTAGTATGCTGCAATGTGTAGTCATTTCACCCTCGTAATATCTTTACATGCCTCAATTAGTTAAAGTGTTTGGGAGGAGATTTATTAACGCCTGTTCTTATAGACAGTAGATAGTCTACGCAATTACTTATAGCTTTCTGTCTGTATAGAGACATATGGTCTTAATGTATTCAGCATGAACAATATTAACTCAAGCGAAGTACTGTCAACAAAGAACAGATGGAGGCATTTAAAATGCTAGTTCAATGAACATGACATAACAGCCACTCATGGGCCACCATTGAAAAGGCGTGTGGGAATGTCAAACACTGCTGTTGTCTTTATCTCATAGAGCCCACAATGTGTCCTCAATTGAGCACAACTTTTATTTGCATCTCTGCAAACTGCACAACCTTTGCAATTTGAATGTATTCAGGCAGTTAGATCATTTGTCATTTGTTACATTATCTTCAATTGTGACATCAGTGATATGAATACTGAAAAATTCACTCAAGGCCATTTGATAACAATAGAATCAGCTATGGCAAATTTTATTATACTTGATTCCTGTCTAATCACGCTGTAATAGCTGCAATCTTTAAAACTGTCTGCATAAGAATGCTTTTACCTCCAACTCACCTAATCAAAGCCACTGATTATGTGGAGCAGCAGAAGGTGGGAAGGGTTCTCACCAAGTGCTTCTGTAATCTAACAATCCTTAAGGACCAAGCCAACGCTGCAATTGACTTTCGGGCTCTAATATCAGGGTGTTGTCCAATTTCCATCAGTGCCAACAATGCAGATGGACTCAAAGAGTCTGATTTAATCTCAAAGAGCAAGAAAATCAACCAGGCTAAAAATAACTGACTATAAATCAGTGGTGTTTGTTCTTTCTGTTTTTCTTTGTCGCAAGCAAATCAATACATCAATGATTGACTAAAGATGCAATGTGATAATTTATGCTCTAGTGCAGCTCAATCAAGAGCAGTTCCTGTCATTATTTCCAAGCACACAGTCAGAGATGTATGGTATTCATCAGGATTGTTGCTTTGTCACACAGCTGTTTGTCCACAGTCTTTTCTAGTCACACGACTTTGTGGCCACACAGCTACAACACCATCATCAAGTTTGCTGACAAAACTATTGCAATCGGCCTGATAGCCAACACCGACGAGAAAGAGAGGAGGTCAGAGATCTCACAACTTGGTTCCAGGACAATAGCATTCATTTCAATGTCTGCCAAAAACTAAAGAACCGATTGTGAACTACAGGAAGAAACAGCGAGAAGCACACGCCTCCATCCATCAAGAGGACCTTGGTGGAAAAAAACAGTAGCTTCAGGTTCTTTGGGGTCCACATCAGTGAGGACCTATACGTGCGTTTGTATGTTCACCGCCATTTAAACATTTGGCATCACCTGTTATATGGTCGTGTTTCTCCTTTCGTTCAATAATGACCAGTGGTGGATTTTGTATGCAGCCTGTCTGCTCATCATCTCCGCTTGTGTGCACGTCTCAGAACGCGCAGCTAGTGGGTATTTGGCCCCACCGAGGCGGGTCTATGAAGCAGTTTAGCCAATTGCTGATTAAAGATATAAATGAGTGACATACAATTTAGCCAATCAATAGATTTTGTATAATCAATAGATTCAGCGTGGGGCCAAATCGTTTTTGGCCCCACGCTGCGCGTTCTCGTCAGGAGAAGTCTCTACAGGCGAGCGTGGGCCCCAGCGCGAGCACTACTCCTCCAAGACCCGTATGAGAGGAGAAGTTTGGCGGAGAAACTTTAGGCCAAAGAGCTGATCCCAGATCAGCCTGACCTCACAATCAGACAGCAGACTAGCGGGAAAGGGAAGCAGAACATGAAGCTTCTCTAGTAGCTGTACCAGATAGGTTTGGCTAGCTGGATGCAGTCATGCTAATAACTTATTTAGCTTTTTACAACAACGGGGACAGATCCGGTATGGACAGTTAGGGAGTGAGGGAGGAGGAGGTAAGGAAACATGACAACACCAGGGCACACATGAGAACTCTGTCAAGCTACATATTAGACAAAGTGAACATCTTTTCTTCTTAACTTGGTCATGGAGGCATCAACATGTAATTGAGATGGTAAATTAACAGTAAAAACTCATCATATCTTATATCTATATATGTATGCGTGTGTTTTATATTATACTGAATATTATTATATGATATATATTGTACTGTATATATATATATATATATATATATATATATATATATATATATATATATTATACTGAATTCCCTGTGAGGGTGACTACAATAAGATGTCCTGACGTGTTTATCAAAGTGTTATTTACTACTGTTTTTCATGTTGGAAAAAACGTTAAATATTTAACTGCAAAGTAGTAATGCGTGTTTGATACCTTCATTTGTTTGCATTAAAACATCCTGGGATGTTTGCTGACATTGATTGGATGGCCCTACCTAGAACATATTCCACCAGCCACCACTGATAATGTCTATTTTAAAGGAGACAACAACAGTATAATTCAGACACCAAATATATAATTCACAAAGTTTAAAAAGTTTAAAACTTACATTAAGCAAATGACCCCATTGTGTTCCATGTCAAGGGAGAATACTGTTGGAACCATTTTTTCCCCCAAATCCTTCGGTTTTTAAATAGTTTTACGATCCAGAAAAGCACAAGTGACTCATTGCTGAACCACAACTGTGCTTTCATTTAGGCTCTTGATATTTTGGGAAGCCGTTGGGCCCTCTGCAGTCTACTCAGTGGTTAGAACAGGTTTAAACTGGGATTTGTCAGTCTATAGTATGTTCAGCTGATTCTGTGATCCAATTCCAGTAGTGCCACCCATACAATAGCCTTCAATTCCTATTGTAATAGCTTTGCTAAAGCAACACGTTACCTGTTAATTCCAGCTTGTTTTAAGCATTATTGTGGACTTGACACTGAAAGAGGAACTTGTTCCTATTTCAATCTCCACACATTTTGATGCTCATCTTCCAGTTTATTTTACCAATGACTGGTGGTTTCTTCTGTGTTTACTCAGAGGGATGTATGTAAACAACCCTTCATAAAAATAACATATACTGTATATTAAGACAGATGTCTGAGAGGACTACTCTATATTTTTGAATAGTCTTTCATGATTTTAGGTTGAAGAAAATACAATTGAACAAGACAAACTGTAGTTTAAGCGCCAGACAGAGAGGGTAACCAGTACAGTTCTAGCTAGTGTGTATATATGTTCTACATTTGATGATATGTTGATATCCGAGTGAACAATTCAGTTCTTTAATGTCCACACTGCTATGCTGGTAGAACGTTTACAGTGTAACAGCATCGTTCCGTAACAAAGATAGAACATGGACACAATTCACATGCAAAATCCTAAAGTAAGTACACATTGCTCAACATGTGTGATAGTGCAAATCACTGAGTAAGACGATAGATGGCTGAGGAGCTAAGGGTCCAGGGTCATACTGCAGTGGATAGTTTTAAAACCGTTTGTCTTGCTGAGATTTGTTGTACAGTGCCTCCCAGAAGGTAATGACTAGAACAGGTGGGTGAAAGAGACCATCTGAGGTCATATTTGTTCTTTGTGAGAGGGATTTTATTGATGGGATGGGGGGTCCCCAATGATTTGGGATGACTCTCTGAGCCATTGAGAATTCATTGGCATCTTTTGTGGGTTTGAATATCTGAACTGTTGTACCATACTGAGAATGATGAGAGGATAGTTTTTCTAAGTTTTTTCTTTGTAGGCTACAACAAGAGAACTGTCAATCATCCAGTCTGAAGCTCATTAATAATCTCTGGAGTTTTATTATCCTGCCTTTATTCGCCAAACAGGAGAGCTGCAGTCTGATATCTGAGACACAAACTTTATCCCGCTTATCTAATATAATGCTATGAATGTGACAGTGATATTGATTCCAATTGCTTGAAATTCAATTATTAAGTGTACCTATGATATTATCACCAATAAATGAATTCATGACCTTGACTGAAGTGTTGGAGGACACATGGGATATTGCAGCCCTCAGCTTGCTGCGTTGCATGTTAAATAACTGGGCCACCACATACAGAAGATCAGTTTATTCTGGCTCAAATGGCTGTGTGTCACATACTATCACATCCTGAATGATATTTCTATTTAATCAAATAGTGAGTCCCCCTTGGTCAGTGCTAAAGTAGAAGACAATGAACGAATGAATGAATCCACGCCTCGTGCTAATGCAGCATATACATTCTGAATGCATGATGTAATTGTTTGTTTTTTCTCTTTTCTCCCACTCTCTCTAGGTAAGTGAAACAAATTGCTCAGGCTGATTGAAAGTGGACCGCCTTGGGGTTTCACATTCAACAACACACCCAGCTCCGGTACAGTACCCAGCCCTCAATCCGACAGAGGCTTTGCTCCTCACCCACACTGGCTGAATGTTACGCACAGTTTTCACATCGTGATTACAATAGTGGGGTGGCTTTGGGAGTGCTCCAGTGGTTTTGATGGGTGCAATGAAGTGCTATGATTTAGGTTCCTTTGTGGAGCTACTTAGGCTCAAACCACATTTGCAGTTTTGTTGGGATTCTACGCAACGCTGGAACTGGAAGGAAATATGTGCCAGAACTCTGATCCAGCAGCGCCACGGCATTTAATGTTTATAGTATGTTGTTCTGGTAACAAAGTTGAATTACTAGGTCCCATGTGACACATAGTTCTGTATGATAATGTAAATCATGATGAGGTTCTAATAAGGGTGTGAGAAATGACTTGTAAAATTAGAAATTATAGTTAATTTCCTTCGGAGCTGGAACTTAAATGTACATTGCATAAAAGGTACAGCCTTTTTATTTTGTTGCACACACATACTTTTGCAAATAAGCTTAAAATTACAAAAAACAGAAGTCGTTTATCGGCCTAAAGCGTAAGCACAGAGAGACTGAAACTAAAGACGAGTGGGACTTTGTATCGAGAGCTTTTTCCAACAGTAATCGCATCTTAAATACAGTATAGTGTGTGACCATGAAGGAGGGGTTAGGCTCGTGTTACCACTGTTAGTACAATGTGTAGGTGTGATTTGCACTGAAGTCAACCAATAAGTGGCAGCAGGAGAAGAATACATTGAAGATCTTCCTTTAGGAGTCCCTTGAATTTCAAGCCTATTGTCTTTTTTTGGTCTGTGGTGGCAAAGTCCTTTCCCTTCTAATGGACTGCCATGGGACCTTATTTCTGAAAAAAATATTTACAGTAGTCAATGACGAGGGGCAAATCATTTTTTGACCCTGTTTGAATTGTACTAGTAATACACATATGATTGTCTCACTTTAAAAGACCATTTTGCACATCATGCTATTACCATGTTGCAATTATTATAATATTATAATTAGAGAACCACACACCGTAAAGATGATACTCGTGTTTCATACTGGGATGTTATCACAATAACAACGGGTCTCCCTCGTTCTTTCGCTTCCTGACTGATAAAAAGAGACGCTGGATAAAACATTACATTTGTATGGATATAGCTAAGTAAGCTAGCTAGCTAACATGCCCAGCTAACGACCATGTTGGTGTTGGTGACATGCATGGTACAAGACAAGAGATGTAGTTCACTGAGCGGTTTCAAACTAAACTAAATATGACAAACTCACAACAAACTTTGTCTTGACTTGAAAAATCATTTGTTAGATTAACAAACATCACATGTGTAATTCAAGGCACAGTTCAAACGGGATTCAACAAATATTTGTCTCTCACCGCTGCTTATCTTACATATTTTTACAGAGATATGATCCCACGGGTGAAACCGGAAAGGGGAGGGACTCTACCTCTCTATTGGTGCTGTCACATTAGCAGTCAGACACTTGGAGGTAGCAGTATGCAATAAAAGCTGGTGATATTATTTTGTGTAAAAGTCCTAGAGCAGAAATAACAGTGAGTTACAGACTAACAACCTAAGACAGATACATTTTTGTTATGCCACTAAATCTGAATTAAATAGAAATTAGACTATCAATCAGAGTGAAATTTGTAATAAAATCATTCATTTTAGAAACAACCTAAAACCAAAACAATAACTTAATCAAGATTCTAAAACACAGAACATCAGCAGCCATGAGAGAGAGCACACAGTGATTTCAATTCACAGATAGTCAGGCACCAAATTCAATGTAAGCACCAGTTCTACACATATTCTGGTATGGACTGCATTCAAATAGTGTGTTGTTGTTGCCTCTCATTCATCCATTCACACATACAATGATAAAAGCAGCTGCTTTTACATGTACGGAGCAGTGGACAACACGCTCTACCCACTGAGCATATTACATGTTAGAACCAACAACATTTTGAACTTCAAAGGAAAGGTTGCAGACAGCAATGTGAAGGCATTGTTTTATTGGATCGCAGCATAATATTTTTCCTCCGTTTAAATGTCACCAAAAAAAGCAAATTTTCACTCAGCTTCACATTAACGATCGATACTTTAAGTCTTTAGGGAAAGAAAATGTAAACCTCTAATACAATAAGGAGTTGTTTTTCTAGAATTACTGTAATTTTAAACAAGTGTTTGTATGTGCAACATTCATTTGAGTCTTGGCAACCAAATGGTACTTTTATATGGGCGAGCAGACTGGTAAGCAACTTGTGCCATTCTCTAATGGCTGAGATGCACTTAGCCAAGACATTTTAGAGCTCAAGTTGCCTTAATTGTTTAAGTAAATATTTTGTGATGAACAAATTATGACTATAACTTCCCGCAATAGTGCCGTACCTCTTGGTTATGCACAGCACCTCTCCTTTGTAGCCTTCTAACGGCTTTGCTTTAATTGGCACCCACTCATGGCGCGTATCTTTTCCGCTTTGACACAGTCATCTCTCAGTCAACGTCCACTGGCTCAGAGGTGAAGACACTGCATTTGTGTTTGACTCAGTCTGGCTGCGTGTCAGATAGCATAATTGAGTTCAAATTGAATATGAGCTACCAATCAGTGCAATTAATGGAGGACTGGATAGTGTCTTGTGAGGGCAGGCGGTGCACAAATCTCAGCAGTCCTCAGACATTATTACCTGAGCACCCATGCGGGCATACAGTGACTCTCCTCAGGTTGGTCATGCTATCGGCTGACAGAGGAATGGCTTGCTCTTTGCTGGCTCATTATTTTCCAACAAAGTGATTACAGTCAATGCATGTACATTGTGCTTATTTCATTTATCTATTGTTTGTTGAAGAAGATGAATAAGCCTTCCCTTTCAAAATGGTAGATTTGCAATGGTATATAATATGCATAACTACATTTTAATCAGTGCATAATCAGCTCAAATTAAGAATCCTAGTGTCTTCCTTAGTTTAGAAAAATCCATTTACATCTATGTAGGGAGAGGGTCGTCTTCCATGGAGTCTGCCATCTTGCACCGCCATGTTTCTACAGCAGCCCAGAACGGACACTGGCTCCGGTGAGAGCTATTCTCGTTCTACGTTATCTGAAAGTAGTGATGCGTTCTAAAACCTGGTATTAACCAGGCCCCGGTGCTAAATCACCAGAGTATTGATGTTTTGGAGTCCTTTATGACCACAGCGCTGCTCTGCTCTCTCTGTCGGGCTGAGCTCCTCCAACTACAAACACACACATAGACACCATCACACACACACATAGACACCATCACACACACACATAGACACCAACACACACACACATAGACACCAACACACACATAGACACAAACACACATACACGCACACACACATAGACACCATCACACACATAGACACAAACCCACATATACACAAACACACAAACACACAGACACAAACACACACACACACATACATAGACACAAACACACACAAAGACACAAACACACACACGCATAGACACAAACACACAGACACACATAGACACAAACACACACACCTATACACACAAACACCTATAGACATTAGGGTTGATACCAAAATTATGACTTCGATACGATACCTGCCATAAATATCATGATACCCGATACTTACGATATGATACCAGAATTCGATACAATACCACAAATACGATACGATACTGGTATATTTATCTATAATAGTAATAAATAAAACGGTCGGCCGGTTTGTAAATTGTCCGACTTTTACATTTTTACTTAAAGCGGGGCTTTCAAACAGTCCGTCTCGGCGTTAAATGGGTCGACGAGGAACGTAATCTGTGGCCGCACATGCGCGTTTGACGAAAATACCGTATTTAACTCAAGCGAAGCGAACACGAACATTAAAAAAACACAAATACAAACTTCGATATGAACGTAAGAGCCGCATGAAACCGTGCAAAGAGCCGCATGCGGCTCGCGAGCCGCGGGTTGGCCACCCCTGGACTAGTGGCTCGTGACGACATGAGACGTAAACATTAATGGCGTTAGTTAGCTCAGTGGTGCCAGATGAGAGCAGTATGGAGCCAATTTGTCCCACTGTGTTGGAGAGAAGGAAGACATCTCTACGGTCTCCAACACTCCACAACTCACACTGATAGATAGCACTACAGCTAACGGAGGAAATATGTAAATTTGATTATGGAATGACCTGTCCCATTAAGATGTCAATGTGTACACTACATGTGTATCTGTGTCTTTATCTGCATCAGTGCTGTGTGTGTGTGTGACCATTTTAAAACAAGCACAAGTCCTGGGTAATAAATAATTAGAATATTTTTTGTGAGCAAAAAAATATTGTATTATGTAACAAGCGATCACCCCAGAAAGCAGTTCTCTATTAATCCTTCCATCACTGGCTGCGCTGCCACCTGGCATGGCACGGCCCTTTTTCTGTTATCCTAGGATTTGTAATTACAGACCTCGGCTCCAGTATGTAATGTAGATATCCTGATGACATTTCTGTTTTTAAGGGAGACCCAGATTTAATGCTGTTGCTCATAACACATTCTTATGTGACAAACGGTAATGTGACACACAGACTCATTTATGTGGATTTCCTCTCATTTCATTTGCGTTTTCTAAAAGCTGCTGGCTTTCGTGTTTTTACAAATATGCCATGACATATTTAGAGGCTCTGTTTATAAGTCACACATAGAATATGGCACCAGCACTGCAGATATGGATTTCATGCTAAACCGAATAAACTCTGGCACTGTAGGGCACTTTTAGATTTCTATCAATAACTAGTATTTTGTCATGACAGCCTCTGTCTCCACTTGTTCCCAGACCAGATGTGTGAACACCTTCAAATACAGTAAAGCACAGTAAAAAAAAAAATCAGAAAAGAAAAATACTTTTGAAACTCATTTGTTGTTGCTGATAATATGTTGAAATCACATTCTCCCTTATCACACTCAATTGTTATAATCAGTAGGTAGAAGGATGGCATTACTTTCTGAATAAAACCTGTTTTGAGGTTGTTAGATATCTACCTACAGTCATTTTAATATCCAGTTCACTTCTTTGTTCGTCACTACGTTTTTACATCTAATTTGACTTTGAATTCTGCTGGAGATACAAAAAATTGGTTGCATTAAAGAAATTGCAATGCTTTTTAGTGATGATGGAAGACATGTGAACATGTTCTAAGAGGTATAATTGATGATTTTCTGAGGGCTACTTACCAGAGCACTTTAGTTCTTTGTATGCAGCTGCCATTATGACGTCGTAAAGTTTGACACACTGACACTTAGCCAACCTCAGGCAGTGGTAGTTTTACATCTGGCTGATGGAAACAAATGGCTCAGAATCATCACCGTTGTTTCTTTGGATACAGTACGTTTCTGCACAGGACTAATGTAACTGTAATATCAATATATAGTGTTGTCAGGTGGAAATGTAAGATATATCTCACACAATACATCACATTAACACAATCTATTGAACATTAATAGATCACAGCTAGGGGGAATCAAGATGTGTCTGCATGGGAGCTCATGTCATCATTCTACTCTACTCTACGCCTTCTGTCTTTTATCAGCTCCTATATCAGTTTTTTTTTCTTTGAGGCATTATGACCTCCTCCATCAAAGAGGCAGCGTTGGCTCCACTTCTGGCTACATAATAAAGGCACTTTGTTTGCTTTATATCTGCATCAGACTATGATTGACAATGAGTCAGACACCTCTGCTGCACGGCTCTAAGGAAGCATTGTAACCCCTGCTCTATTGTTCTCACCACAGCGGTACATATTGTGTCCTGGGGTCTCGCACTGAAATCCTTACATGCTGATTCAATGTGGATTCAAATGAGGAGAAATCATAAGAAACAACACTGTGAAAAAAAATAAGAGGCAGGTATCTGAGTACACAGAGACAATCTTTCCGTTCTAATACAGTATGCTCCATTGGTACCACCACTATGCTAATGCCCAAGGCAATGCCGATGAAGTGATTCGTTAACGTAATGGGAGGAAGCTAATTGAGTGAATTCTTGCCAAATTACCAGACGTGGCTGATTGTCTGCCATAAGTCTCGGTCAGATGTGAACATACAAATGTGGGTACAAATGTACTCACAAACACACACAGCCACTTGCACAAATGCATGCAAAGGTGTCTACAAGAAGGGTGACTGCACTTCACCTATGACAGGCACTCCATTTAGAGAAGCTACACAGGTGCTCACTGCTCTGAGACAGATAAGATCTTTGAGTGGAATTGACTGCGAGATGACAGAAAAAAAGACATGAATACTGAGCAGCTCTCTCAGCGGCAATACAGCGCAGCAGTCAAAACTTGGTGTGTCGCTCAGTTGATTCACTCACATGCAGACAAGTGGATCCTTAAAGGCGCTAAATGTAAAATCGAGAACATATATTCAGCCTCCACACGGCTCTCAAAATGGCAAGAGCTGAAATGAGAAATTCAGAGCATTTGGCCGTGGCTAACAGCGCAAACAAAGGTAACAGTGCTAAAAGAGCTAACAATGTTTACCTGACGGGGAACCGGAGGTTGGGCGCTGCACTGCCTAGAATGACGCCATCGGTTTGGATGGCGTCATCAGCTCTAACCGCAATATAGGAGCTGTGCAGAGCGCCCAGCTACGTCAACTAAAGCACAGAGACGTTCTGATTACACACACACAGAGGGAGAGTGACTTCATTCTCTATATCTTTAAATAGGGGAGTAAATACTTTTTAGGAGCTATATTAACACTCTGAATGTCGATTACAGAACCATTCTTAAGCAATACTATCTAAGCCAGTGGCATTCACAAAGCTGGCTCGACGACAGATGATACAGATTATTTCAGCTTGAAGAGGCTTTGCAGCGTGTCGAGCAAATGCTTCAGACTTTACAAAAATAACTTGCTCATTTACACAGGAGTCTTAATGCGTGTTGCAAAAGAGCAGTGTTGATTAACCAGCAACAGTTACCTCCCTTCTCTCCTCTGATCCGGATGTGCATGAGTGTGTGCCAGTGGGTGTGTTGAGAGAGAGTACATCCAGGATAATGTTACATTAGCATACTTCTATCACGGCGCTGTCACTCAGTGTAAAATTGAAGACATACCTGTAGAGTCAGCCCTATACTGACGCCACAAATACATCTCTAATGTCATCGGGAGTCAGCCAGGTGTTTCACCGCCACAGCTGACATATCAGCTCCGTGTGACCCACTGGGGGCCGTGCTGAGGGAACGGATACATTAGTTTTAAAGGAATATAACAGGTATGGTTCAGCCAAGTAAAACACAATGCAGCAGAGGTTCACATTTTCTGCTGAAATCAAACAAAATGTTCAGCATAAGAGGTGTGAATGCAGCAATATCAAAGTCTGACAGCTGGAGCACTGCTGCCATCACTGCTGAAACCACCCAGTGAAAGCTGCTCTGAAATAGTTTAGCAGGTTGACACAGCCACCAGACCTCCACGCCGACACGGCCAGCATAGACGCCCCTCATGCCGTCCGGATAAAGCACACACCTGACTGGAGCTTTGTTCAGGTTGTGAAATTTATTCAAAGTGATTACTGACTCAATTTCCAGTCTCAACGGTTGGAATTTATTTCATCAGGAACTGAATGGAAATGAGTGAGGCTGAGAGGCTCACCAGGATATTGTTATTATGCATCTCACAAAAAATATAGAAAATGTGATTCAAAACTCCTCCAATCGAATTAAACAACACAAGACGAAGAAGAGAGGTTGTCCTATTCCTGGGCTATTCGTCGGTGGTGTCATGTCTTGGACAAATGACCATTGAAGGTGAGATGTTTTGTGCTGGGAGTCTTGAGGTGCTGGGGGCCATCTGCCTGTTGACAGGTTGGTTTAACAAGAAGAGCTGTCCCCCACCTTCTGCTCGCTTTGCAACGTGTCACAGAGGAGCGGGTGGTTTCTGGCTGACCTGCTGCACCACAGTCCACAGTTCAGCAGGTTTCATGGCAGGAGGTGAAGTAGTGAATCTCTATTAGAGGGCACAGCTTGGGTAAATGGGTTGTGATGCTAGTTCTATGATAGATAGATAGATAGATAGATGAAGATATGAGATGATAAGATAAGAATATGAAATATAAATATAAGAGAAATATGTAGAAAACACAAATTGCAAGGCCTTATGCCTTACAATTTGTGTTTGCTAATATAGCCGGTAACTGTGAGACAGATCACAGATGATCACAGGGAGAGCCAGCTGATGAAAGATCATAAGATGTTACAGTTTTATTGGGAACAACCTGGTAAAGTTAAGGCTCATCCTAACTGCAGTGTCTAGTCGGAAGCATTCCCAGTCCTGTCAGAAGGTTCTACATTGCAAGAAAACCAGGATTTGGGATAGTAAGGAGCAATTACCAATTAAAGAAAAAAAGAATAAATAAATAACATAAAATGAAATACATTTTATATATATATATATTATTACCTGTGTAAACACAATTCAAATGTGTGCAATCCCAGTGCTCTGCTCTCTGCAGGTCTTCCGTTTTTTTCAAACATATGGTAATTAAAAAGGCATCATCCAAATCTAAATGACAGACAAATACACAGACGATACATGCTACATTGAAATGTGCATGGTTTAATAATTAAAATAGATTAGAGGAGGCCTATGACACACCTTCTGGGTTTATGTGTTCAGGCAAAAGTCAATCTCAATGGATTTATTTCATTTTCCTTTTTAAACCTAAGTTGCTTTTTCCATATATAATAAAGTCAAAGGTGTAATTATGAAATGACACATGAATTTAACTGGGGCATTGACTTACGCTTTGGAATAAAACACGCAAGCTTCGGTTTAATTCTATTTAAGCCAGCAAACATGTTTGTTTGTGTGAAAAAGTAGATATTATATTATCATATTATAATGTATCCCCTTGTTAATCTGCCATCCCCCTCTCTATCCCGAGCAGCAGAGTCTAGGGGCAGACGTTTCTTTTAGTTGAATATGTTGATCCTTTATCTGGTTTGTGAAAGTTTTTCGCCTCCACCCGGCACGTATTGGCAAATCCATGGCGCTGTCCGTGGTGCTGAAGTAGACGGATTTGTAACTTTTTCTACTACTGCCTGCAGGGAAAAAAACAACTAAAAACTGCATGGAGTAGGGCTTGCATCATCTTGTAGAGAGCCTTAGAGTTGTGTGAGAATTTACACAAGTTAGAGTTTACGTGATGATTTGTAAACGACCTGCGATAGAAATACTAATTCTAGAATGTTTAAGAATTGCAGCAGTGCGCAGTTTAGCGACAGTTCATTAGTCCCTTTGGTGGCGCTGTGCAATCGTTTTGTAGCGTAAACAGCCGAAGAATGTTTATTCAGTGTTTGATGGGACAAAGTGTGTTGTGCTTGTATATGAAGGGCATCAGTATGGTGTTTGATACTGTTTGTCATTAGCGTTTTTATGGTGTTTGATTGATATGGTATGGCATTGCTAGATGTTTTATGATGTTTATGTAGGCATATGTTCCGTAATATTATACATACATGTACATACAATAAATACCAACACTTTATGTATGTTTTTATTTTTATTTTCATTTATCAACATGACAAACTTCTTTGTATGTCAAACCAGCTGCTGTGGACTTTCAGGAAGTTCAGTTTAGAAACTTGTGGCAGAAAAGCCAAAATACGTCGACATACTGAATAGTTTAACTATTAACCTCCCGTATACGACGCCCCCGAATTTGGGGCTCTCTGGCTCAGAGGGGGTTTCGCATATACCGTCGAAAGAATTTACATATCAAGAGCTAAAAAAATGCATGTCTCCATTTGTTATATACCAGATTAAACAGCAACATCTGAGCAACACTATCATGTAAGTCACTTTTTACACATTCCAAACACAACTATACACAACTAATATAAGCAACTAGAAGATGTGCCACAATTTCACGTATTTGTCACCACGAGTCGGCGAGCTATGCACTCCACTTTGATATTCCATCACAAAGCTAATGGGTACACGGCCAAGCAATACATCGCAGAGCATGAGAATTCGACACAGAAGCCAGAGATATCTTCAGAAGTTCTCTCTGTGCAACCAGTACAACGCTGTAAGCAAACAAACGCCAGAACAACAAACCGCTTCACCGAAAAAAAATCCAAGCAGGACCTTACCTTTACGAAGAATCACGAAAAGACCGTCATAATTCCCCATTTGCTGGCTAAACACTGCTCCTACGTATGTCCTGAGTCTCTCTCCTCTGTTTCCTGGTGAAAGGGGGGTCAACCTAACTTGTGGGACCCGGGGGCGAATGGAATTTTAGGCTCCGGGGTGCGGGGCATTTTTTCGATTTTTACTGGCTAAAGACTCTGTCAATCAACACCAGGCTTTCACTACCGCATTCCTAAGACTCTGACGCGTCTACAGATGTGTCATTTTCTAAAATTGACCAATCATAGGCTTCCTGAGTTTCCAACACACACATGAAGACTGGAGCTCAGACAAGAATCATCCATGGTTTACAGCCTTAGAGAGGATTCTGGCTCTCAAAATGATGCCAAACTGCTGTATTAGGTTAGATTGAACACTATTAGTGATAAAACAAGTGAAATATATAGTTATATAGTATATACAATTAGAATAGAACAGCTGCAACAGCTGGTTCCAAAATGAGAATTTGGCTTGACCTCGCTTGACCCTTCGTACTGAAACCTCTATATCGTTGGCTTGCTTCACTTTATCAAAGGCAAATCTTTTTTTGTGAGACTACTGACATGTTGTGCTATGATTTGGGAGAGTTTTTAGGCCTTCAGCTGCATTATTTAAAATAAATAATATCAATAAAAGAGCTTTTTTTTCAGGCGAACCTGAAAATGTTCTATTTGAGCTGTGTTCCATCTTCATTTAGTATTAACCAGTAACATATACACTGATATTTACACATCTAATCAAATCTCACAAGTGTTTCTGTTATTAGAACATCATAATTATTCAAATAGACCTTGTAGTTAGAGACTTACACTCTCTTTAGTATGGGTATGACATTTTCGAGCAGAGGCCTAAAAATAGGGCTTGCGTTAATAATACTTTATTAATAGTTTATTGTTACCGGAAGTCAGGGATATTAAGTTTGAACATAACCTTTTACGTGTTAATAAAACACGTTTTTGTAAAATGAACATTCCAGTGTGTGCTGTTACTCCTGAGCCCATGTTAGCCAACCTTGAAATGACACAGATTTGTTAGACACACACGGCTTGTTATTGAGTCCATTCACCTGTTAGGTAGAATGCTTACTAATCACAAGGAGGGCACTCGATTGTGCAAAACACTCATTTAGGGATTAAATGGTATCTGCAGGATAAAGGATGTAGTCATTTTCCAGATACATAGTTAATCAGCAGTGGGTGAGAGAGCTGTGCTAGCTGACATGAGACATGACACCAGAACTGAGCGCTTTCAAGACTCCTGTAAGAGGCTGTATTTAAATCATCTTTTCATCTCTGTCTATTCAAACCTGTGTTAGTGTGCAGCGGAGAGGGCTGGGAGCACAGGCTCACCTTTTCAGAATGGGGAGAATAAAAAAAAGATTTGTTTGACATGTCTGAGAAAGGACCACCACCGGTCGAGAAGAGCTGAGTATTAAGAATCATAGGATTTTAGATTGTGATTTCAACATGCATGTATTATTAGAGTTGGTGTCAATGAGGAGAGGGACAGATACAATCATAAGAATAATATGTTTAATCAACATTTGACATTACTCTAAATTTTAGTAACAACATCACATGTTCTTATAAAATAAAAAAAGTAAATTAGGAACATTTTATTTCACTAATAGAGTGCTGCAGGAATGAGTCCTAAAATCCAGAAATGAGAGAGCTTAGACACAAGGCTCCGTCGCCTCAATGTTATTTTTCAGGTTTTTGGTTAGATGACTGAAATAAGGTCTGTGGTGAACACAAGCTGGAGAGATTTTAATGTTTTGTTCTACGACATGAAATATGTCAAGCGTTTTGAAACTTTTACGTTGCTTAAAAGAATGTCTAAATGACACAACTAAACATCCTCACTAGTCCTCCTTTAGCTTAGTGGTGGTGAAGTCATGGCCCTGTGGTGTAGTTCCTTTATAGCCTAACCGTAGCTTTTTACTTATGCTGATTGTAATCACAATTCAAGAATCATAAAAGTGGTTAATTTATGAAGATTATCTTGCAGAACAACACGTGTAAGTATCATAAACCACAGAGATTATTTTCTACAATAATTCAAAATCCAATGGGAAAAACCCATTGGCTTTTTGTGGCCTATAGAAATACATCATGCCTTCAGCTCTCTATTTGGCAATAAAATAAAGGTTGTTTAACATACAACACAGCCACCTGCTGACCTGTGATATCATATACTGAATGGATTTACACTCAAGTCTGTACCTTCCAAAATAAGATCAGACAAAATTGCATTTGGTAACCAGATCAAATTATACTTAGTCTTCTCTAAAGGCAAGCTGGCAGTCTGCAAATAGCATATGTCCTCATAGAACCAAAGAGGAAACAGGAGCATGTGCTCATGAGTACATCAGTGCTAAGCAATAAAGCATTTTTTCACCACACACCTACCCACATATAGTAGAAAAGAGAATACCATCATGAGACATGGATTTAGATTTGTTCTGCCACTGTCAGCTATCTAAATAAGTTTCAATACAAACACAGAAGCAAGTGACGGAGTAAAGGTTTATGTGAGGCAATCCGTTTTGAGCTATCACCTAGCAGAGTACTATGCCAGGTGAACTAGGTTCTGTGTGTCCCAGTGTAGTCTCACGTAGCCAAACCTATCTCCACAGAGCTGTATCAGCGCTGAAGAATGGTCTGGCTCCACACATTATCAATCTGGTAGAGGGGGAAAAAACGCTCTGGCTTGTTTGCTTTTCTTCAAAACAATCACAATCGTTTTTGGCCATGGCACTAAGATCAGGATGAATGGTGTTGGTATGTTTCTGCTGGTATCACCAATCTTTATGACATTCTGAATATCTGCAGTCAATAACAGATACTGGAGGATATTGGGTTCAGGGGTACTCCCAAATACATTTAGAGGGTTTTTGACTTATTAGTAAAACGGTCTCAACTATTTTATAACCCGTCATTTTGTACTATTATTACGACAGATAATGTTTTCAAAGCATGAAGACAAAACCTATTTTATTATTAACACATATCACAGCCTTCATTTAAACATTACATTATTTTGGAACTGTTTGCACTGACTAATTAACTTGCCCAGAGAGCCTGACATGAAGAGGGCAGAAAAGAATACCGGCAGCTTGTGAGAGGAGCCGGCGTGCAAGAAATGGTCACAGTATGCCAAAGAGTAACGATGAAGGTGCCGGTACAATGTTAACCGTGTGTTTAAAACTATGACCGTATATATTTCCCTCAAAACGTAATTGATAGTGCAGTTTGGATGTATTGGAACATAATTCTGTAGGAGACAGGGTTGTGAGGGTATAAATAGAAATAGTTTAGGAAATGGCAGGAAAAAAGGCTGTAGTTGAATAAAATAAATGTATATGGTGCTGGGCATTCTTGTTATTTAGTGTTAATATTGTCTAATATACTTTTTTATAGTCTGTCTGAATTTGACTCTACAACACCTTTCCTGGATTAATTTACAATTTACATATGATATATTCAGATGGACTGATGTGTCTGAACTAAAACTTGTCACCGTTTCCATGCTGACCAGACATTGAACAGATTGATTATATTTACCAACAAAACTGTCCCACATAAGTGGTCATTTTAAATCACAGCAATAACATTTTTGCAAATCTTTTTTAATATACTACAAGCGCAGTAGCTCGAATCATTTTTCGTCTTGACTGTAATATTCCCAGAAAGCATTTGCTGGATGGTGATGGTTCAACCTCAACAAATGTTTCTGATGTAACTTTTTCAAAACATTTTATTTTAGCAGCTTATTTCCTTCAGAATTGTTGTTGGCTCATTACATGAACACATTATGATTTCACCTCTCTCAACATCACACAGGTAGCAGCTGTGGAGGCTCTTATTTCCATGCTGTATTTACACAGGATTTCATTGCTGGTACGAGCTGTCACATCTGCTCAATGTCAGAATATTCACTTGGCTCGCTCTAACAAAAGCTGTCACATTCCGCAGCTACTATCAAAAGAAGCACACAATGAGATTTCGTTTTCTCTCTATGTGTAAAGATATCTCTACTATGCAGGAACAGCTCTGGACAGAACCTCCTCCATCTTGGAATCTTTGGCAGATCATTTTCAGCTTTTCTAGATGTTGATGAAATGCAACATAGAAACGTCTATGTGATGAATAAGGACAGACCTCATGGTCATTTGTATTTGTACTACTTATATTCTTCATATTGTACTTCTCATTTCTCCATGTGTCCATTCTTCTGAAACTATTGTTATTTCCTGCCTTTATGAAAATACTTTTCTCATGGTGAAGGCGTTATTGAGCCTTAACTAAAAGATGCATCCTTCATGTTCTGCATTTAGTCACCCTGTCACGTGCCACTCTGACTTCCCTCTCTAACTCCTCTCCTGTGATTTATTATGCTGGATATTAAGCTAATATCATGCATCGCCAGAGAAAAGTGTTTTGTGGCTCACAGGACCCCATTCAAGGTAATATTTGACCAGATGCACCCGACATAATTTGGCGCACAGCAGCCTCAACGTTTCTATGCAGGGGAAAATACAAGATGCCAGAATGAGTTAGCGTGGTCCTCAGAGTGTGGACTGATGTTTATTTTGTTGCTTTTTTCCACTCCTTGAAACGGTAACCGCCACGGACCCGAGAAATGAATGAGTGCACTCTCTGAACAATTGGTTACACTAATGGATCAATTTAGCTCAGAGGAGAAGTGAAAAGCAAGCCACAGCTGATACAGGTTTACCGCAAAAGTGCTGACAATTTCTGAAGTGATCACAGCACAAAAGGAAGACGCTTCTCTGTATCTCTGGAGTGGCTTTTAATGACTTGGGTTGAAGCCACTTGTGCATGTGTGGTAGTGATGGCTAGTGAAAACAACAGTATATATGCATCCCATCTTTGCTTTTATCCTGTTACTCTGTAATGCTCTCTTTTTTCATGCTATGCTGTGTCTGCTGTACTCAAGCTGTATTTTTTCAGGCTGACATTACTTTTCAAGTAGGGCTGCAACAACGAATCGATAAAATCGATAATAATCGATTATTAAAAGAGTTGGCAACTAATTTCATTATTGATTCGTTGTGTCGCACGATTATTACGCCACTCAATAATGCCGTGTTCACAGCAAACGCGATGAACGCGGCGTTAATCGTCATTCGCGCCGCCGGTCTCTCCGGGGACTATTTGTGTTCATTCGCGTGAATCACGCTGGACGCGCCGGAGAGGGGGCGCGGCTTATCGGCCTGAAAGCCGTTCAACTGTCCGCCATCAACCATGGAAAAAATCACCTCTATTTCTGCTCAGTACGTGTTGTGGAAGTCCCAGATATCACGGGGAACTAAACGCCGTCATGTCTGGGTTCATAACATAGTCCAGAGGAGCTCTGTGGATTTCATCGAGGTGTATTCACTGTGTCGAGCAAGCCACACGTCGGCTGTTTACCACAGCTGTATGAACACAAAATAAACTGATTTGGCTGTGATTTAACGGCAATAAACCGACAAAAATGGACTCCGAAATAACTACGTAATGATGCCGATTTGTACTTGTTTTCTCAATGGAGCTCGGATCGATCAGTGCTAGGCTATGCTAACATGGTAGCCGCTCCATCAACACTCACAATAACGTCATCTAGACGTAAATACGGCAGCGTCTATTCATTGTTTGCACTATATGGTTTACACACACACATTTATACACATAGTTTGGTCCGGTCTCTATTTATATGAGGGATCGTAGAGCTCTGGGTGAACACAGACGGCTACAGTATCAATTTCCTGATTCAACAACGGCGGGACTTCATTGATGACAGGAAAAACATCTCAACGCTGATAGGCTATCGTGCCACAGCGTCACGCGATTTTTTCGGTTGGAAATTAATGCTTTGTTTTTTTATCCGATTCATCGATTAATCAAAGAAATAATCGACAGATTCATAGATTATTAAAATAATCGTTAGTTGCAGCCCTATTTTCAAGCATTATTGTATGTACCGTAGGTCATAGATAAACTCAGAGGGAAGTCACCACTGAGGCACAAATTAGCAGAGACAGAAGTTAAGCCTTGTCTGTAAGGGCGTAGGTTTGCATATGGTCCATAGGGACTAGTCACGACCAAAGTTTGGGAAAGGATTGTCCCCACCAATATTTTGTTAATTTGAATTGCCTGTTAGAAAAAAATATTTTGCACAATATATTTGCAAACTCATTCGTATTATTATTAGTGCTGGGCAAGTCAACGCGTTATTATCGCGTCAACGCATTAATTAATTAACGCCGACAATTATTTATAGCGCGTTTCTTTTTATTTTGAAAGTCCGTTGCTTACTGGCAGCGGTGGAGGAATGGAGACTACTGGACATCGCTGCGGTAAAGTCAGCAGACACTCAGATCTCCGTGCTCAACTCAGCAGACACTTACATGTTAGTGACCTATATGCTGAAATTCACGGTAAACTCATTCAAACGGCACAGATCGGGAGCGAGCGAAGGACTTTGAAAGTTAGCGGAAAGATTAACGTGAGACAACATCCGGTTTCTTCAGACTAACATCCGGTTTTCAGAATAAGATGCCAACAAAGTATGAATTATATTCACATTAAGTATAAAACATGCTACCTGCATCTCGTGAGTTAAAGGGAAAATACACCTACATTGTGCGTAAAGTGTCTTTATTCTTTGATCGCTGGGTAACCTTCATCACCTCGGAGTTACAGAATTATATTGATCAACAGTAGAGCTGCATTCACATGCTCTGACATTGAAACATTTTATTCCTGTTGCACAGCAGTGGAACATGTTTCACATACAGTCAGCACACTGAGCACAGACAGTGCAAGAAATATAACTGCTACTGTGTAAAGGGAATACTGCTGTTAAAAAGCACCTTATTTGTTTAAAGTGTGCAAACCAAATGTTATTGTTCATATAGCAGTACTTTTCAAATAAAAGTGCGCAATACACTACTTTTGAATTCATTATTGAACTTTGCCATAACAATGCGATTAATCACAAAACGTCCATGCGATTAATCGAGATTACAAATGTTAATCGTTGCCCAGCACTACTACTAATTGCATAAATAAAGGAAGAAAACACTTTATTTATAGCCTATTAAGTGCTGCAGAATAGATTTTTTTTTTTTGTCTTTTTTGGCTGCACAACTGGGAAAAGTTTGTTATGTATATTTTGGATATAGAATATACTGTTACTGTATATTGGCATTTTAGCAGAACGTTTTCTATTCATTTATTTAATTATTTATTATTAATATTATTTATTTGGTGCAGAATACTGTTTTGTATACTGTTTTTATTACTGTTATTATGTTTAAATCAGTTCCAAGTTACACAAATGTTAATATATTTTAATAAAGTGTGCCTGTTCAACATAATATCAACTCATTTTTTTTTATACGGCCGGGGGGGGAGGGGGGGCTGGCAGTGTCCCTACCAATGCTGAGGCCAAACCTACGCCCTTGCTTGTCTGCACATTTTAGTCCAACGTGTGTTTCGTTTGGTGCATTTGACCGATTTGAGCTTGCTCTTGGGTCTCCATTCTGAGTGGCTAGCTTAGCTTGAACTTCTGTCTTCACAACATAGGCAACAAAACCACTTAGTTTAGTTTAGAAAAAGAGCATGGTTGACATTAACTTGACTGACTAGCAATTCATGTCAATACAGAGTGACTAACAAGTAATTTGCTTAAAGGAGATGTATCAAGAACCTTGATGCCTGATTTTATCCAATTGATGGATAAAAATGTCAAAGGCATAAAATGCACGTCAATCACAGCCCGGCTGGGAATAACGGAATGTCATGTTGACTGCCAGTCCATCATTATGCCAAGCACTCAATCATCACATTGTCTGTGCAGAGCTCATTCACCCCCATCTACATGCATGTATGCCATTCTTGTATTCATGGTTTGGTGGGAGTGATGGCTGCAGAGCAACAAGCTTCTGGGTTGTTTGCCTTCTGTCCACGTGAGGCTCTAACTCAGCGCTTTGTGCTGGAACAACAGAGCATAGTACTGTGCTGTAGGAATGTCAGTGATTTATGTAGCGCACAAATATAACGGAAGTCATCCAAAGGTCCACGTACGCCTCTGCACTCATTTGTCTGCGTTTGTGAGAACCTCTAAACTCTCAGAGAATAGATTTGCCCGTGAAACAAAGTCGGATTTAAAAAATGTACAAGGAAAGGAAAACAGAAAAGACAAAAGCTGACAGGTTCCATTTTTTATCTGTAGGTAATGAAGGATGTTTTTCTGCTTATTCCAACGTTATCACAGTTTTGGATGCCTCCACTGTCTGGTCTTGTGAGAGTGACTAAGTGAGCACAAGTGACCACATTTGACGGGCATTAGGAAGATCTCCAGCAGATCTGACACATCAACACAGATAATTATTTATGCAGCGTAACCAAACATGAGATATGAATACACGGACATCGGATGGAGTGCACTTTCAACAAAATGATTCTCTATATTTTAAGATATGTTCAGTATTACTGTCTAATATTAATATGTAATCTAATCTTACTATCTTTCATCTTAAAATTCTAAAAGGTTACCATTTAATTATACACACAACACCTGACCTATACTAATAGAGGTAGTGATCATCACCATCTCTCTCTCTGCCATGATAGTTCTGTATTTGGAGAATGAAAACGAGCCTCTTTTACCATCAGCAATGCCTCAGCTGTGGCTCATTTCCAAAACTATGACACACATGGAGATAAATCAGTACTCACAAAATAGTATTTGGTTAATCAGATTTATGTTATTTTCATCTCAAAATTGGAGGTTTTATGAACATTCCCGACTTGTATTATTATATTATACGAGTCATTTCACAAAATTCAGATTCAGTCCTATGACTGTTGGTCTTTTACTCCAACACTGTTACATGTATTGATATGTTTCGTCTATGGTGTCGATATGTAATATATGTTTTTATATATTCTGTGGATTTAGCCGAACGGTTACAAAAACCTGCTAATGACCCACTAGAGTACGACACAAGCACAGTAAAGGTTTTATGTAGATAACGACAGCTGCTGCCATTGTGTCCTGGAGCAAAGCATCAGAATACCAACAGATAATTACAGACTGTACAGGACAGCTGCTACGGCTCGATCCAAGTAATTTAATATACTCATCAGTCATTCATGATCCTGGTTGAAATTCTGAATTTTGAGTATCGACCACTCAAACAACTCTAAACAGGTGTCATTACCATTACCCTGTTTTTTTGACAATGTTATTCCTTATTGCGTAAGAGGTGTTGTAGATTACCAGTGGTGGAAGAAGTGTTTACAGGGCTCCAGAACTCTTTTTTTTCACCACGCCTTTTGGCACTGTAATCATACATTTTTTTATTACTATTCTTTTCAGTTCCCATTCACATTGGTAATTCTTATTATATGATGTAGTTAATGACAACTAACAGGATTAAAGGTGCAGATGAGGCTTATGAACCGAACAATACGTTTGAATAATACTAGTGCATTTGGAAAATGCAGAAGCTTAAATTGTGGGAAATATAATGTTTTCGGTGGACTGCGCTCACCTCTCAACCCGGAACAACAACAAAAAACATCTTAGGCTGCGGCACTGCACGTGTCTTCAGGGAGGCTAAGCTAAATTAGCTTAGCGGGGAAACAACAGCCCGAAAGGATTCAATTGTCCGGACAATAACCCCGCGCTGACGGGATGCTTCGTAATTAACGGATAATGCATATAGTCCAAATCAATGTAATTGACACATTGACAAGAACAAACTCACAAGAGCCAGTCACATATATTTATATGACAACAAAGCAACAAATCAATCCAGCAACACTGCAGTGCTAGGGCACGAGCAATTCATATTATTCATAAAAATGACACGATAGACAAATGAACACAGTAGAAACGCTACAGCAGATGTAAAAACGCAAAAGCAGTTGACTTACCACTGCTGCTGTTCACTTAAAGACAAAGTACATCCTGCTTTCTTTGTTAACAAAGAGTTTAAAGCCGCGGTTGTTCAGAACATCGGTGCGGTTCAGTTCCAGCCAGAGGTCCTCCTGCGAACGTGTTCGTTAAGTTGTAAATCCACTCATGTCTCACCAAAAGTTTTCAAAAGCACATAGCTTGTGCGTGTCGTGTCGTGTAGCTGCCTTGGTTAGCATAGCGTAGCTCCAAACAGCTCCAAACACCAAGAGCTTAGTTGCAAAATAAACGCATTCTTAACCAAAAAACGCTTCTCCGCCACTGTCAGCCAGAAATACTGTTCGTACAAATCCTTTTCCATGCTGGGTTAGGGCTGCTAGCTGTGGGGTTGACCAACCCTTTGATACGACGTCCAGCTTTTCTTGAAATGTCCTTCTCCAGAAATCCATTTCTCCTCTTTCAGCCATTGAGTGTTAAAAAAACAACGCTAGCTAAAAAAATAAATAAACTACACTAAGCAAAACCCTTAAATTGTTATCATTTCTTCCATATCTTTCAATTTGAACTCTTACTCCTCCAACTAAGCTCTGCTGGCTAGTTAAGTTTCGGTTCACAATAGTCACGTGCTCGCCCACTGACCAATCACAGTGCACACTGCACCCCACTGCAGCGCTGCACCTGAAAACTGAGCTGCGAGGTAATGCTGACATAGTTGTAGGCCAGCTAGAAGGCTCTGGCATGTCAAAGAATACGCCCAACATGTCAAACTAAAGATCTGATTGGTTGATAACTATGACAATCAACAATATCGTCCCCATTACTTGAACTGCAAAGGGATTCACTTGTGAGTCTGCAGGCCTGGGGCCTCTCTTCTTACATAGAGACACAGAGGTGAAATCTGATTGGATAAAAGCTCTACTTAAAACAAGCTGCACTGGAAGCAGAGCAACTGAGGAAGACAGTAGCTGTGCATTGAGGAAATAAGATAATGGGAATAATATTGTTATAAATTATAATACATGTAGTGTATTTAAGAAAAATTATTAAATTATAAAATAGCTATAACGTGATTCTGTTTAGGCCAGCAGAGAAGGCCTTGAAGGTGTGTGTGTGTATATGTGTGTGTGCATGCATCTGTGTGTGGGGGAAAACATCGTATGATGTAATCTAAACGTAGCTACATCACGTGAACTACACGTTGAAGATAGGCTGAACTACCAAAATGGAGTTTGCACGTGACCACCTCGCGAGACTACAAAATGGCGCGGGACTCTGGCATGGCGATATACAAAAGAGAGATCGCTATATACACGTGTCTGAGCCGTTAGCTCACCCTGAGCTACATGTAGCTTAACACTGTATGTGTGTGTGGGTTAGTAAAAGGAGAGAGAAAGCAAAACAAAACAAATAAATCCTCCAAAAACAAAATAAGATCCTCCCCGCCGTGGTGGAGTACAGAAGATTGTTCTCTCATCTTCAGAAACACAGCTGACGATCTTTGAGTCGCCCAGCCGCGGGTCTGGCCTTTGAACTGATGAGAAACAACTTCCGGCCTCACCAGCGGTGAACCATCTCAACACGATTTCAGTAGTATGAAATACACAGTAACTTCTATTAGGGGTGGGGGAAAAAATCGATATAGCATAGTATTGCGATATTTTGCGTGGCAATATTGTATCGATACACGGAAGCCAAGTATCGATCTTTTATTATGTAAACTATACACTTTTTGGTACTAGAAAAATAAAATCAATTGCTTTTTCAGTCCACTAGAGGGTGCTGAGTTGTTTTCTGGTGAGGTCAGCAGAGGTCCCGGGTCAGCGTGATTGGTAGGAAGTTGGTCAAAACAAAGATGAGACATCGGAGAAAGAAATCAGAAATGCGCCGTTCGTGTTTGAATCAGACGTCTGGAATTATTTGGATTTTATTTAACAAGGAAGGCCGTCGTGGCATTTTTTCACTGACACAGCCGTGCCCAAGCTCTATAGAGAAGTGAAGCTTAAAGTGGAGGAATCTTTGAGTACAGCAGTAAGAGTTGCATTAACTTGCGATGCATTGACGTCAAGCGCAGTGGATTCCTATGTGACTATAACAGCACATCATCTCACAGAGGACTGGCGACTGATGTCTCTCGTTCTCCAAACTAGAGCAGTACATGTAAGTCACAAACATGACAGACCTCCTGTAAAATGCAGCATAAGAATGGGGGATTGCCGACAAAAACCTGGTGGTCTTAACCAACAAGTCTTCTAACGTGGGCGTTGCCGTTTAGTTAGCGGGATTCCTGCATGTGAAGTGTTCCGCTCACATGCTCAATCTGGCCTCACAACGGGCGTTAAATCTGCCAACAGCAGCAGGCTCATGGGGAGAGTGCAGCGCATAACTGGCTCTCTGCCCTGAAGACTGAAAACTTTATCTTATTAGATAAAACATGTTGACACAGTTTTCCTTTGGGGACATGATTTGCGGTTGAAAAAAGTAATAAATCGCAATATATGTTATCGCAATACTCAGCATATCGCAGTATCGTGATAATATCGTATCGTGATAATATCGTATCGTGGGATCTCTGGCGATTCCCACCCCTAACTTCTATACGACATTAACGATCTCGGTCGTTAATCTCGGCGATTATTGATTTTAAAGCAACACCAACAAGATAAACACAATAACCTAACTCTTCCCAGACTCTTTGCCTTATTATGAGTTTATTTCGTCAGTCCTCCGATGGTGCAGCTCCGTGCGTTGCGCAATAAACTCTTTCCGTGGCAGAGAATTTCTTCGACTCGTAAACGGCATGAATCAACTTGAGGAGAAATAGAAGTTATCCTCTATATATATATATATATATATATATAGATATATATATATATATATATATATATATATCTATATATATATATATATATATATGTGGGTCAATGACATGACGTGTATATTTTTATGTCCGAGTCCACTGTTTCCTTTTAAAATAATTGTATCAATTCATGACATATCATTTCATTCTATAAAACCGATACATTTTCAGTACAATCAAATAATATATATTATTTTATGTTTTGGCACCTCAAAACCTGAAAATGTCAGGAGGTGCACCTGTCCTAGCAGATGAACGGACTAAGAAAACTATTAAAAAATGTATTTAAATGATAATAAATTCAAAAGAAAATACTATGGCATCATTTTACTTTTGAAACGATTCACATAAACCACATTTTTACAAATATAAATAGTTTTAAAATTTAAGTTAAAAAATACTTTAAAAAACTATTTAAAACATTATGAAAAGTTGTTTCACAACTTAGACTTGTTTCAGCACATTGTTCTGGACACAAAAATATGCATTACATCCATTTTTTAGATCATTTTAAAAATGACCTTTTTGGAAGCCTTATTTGCCAATGACCCACGTGTATATATATATATATATATGTATACATATATATGTGTATATGTATATATGTGTGTGTGTGTGTGTTTACTATTTCCTGGAAGAGCTCAGGATTTCTGATAAACAGTAGGCTACGTTGGAAAAAAGGGGTGAGCGTCATGTAGGTCCACATCCTGAAACAACACACTGCTGACATTTTCTTAGCTGCCTGTTCAAACTGAAGGTTTTCGGGCTGTGGCCTTTACAGTCATTGCTTTGCGGTCTCAGGCTGATAACAGTTAATTTCCTTCCAAATAGCACATTTATCTAACTTTTACTTTTATCAAACAACCCAACAAACATAAAATTACTCTTCTGTTTCTATGCAAGAACCTCGGTAGTGGAAGGCATTGATAAATCACAAGCAATCCATAATCTTAATTTTACTAAGATATCCAATCAACGGGACATGAGGGCATGCACATGAACCAGGCTGTTGCTAATTCAAGTGTTAATGTAGTGGTAGTTTGCATTGGCCCGGACTGAGCCTGGTGGAAAACAAAACAAATCTTCGCAATTGCATTCTGCTGGGGAGGGAATGGCTCTTAAATGCAAGATTAATTTGGGTGTTCATCTTCGCAGCACCAATCACTCAGTGTGGAAACATGGTGAAATTACAAGAGGAGAAAAGGTACATAAACCGCACCTCGTCAACACAAATCAATGACAATTAATTAAATGGGGAGATGGGGTAAACAGCATATTGAAACACCTTTAATGGCAGCCCACACAGATTTGGCCATCCGGGCTGATAGCTGTAAATAAAGAATCCAAAGCACCACAGTGAAGCCTCACCTCCAAGCAATGTGTGTTTTATTGTTTGCCATGATTTATAATTCTTATCTTGAGCCACGAGTCCAGGGTGTTGTGGCAGAAGGCAATAAAGTCAATAGGCTTATAAATTTAACTGAATTCTGAGTTTGCTCAGCATGGAGAGTAAACACTGCTTTCAGTTGCTTATCTATTGGATTTGATGGCATTGCAGTCTGTTTTAAAGGAAGAACAGTGGAACTTGCTTTGATGTCGGGTTTACATGAGAAATGTTGCAACACGACTTAGAAATGCTCCCAGTATTTAGTATGCCTCCCTAACAGCAGCACATTGCTACTAATGGATCACTGAATACATAAACGAGCTGAGTGTGAAGAAGATAGCATCTAATTACCCTGAAACAATTAAACTGACTACCACTGTCAACTGCTTGTTAGCAATTTCCAAAATGAATGAACTTGTAAAAGAGAAACATGTACTGTGCTGTAGGACTGCATGGGATAGCCATTCCAGGGTTTCTTTAAAGATAGACGGTAACATGAATCAACATCAGAGTTGGATCTTTTATCCTGCGGCCCATGGAATTACATCAACATTGGATGTTTCCGCTCTTAATTTAGTGACAATGCAGGAAATAGCGTACCAATATGCAGCAAGGTGGATGTCAATTAAAGTTGTCCTTTTTATCCATTTACTCTAACATTGAAGGAGGTATAGTAGAGAAAGAATGTAGAGTATCATCTGCCTGTTTGCTGCAACGTCATTCAATATTCACATTTCTGTTGTAAATCAGCGGGGATCAGAAGCTTTACTTTTGAAAGTCAACCAATCTTGGCCGTTAATGGTTCAGATATCGGTATTCACCTGAAGCCAAATCACCCCCGCAGATATACTGCTGTCATTCATTTTGTTTTATTTTATTACTTTATGGCATTGCAAATCTTTGTTATTTCCCATTTAAATGATTTGTCATAATAATTACCAGCTGAAAGATCATGATGATAATATTGATGGGCCTATTTTGCAAGAGTCCTCATTTCACTCTGAATAAGCTGGCTCTCTGCAACAGTTCCAAATCAGCGTTTCTCAATGGCTCCATTCACCAGGCTTGCTCTTATCGGAGTGGGGCTTGGAGTGGTCCCCGTGTGGTGCAGTGAAACCGTGGATAAGACGACTTGCTGCAGTTGATGATACAATTACACCAGGCCCCTCAGGAAGCTGCCCTGACGAAGCACTGGCATAACCTCGTTTGGAATTACTCTAGCTGAGTTTTATAATGAAGTCTGGGACTACACAATTAGCATATGGCATTTGATGATGTGATATTGTTTTGTCAGCTGCTGCTTAATTAATATTTCATAATGATCAGTGTACACTTAGCTTGGTGTTCAAAAGGGGGAGGAACACAGTGTTCTATAAGCTCTGAAAAATGGAAATTCTTAAAAGAAAAGAGGGAAAGAAAATGTGATATTGAGGTATTTACCCTCTGAGGATTAGCCATGGGGTGATCGTCTGGTTATGTCAGTGATGAATAATAAAGACAGCGCTTGGTCCCACTCAGATTCATGAATTGCACCTTTTGGAATCTCATTAGTCAGAACAACCACAGCAACATGTGATTAATTACCAGCTTCTAATTAAACTTGCAGTGTTGGAAGGCTTTAGATGATTTCATCTCAAGGAATATTTATCACATTTTCCATACTGGTGTTCAAATAATTCTCTCTCCATCTGCTTGCAGTAGGCACACACACATACAACACACACACACACACAACCAGCCAGAGGCAAATCGTTTTGTGATTTTTGGACTCTCTACTAGCTGAAGAGGAACATCAGAGTTTATGAGACATCTTCACATAATACGTCAATAACCTTACGGAAGCTGTGGGGCTGAAGGTTAGGGTCATAAATGTACCCAAATATACGTGCCATAAAAATGAGGTGACCCCCTTCAGGGCTCCTAAATGTGCCACTTTAAAGTGAAACACAGTGGAACAGAAGGCATCGGATTCTCAGCAGGCGTGTCCTTCACCTACCTCTGTGTTGACATTGCCGCTTTATTGGAGGCGATGGAGTGAATGCGGAGCGGTGCACGCTGCCATTTTATGATCTCACTTATTTTTATACTGTCTTCTGTGGTCTGCGAGCAAGGCCTTCAGCACTGTGTGGACACCTGGGTCCATTTCTGCACACATTCTGTCTGCTAGCAACGATATTACAAATACTACAGCTATTTCAGGGTCTATTTCTGAGATAAAGTGCTGAAACATATTCAATTGTCAATCTGTATCAGATAACGAGGAGAGTTAAAGGTGGGCTGCATGGTGTCATAAATACAGATTCAAATAAAAAAAGGTTTTTTACTGCGTCTGTGACAACAGTGACAGCAACAAACAATATCAGGAATACACAGATTAGAACCGGTGATGTATTAAAGGTTACCACCTGTGTGACGAGGAGCTAAGTGTCCCATACCACCTCAGATCATTACGTTAATCCAGCACATCATATCCTCACGCACAAACCTGATGTGACCCATTTCACTTTTCCAGCTCAGTGATCTCCTGAACCATGCATATTGACTTTAGTTGGCAGCTTGTTGCTGCGATACACTGCCAGGAAAGGGTGCGCACAGACAGTTATTAATTTAAGATGTTGAAGTTGGTTCAGACAGAATTCCATCGATACATGTAAGGTATAATTTGGCCCCGACTGAATGGCTCTCAGCTGTAAAGCAGCGGTCGCTTGAGTATGTGCAGCAGGTATGACAGCTAGTATTTTGGAAGTAAAAACAAGTGTCAGTGTAAACCCTGCTATATTTATTAATAATTCAAATGATGTGAAAAGTGCCACAATGCAGGGGGAGTACTGAACATACAGTCAGCCCTTCTTCTTTTTTTCTTAGAATATGAGAGCATGACAACAGGTTCAAATATGGATGTTGTCGGTTGACAAAGAGACGAATACCCTGAATTGTTCCTCATTCCTCAGGGATTTATTTGGACATTCTTAAGATGACATGTCATCTTAGCCAGTGGCTCAACTTCATCAAATGGCTTTACTGTTGTTCAACTGAAGATATTCTCAAATTTCTTTCTGAATTAAGTTTTTTTTACCTTGTCCCAGATATGATGTTCTATAGCTCAAATCACTGCAAGGTGCAATATACGCTAACCGTTCAAACAACGGCAAGAGAGCTGACAGCGCTAACAGTGTTTACCTGAGAGTGGGGGCTGCGCTACCGCGGCAACGCTGACGTTCAGGACGGCTTTATTAGCTGTAACCGGCGTATGATGGCAGAGCGGTGACCGTGAGCTAACCAGACGGGCGCGCTCACATGCACTAGAACTATGCGAGGACGACCCGGCTATGTCATCAAAGCAAGGAGAAGCTCTGATAACAACACCCACAGAGGAAGAGACACTTAATTCTCTGCTCAGGTCGACTTTACTCCACTATATCTTTACATCGCTGCTATCTTAATGTTCAGAATGTTAAATACAGCTCCTTTCAAGAAAGTTGAATGCTTTTGAAAATTAACTATTTATCTTTATTGACAGCTCAGAGAAATCAACACTTCCTGTGTAATTTTCAGATTTGGGCCTTTGTTTATTGTGTTCTTGTTTTAAGATTTGAAAGCAAAGTCGTTTCCAGAATGGCTGTGTTTTTTGTGAATGTTTATCCAGTGAGCTCTGGAGGAGAGCTGACTCACATCAGGATGCTCCTGACAGGTTCAAATTTGAAAAATGCACTAAGGTAATTTGGCAACTAGTTTTCTTTCTGCTCTGAGATGGCCTTGAACCTGACACCTAATGTATAAACCACAAAATGCCCTTTATTTTTTTTAGGTTTTACTTGTTTTGGAGATTCTTCACATATCATAGTAAAAAACCTCAAATAACCCTGTACAACCACAGTATAATCTGTAACAGTCTCTCCCTATTTCCCATCTCCATTCATGACAAATGCAGGGATGAATAAAATAATATTGAGCAAAATGCTTTACATATAGCCTGCGAGAAAACAGGGCGTCCCAATTTGTCCATTAAAACACCAGTGCACTGTGGGATAATCTAAAACAGAAGAGTCCATTCTCAAACAATGTCAATTATGAAGTAGAACCAAATGGATTATGGCAAGCCCTTTAAACATTTAATGAATAGCGGTAAGAGCAACTGTAGATATAAACAGTTGCTTTTTGACCAGTTAGAATTGCAAGCCAATACTTTTATTAGATTATAATTAAGATATCCATAATTCATTTATCACTAGTCAAAATGTTAATTCTTAATATCAATGGTTCATTTCTTACTAGTGGAAATGTTTATTGTAGATATCTGTGATTTGATTACAATTAGTCAACTGTCACCATTGACTTTTATTCAAATTACAGATGCATTTCAGCGCATAATAATTCCAAACTGATTGAAGTAAATATGTACATACATATCCAAAATGATGATGATAGTTTGGAGGATATATCCGAAAATGCGATCAGTAATTCTCGCTATGTGGACATTGGAGCCATGTATGGAGCGTAGTTCATTCTGACTGTGTTTGACTTCTTCCACTCTGAAACTCATTTATGGCTCCAGGGTTGCCAACGGAAAATAGTAGCCATTTTCATCGAGCATCAGCACATGTTGAGTATTGATGAGATAGACATGGACTATTTAGAAGTTAACGATTGTTGATATCTGCCATTGGAAATTTAATTTCCACTAGTCGAAATCCTTTTTTTTTACATTTGGAAATGTAATTGTACATATCTTTAAACGATATTCTTACTAGTCAAAAAGGAACAACTGATATATTTTAATAAATTTGAGATATCTGTAAATCAGTTTTGATGAGTCAAAATGTAATTTTTACATTAAAAGATTTATTTGTAACATGTTTAATTCCTAAATTGACATTTTATTCGTCACAATATTAAAAGGGGTTGCTGTTGTTGTATTGGATCATAGCAGTTTAACTGGAACTAGTGGTGAGCGTCCCTCATGTTCACAATAGCCTTTATTTGAGGCATCAATGGCAAACTAAGTTTTAAAATCCATCAGTGATGCATCCTGTGAGATAACCGAGAACAGAGTTCCTTCTCTCCATCAGAACATTTATAACTCTCTCTGCTCCCTCACCAGGTGCCGAGTACCACACAAACATTGTGTAAATGTCCTGTCATGTCTGAATGAAGCTATGAGGAACAATAAAAGACACCCACTCTGCCTGTCTGCATGACAAAAAGCATCACTTTAACAGCAATGCAACGTATCCTCATACAACGGTTTGTATGAAAAGTTATTTTGTTATGTTTCAGGCTTCTTCAAAAGTCCAGCAACAGGAGCAATCAGTGGGCCCTCGCAAGCCCCTGCAGTGTTTCTGCCACAAAACTATTGCTTAAGTTTAGGAAAATATTGGGCTTGGGTTTAAATAACTACAGATAGTGAGAAAGTGCATGACACATTACTCAATGTTGACTTCTGATTTGAGTTGTCACTGGGTGTAACTGATTATGATTCTGTGGACTACATACAAATAGATTTTCTGAGTTATATAAAAAATATAGTTTGTTACTTTTTGTAGATATAGCTTTGAACAATGTATGAGAACAGCCTGAGCAATGTTACATATGTGTCTGAAAAGGGCTCATATCAACATCAATATCTAACAAATTACAGCCATAAATAAACACCTAAAACATCAAGGATGCAGCCCTACAGTAATTGAAAAGTTAAAAAAAATACCTAACATTTAGCAACATAGAACAGTCTCTCTTTTTCCTCTCAGCTTGGGGACAAAATATGTTCTGACCTCAACATGACATGAACCAAGCTCCTCTAATGTAAGTGTTAATGGGCTTCACACACACACACACACACACACACACACACACACACACACAGGTGAAGTGCTGCAGAGTGCTAATGAAATGCACAGCACAGGCCAGACTACTCAGCTCAGGGTCCTGCTGGCTGGGAGGGAAAGGGGGAAGTCTTGCTTCCTTACACAATAATTCATTCCCGTTCACCACGGCTCCGGAGTGAGGAGCCCCGGCAATAGGGGAGGCATAAATCCAGGCTGAAATCTCTCAGATTGCATCCGAATAGCCCTTTAAACAACCTGCACGGCTGTCAACTTGACTCCATCAGAACAATCTATCGTCTAACGCGTGCCATGTGAGCCTCCTTTGCAATCAAAGATAACAACGACGGCAGGTAAATGGACTGCATTCCAAAAGCGCTTTTCTAGTCTTAGCGCCCTCTCAAAGAGCTTTACAACACGAGCCAGCATTCATCCATTCACACACATTCATACTCTGGATGCAGAGGCTACCTTACAAGATGCCACCAGCTCATCAGGAGCAATAGACATTCACAGGCACACTCTTGACAGGTGTAGTATCTTGTCAAAGAACACTTGGACAGGTAGACAGCAGGTAGACATTCTGATTAGTGAATGACCGCTCAAACTCCTGAGCCACAGCCACGCCTCCTCGCAAATGTTTTGAGAGGCTCTTTCCTCCCTTGCTTTAGCACCAATCAACGTAGTATACGAGGAAATCAATTATTACACACACACACACACACACACACAAATTCTGACTCATTTGGTTGTCATCTCTCAGTGAAAGATTTGTCAAGGTCACAACTAAAGAGAAAGTGAGTGGGCGTTTCTCATGTAGGCAACAGTGAAGCAGAGCAGATGACAAAGTCTGTTAATGTTCTGCATATCATCATCTTCTTGAAACGTGGTCACGGCTGCCTCCCGGGCTCGCTGACTCTCAGCCTCAAGAGTCTTTTTATGCGCCGCACACTTGGAGAGTCTGGAGCGTTTGCTGTTTCTGTGAACTTCCCAAATATCGCAACACCTCAAAGTGTTTTCTTTCATGTGATGTCAGCCGGAGCACATAACACGATTTTGGCATTCTCCAGGAGGCGTTTGCTGACTTAACAGCAAATGGCATTAAAGTGCAGTGTTTGAGAATATCTTGTATTGCAGTTTAAGAGGCACTAATTGAAATTTGAAAGCTGGCGATAAACTGAATTGGATATCTCAAACCTATTAAAGGAAGGTAAATTGCAAGCGGGCAGTTTTTCTGCAAAGAACTCCAAACATCCCAATCATTGATGCCAGTATAAACTGAACGTACTAGTGCTGTGGCAGCTTGGCTGTTTTGTCATTATGCCCACATATTTCAGTGGCTCTAATAGGTCCGGTGTCGGTGTGCTGAAACTGATGTGTCCACGAGAAGTGCAGAGCCAATAAGAACTTTGTTGTCGGGATTACAAATGCAGTTGTGATCTTCCTGAACCAGAGCCAGAATATAGCTACATCCTTGAAAATACTCTAACCACACAATCAGTGGGACCATTCCGATCTACTTGGCTCGGTTTGTTAGAAACTTCACCACGAGACGGTGCGAGACCCAAGATGGCGGCCCCCAGCTGCTAGACTACTATCGAAACAAACTTTCTCATCGGACTTAAAACCCTTTCTTTTCCCCTTCACCCATTATCTATTTTCACTCAAAACTGGACTACAATATCAATCGAACTGGACCATCTGGAAGAATACATTGACGAGTGTTTCGACCGAATCTACATCATGGATAAGGACAATACCGGCGACACCGAAAAAACACCCACTCCATACAGCAAAAGAGCCCGTCCCGATTCACACTCAGGTACAACTCCATCCACTTCACCAAAACCACCATGCTGCTCCGAGGTAAGCGACATACTCATGTCCATTGAAAATAAACTTTCCGGCTTTGACTCCAGACTCTCGCTCATCGAAGTCCTACACCGGGAATTTCAGGCTCTGTGCCACAACCTGGAGTTCAGTCAGAACCAAATCCACACACTCACTCAGGACAACAAGTCACTTCATCATTCTGTCAAAACGATAACCACCCAGCTCACCTCTGTTACTGCCGACAACAAAGCTATGAAAGAAACCATCCTGGATTTACAATCACGCAGTATGAGAGACAATCTAGTTTTCACCGGCATTACCGAACAAACTACAGAAGACTCCGAAAAAGAAATCAAAGAATTCATGTCCAAACAACTCAAACTACCTGCAGAGACCGTTAACAACATCACATTCCATCGCGTACACCGTCTGGGACCGAGGAACAACAATAACCGACCACGGCCAATCATCGCTAAATTTGAACACTACAAACAAAAAGAACAGGTCAGACAACAAGGCAGGCAGCAAAAAGGAACGCAGTATGGACTTAATGATCAATATCCAAAAGAAATCATGCAACGACGCAAAGTTCTGTTTCCAATCCGTAAACACATGATGAAAGAAGGAAAGAAAGCAATAATATCACTGGACAAACTATACATAGATGGACAATTGTACCGTGATAAGGACGTAACCCCCTGGCTCTTCTAGACCCCCGCACTCTCTCTCTCTCTCTCACTCTCTCTCTCTCTCTCTCTCTCTCTCTCTCTCTCTCCTGCCCCTACAGCTCCGCATACACACACACCCACACATGAAAAAAAACCCTCTGTAGTCTAGGTATGCCCCTTCTCTTTTCTCCGCATTGCATTGTTTCGATTATTATACTGTATAGTATTGCACCTACGTCTCACTGTGCCAGACAGTATGAACCCTATCTGGCCCACACACTCCTTTGTATTTTTGTTTTGTGTATTGTTTTACTTACTTTGTTGTGTTCATGTTCCTATATGTGTTTGTTTCTCCCTGACTCAGTGTCTGCAGGTCCTGCTGTGTCATTTACACACTTACTCTCTCACACACACATCCACACACACAAACACACACACACATATTTATCAACATTGATGTTCAGTCTATATTAACCCAATCAATATGTCATCTATCAAATTCTTAACGTGGAATATTCGTGGAATTGGATCTCAGGCAAATAAAATAAAAGTTCTGAATCATCTGGCTAAACTGCAAGCAGATATATGCTTACTACAAGAAACACACCTCTCAGAATCAGACCACAACACATTTAAATCATCACAATTCACTCACTCATTCTCGGCTCATTACAACACAAAACAAAGAGGGGTATGTATTTTAATTAACAAAAAAGTTTCATTTGTCCATAACTCCACCATCACCGATCCTGAAGGTCGTTTTATCATTATAAACATATCCATCAACAATAGTCCAGTCACAATCTGTAATGTTTATGGTCCAAACACTGATGACCCATCCTTTTTTCATAATTTTTTTTCATCCTTTTTAAACATTTGCAACTGCCCAGTCATAATAGGTGGCGATTTCAACACAGTTATCGACCCATCAGTAGACAGATCTAATATTATAAATAATAAGCTTACCTGGCAATCCACAGAAACAATAAAACAGTTCATGAGCGATTTTGGTCTTGGCGATTACAGCATCCAAACTCAAGAGAATACTCATTCTTCTCACCAGTTCACCACTCATACTCACGCATTGACTTCTTTCTCAATTGCAATTCAATTATATCTAATATTTCAGACTCGAAGATCTATCCTATCATTATCAGCGACCATGCTCCCGTAACATTTATATGGAACAGAATTACCGTACATAAACCTATCACTAGATGGCGCTTCAATACATCTCTTCTCAAAGACCCTCAGTTTGACAATCTCATTAAAAAAGAGTGGGCGTCATTAGAAATAAATGATTCCCCAGAGTCATCACCAACCCTTCTGTGGGAAACATGGAAAGCAGTTTTAAGAGGAATAATCATCTCATTCTCCGTTTACAAAAAAAGAAAGAAAAACAACAAGAAGCTGAACTGGAACAACAAATCAACCTACTCAAAATCATTAATGCACGTAACTCAACAGCAGAAACCCAGAACGAATTAAGAAAGTACAAATTACAAATAGACAAAATTATAAATCATAAAACTCAATTCCTTATACACAGACTTAGACAAGAACATTTTCACCATAGCAATAAATCCGGTAAATATTTGGCAAATCAAATTAAACGAAATAAAGAAAAAACAACAATCTCAATCATCAAGGACTCAGCAGGGAAGCCCAGAAATTCACCTGATGAAATAAAATAAAATCTTCAGAAATTTTTATGCCAATCTATATTCATCTAAAAAGAACCCAAATCAAGAAGATATCAACTCATTTCTCAACAGCATTGATTTACCACAGCTTAACAAATAACAAACCAACACACTTGATTCACCATTAACACAGGATGAATCTTTTTCTGCCCTCAATCTTATGCCCAATAACAAAGCACCAGGTCCCGATGGCTTCCCTGCTGAGTTCTATAAACCTTTCTGGTTCATTCTAGCTCCACTCTTTAACAAAATGATAATTGAAATAAAACAAAATTTGCAATTTCCAGCTAACATGAACACAGCCAGTAAATCACTCCTCCTCAAACCAAATAAAGATCCAACTCTTCCTTCTAGTTACCGTCCCATTTCTCTCCTCAATGTAGATATTAAAATCATCACTAAGGCACTAACTCACAGATTAGAAAAAGTCACTCCATCCATAATTCATCCAGATCAAACCGGCTTTATTAAAGGTAGACATTCATCCACTAACACACGCGCAGACTTTAATTTAATCAATTACTCATCATTACAACAAGCCGGTACCATCATAGCCTCCTTAGATGCAGAAAAAGCCTTCGACAGAGTAAACTGGACATTTCTCACAAGCACATTACCAAGATTTGGCTTTGGGGAATCATTTATTAACAGGGTTAAAATTCTGTACACCTCACCTACAGCTACTGTCATCAGCAATGGACAAACCTCACAAAGCTTCACACTGCACAGGGGGACTAGGCAAGGATGCCCACTCTCTCCCTCACTTTTCACCATTTTCATTGAACCGTTAGCTGCCACCATTAGTCAGAACATCTACATAAAAGGAATTCAAACACTCAACACCCATCACAAGATCAGTCTCTATGCAGATGATATATTGCTCTTCCTACAAAACCCCTACTCATCACTACAAGAAACTATTAAAGTCATTGAATCATTCTCTAATATCTCTGACTATTCCATTAACTGGAGTAAATCATCCATCCTTCCATTAGATAGTAACAGTTGGGATGGGGCAGCCCATACACCACCTATCCCTTTTTGCACAGGTGCCATCACGTATTTAGGGATAAATATTTCCCCCAGGCTGTCAGAGTTGTTCACACTCAACTTCACTCCACTACTTAAAACAATAAACGACGACCTCCTCTGCTGGATGAAACTACCACTATCACTCATGGGCAGAATAGCTACAGTTAAAATGACAATACTTCCTAAAATAAATTACCTATTCACAATGATACCATCTCAACCCACCCACTCCTGGTTCAAATCTCTTGACTCAATCATTACTCAATTCTACTGGAGACACCAAGAATTAAACGGGCCACTTTACAAAAATCAACAACACAAGAAGGACTTGAAACTCCACATTTTTTTCACTACTCTCTAGCAAATCAACTTCAATACATTCTTAAATGGATCCAACCCAATCAATCAGACAACGCATGGTTAGATATAGAACAGACAGTTTGTAAGGACATTCAGATTTCTGACTTACCATTTTTCAGCCAATCTATCAAACGCCATCCTTGTTTCAAAACACCAACAATAGCAGAAACTCTGACAGCCTGGTGAAATTCCACAAAATTACTAACATCACTTTTGCACCTTCAAATTTGACTCCCATATGGAACAATCCTGACTTTCTAAGTCACAAGACACCTCTAAATCTCCACACATGGTCCGCTAAAGGCATCACTCATCTGAAACACATCTTCAATAATAACACCATGGTTTCATTCCCCCACCTGGTTCAGAAGTACGGCATCAGGAGCAATCCATTTTTGGAATATCTGCAACTCAAATCATCCGTCCAATCCAAAATTAACACTAGGGCCACTAACCTAGAACTACCCCCCTCAACTTCAGAATTAATTCATATCCCCTCATCAAAAAAGTTAATCTCAACAATATGTAGAGTAATATCACAGTCTGACAAAACATCATCCATACCATCAGGACAATGGGAATCAGACCTGTCCATCACTCCTGATGCTGACTTCTGGAACCAAATTTGCAATAATATTGACTTCATGACTAAAAATGCCAATTTACAACTAATACAATACAAAATACTACACAGAATTCATTACACTGGGCAAAAAATGTTTAAAATGGGATTCACGTCAGACATCTGTCCACATTGCACTCAAAATACCCCAGATAGCGATGCTCACACCACCTGGCACTGCACACCAGTTAATCACTTTTGGAAGGAAATAAGTGAGTCACTGTCTGTCTTCCTGGGCTGCCTCGTCCCACTGTCCCCTTCACTGTGCTTACTAGGAGACATCTCAACAATAGATCTGAGCAAAACAAACCGCAGATTACTCCTCGTGGCCCTAACTATCGCCAAGAAAACTATCCTCATTAACTGGAAATCAAGGAATAACACACACATCACACACTGGAGAAATGTAATGATAGAATATATTTCAATGGAAAATCTAACCTCCTCCATCATATACAATACAACAGAACACCACTCCATCTGGTCATCCATCACTACGTTTTTACAAGAGGTGACACCACCTATCTTATTAATATAACATTTGTATAAGTGTATATATATTTTTATGTATTTAGTATTATTATTATTGATTTTTGGGTCGTGGTATGCTGCCAGTGGTCGGGGCGATACTGCCCCTGACTTTGTTTACGTTAAACGCCTTTTCTTTTTCCGGACGTTATTATTTTATAATTTATGTAATTTGCCTTTATTTATGTACTTCCCTGTTTGTTTTCCCATCTCAAAAGGCTCAAGGACACACACACACCGTTCTCCCATACACTGACTATATGATGTTTGCTGGCTTGTATCCCACTGTTCTTGTCGTCTTCTTGTTGTTATGTCTATGTTATGTATGTATGTCTCTTGTCTTGCAATAAATAAAAGAAAAGAAAAAAAAAGAAACCACCAACATTATTAATAATTTATCAAATCAAACAGCTTAGTGAGAGATGGGGTATGCATTTCTTTATGCTTCTCAAGGGCAGCATATCAAAAAAGGTTAAAGTCTCCGGATAAACTGTAGTTTTTGATTTAGAGTAACTACATTTTTAATAAAATAAGTATATATTTTATGTAACTCAAGTTCTGTATGAAACGTTAAACATTAAATGTTTAAATAAGTCAACATTGATTCTTGCTTTCACATTGGACACTAACAGGTGTCTCCTGGGTGTCCTGTTTGTCTGACTCCTATGTGGACAGACCAGGCTGGTAGTTGATAGCCTATTCATATAATTAGAATGAATTAGAAATAATGTAACATAAAATGTTACTTAATATTTACCCCCCAAAACAAAGTATCGTGCATATTGAAACTAGACAGACTCAACCATCAGAAGAGCATCAAAATGTACACCTAAACATGTGAAATAGTCAAACATCCAAGCACACCCACATACAGTCTCTGTGACACACACTTGCATTTTACAGCAAATGGAGCACGTCCATGTAGCCATTAGGGGAAAGCAGCCAGGTATGCTTCTGCCTTCTTACAGTACTTGAACAGCTGTGTGTCAACTGCGGCTGTGTGCTTCATGGCACACGATACCCAAATGCCATATGGCACAGTTTCAGCCCCCACCTTAGTGCCCATTTAATAGGAATACATTAAACTCATTTGTCTGTCCCTTTGGTGTGGTCCAAAAAAAAAAAGGAAAGTATACATTCTTAAACAGAAAATTAATGATGGGGAAACTTGAGGCTCATTTTTCCTGTTGAGTGGAGAATCTTTGCTGCTGCTAATTTATGATGCAATACTTTCTAATGGGGTGACCTCGCCATTCTTTCAGGTTACTTTGCTCTTGTACAGATTGTTGGTAATTGATAAGCATGCAGAAGGTTGTAGTTATGATTTGTATCTGCATGAAGTGTGTGAAATGATAAGTGGGGAAAATTATGGCTTGTATTTTGCAAATCTTTGTGAAACAAATTGGTTTTTGCTTGTTCCCAGCTCCATATGATCAGGGACTTTTCTAAGAGGTTCACATAATCATTACAGTCCAGCAATCAATGAATTGCACACAGGACTGACCACACAGAGATTTTTATCTCGAAAGGTCAAAGCTAATATCAGTATAACAGCAACATATGCTCTTAGCCGGGCACTCTCCTCTTTCACCAAGAAGTCTATTCTATTTTCATCTCATTGTCCTTTATTTGAGTACTCAAAGAAAGTAAGCTATAAGTGCATTGCAATAAATAGACCCAAAAAGGAGCTAGGCAGTTGAAAAGAGCAATGGTAGCCAAATAGGACAATGAGGGTTGTTGATGATCAATGTGAAGAAAAAGTCTGGAATAGAAATCAAATTCTTGCCAATGCTGTTGGCTCCAGGATGCTCCATTATGCACAGTTAGCTTTATTCTGGGGGAGCACAGTGCTTTTGTAGGTTGCATTGGGATATTATGTTTCATTAGTTCTTTTGTTTAATCTAGATGGCCTTTGAACACATCAAAGTAGCTTTATTCCAGCATGATACATGTCAACCTGAATAAACCATGAATAGCCAACGTTGCAGAAAATCGTATCCGCACATGTTCCATTTAAGGTTTTGTTTTAATGATCAATCCAATGTTTTATAGCAGAAATATGCCCGCTGATGACGGCGGGGCTTGCTGGTTATTTCTTTCTCTCTCTCTCTCACCTTGGGTAGATTTTCCGATAGCTTTGACAGAGCAAATAGGATCTCTCCTCACACTCTCAATTGTATCTGCCAGACAAGGACATATTGATCTATGTTTGCTTCTAAATCTAAGTTGCACAAGAAAGGTATTACAGTTGAATCTATTCAGCTGCCATACAACATGGTGCACAGTGGGTACCTTCAAAAGCACGGTTATGGTTATTTTGGGTGAACTGTTTGCCATTGTTGGGGGTGGAGGGCACTGTCACTTTTCTGTCACTTTGAAATTTTGATGTGGCAAAAGAATAAAATAAAATAAAAAAGTGAAACTGTCAAAAAGGCAATTTAAAAAAAGCCACCCTATTTCCTTCCGCTGCTCACACTGCATCGACATTACCTGAGGGTAGTGGTTAAAGCTGTGCTCATGACAGCTTGTGGATAAAGCAGCTCTGGGTGTCTTTATTGCTGTGCTCCCTGTGTGTTATTTAGCAGCAGCTGGCCTATTGGCCCTCTAAAGAGCGCCTCCCTCTGGCGCGTTCAGGTTCAATAGAGCCGTCTGCACCATGCTTCCATCGTTCGTCTCCCAAGGTCAGAGGGCCCTCAGACACTCACCGTGTGATTAGCCAGAATATCACACACAGTGTTATCCAGGGCAGACAGAGGACTTGCCATCAACAGGCGAGGGATGTGTGACCAGTCTGGATGCTGTCCCTTCAAACCTGCGTTACTTAAACCCAGATACGTGAACATCATTTCTCATGACATTATCTCATGATAATGCACCTTTGACAAAATGGATTGCTGTTCATTATGATGGATTACACAACTCAAGCAAGATAATTAAGTTTTTATATTCAATTTTTTTAATAAATGCACAGAATTATTATAGTTTTTTAATTTCACATTTGCATTTTTATTTGTTCTTTCTTAAAAAAGTGATTAGTTTAATAATTGCTTCGGACTGTTTTGCAGAGATGTTAAATATGAACATTTTGTATGGACAATGAATATTTTGCAGGTATTCTTTTATTCAATATAAAAACACATCTTAATATTGATAAAACAGAATGGAAATTAGTTGTACATTAGTATTAGCAATTTTATTCCAATAAAAAAGTACAATGGATCAGAAAGAGAATGACGATGGAGCTCTTTAGTTTTAGTTCAGGTATAAAGCGGAAACATGTCATTTTTTGCTTTACTTATTTTTATTATGGGACACTCTTTAGTGCAATGCATTCCTTGCTCTGGTGATATCACCTGGCCCAGGGGTCGGCAATCTTTACTATCCAAAGAGCCATTTTGCCCTATTTTCCACCAAATAAAATTTGTCTGGAGCCGCAAAAGCTATTTGATGTCAAATTTCTCCCCACATATCAAGCATTCAGGCCAGCATCGTTGGCAGTGAAAGCAAATGAATACGTCCACGCAGAATTAAACTCTATTTTCCTCCGTGACTTTTCTTCTTTTGGATTTATCCATCGATAGTTTACCGAGGGCTGAGGTCTGCAAATCATGATCAGCCAACTACAAGGAAAGGCGTAATACAACATAAGATGCAAGTGGCGGATCGCGTAGCGCGGCCGTTTTAGAATATTTGACTATTTTGCTTGACAGGGTTCGAATCCAGGTTGATGCGATCTTTCCATAAATATATTTTCTTTAATGTATTTCTTCATACGTGGCTGTGATGTAGTGCTCACTTACACAATTGTAATCCCCGCAATATATATGAGATGTGGTTTTTAGATCTCCAGCAATATGTTTGTGAATGTGTGACGAATCTGGCAACAGAGGCAGAAAACAGCTGCTGCTGTTACGCGAACACAACACACGCACGGAAGGAAACCAGTAGGTTTGAAAACCAGTAGGACGTAACACCAGCACCCACTGCATGCCCAGTGTACGTGAATAGTCACGTGATATTTGTTTTCAGGCGTTTTAGTCTGGATCTCGAAAACAATGCTGAAACGCCGTGTGGACGGAGATAGTTTTTGTTTGTTAAAACTCGTATTAAACGTATTAGTATGGATGTAGCCTCAGGGAGCCGCAGCAGAAGGGCCGAAGAGCCGCATGCGGCTCCGGAGCCGCGGGTCGCCGACCCCTGACCTGGCCTCTCCCAGAGATCATTTGTCTTCTTATTTTTTCTGTACATTTTTGTTTAACCTATCTTGCCCAATTTCGGTTTTATATCTTTCCATGCCATCTGATTCCCAAGAATGTACTGGGACTTAACTAAACACTGAAACTCACCTGGAAATATGCCAGCATCCGTACATCTACTCAAACACTCAGGGACCAGATAATAGAATCCCCTGTTCATTAAACCAAAAGAGGTCCTTGAGCATGCAGCCATAACTGGAGACTCACAATGTTCTGCAGTTTGCTGCAGCAGACGGCAAGATGAGCCGTGGACAGACACAGAGTTGAACACACTCACACATTCACTCACACAGCGACACACTTAGTCCTGCGCACACAGGACTTATCTTCTGGTGGAAGGCATTGACATGTTTTATTTTCTACTAATATCATATAATATTCCACTACATTGTATGTACAGCAACTATATTTTTGTCTTGCGCTCACTGTAAGCTTATTTTAACAACAGGTATCATTATATTAGTATTATATTATTATCTTATTGTATCATTATAATATTTGAATTCAAACTGGAAAGTACAGCAACAATACAGCACAGACAACATTCCTTCACTTAATATATGTTTAGCAAAAAAAGTTCTGCAAAGTGCATCTCAGTTCATAACACAAACAAAATACTTGGTTCATTACTATATTAGAACATCTCATGAAACCAGTGCAGAAAGCTGAACTAATTGCATGGCCCAAAATATGTAGCAGACCACTATGAAAGCCCTCAGTACTTCACTCAGCCAGCCTGTCCTTGCTGGTTCCCCTTGTATTTTGTCATTGTTACGTACTGTATTACGGAGCTTCCACCCAATCAACCTGGGAAGCTACATTGTAAGTCTGGACAACACTGCAGCCTTCTATGTTGGGCCTCCAGGACAATCACTGATACACCATATATCCTGACTGTAACTGCTGCCACATGAAGCAGGGACAAAAAAAAAAAGACAGGACCAGGACAGGCCCCAGAAATCAAGCCTTGGGGATGGATCCTGGCTTGCAGGAATCACATGGCCATGGGAATTGCTTGTTTATGATTGGATGACAGAACTCTACAACAGGATGCTTCAGGTCAATGGTAAAAAACTGACCTATTTTTTAGGCCTCTGCTCAAAAATTGCATACCCATACTAAAAAGAGTATATCTCTGCAACCACAAGGTCTATTTCAATAATGTTGGTGTTATAATAAAGGTAACACTTGTGAGATTTGTTCAGATGTGTAAATATCAGTATATATTTTACTGGTTAAGAGTAAACGAAGATGGGACACAGCACAAATTGAAAAGTTTCAGGTTTGCCTAAAAAAAAAAGCACTTACAGGATTATTATTTATTGTTAATGATGCAGCTGCAGGTCTAAACCTTTCCCGAATCATAGCACAATATGTGAACAGTCTCTCTGCAAAGTTTGACTTTGATAAAGTGAAGCACCATGTGTGCCATTTGAATTTTCTCATGTACCAAACTATATATTTCACTTGTATATCACTAATGGTGTTCAATACATCCAAATACAGCAGTTTGGGCTTTATTTTGAAAGCCAGAAGCCTTTCTGAGTCTCTCTGTGTCTCTCTGCTTACTGGAGTTTTTCTCGATGTCAGCCCCCTGTAAGTACGCAGGGCTCTAAATCAGCAACCCATTGGTTGATATCAGTGATTGACACCGCATTTGAAGCGTTAGAGCCAATAGAATTTAGCTATACAGACCAAAATGAGATTGACAGCACAGTTTGCCAATCACAATCAGCATGGTGCCGTCCTGTGAGACGTGCTGGCTATGACGCAAGGCGATTCTCAGACTTCCTGCTTGGACCCACAGCCACCTAGAAACACCCAGAATGATTTTAGTGTAACACAGGACGTATCTCTAACGTATTTCAGTCTGGAATTACCGGGAAAATAAGCATATCGATGAAAAACAGCAAAGGTAAGAGAAATTTACAACTATCGTTTGATGAAGCGATTTCTGTTGTTGGTGTTCTTTGGCTCATATCTCACTGAGGCTTTATTACAGCTGGATTTGATGTATATGTGCGGAATCTGTGGACTGTCTGCTTTCTTTTGAGATATCGTGTATGCGTATTACATAAAATACCGGAGCGGTAGAGCTAGAAATGTGGCGAGTGGGTTGACTAGGTGGCGCTATATGGATTTTGATATTTGGTAATTTATTTAGTTGGTGTTTGAGTTGTGTTTGGAGCATGTAAAAACGGCTTACATATTATTGTAGCCCAGGTTCTGCTGTTTAATATGATGTGCAACATCATTATATTTGTTTGTGATATAAGTGCATTCTTTACGACGGTATATGCTAAACTTTCTCCACAGCCCCCCAAAAAGGGGGCGCTCGAGCTTAAGTGGCATCGCTTTCAGTGTGCTGGGTATGTTAAACTGTAAGTGGGATAATACACCCTGAGACATCCTGTTGAATGGAAATTGGGTGCTCATCATATTTTACTGCCAATGTGTCACTATTCTAATGTCAGTTTATTGACCTGTTTTGTCTTTTGACTTATTGACATTGTGAAATTATTAAAATATTGATATTCTTTGCAAAGACACAATCACTAAATCAGCTAAAATGGCTGGAGGCTGATTCATTAACATGGATTAGAAAATAACTGTGTCAGGATATGTATACATTTTTTTATTAAAGCTGTTATGATATAATCATGAACACAAGTCATATACATATATTTATTCATACAGTATTGTGAAATTGGTCAAATATTTGGTGCAAGGTGCTCACAAGTAAAAGATGTCTGCATGCACAATGTAACATATTACCAGTTTGGTAGAAGAGAAGAAAAAAGACCAAATAATGGAGTCAAAGTACTTCCTTGTTGCTGACATTCATGAGGTCAATAGTGCTCTAATGTTTATAAAAAGCAAATCAATGCATCACCTCCGTTCCTCCTTCACATATAGCTGTGTGTTTATTCATCATTCAATACAAGAGCAGAATGACCATGCCAGAATGTGCATCCCTAAAACATCTGTGCAACTTAGTAAGCACTCACATCACATCACACAGCCTTTGACACCGTTTCCCTGAAAAGGTACGTCTCAGGATGTTGCAGAGAGTAAAATGGAGAGGGGGGTGTAATGTGATTTGTTTCCTGGGGCCTTCAATCCCTGTGTGATGGGCGAAAAAGAAGCCATGTCACATATCACAATGTTCTTTACTTATCAAAAGAGTTCATTTAACTTATCTGTTCCACTGCAAAAGCATTTCTAGGTTGCCTTAAGACTTCCTCTGATAGGAAAAATTAAATGTATCCCTGAAATGATCCCTGACTAGCTCCACCGCCTGCAGACTATCTGGATGGAAAAGGGTAGAAGAGAAAATCTCAAACCACAAATACATTGATGTTTTAAGCCACCTGAGCAATGGCTGTGGGATTGATCGAGCTGGGGATGACCAAAGCGGCGGCTCTGTTGGTGGTGACTGTCCATCCCAAAGGGAACAACACAAATAAATAGATTTTTCCCACTCGCACCGGGTTCCCAGGGCTCTCTCGGTCAGGGCTGAGGTTTTCCCTGTCACGCTCTGACAGATTTCCACAGCTGACACCGACAATCTGTCCTCCCCCAGATTTGGATTGATGTAATGATCCCACTCTGTCTCGTTGCAGGAGGATGCTGCAAGTCTTGAGTTATTTCATTTGCCATGCACTGAGTGGGTGTGACACAACTCTTAGCATTCATTGTCTTATGTAACATGACAAGACATATTGTTGTAGAGGAGTCTGGCAAATTAACAACATTTAAACCGGTTTATTTCACTGGCAGCTATAGAAGGCTGTTGATGGATGAAGTGGACCAGTCCTCTCTGTTACTGTGAATTAAAGAGCGTCTCTCAGGAATGGACTCTGCTTTGATGTTTTGAGTATTTGGTTAGAAAGGAACTGTATAATTGTCTTTTCTCTGATACGTTGGAGCTAATACGGGTTATCTGAGTTTGGTAGAAACGTGTGCTGTTGCGTGAATAAGACACTGTGAACACATTTCCAGTGGCCTTCCGGGCCATTTAGAAATGCCAAATGTTTCCTGCCATCAGTGCCTCACTTAGCGGTGCTGGAATCAATTCAAATCTCGATTTCCACTTTTTACCACCGCTAAAGAGGTCAGAGGTCTGTCCACTCTCTGACAGTTTTAGACAACAAACACATTGGGACCGCTCGTCAATCAACTGTATTTTTGTAAACCCTGAGGGAGAGATGATTGCTTCCATCTCTTTGGTAGCTGTGCTTCTCACTGGAGCTGTTAGAAAGCTGTCAGTTTTAATGTGAGCCAAGTGTATAACACAAATTAAATGCAGGAAATATGTAAATAGAAACTCAATAGATGTACAAGAAGAATAAACTTCATATGACAGATTAAAAGAGTCTCCTGTAGTCATTATGAAAAGGCTGAGTTATAAATATACATTGCAATTAATGGACGGCTTTGTTTTTTTTCATTCGAGTGTAAACATAACATTTCTGAAGATGTTCACAGTGATAATTATTTTACTGCCTGTGCACAAAACTGTCACGCCTTACTTTGGGCACATACAGCTACTTCAGAGACCAACTTTCTTGTTGTTTGAATTGAAAAGAAAAAGAAGAAATAAAACAATGTGCCAGCATTGCACTGTATCTAGTGACAATACAGTATGCAGTTCAATGCAATACATCAGGAGGAATTTAGTTCCACTGCATGCTCATCATATGAAGTGGAGCTCGCTTGGGTAACATTTGTATGCGATTACTAAAATGTTGAGATCAATGGGCTGCATTGACTTTCTTCATATTTATAGCCTATCGATGTTCATATGATCATTTCAGTCAGCTGATCTTTGCAGCCTGGCTCCAGGATTCAGGCTCCCTCTCGGATCTATAACGGGCTTTGCAGCCAACTGTCTCCACTCATATCCATTGTACTTGAAATCCAATAAGTGTTTACACCAAGCACTCCATTTCAATTGCGCAGTGCTTAGCATAATACACTAATTAAAGGTACTTCACTCACGATGATAACATTTGTGGACTAAGACACAATAAAATGCATTGTTGTCAATCTTCTTTATAGACAATCATAATATTTATTACTTGCTCGTTGCTTACATGAACTGCGATTCCTTCCGGGTCCATTATATTAATAAGGCTGCAGTACACTAAGCATGTACTGGATTGGTGCAGTCCCCTCCATCTCCATCTAGGTACACAAAGCAGTCACAATGGGATGCATTCATCAAGGTCCACAGACACTTATACAGAAAACATTGTGAATGTGTGCAATCAAACATGTTTCAACAGCAGCACAGCCTGCATTTAGACTAAACAAACATTGACATTTACGTTATGTCCCTGGGTTGACTGAGTGCTTGGTTGTCTTTATACAGTATATGATGCAAATATCCAAGGCCTATTTTTACCTTATGCAATATCTGATGAAAGTTTAGACAGCCAATTCATTTGCGTTTATTAAGATGCAAACACTTGAGTCATTCAAGGATGAAGCTGTCTTTGTATTGTACTTTTCTCGTTTCAACAAGTCTCATGAAACCAGAGATGCGTTAGTGGGCTCTCAGGCCGATATCAGCCCTCACACATCTGTGTCTCTCAACTGCATGTCTATTGGTTTAAAGTCAATCCCTAAAAATGACTCGCAAAGTATATTTTCATTTAAGCCAATGTTCCTTAAAAAGGATGCAATTGTTGTGGACTATTTTCAGCGGCGGATGAATCCACATTTGGTGCTCTAGCCAGTATTTGTGGCAGCAGGACGGTGTATGAGGGATTATGTCAAAATGAACTTCAGTGTGTGTTCATGGTGACGAAGGAACAGTACAGTGAGGCTCACTGATGTGTTCTTCACTGTGACACTGAGGAAGAACATAAACACACAATACTTAGTAGGATTTATTCATTGTTTGTGTTAGTCTTTTCATGGGATTAGATGACAATAAGAAAAATATAGAATATCACCAGACTGATCCTTTAAGGAAATAAATAACCTTTTTCTACTATGTACATATGGAAGGACAATTTTTGAAACAACCAAACAACATTGTTTGAAAGAAGATAAAATAAAGTCTGTGTATTCTGTCAACTGCTTACAAGCATGCTTGCTCTCCTTGTTTGTGTCATACTTGCAAATCTGCACTTTTTGCTCTGTGCTTAATTTACTTATAAATCACAAGGTGCTGGAGTGTGGAGGGGGAGATAATCCGCCGGGACAGGGAGCAGAGAGCAGGTCTCAGAACACTTATGAGATCGCTGTTCAACACAAGGACATCAGACACAGATAAGCTCCATGCTGATGTGCCGTGTCAAAGACTGCAGCCACGGAGCCTGTGCCTCGTGTGAATGCATAGGCAGGACGGTGTTGTGTTTGAGATGACACTGCGCTTGTGCTGCTGCTGCAAGACTCCGCTTACATTAGTGGATCTCAAGTACATCGATGGGAGACTCACAATTATTACTTTGTGTGGCAGTAGCCATATGTAGTACATGTACATACAATTTCTTTTTTGAATTGAATTGAATAAATCTGCCTTTTTATATACTAAATAGGTAGTTTGTCTGAGATTTTTCACTTGTCATTGTTAAATGCTGCATTGATGATTGATTGAAAAAATACCAATCTTGGTATTGATCCTAGTTGAGCACAAGGCATTAACCCTACGATAGTGGTCTTTGACACACATGATAATCTGCTTTTTTAAACGTTATGAACCACACTCAGTTGTAGTTGTATGGCGCCTCAAAGGCAACCATCCCAGCTGTTTTAATGGCTGTTAGCCTATGTGTGCCCTTGGGTTCAACACAACTCTTAGCTATGAGCACAATGCAGAGAGGAAGTCTGTAGGCCTAATGTACTCCAGGAGAGCAAAGGGATGATACTGCAGGTTAGCTGATTTTTATGAATGTGATCTTTAGCTGTGAGTGACCGTTGGTGCCTGAAAAGATCTGAATGATGTGTGAATATCATTCTGGCTGCATCCAGCACAAATTAAGCCCTGCTTATGCCATCTACTCCTCTGCTTTCCAGGCGGATATCCATACTTAAGCTTCAACGGCCCCCTCTATCTAGCCCCTTTTTGAGATGGTGGAATGCAGCTATTCCGCCCTTCCACTCTAACAATCTCTCTGCATTTAGCTGGGGGACACCACACAAGCCCTTAGGGGAGAAAATTGATCCCCTTGCATGTATTCTTCTAGTCTGTCTCAACTGTCACTGAACAAATGCATCCTTTGAGCTTTCCCATTTCCTTGTCTTTAAAAGGAATAAAACTGACTTTTTTTCTTTTTTTTTTCGTCCTTCTGAGTTGTCACCTTTCTGTGGCTCGGTGTTGGGTGAACCTTTGACAAGCTCACTGCAACCACTGCATTAATCCTCTCAGTTTGAAGGGAGCACAGAGGCACAGAATCAAGAAGAATTAAGACTGGCGCCCTTGCCCTCCTATTGTGAAGCATATCAATAGAAAACTGGTAGCACAACATTAGCAACCAGGCTAATGCTGCAAAGTACGTTGCCATGAAAAGGAAACAACACAGACTCTCAGGAGTTGTTGAGAAAAAGAGTCTCTCTCCATCTTCCTCTGCTTCTTTGAAACTCCTCACACACTCATTTCCGTGTGTGCTGAGTTCTCATGCACCGTCATTATCAGTGAAACAGGAATGACAGAAACATTCAAATAATTCAAAAATAACAAGCTTAATCTTCCTAATGGACAATTTGGAATGCAAATTCTAAAAAGGGTAAATGTACCATGTGGGGATGAGAAAATGAAACAGAGACAAGCGACTTGTAAGTATTGAATAAATTATTATTTGCAGCTCTACTGTCCTCTAGAGGAAAATTGAGCACATCACAGCATACCTCCTCCGCAGTGTCTGCAATAGCAAAACTGTTCGACAGCCCAAGGACATTTGAAAAAGAGGAAGTGTGTGTGGGGTGGGGGGCTTGGGGGGGTCGGGACTGCACACACTGAAAAACGACTCCTTCACATTCCTTTATTTTAATGTTTTCATTCCATCTCTCTTTCATTCCCTTTATTCCCTTTTTTAAGATATTCTTTCAGATGCTCTGGCATTCCTATCAAATAGAAAGCAACATGCAGGGTGAGATGTGTTAGTACACATTTTACAAGATATGTGCAGCATGACTCGTTGATCCCCTCAGTCAGTCTTCTGACTCTGGTTTGTTGTTGTCTTTTGATTTATTTGCTCCATCCATCTACATTGTACCAGCCTGAACGTTCAGGCTGCATCACGTCTTTGTTTACCTGAGCAGAAAGCAGAGCTCCCTGACCTTTAAGAGAACATCTTTTGTGACTCAAGCTGTATAAGGTGGAAATCACTTGCCTGTGCATTTTTGTAGAATTAATGTTGTCCATGCAAGGTAGCTCTTTTGATTTTAGATGCTTGCTACCACTGGCCCATTTGAATGCATAAAGTATACAGGTGTAAATAAATATTATTCGTATTATTTAGACTTTGAGGCTGGCACAACAGTAACTGTGTTTCCATTCAATTTTCCTCAGTATTTTACGAAAACATTGAAATTTCGCAAAAAAGGAAATGCGAATAAGGTGTGTTTCCATCAACTGAGTTGGAGCGAATAAAATTCATTTTATTTACATATTAATTAATGAATAGTCAGAAAGCAATTTACCTGTAGGAATAGGAATGTGATCAGAGAAAGCACTGAGTAACATCTTGTCTATATGTAGAGTTTTTATTTTCTTGCACACTAATTCAAGTTGAAAAACCTGTTAAATGGGGAAATGCAAGTTGTTGCACTGTTTCCAACTTCAATTTTAACATTTGAAGTTAATTTTACTTGAAAATATATTCAAGAATGTAATTCAATTAATATGTGTGAAAGCACTACTTGAAAGCAATCTAAAGTCCAATCTTTTTGGAAATTGATTTTATTAATACTATTTTTTTGAACTGAACAATAAACTGTGAAGTGGAAAAGTGAAGTGAGATGTACTTATTTTAAAAAGAAAACCAAATATGTTATGGAGTTTATATATTATAATGCGATTAATTCAAAACAAAGAAGGTACGACCCATTAGGGGTGGGTGGGGTCGGGGGCGGTGGGGGGGCTTACAATGTGCCTATATCATCAAAGGGGGGCTTGACAGAAAAAGTTTGGGAACCACTGCTTTAGACTAGCAATATTTTCTCTCCATGTCTCTAGCTTATCCTGAATGAGCGGTTGGCAGAGCAATTGACATGCTATAATGTGAGACAAAAGGTCATGCAGGGCGGGAGGAAGGGATAAGGAAAGGGTCAAAGAAACACTAGGACTTGTGCTAGTTTAAAGCTTAGCATCATAGGGCAAGTGACCAAGCTGTGTTATTTGCCGCATTAGTGTGACAATGTGTAGCCGTGAGCGGTGAGTTCACTGCATTGGTGCAGAGGCTGTGGTGGCTGAGGTTAGCAGAGGGCCAAGCTAAACTATTAGCTACATTTTCCCACCATTTCTGAAAGGCTTCTCCGATATTGTAGCTCGCTAGAATCACCCAACAACACAGCAAGATGACATTTTGGATGTGTAACTCCAGCTCACTACTCTGAGGTGATTCTCTGAGTCTTTCCTTTGTTTTGCCTCGAGCAAACACTATGACGTGATCATGATGTCTGCATGAATGGGGTCTATAGAGAGCACATGCTCAGTATTCTGCAGTAGCTTGGTGAACATGTCACTATAATTGTCCCTCACAAGTCATGTTCTTTTTACACGTTTGCGTCTCAGCTATGCATTTATCTTTTCTTGACACATTGTATGTATGTACAGTATATTTCAAATTCCCCAACAGATCAGTGGATCAGACAGATAATGCTCCATACTGCCTCTGCCACCCCTGCTTTCAAAGCTTTTGTAGCTTGGCAACAGCTTGGGTAAGTGGCTCTGAGCTGAAGCATGGGGGAGGGAGGGGTAATGGACCAGCATGTAGAGTTTCTTGCTCCCACGCGCCTCCCATTGTTATTGTCTGTCTAATTTGACATTGTTTAATTACGTAGTTGTGTCCTAACGACACATACATCATCCTATCAGTGAGCACATTTAAATATGAGCGTGGCCTTTAGTGCTGCTGACACTATATTGTTGGAGAGGAGAGTTTTTGTTTAGCAATTGGGAGAGAAAAGTTGACAGAAGAACCTTATTGGATGGTAAGAAATGTTCCAGGTATTAGCCCATCTTCAGGGTTACTGGGGAAACGGAGTGAATGGATTGGGAAAATAATTTTGATTTTGGATGCAAAATGCATGAAAATAGAAAATAATGGACTTTTTTGTTGTTGTTGTTCTTTGATAAGTGACCATGGTATATGTCGGATGATGCCCTTTGAGGGGTCCATTATCAGTAATTAATGGACGACGTAGAGGCCAGAACCGTCCGATGTGGACATTATCCCTCAAGTCATAGACCGTTCAGTCCTGTCACTAGCCAGTACCACTAGGTATCATGTTACAGCTTATTTCTCACTGCAGCCTCTGTGAAATCTACATGTGGTAATTTACTGCATGAGGAGAGAGGCGTACAGAGGGAAGAACAATCACCTCCCACCACAAAGACCCAGATCCAGCTCTCAGCAGTGGTACATACAGGTGAGAAGCCAATAAGAGACTTTGTTCTTGATGCTGCAGAATAGGAACTGTCACCATCTGATCAGGGTTCCTGCTCAGTAGGGATAGTTCTCCATGTTGGATGCTTAACAAAGGAGCAACTAAATCTGAATGAACCAAGGCAACAAAGCAGGGCTTAACAATAAGGATTGGCCACTTGGCTGGGGAAAGTAGAATGCCACTTCTGACTTCAAAATCAAGCACCTCACTTGATCAGGCATCTACAGACTAATAGTGAGATCGGAAATGATGGTGACTATGGTCCACAGTGGGAGTTGGCAATAACTATGATGGCAGGAAGAATGGCCTATCAGCACCTGACATCTTTTCTTTGTTTTTTCAAGTGTTCTCAGGTTCAAAGATTAGTAAACATTTTTTCCATGAAATCAAGTTTGAACCACAATAGTTATGTTGCACCAGTCTGAAACATTATAGAACCTTTAAAGATTGTGTTTGAACATTTTTATCATGAATATAATGCAATAATTATTGAAGTTTACCAACAGTTGCTGTGGATGAATACATTCAAAACGTCTGGTTTATTACTTTCCTCTTAAACTATAATTAGTGTGTAGCATGAGTGTGAGCATGGATTTATGTTTAAACATTAACTGTCGAAATAAATGACCTGCAAACTAAACCATGTTCAAAACGGTCCTCTAGCTTCTGTGATAGTCATTGTCCTAATTCATGCCATGGTTTCCATAGATATTCCTCAGTCCTGGTCTCTATATCTTTGTCTGTGATGGCCCCCGTTCTAAAGAGGATCTCCCCTCTGTGTATGTTTATCCCCCCATGACTCGACTGAAGAAGAGAAACGTGTTCAAACTGTTTGAACTGCTTGCTTTACTGGCCTTACTGCTGTAGCTCTGTTTGCACTGGGTGAACGACGTCCCCTTCGTGTTTTGTTGACTCTGTAAGAATATTTCAACCACTTTATTTCTTTAAATCAATCCATTTTGAAACAAGGAAGAGTAAGACCGTTTTCTGCACCAGAATTATGAAAAAAATGAAACTTTCTCACCTTTTAATGAAAATAACATTTAAATTACAGACTGAAATAACTTTGAAAGATATTTCTTTTTCACAGAACATCATTGCATCATAAATGTATCATTTTAGAAGCTTATCGAGCAGTATAATTTGTATGAAAAATATTAATCCAAAAGATAATTATAGCTGTCAGATAAATGTAGTCAAGTAAAAAGTCATATTCATCTCTGGCACGAAGAGTAAAATAGGAGCACTTAAGTTAAGAACAAATTACCTCACAAATCTGTACTTAGTGTAAGTACAGTACTCGAGTTAATGTACGTACAGTTACGTTTCACCACCGCTCGGCTAAAATACAAATATCTCTGAAAGGATGCTGTTGCTTTGTACTTGTGTAATGTAACAATATTCCTTCTCTCGTGCAGTCTTTGTCCCTCAGGATACAGTTTTTCTTTCTTTGGAGGAAAAAAAAGAAGCATTGCTACAAACATCAAATATGTCACACATTTCACATGTAATGAAACGGATTCTCGCTGTGCAAGATTCAGAGTAAAACTTTGCTTTTGCATCATCACACTGTCACTTCTCAAGTAGTGTGTGATTCCATTAAGAAAATAAATCGATACTGTGTCTCTTCCATTCGGCCTGACCGCATTCACTCAACACAGCACAAACCTGGTCACCGGGCCAGAGAGCAGCCTTCGATCCTGCCTGCTCCAGTCAGTGGAAGGCAACAATGTGCCTCTTGAAATGATGCAGCAGATGTAGAGTGTGTTGATAAGCTGTGAGATCAGCAGGAGCTGAAGCGAAGACGACAGCACGCCTCGTAGCTGTGTGTGAATACGGGCAGAAAACGCTGAGCAAGAGAGACGTTTAAAAGCAATGCAAGACTGATCACAAACACATAAATCCATTTCAGTGTTCTCGGCTTTTGTCCAAAAAGGAAAATAAACTATATTTTCGGTGAAGATTGTTCACGAGAGTGGGGGATTTTAATGCAACTTTAAAAGAGGCAACGCTGTGTAGTCCAGTGAATCCTTCTTTATACCTCCAGCAGTAAATCTTCAATAAGACTGGCACGTCATCTTTTTGCTGAGCAGTGCATGCAGAGCACACATTTCTTTTTCATTTATCATGTATCAGGTCAAGTAGTCTAGACTGTCTTTGCAGAATTCCCAGAGTAAATCACATCCCTACTCCTAGTCAATTCCCTTCTTCACTGGATCAATCATAATTGGCTGTTTTCTACTTTTAAAAAAACACTCATCCTCTTCAGTGCATCATCATCTGCTTTGTCAACTCTGTCTTATGACGTTCCCGTACAACTAAACTGCTTTCAATTGATTACAGTTGCAGTACGTGGTAAACGTGGAAAAAGCACTTCGGTTAGGCTTAGTAGAAAACATAAATAATAATAGCATGAAAACATGCGTTAATGTTGGCAAGACTGCATACCTAAGAAAAGGTTTGCATCTTAACTCTGAAACAATGGAGACAATGTGAGCGCTGCCGGAGAGGACATGGACCATTTGGTGTGTCAGCAGCTCACAATGAAGCAGGCCTGGGAGCTGAGAATCATCGGTTTGACTTGTGAACTAAAGTGCCTTAACCTCCCCGCTGTGTGCTGTATTGTTTAGGTATGAATAAGCACACATATATGCCATGTCAAGTTCTACTTCCCACAATGCAACATTCCTCCACTCCCAGAGGGTTTATTCAGTGACAGGGAAATAAAGGGAGATACAAGCAAACTTTTGATACGAATGTAACCAAGGCCATTTCCACCTCAGCAGAGCCATCATGGGCCACATTTGTAGGACTGGTAATGAGGTCGGTCCCACAATGCACTCCAAAGTGCAAAAGGTGCTTTTTGTTACAACTCCATGTATAAAGATATACATGACCTCAAATGGCTGCCAGAAATCTGTTACGACTGACCGGCGTGCAGGTGATAAAAGATAGTTGAGAGCACAGCGAGTTTTGCCAGAGGCAGCAAGAGGAACGCCTTTTTTTAAAGCCATTTCCATCACCGCTTTTCACCCTGCTCAATGGTGCGGCAGAAACATTTATATCCATTCGAATAACTCCGAACCATTAAAGGAAAAAATAGAGAGGTTTTGGGATGCTGCCTTGTGGCTGGGCCAAAAGGGATGAAGTTGGATTGAAGGTGATATGCAGTAAATGCTTGGATTACTTTTGGCAGACGTCATGTGGAGTTAGCGTTCACTTCAATGAACAAATTGTTCACACAGTAGTGTAGCTGTGAGCTGAATATAGATGCAAGATTGCAATGAATTATATTTCATAAATAGTAAAAAAAAGTGAAATTAAAGTTGTGTTAATAATTGGTTTGTGGACTGCTGTTTTGAAGCCTCGAGTTTGACGTTTTGGCCGTCGCCATCTTGGCCTTTTGCAACCAGTGAACGGTAGTTACCATATTTAGATTGGGGAGAAGTGACATAGTGACGCCGTATACGGCCTTGGTAGCGGCAGCAACCTGTCAGTCACAGTAAGCCCTCTACAGCAGAGGTCCCCAACCTTTTTTGCGCCACGGACCGGCTCCATGTAAGACAATATTTTCACGGACTGGCATTCAACGCGTGGCGGATAAACACGACAAAATAAAATGATACGATCGGCATTAAAACAAATAAAAAATGCATAAATAAATACAGCTCACAATAACGCTGAATCAGTGGAGCCCTGAGCTGGTTTCTCTGCAACGAGCCGGTCCCATCTGGGTTAATGGGAGACAATGACACCCGAAGTCTGTTCCTCATGTCCAGTCGACTGCGTTTAGTTTTGATTACTGTCACTGCAGAACCGTAAGAAATCATACAAACAGATGTATACGTTGAAAGACTTGATTTGTTTCAAATTATTCCAGACTTGAGGGGACTCCCCCCGAAAGATTTCAACTCTTGTGATTTCTGACAGTGATTTAGAAACTTTTAGTGGCATAAAAAACACGGGCAGCAGTTGTTTATAATATATGGTATATTTTCACAAAATGACAATTGCATTTGTTTTTCTCACATTACTTTTCACATGCACTCATGCAGGACCAATAGTTTGAAAAAAACACATGTATTTACAATTCCACTCACAGCCTCCACCCCCTCTCTCCTCTCTCTCCTCTGCTGCTCATCTCCACATATTCAAAACTTCAAAGTGTCTCTTTATTGGGAGATTTCCTCACCACTTCCTCCAGGGAACAGTTTTATAAGCTGAATTTTATGTTAATAAATGCTGTTTGTCTTCCCTCACCAAACAAAAAGATGTTGGGAGTGAGTGCATAAGAATCACCCATTCTTTTATTCATAATGTACATACAGGAAAGAGGCCTGCTGCTGGATGAGGCAGCAGTCTAGGCCTCCTGGAGCTATCTGACACTGCCGAAAAAAGCTGTTTTGCTTTGTCTTGTCATCATAGGATAGGGAGAAGCAGCCGTACCTTCTCTCCAAACATCAGCCTGAATTTGACCGTTGGCTGTAGTCTGTAGACTGTTATTGCCTGCCAGAGACTCTGATAGGATTTGATTGAATGCTAGGGCCAAAAAACACAATTATACACTATTGCAACCTCTGCAGGAAAGCAGAAGCAGGTCTTAAAAACCTGGGGATATCTTGTGTAGAGCACCAGCCCCATCTTCTGTCTCTGCCAGGAAAAGGCAATGCTATCTATCTTCATCACCTGAGCACAAACAGAACTGTCTGGGAACGAAGCAGGAAAAATGAGTGTTACTTTGGTGTCAGTTGGGTTTGCATATTCCATTAATCATTGCTGATCAATACCATATCATTTCATTCAGGCTCTCTAACGGAATTGTGAATCATGTGTTTGCAGGTGTTTGTGTGGCGTTTGTGTCTCAGAATAAATGTAGCATCAGCTGAACGTGCTGAGGCATGTTTGGCTGTGATGATTTTGTTGGTATCAAGATTTGCAGTGATGACTGCTCCAGTCTCCCCAGCAGTTAATTATTACTTAACAGGTCAAGCTGGGGGAGATAGTATGTTTTTGGCGGCATTAGGCAAAAATTCCATAATACCTTTCAGCATATTGTAAATCAAGTGGTACTTCAGGCTAGGCAGGTATCTGGAAAAGAGAACATTTAAAATACAGCCCTCATCCTGCCACTCTCCCCTCGCTGTCCTAAGCCCCTCCCATCTGATGGTCCAGAGATGGAGAGAAAATGTTGCTTTTTTTTAGTCTGCTGCAGCTGCTCTTTATGGTTAGCCGAAGGCTAAACTATTATGGTGTGTTTACTCTAAAAACGAAGCAAACCTTTCGGGCGACACAAATGCCGTAACGCGGTAGATGAGATTTTTCCACCTTGATCAAGAAATTCGCTTGACGAACTTGTGACCCAAAAGCCTATAAGCAGAGAGATTCTGCTGCCATCACTGACGTCCTGACGTTGTGATGTTGTTGAATTAGAAATGAAGGAAAAAACATTCTAGCCATCTGAGGGCACCTAGATCTATACAATAGTACCTGACAACAATCTAAGTGTATAAACCACGGAGTGTATAGGGTATGAACAATAACGTTGCCATATTTATGCCTAGATGGTGTTATTTTGAGGGTTGATGGAGCAGCTACAATGTTAGCCTAGCCCATAACTATAGCCCTGATCTATCGAAACTCCAATCAAAAAGCAAACTGATTACAAACAAAAATTATTTGCTTGTTATCTAGACCTGGATGTACAAAGCAGTATTACTAGTTGTTTTGGCCATGGCCAAGCCCCTCGGTATAATGATATAAATATTTCCTGTATCTGTAAAAGTCTTTATGAAGTTGTTTTTGAAAAGACAATTAGTATAATACTTACAACTTAGTGTAATTGTGCACTCGCTAAATTAACTGCTTGTTCATGTGAGCAGCCAGAGCTTGAATGAGCAGCATTTGGTTCTGGAGACGTATGTTGGTTTGACAAAGTAGCAGGAAAGTTTGTAACACTTAAGACTCCCATCATGCATCATCTCAGTGAATAGATGCCTAACTCTAAGTTATCTCAAACCACCAGCTACTTTTCAACTGAAAGAAACTACTGCAAGCCCAGTTAGAGAAATTCAATGACATAGAGACTATTAGCATCCATCAGACCTGAGACTAGCTAACGCATCATCAAAGCCTTCGGTCTAGTGTCAGCCAGTCTCTATTTTCATATTTAACGATATAATAACAGACTGAGTAAAACAAATCCCTATGCCAGTCTCTCTCTGTCTCATTGTCATTTTGTGGCATTTCAATAGTGATATGGTCATTTTAATTCATCACTCTATTTTACATTCCAACAACATGTGAATTAACCCCAAATAAAAAAAGAGAAGTGTTTAGTGTGTGTGTGTTTTTAATGTGGAGAGGACAGATCACATCCACATTAATTGAGATGGGGCACTTAGTTTATCCATCCTCTGCCAGCATAGCTCTTAGTCCCAGTTTCAGCATCATCTAATCGGACCCTGCGGAACCATCTTCAGCTTCATCCAGTAGCCTGTTCGCCGTCGTAGATATTTGCTCTGTCGTTCTCAAGCTCGTTCAAACAGCCTCTGTTTACTGTGCCTACTTCTCCTCTTACTGTTTTTTTAACAAGCTTCTGCAGCCAGTTCAGACAGAGTTCAGGACGGACTGGGAGGCGACAGACAGTGTATGGTATCCACTTCAGTCATTCGCATGCCTGAGCCGGCTAGACTAGAAAAGGTTTGTCGCCTGATAGCTCCATGATGCTAATAATGACTGTATTTGTATGGTACTCAGGACATAATTATGAACCAATTTGTGACACACACGCACACACGCACGCACGCACGCACGCACGCACGCACACACACACACACACGCACACACGCACACACACACACACACACACACATATATATATTGATTTTATTTTTTTAACCGTTTTTATGGATTAGCGTCATCGTTAGGAACCAATGGTCTTTGGCGGAGGGTCACAGACAGAGTAGGAAAGTCAAAGTATTGGGAAACATACTAATACATTGTTGGTTTAGGTGTTTTAATATTTTTTGCCAGTATTTGGTGCCAGTAATAAAATAGATACCAATGCCAATCTCATCCTTTTAGAACAAAGTACAAATGCATTGTATCCTCACACAGCTACTATACAAGCATAATTAAACTTGATTAGGAATGCACATACAGGCATCATGCAGGCACCAGGCGGGCGGCGCTGAGCTTTGCCAGTGCTGTAGCATCATCATCAAAAATGGATTGGCAGGCTATTATAGTGAAGAAGCCAGATGATGTGTTTACTGTCAATTTGAAGGAGTAATTTGCCCAGTTCAGTAAACCTTATTATGCTCTAAATGCTGTTTCAGAAGCTGTTCCACCTCAACAAGTAGATAATGCTGGAGGAAATCTGTACTTTCTGTCATGAAAATGCACTTAAAGATGATCAACATTGGCAAAAAAGAGGAGCTGCTCTAGATTCAAAAGAACAATATCTCTACTGGGCAAGAGGAAGTTGAGCTGCAGCATCCATCCAACAGAATTTTCTATTGTCTGTACTGTTTAGTGTTTATGTCAATGGCATGCCTCTAAAGGCTGCAATTACCCATTGGTTTGTGGGCTATGGTTTTGAAGCCTCAAGTTCATAATTTTGGCCGTTGCCATCTTGTTTTTTTGCAACTCAAAGTGTCACGAGAGGGTTGAGCTGAGTACAACTGAACACTGAATAAGACATTTTTAGGCGAACAAAATAATTCAATTAACTTTCATGATATGAAAACACATTCTGAAAGGTTAAAATTCTAAGACAAAAACACGGACAACTGCCAGACCAGACAACGCTGTGGTAGCGACCTGTCAATCATAGGTAGCCCCGCCCTAAAGTGTACCCTGTTTTATGGTCTATTTGACTCTAAATGAAGTAGTCATTTTCTCATAGACGTCTATACGATCAGACTCCTTTTTGCTACCAGAGGAGTCGCCCCCTGATAGCCATTAGAGAGAACAAAGGATTAAGGCACTTTAGCATTGGCTTCACTTTACAAAACTAGTTTTGGCGCCTCCACTGAATCCAGGCTTTGAAGGAAAAAAAATACATTCCATATCACAATTGTGCAATTGTAGATAATATGCTGACAGATACTTAGTTTGTTTTCAGTTTAGTTTTCCACTTGGTCTTTTCTGTACAGAAACCATTGTAAATGAAATAAACTAGACATTGTAAAGAATGATTTATTACACCCAACAACTAAAACCCCTCAATCATAGTTGTTTTACTTTTTAAATGACTGGCTCATTGATTTCATGGACTGCACCTGTGGTGGGTGTGAAAGCTGTAGTTTGTTAGCTTCCTGCTCAGTGTTGTTCCCTGAAAGATGCACGCTTTACTGAACCAGTTGTACATTACCAAGGTGAGTTCCAGGGTCATAGCTGTACTTTCCTCAAATAACATACTTTAAATAAATCATTTATTTCTGCAATGACTGTGGATGAATTGATAAGAATTGTTTATAGGTGTATGTTCACATGTGTGTGTATATATATATATGTTTTGGATATATATATTTTTTATTCTTTATATATTTGTTCTTGTTTATTGTAAAATAGTGTACATTGAGAGCGAAGTGGAAACCGGATCCAAATTACGCATACATGGCCAATAAAGCTGATTCTGATTCTGAAACATTCCCACAACAGATATATCCAGTATTACTGGATTGAATGCTTTATGAAGAATATTGCCCTCACTATTAGTCGCCCCCCACCCACTGACTCCAATCCAATTCCTAATTAGAGTAGAAAATCTTGCTAATAGTTTGCTAATAATTTCAGAAATTCTTACTCATGGACCAGAGAATACTGTTATACATTCCAGTTTCATCTTTCTCTCAAACTATTCAAAGGTCAGAAAAGCATCAGATGATTTTACTAAGAGAGATATCCTCTCAGATCTATGTTCCACTTTATCTGAGCTTTGGGTCTAACAGACCTTCGTCAGAGCATACAGAATTCAAGGAGTTGAATCCGGTGTTCTCTGATGAAGTGTCTGTTGCAGATGTCTCTTCTATCAGTTTGGACTTTTTGATTCAAAGTTTGCTTGTGAAACACCAATTACAGCAACTGAAAATGAATGTAATACTTGAAAGACAGCTACGCCTGTGGAGGCAAATTTTGAAGAGCTCAAGGTTGACAAGGCTGACAGTCACTTCATTACATCCCACACTTGTGGTACAAGCTGTACAGACATACAGTATATCCTGTATGGGTTAAGAATGTTGATGAGGTTAGTCAGGCCCTCTCAGCACAGAGATCCACTCTCTAGATCTCAAATTCTGAGCATGACCCACAGGCACCGAATGGCCTCGCCACCACGTCGGCCCTGAGGAAGAACCCGCCTACTTTAGATTGCCTCTCCACTTTACTGAAAGCACCCATTCACTTCAAGTTCCATTCATTCATTAGATCATACCACCCCTAGAGCCAGCCAGACAGGTCAAGGGAGCCCTCCTGAGCATCCCCTTCTTCAGTCATTCGAACAAGACCTCACCTCAATGGAGGGACCAAAACCCACTGCTCTTCCTCACCCAATCTTCATCAGGATTTCCCCCCCACACCCCCTACTCCTCTAACAGCATTACTTTCTGTGTGTGGTGTTTGGCTGTGGGATTAAAAACCTCTGAGTGCACCTTAAGGGGGAAAAAGGAATTGGAATGAACTGAGGTTCAGTATTATCAGCCTACATGCCATAGGTGGCTGCGAGTTATCAGCCCCGAGGAAAAAGGCTTAATAACAGCCTCATTAAGAGCATAGTCCATTACTGATAAGGGTCCCCCGAGACGGGCTAATTAAAAGCAAAGGGGGGTGTTAGAGTGGGCAAATTGGACACAGTCAGTGAAACTTTAAGTTTTCATGGCGAAACAAAAGCCTGGCTAATCTGGCTGCCTCTTGTGTAAGGCTTTGTGTCTGCCCTGATGCACCTTACCGGGGTGCTTCGGGTATTTCTTACTGCCGGCCACACTAAGACTTGAAAAGGGCGACTTTGCACAATGATTCTGCCAAATTAGATTTTTCTATATATGTGTGTGTGTGTGTATGAATCATTTTAAAGCTGAGCCTGAATGTAGTCGCCCACTTGGTGGCAGAAGAGCTCTACTGTATTGCACGCACCTTTCTTTGTTGCTCTCTCTCTCTGAGCAAGAAAAAAAACACGTCTTCTAACTCGGTGAAGCAGGGAGACACAGAAAATCAGTTGTGGATGTCATTAGTATCACACTGGTTCTGCACAGATTGACATACCCACTCTTCTGTTTTCAGTGTGTCAAATAAGTTTATTGCAGAGGAAGACAATGAAATGTTCCTATTGGGATTTCATGGCAAGATTTTAGAAAAAAAACATAGAGCCAATGTTGCAGGTGCACCTTGAATGACATCTTCTTTTCAGAGAGGTATTCTGTCTAATGTGGGTGCTGTTGTCTGAATCTTAGAATAATAGTTCTTGAATTAATCCAGAAGGTACTTACAGTGGAGCGGTAATGGCAGTGATGTTACTTTCGAAATGGGTTTAATAGCAAATACATTTAGGACTTGAAGACCATAAGATTGCAGCTATAGCATGGCTGCAGCTATGGTACTCAGCAGGGTCAAAAACATTCCACCATTACCGGAAACTACGAATAATCTGTGTCATACGTTAAAAGCATTTTCATCATACAGCAGGGACCATTTAGGCCACTGTGAAAAGGCAGGAGGAAATTATTGGCTTTATAGAGACTGTGTCGCCCATCAAAATTCCACATCTCCTCGTGGCGTCACATTGCTGAGGCACTTCAAAGTCATTCTTGGTTGTTTTGCTAACAAAAAAAAGCCCTACCTCAGTGAATTTTTCGTTGGGGGATTCAATGTTTCTGAAATTACTTTCATTCTATAAAATGGGAGGAAAAAGTGACTGTCAGATAATATTGTGCTTGGCAGTCCACGTGCATGTGGCATGCGCTCCTATTTGGAAACAAACATGCGTGCCTAATGGAATAACTTGAGCAAGCAGAAAATACATTTCCTGCCCCGTGCACTCCAGTTGTCTCTGGTTTCATCCTTATCCATTTCGATGCCGCTGCTAGCGCCGTCATTGATAGTAAGGGCAAGGACTATTCATACACAAACCATTTCTCCTCTGGGAAGAATTGATTTAATGACAACATCCAGTACCTGCAATCAAAGGGGCAAAGGGAAAGGTACATTATGAGGAAAGGAAGACAGATAATGGAGGATCACAGAGCCATTTCCATCATTCCAACTAGCATCCTTGAACACTCCTCCCCTCCTTAATCCAAAAGTACCCAGTGGAACAGGCCAGTGGCTGAACATGTTTCATTTCCTCCACACAGTATCTCATCCCCACACCCCCTTACCTTTGACCCACCTGCTCCTTGCCACTTAGCAGAGTCACATCCAGGATCACAGTAACATGTATTAAGAGAGGATGATCATTTCAGTTTACAACCCCCACTGTGTTACGCCATGTGGCTACTTAGCTAACTGCTGTAACTGTGGCTGTCGGTAGAGATGCTTTTGTTTTGGCCTGGACTACATTTTGTAATCAAGCACACATACAACTAAGTTTAAGATCCAGCTGCCTGTTTAAAGTCCTCTCAACTTAAGAAGTGAGGAGTCTCTGTGTTGCTTATCCACTCAAAAACGCCAGTCCTCCCATTCATTCGAATGTGGGTAGTGTGTTTAACCTGTGGCAGTGGGGAAAGCAAGAACAGCGGCCTGCGGCGAAAGGTAGCACGAAAATCAACTTTTAGAGCAGCGCAACCCAACATTATTGCAGCAAAGTCGCTCTGTATTAAAGGGCCGGTACGTGACACTGCCACACCGATTCACAACTCTGTGCTAATCACCGCAACCATTTGGTGTGAGCCAAAGCACATTTGATGAACAGTCTCACCACACTGAGGAGGCTTAATTCTTCTCACAGTGTAAAGATGCATTGTGTGTCCCACTCCCTGACCCACCATGACATTGTTTATAAGATAGAATACAGTGAACTTATCAGTGGCTATTATGATAATGAATGTCAATCTGCTGAGTATAGATTATTTTTGTATCCTTTACGATGATGCTTATTTTTATAGAACATTGTTTTTTTCACTTCTGTATCCTCAGCTCGCTCATGGGGGAAATATACTGCTTCTACTGTGCAGTTTGATGGAAAACTAGAGTAGATGGCAAGCTGGGAAAGATTTGAAGGATAAAATAATATCCTGAATATACTGCCAGGAAAAAAAGAACATATTTTATACAAAAGTCAAAGTCTGACAAGTCCTGTCTGTTCACATGGACTGGAGAAGTTATTTAACTGATGACACATTTCTAGGAGGTCTTACCTCAGGCAGGTCCTTCAGAAGCCTTGCGGCCCTCACAGCTGAGGCCAGATCCCCTGTTGTCTCTACTTATGAACAGCCAACAGAGCACTGCCCGACGACCCGAGGCTGCCATCTAGCTCATGATGGGTTAACAGGTCTGAGCTGTAGCTCGGAGCGAGGCCTGGACGACTTGTCAGAGCAATCAGTATAATCTTGGTATCAACTGGCAGACATCCCATGTAATGCCAGGATAACAGTAAAGTGATTCCTTGTGTTAAAGTAATAATATTTTCCTCAAACCCTACTTTTGACACTATCTTGACTGGCATTTCTTACATTTTATTTTCCATTAATTGTATGTTCGTTCCCTAATTGTCTCTGTGTATAGTATTAGTATTTCAGAGTCCACCTTTCCCTGGTGGGACTCTAATTGTGAAGACAGAAGCTGGTCCATGCACTCGTCATTTCTTGTAATGTGGAAGACAACATGCCATCTTTGTAAGGCAGCACAGGGTTTGTTTGGGTGTGCTATGAACCGGTCCAGTATGCTTGGAATTAGGCTCCTCACAGTTCAGTGGCATCATTCCACCTTTCTTTCATCCGGGAGACAAGAGTTCAAGTCCCACCAGGCCTGCAATTAAAGTTTACCTCTTTATAAACCATAACCACAATCTACCCCGAACATTAACCCTAACTATAATTTATTTGCCATGATATTTCCCTAACTTTATCGACACCTTAGCTGCCATGTACAGATATTGTGGGAATTTGAAGCGTGGGCAATGGATCTTATTTTGGGCGTTCTTGAATGGTGATTGGCTAGCTATAAACAGACACACTTCTTCTGTTCTTCTTCCTCTTCAGCTAATCTGTTATCTCCAACAGATTAGCTGCTCAAGGTGTGTTTCCTGCCCCAGGCTGTCAGTACTGGTATCATTTTAAATTTTAATCTGAGACCTGTGTTATCATAACCACAGGTGTTGACAGTAAACTACACTCTACAATCTGAAGAACCTCAAGAAAATCCTGTATATTGTGGAGTAGAAGAGCAGTTCAATACAATACACTTTTAACATTGTTTAGTTCATCAAGCCACTTACCTTGCTCTGCAAATTCCCTGCCATAACTTATGTTACAGTGCTGTAACAACACAGCAAGATTCTACTTCTCCACCACGACTTTAAAGTCAGAGCTGCCATTTTCAACGGTCAAGCAAAGTCTTTGATAATAACTCCACAGTGTGACTCTCTGTTTGATGAGTTAGCCCTGCTCTGACTACCAGGACTGCCTGCAGCTCTCTCCCTGCCTGTTCATTTCTTGTTAAAAAGGAATGGTGGCAATCACTTACTGAGTGTAATGGCCCTTAAGGTGAGCCATCACACACTCTCAGTGAGGCCAAGATGTATGGAGAGTTGATAGCACTGTGGTGTTTTCTTGTATCTGTTGAACAAGGGCTTTCTCAGCACTTGATTAAGACATTTAGTTTTGTATTTTTCTTCAAAACACAACTTGCGTTTCAACATTGTTCAATTTAGAAAGAGGTCATTGGAATGCTGTAGCAGTCTTTCTAATATGTAATTATATTTGAGTGCCTGTCAGAATGCACAAAATCCATCATCTTTTTGTGCTTTCAGCCTTAATAACCCCTGACAACACCCCACAGCTTCATTCTGTGTCACATAACACCTGAACTTTAGTTGTGCTGTCAGACATTGCAGAGTGATATTCCAAACTTTTCTCAAGTCCACTTGGCTGGTTAAAAGCTGCCATTGGCTGGTACAGTTGTGTTTCTCCTCCCTTGATTCTCTGAGCACTGAGGAGCCCAGGTGTTGGCAGTGAACAGCTTGCGTGGCAGCAAAGTGATATTTTGATGAGATGACAGTCAGCTCGCTTTGCAATTCTGCTGTGCGGCGCAGCATTGTGGCCCTGCGCCCCAGCGGGACAGGCAGATCCATGGGTCTACACAGCTGGCATCGGCTCCTGCCAACTGCGGCAGCTCCCCATCACAGATGTTCATGCAACCACCACATTGGCAGCATAGCCCTTTGTGTTGACCTCATTCATGAGCACTGCTACTCACAAATGAAAAGTGGAATGTTGCAGCCGTCAGTGAACCTGGTAAAGGAGACTACTGAGTTTATGGGAAATTAGCTTTTTGGGGTTGGCCTAAATAAAGAGAACACAGACAACAAAATTATTCATTTAGTCAGCACAGCTATCAAGCCTGAGCAAGTTAGCGACTTGCTAACCTGTTATCACTAACAACTTGGTCAATGACCCTTGACATCCGATAAGACGCACCGAGGCACCCTTTAGCGCCTGTATGAGATGCATTGGGCTTTCAATTCACTTCAATGTAAACCCATCTGTGTCATTATGAGAAGTTTAAAGCAACTGATGTAGTTAAAGAGCAAGAAAGTTTGCTTAGGGCAGATGGAAGGGGAGGTTGGATGAGTCAAACAAACACAGGTCTTTGACCTATGAGACCATTGTTCATGTCCCATGTGAAACCAGATCAGCTTTGGTTTATTATATATTAGTTATGTTACGTAACTTCCATTTTTTACCAACCCCATTCAAGTAACAAATGTACTTATTTATGTCAAAACATACTTATTTTGACACAAACCACAATCTTTTCCTCATCCGATCCAAGCACTCCCACCATTTTTCCCAGATGAACTGAATAACTTCAATGCACGCTTTGAGATCATCTCCCCGGCTGCAGAAGTACGAACCAACCAGGACTCCTGCCCACCAGTCACACAGTCAACACAATTTCATTTTACTTTATTTATATTTTATTATTATTATTATTATTATTATTATTATTATTATTATTATTATTATTACTATTATTATTATATTGTTTTACCATATTTTTTGTTTTATGTCTTAAAATTAGATTCAGCCTTTACTTGGGTGATATATATTTATGAGCATTGTTGGACAGGGCCTGAGACTTCAACTTGAGGACATTTCAGCATTTCACCTTCTTTGCAATCACGTGTTATTTGTTTATTAATAAATATCTCTCCTTATACAACATCATATGTACAAAGAGAACATATCTCTCTCAATGTAACAGCAGGGGGTCCTTGTGCTGTATCCTCAGTCTTCACTGCATGTGAGCTTGAAAATATGTTTTCACAGCATGACGCTGTGATAATCACTTGACAATGAGAGGAGAGTAATTGAGAAAATATGTATGTGATGATGGTGGGGTTACAGGATTTATTATAAGTTAAACAGCTCTCATCTTCTTATGGTTGACATCTTGTTGTTAGCTTAAAATGCTTGGTGTTTACTTAAGGAGATCTTAGGGGATACACACACACCATTACTATCCCTCCCGTCAACACCAATACCCCCCGCTACCCCCCACACCTACAATCTCATATGCACAGAGGCAGACGCAATTATTTTCTCAGAGATAGAGGGAAATGTCATCAGGATTCTCCAAAAGCCTCTGCATTCTGTCACCTTCTCTCCTTTTTTTCATTTCCATGATTCCCTTTATCAATTAAGTCTGCTCTCAAGATTGTCTCTGGCAATTTCATTACAGTCAATTAGCCTGGAGAGAGAGACAGAGAGAGAGTTGGACAGAGGAGAGCTTTCCAGTCAGCGAGGGAGTTCCAGAGGAACAACATGCATCTCAGCCCCTGCATACCAAACAGTGACAGCGGGAGGCTGCTGGCCAAAGAGCCCTTAGACTGGCTGAGGACATTCACCTCTCTAAAGTCTTATAATGTTTCTGAGACACTCAGTGGAGACTGCACAGACACACTGCTGGGGCTTTGTGCCTACATATTTATATAGAAAAGCTTGTGATGGACACGTTGCTGACCGCAGATGTAGCAACTGTAACATTTTCTCCTCTGTTGGACGGTGTAACACAAGCCTATGTCAGCATTCAGACGTGTGCAGCGGGCAGCAACACAGCTCAAGGGAGAATATTCATAAAAATATTTTTCATGGAGACAAGTGATCCGTCAGCGAGTAGTGTGTGTTGGGATTTTTTCCCCCATTAATTTGATTGGTGAGATCAGGAAGCCATTAATAACTCATTTAACAAGTCTGTTTGTAAAGAAAGAAGGACATACTGCAGATGAAGTATGCTATAAATGCTGACTACAATATGCTCCTGTATATATTTGAGAATTACAAAGGGCTAACTTTTAAAGTGACTTTGAACTCACAACCTCCAGATATTTCTATTATTTTCATGCAGCTTCTCTACCTTTTACTTGTCATACAAAGACTGAGAATAATAGATTGTTTTTTGATCAAGCGCACATATGTCCTCAACATAAATTCTGTGCCGTATAGAGAGAATCAGGAAACACTTTATTTCAACCTTTCATTTTGGAATTTAGTATTTCCATGATTTTTTTTCCATGACACCTTGAAACCTGTCTCTGAATGATTCGTACATGTGCAAACAATTAATACATTAGAACATGGTATGATGTATATTGTTATTAAGCATTCATTTACTGTTTGGCAGTGGTGGTCCGTCAGGGCCTGCAAAGCCTTCTCTGCTGGCCTAAACAGAATCAAAGTTATAGCTATTTTATAATTTTATAATTTTTCTTAAATATACTACATGTATCATAATTTATAAAAATATTTTTCCCATTATTTTATTTTCTTATTGCACAGCTACTGTCTTCCTCAGTTGCTCTGCTTCCAGTGCAGCTTGTTTTAAAGCTTTTATCCAATCAGGTTTCACCTCTGTGTCTCTAGGTAAGAAGGGAGGCCCGAGGCCTGCAGACTCACAACTGAATCCATGTGCAGTTTAAGTGAATGGAGACGATATTGTTGATTGTCATAGTCTTCAACCAATCTTTAGTTTGACATGTTGGGCGTAGTCTTTGACATGTCCGAGCCTTCTAGCTGGCCTAGCCCTACGTGATTGGTCAGTGAGCTAGCGTGACATGTTGGGCGGTGACAATCCCAATATCTGCTGCCTCTGTCGAGCGGAAATTTTCAGCCCTCAAACGCATTAAAACATATTCAAGAAATACAACTGGGGAGGCTCGACTGTCTTCACTGGCGTCCATGAATTGAGAAGGACTTCTTAGTGGAACTAAAACGCACGGATGTACTGAACAACCGTGAGATTAAACTCTTTATTAATTAACCTTCTAACCCCAAGCGGAGCCCAATTTGGTTCTAGAGGGGGGGCGACAGAGTGTACACATGTAGTACCAATCACTTCTGAGAACGAATTAAATGATATTTTATGATATTTCAAAAACCTACGTGACGAAGAAATTCTGATAAAATGGACAATGTAACCAAAACATTAGAACCGTAGCATACCTTGAGGTGGTTTCCAGGGCGAAAGCGGAGAAAAACGAAGTAAATCCGAATGAGAAATGTGTTCCTTAGCTCGCTGTGTTCGTCTGAAACCTAAAATGGCGATTTTCCGTTCATCTGGCAGAAGATTGAGGTCAATATGCCGACCGGCGAATCATACAGGGGCTTGGGGCTGGGGGCGCCACGGTTTTGGCTTTTTAGTGGCTGAAAATTCTGTCAATCACTTCATGGAACACGCTGGTGTGTTTGAAATAATCACCCGGTTCGAATGCGTGGTTACATGACAAGATCCGCCCACCACAGGCTGGCACAGACACAGACAGACACAGACAGAGACGAGGAAATTGCATGGAGGAGAGATATGAGAGGTCAAAATGGCTCAAAATGATGCCTAACTGATGCCAAACAGCTCTGTTATGATAAATTGTACAATATGAGTGATACACAAAGTGAAATATAGTGAAATATATGGTTATATAGTATATAAAAGTACAATGGAACAGCTGCAAATCCTGGTTCGAAAATGAGAATTTGGCATGTTTTTTCGTACATAAACACCTATAACTGGGGTTTGCTTCACTTTATTTACACCAAATCTTTTTGTGAGGCACCTGCACCCTTTGTGCTATGAATTGGGAATGTTTTTTAGGCTTGCCAGTATGGGGTCAGATCAGTCTCAATAATTGCAAATGCACACAGAAAGACTCACAAATGCACACAGAACAATCCACAAATATATTCGATTTACAAATGCACACAGGGATTTACAAATAAATTTGACTCACAAATGCACGCAGAACGATTCACAAATACATTCCAATGCACACATAAATAAATTACGATTTATATAAATGTAAAAAAAAAATCACAAATATATTTCTGCATTTGTGTGTATTTGTGTGTGTATTTTTCTATTTGTTTGTGGATTTGTATATATTTATATATGCGTTTTTTTCAAAATGGACGATCTGTAGCCAATCAGATGTCAGCCTCATTTTAAACCAATCACATGAGTGCAGCTCCCCACTCCCCTCCCCACGAGGCTGCCAGCGTATAATACTGCGTTCACACCAAACGCGGCGTTAATCGCGTCATTCGCGCCGGGGACTATTTGTATTCATTCACGTGAATCGGTTAATCGCGCCGGAGAGGGGGCGCGGCTTATCGCCTGAAAGCCGTTCAACTGTCCGCCATCAACTGTGGAAAAAATAACTGTAACTACAATAGACCTTGTACTTACAGAACTACAGTCTTTTTGGTATGGGTATGCAATTCTCGAGCAGAGGCCTAAAAATAGGGCTAGGTATTAATTAAAGAGTTTTAATATGCTTGTTTATATATTCTTATTTGTACAACTTGTTTTTATGAAGATGGATTTTTGTTTGGTTTAATATGTGATAGGAACCATTGTTACGTCCAATGTTGCACTGGGGACATATTTGCCAGTGCCAGTGTTGGCAACTTGGCGACTTTCTCGTTAAATCTGGCGACTTTCCAAACCCTAATGGCGACTTTTATTGTCAAAAGCTACTAGCGACAAATCAAGCGACTTTTTCTGGTGTTGTTGGAGACTTTTCTGGTGTTTTGACTCTGACGTTAAAGCACGTATCGTGAACGAGCAGCGGATGCTGCCGTGAGCCCCTCCGCCGCCCCAAAGCACTCACAGGCGGTAACTCTCACAGAAGCCTCGCGCTACAGACAGAGCATAGAGGAGACGCACTCTCGGCATATTCTCTGCAGTTAGTGTATTTATAGGTGTTGGCTTCATTTTTACACAAAACAAATAATAACCGTAGCTGTGTTTCAGCTGCAGGACAGCAGTGAAGGCCCAGCTATAAAATGCATGGCCCGCCACTGCTGTTTATACAGCAGTTGTGGTTACTATAGAAAAGGCTTTAGAACTTCTAAGCTTTAAAAAGTCCTTGTATTTGGATACAATTTCCTTATTGTGTGTTGAAATTGATTCATTAAGAGTTCATATATCGCTTATTAATGTTAAACGTGTGGGTTGAAATAAAATTGATACAGAACAACTGACTATCTGCAATCGCTCCAGCTCTAAAATGTATTCTGCATTTAGTTTGAACAGGTTTAGAAATATTTTCAACTCTTATGAATGACAAAATCCATGAGTCACTGCAATCCCATCATTTTTTTCTTATTAATGTTGGACTAAAGTGATTGTGCTGGTGGGTACGGTCTCTGTGGTACATCAGGTACAACCAGGGCCTTTTCTTTAATAACAGCTAAACATATGGCTAAGCCGCAGCTGGCTGACTCTCCTGCAGCAGATCAGACTGCCAGAACTCCTGGGAATCCACATTGTTTTTTTGGGGAATCGCCAACATATGCCTGAAGATGCAGTTTACTGCAACATTACTTGTATTCTGTTTTTGTATCACACTGCCCATTCAGTGGTTAGACCTGCTGCACTATACCAGTCACAAGCTGGTCTTATATTCCTGATCTCAGGGGCTGGTTTTAGACTTCAGCAGTAACTGGTTTCTACGCAGGGCAGTTAAGATGGAAACATCTCAACATGGAAGTAATTGTCAAGGAAATCTAAAAATATTTGTAAGTTGGAGGTTTGGATCAGTGATTTGTTCATAAAACCAGTACAGGAAATGCTTTACTTTAATTATTTTTTAAGCAAAATAATTTGATCAAAACTGTCTTGGTGTGCCTATGTTTCCAATTCCAACATACACAAACTCTGGTTTGGTTGAAATAAAGCTTTAATTCACAAGAGATTTGTGTGAAAAGATGGTGGCTCCACAGCTGTGTCTCTCTGAGAAACACGCACTGTGACTGACTTTTGCTAGCCCAGTAGGCTAGCCCAGTCAGCTAGCCCAGCGACAGTGGTTAGCTAACTAGTTCAGTAAGCAGTCCCATTGTTACCCAGCTTCTAAAACCAAATATTAAGGAAGGTTTTGCTGCCCCACTTTCTGGTGTAACCAGGCCTTAATAACTGTGTTTTTTTATTGTTTGATATTTTTTTTAAATCATTGAGAAGGGTGAGCTGACCAAAATGTTTTAGTAAAGTTCAGTGTAGGGCTGCAACTAACGATTATTTTAATAATCGATTAATCTGTCGATTATTTGTTCGATTAATCGATGAATCGGATAAAAAAACAAAAAAGCATTAATTTCTAACCCTTTTTTCAAAAACAGAGCTGACAGTGTAAATTCACAGTGCAAAACATCTTCAGAAAGTGCACAAACAGGTTGCTTGAACATCCCTGAGCTGTTAAAGTAATAATTTAAAAAAATAAATGGACTAATATCAGGAGTGGGGTTCAGTGGGTTACCCAAAATACTCTGTCTCTTATCACCTACAAGTATAACAGTACTTTAATGAGTTAACTGAATAAACTTTACCGTGTTCGCCTGGTAGACCAGCAGTAGAATAACAGAATGGGAAGAAAAAAATCGCTGTTTTCACCCGCCATTTCTCATCTTTCTGAGCTCCGCTTAACTTCCGGTTTAATGGTCATGTTACAAAAACAAAAGCTCGTCTATCATAAGTAAAACAACGGCGAAGCAGTTACGAGTTTAACACAAGGTACCCAAAATGCAGAATTGCAGAAATAAACAAAAAATAATACAAATCGCGTAAATCAACTTCCGGTGTTGTCATGGCAACGTTTATACGCCGGTCAGCGTCAGCTACAGAACCGGAGTCCTATTCCATTATTCCGAGCTGCGGTGTTCAGGCGACCGGGCCTGCTGTGAACACTCAAACATCTCCACGACTTATTGAGTGGCGTAATAATCGCACGACACAACGAATCGATAATGAAATTCGTTGCCAACTCTTTTGATAATCGATTTTTATCGATTTTATCGATTCGTTGTTGCAGCCCTAGTTCAGCGTGCCATCTGCATCTCAAAATGATTACTGATTCATCAGAGTAGGGGCTTGACTGTAGTATAGCCTCTCTGCTACAATCTTTTCTCTCTCACACTTTCTGCTGAAAATGTCCACTTCGGGCCCACTCTCGGCAGATACAGTGTGATTTATGAAATAAGTCACACCTCTGCATTGTGTTCTAGTTTGCCAGAGGCAGATTTGTCTTGAAAAGGCCTGCAAACAAACGCCTGCAGCATCTTCAAACAGTGTTCAAGGTGTGCTATTTTGTGTGGATTTCCACTCACTTATCTAACTAACTGTGAAATCACAGAAGCTACTCATGCGGTGCATCCTCCACTGCTATTGAATGTGGATAGCCATTTCTGTCATAAGTAATGCAGAACTAAGTGAATCCCTCAGAGCCTTCGGTTTGACGGCAGCAGCTGCTTAAGAAGATTGCCAAAAGTTTTCATGGACACGCTCCTCTTACTGAGACAAGCCAGGAAGCCAAGCCGATATGAGGTCTTCTCAAAGGGTCAACATATAGAGTGCAACTCAAGTGAAAATTGCTTTGGAAATTGAAATGGCAGGGTATCAATTCGTACAATGCGTTGGCTGGAAACGATTGTGTCACAATTTAGTGTGGAGCTCTCCTGTTTAAGACATATCTGCAGATGGAATGTGGCCCGTTGTAGGAACTGTAGCACTGTGTTTACATCAATCAGCAGTGTTGTTGCGTGCTCCTTTGACCTCTCTTAGAATTTCTGCAAAGGCGCCAATTTGCTGGGTCTCAGTGAGAGGCAAAAGAGACGTGACAAGCCTTCCGCACCCCCACTACCACCCACCATCATCACCGCTACTCACTTGAGTTCTCTTCATGAATTTCCACATTGTTCTCCCTATGCTGAGACACATTATGCATCAAGTTTTAATTGATCCCTCTGGGGTGGGATGCTCACAGTTAGGGAGACTGAGGTACACAATGATATGAACCTTGATCCTGTGATTTCTAAGCAAACAGTGTTTTGAATGCCTCACTCCAGGCAGAATTAATTGGTTTTGCACTGGTACTTCAGATGAAGATGGGATGTTTGTGCACTTATTTGAGTAGTGTGAGCACAGGAGATGGGAGTGGGACACTTATTGTGTTTAAGATGTATACTGGTAGGTTGGTGGAGTATCGCTGTTGGTGTTTGGATGGTGAACGAATATGAATACATTATTCAGCATCGCCCATGCTGAGCCCTGAACAGATAACAGCATCCAGTAATTTAGTCTTTTCCCCCACTGACCTCCCACAGTGGCACAATGATTGGCATAATTTACCTCAAATGTCACACCACTTCTTTTCAGAGTCATTACTCAGTCTAATCTAAACACTCAGACATCATACACACACACTAATAGACCCAGTGGAACTGGGCAGTGTAAACCTGTCCATAAATCTGTTTAGTTCAGTATCAAAGAAATGCCAGTGAGATTGTCTGTACTGTGTGAACAGGGACCGTTTTAACCGGCTAATTATATACCTATATAACATTTACATATGAGGAGTATAAATGAAACACAAAAAAGACAAAAACAAACAAGAAAACAATGATAAGTTTAGATGATTTGTTATCAATTTATGGTTTTATAAGTTATATTCTGAATGATTCTGGTTCAAATACAGGTGGTAGCAACATGTCCCAGGTTCAGAAACCTGACTATGGCTGTGTTCAAAATCACATGCTAATGTGCCTCACACATATTGAATAATAAAGCATTGAGTTAGTTCATGTAGGACACGGAAGTCATACACCCCCAGCTGTAACCAGCTGACAGCCAGCCAATTGAATCATAGCTTCCAAACACCAATCACAGCCTCCTCTCACTTCAAGGAGGGTTATTTAAATATCACTCCCTCCTCGCTGATTCATTCTACACCAACGCTGTTAAAGCTTTGCCTCCTCCACCCCAGCCTCCACCCTTTTTTAGTTCAGAGTTCATCTTTCATGGCAAATGGTTGAGATGTATTTAAAAAATGTACTTCTGGCTCATTCCTGTAAACCCTTGGGGGTTGTTGATCGGTGCTCCCCGTCTTAGCTTGGTAGCTGCTGGCTAATCCGGGGACCATTCAAAGAGAGTTTAACTGTATTTCCATTTGTTGCAATAAATGGTTAAAATCTATGACGAGAGTGTTCGTGACTGAACTACAGACTCAATGAGCATGTACTGCATACTGATTTTACCAGCAGACTGTTGACACTGTGAGCTCAAGCCGGGCCTGTCAAGACATCCCTCCAGCCGATCCGTCACATATCTGAAAACGTCGCAGCACATTCCCAAACAGGAGTTATTTTGATAAACCGACCACATATTGGAAATCCAAATGGTTACTTTCTCACATGAAAACATTTTGAAACTCAATGAAGTGACAAATCAAGAGTTCTTACCCTAGCTCAAAATTCAGGTGTCTGTCTGTCATAGAAACAAAAAAAACATGATATTAAACAATGCACTGATTGTTTAATCACTGTCATGAAAGTGAAAGTCGTCGTCTCATCTTTTACTACTGGTATTCACATGGAACAGAAAGGAGCAGAGTGGTTAACAACAGCAGAAACTAAGCTCATCCACAACTGCTAAGTTAACCAAGTTGGTACAAGCATCTGGATGGAGTCAGACATACCTGCACCAGAAACTGTGACAATATTACAATCATGTGTAGAGAATAAGAATTTTCCATATACTTACTATATCCTAAATATGAAAAAATCAGGACAGGACTCAGGACCAGGTTATGTTAACATTCTAATTTTGGAGATTCTATGTTTGGGTATGAACTCTGCAACCTCTCAACTCATTTTCATCACAGTTTAGGTATAAAGGAATCTTCGGGAAAAGACTGAGCTCATGTTCTGTGATCTGTCTACAAAGTAGTAGAGTTGTTGGTAAGTGAGCGTGACTTACCATCGGAGCCTTTAAACTCTCCCTATCCCCCTGGGGTATTAACTGTCCTCATCCTTTTCCCCGGACTCTTATCCTCATTAACGGGTGCCCGGATGGAGGACATGTGTCTCTGCAGCCTCCTCCTGTCCTCACACTGAGAAACCCAAACTGACAAATCCTCTTATAAAGATATCACTCTCCCACCGTCCCTTCCCTGACCCCGTCCTCATCAGACATCGATGCCGGATTCGCCCTTCCTTATTTGCACGCGGCATTGATCAGATGAAAGCAGCAGCGGGACCAGGACAGGAGAAGTTGTAATAAATGATGAATATCCTCCGCCGAGCCGTTTTGCCGGGACCTGACGCATGAGGTATGGCGATCACAGTTAATACCGTCTCGCTGGCATGGGGATGAAGGGTCAGGTTGCCATCCCATTAACTACAATAATTGAACTGTCGTCCAAAACCGCTGCATTTCCCAGATCACTTCATGCATTCCCCTTTCTTATATATTTCACGAAATTTTCATCAACTCAAACGGGGAGTTTTTCCCTGTCTTCATTTACTCAACTAACTTGTATGCTGTTGAGGACTTTGCAGACAGCGAACAAGATCTACAACCGTGTTTTATCAGATGTAAGTGGCATGTTGATGAAATAGAAGTTCAAGGGAGATCAAGGCACTCAACCTATAAAAGTGTGCAAATGACAACCCACCTCTTTTTTTTTAGTCACTCTGTGCCATTTACACCCAACTCTTCTGCTCAGTTGCTGATGTCTCACACAGATCACAGCTGCTCTATAAAGTGAGCTCAGAGTGCGGATGACACCTCAAGGTAACAGATTCACTTGCCCTGCTGTAGTAGATCAATTTAGTGTGATAACATCATGGTGCAAAGGTAAAATCTGAACTCCTCCGGAAAATATTCAATGTTGAGGAATTGTATTTCTGTTCAGCAAAGAGGGGGTTGGTGTAGCACCTCCATCCTCCTGTCTGTACACATTGTATCCCTGGACAAACACATTGCTAATGCTGTGGATGTAAAACTGTAGATCACCGTGAATCTGTGATCTTCTTCATCTCAGAAAAACAAAACCAATGCTGCAACTCAGTGGGCCTTTGTTTATTGGCTCCACCACTTCTCTTGAAGAACATAGTGACGTTGGACATTGTCTGAATAGATTTACTGCTATGTTGCACTATGGTCAGCAGGGAAAGCTACAAGTTGTGATTCAATCTCACAACTGTGTATAAAATTATATAATCATATATATTTTTCAAGCTACCACAAGATCAAAAACCTTAAAGATGAATCTTAAATAGAGCACCAGAATATACCTTTTCTTTATTTATTGTGTTTAATTAATATGCTCGGTATTACATTACATTACAGTCATTTAGCAGACGCTTTTATCCAAAGCAAAATAGCTCTAGAATTGACATACTCAGTTCCAAATGCTGTTCCAAAATTGGGTTGCAGATTGCTTAGAAGAATAAACAATACAGTATATAAATATACACACACACAAAACAACATGGGCATTTTTAAAACACACAATTTGGTTGACAAGAAACACAGCTTAGCGCAACAAACTATAACACCCATGAAAACATTCATAATATGAACACACATAAGTTTCAGTAATTCTAAATAATTCCATGCTGAGGATTTGACTTAATAGCAAACCATGAAACACAAATGCACTTTTACACGGAGTTATGAAAGATCTTTCATCAGTGACTTGACTTTTCATGCAGAGCGCTAAAAAAGGTTTGAGCACAAAAGTTCAGCTACATTTTTAAATGCATTTTATTTCATCACACATTCACTAGAGACTGTAGAGAGAAAAAAAAAAATCAAGGTGAACTTCAAATCCATGATGGTGAGGGGTTTTCACTTCATGACAGAATGTTGCTTGAATGTTTTGAATGTGGCTGTGATTGAGAGTTCCTATTCATCTAAAGATATGTTTACTGATAACGCTGAGCTCTCTGATTTCCATCACTCTAATGGTATAATTTCACCATTATCAGAATGTCATAGACATCACACACATAAGGCCAGTCATTTTTTAAACATTGTATATCAATTAGTTTGAAGAGGAGAGCCACCTGGAGGGTTGGGTGGATGCATGGATGGAAGGAGGTTAGCAGTGGTGGGCCGTCAGGGCCAGCAAAGCCTTCTCTGCTGGCCTAAACAGAATCACAAAGTTATAGCTATTTTGTAACTTAATAATTTTTCATAAATACACTACATGTATTCTAATTATTTTCCCATTAGTTTATTTTCTCATTGCACAGCTACTGTCTTCCTCTGTCGCTCTGCTTCCAGCCTGCAGCACAGCTTGTTTTAAGGAGAGCTTTTATCCAATCAGATTTCACCCCTATTTCTCTCGGTAAGAAGAGTGGCCCGAGGCCCGCTAGGAAGCCTTTGCAGATTAAAGTATATGGGGACGATATTGTTGATTGAGTGATTGGTCAGTGGGCTAGTGTGACTGTTGTGATGCTGTAGCATAAGTTAGTATTAGTATTAACAGTGCAAGTTAAAAGATATGTAAGAAATTCTGACATTGACATGACATATTTAGCATTTTGTTTGCTGTAGATTCTTTTTTTTTTTACGTAGCTTTGTTTTTTTAACACTCAATGGCTGAAGGAGGAGAAACTAATTTCTCAAGAAGGAAATTTCCAGAAAAGCTGGACATTGTAAGAAAGGGTCGGCCAACCCCACAGCTAGCAGCCCTGACCCAGCCAGGAAAATGATTTGTACGAATGGTATTCCCAGCTAACAGCGTCGGAGAAGCGTTGCACATTTTATGGCTAAGAATGCATTTTATTTGCGACTGAGCGTCTTGGTGTTTGAAGCTATGCTACGCTAACCTGAGTTGGCTAACCAAGGCAGCAACACGACACCATAGCATGGCAGGACACTTACAAGCTACAGTGCTTTTGAAAACTTCTGCTGAGACCCGAGTGGATCTACAACTCAACGAAACACGTTCGCAGGAGGACCTCCTGCGTTGATTTTTTTGACTATATGCATTGTCCGTTAATGACGAAGAATCCCGGGATTAGGGTTCAGACATTTGATTCTCTTTTTGAGGTTTACTTTTCTTTTACAAAGCAAGAATTATGGTCTTGAATCAGTAGGGAACAGCTTGTTTGTAGCTTGTGTGCTGCTGTTGTTTTCCTGCTAAGCGCCTCCCAGAACACACGCGCCACACCAGGGTACAATGTTTTGTTTCCGGGGTCAGAGTGTCTCTTCCGTGGTGGGTTGCCATGTTGAGCAAAGTCCACCGAAAACATTATATTTCCAACAATTTAAGCTTTTGCATTTTCCAAATGCACTAGTATTATTCAAACGTATTGTTCGGTTCGTAAGCCTCGTACCGAACGGTTTAATAAGAATACATGTGTTGTTACACCCCCGGAAACATAAAGTTTTAGAAAGGTATATCTCCTTTCAACCTCTGGATTGTGAGTGTCTGACAACATTATGGAGAGGTCCCTACAAAGAAATAAAGTGCTTTTCTTTACCTTCATCTCAATCCAATCTGTTTGTTATCTTTTTTCTCGCTCAGACAGATAGCATAAGGGAAAGAAAACCTTTTTATAGATCTGACGGGTCCTTTCCAAATTGTCAGACACTTTAATAACAATCTGAGCCTGTGAGTTGCAAAAACAAGCACTTTTAGTGGACGTACATTGACGATGCACTGTCGCCGGAAACATCACATTGCAGCCAGTTATCCATCAATACTGGACCAATTTCAAAAATGTTGTTCCCATTGGTCTCTTTAACACAGAAAATAGGGTCCAGGTTAAAGAATACCTTTCTAATGAGTTGCAGTATTACATGAATTCCCAACTACAGGTCACATAAACACCCAAAGGTGTGTGTGTGTGTGTGTGTGTGTGTGTGTGTGTGTGTGTGTGTGTGTGTGTGTGTGTGTGTGTGTGTGTGTGTGTGTGTGTGTGTGTGTGTGAGTGTGTGAGTGAGTGAGTGAGTGAGTGAGAGAGAGAGAGAATTAAACAGAGAGAAATATGCCTTCATATAAACATGTCATAAGTCATTTTAATGTCTACAGGCAACCGTTTTCTTGACATCCCCCAGCTCTCTGCTTTTTTTCATTAATCCTCGGCCCCTCAGTCTGAAAAAAAATATCCAGGATGCTTAAACTGCCATCTGCTCTGATTCGCTTAATAAAAGCAACACCATCAAACTGTTAAATTATGCACTTTTATGACTATGATGGGAGTCTCTGTAATTATTGCTGCAGACAGCCCTCTGGTGGACTATCACTCTCTGCCTCTGTTTAGATTTTTTTTTCTGTGTCCTCGTCCACCATTTTCTGTCTAATTTTCTTTAGAAGAGGAGAGAACTGTTTGACAAAAAGTATCTTGAGTTAATGTAGGCATTGTAAGTTTCCTAACTTAGTGCTCTTGTTGGTTTTTCATCTCCTCTAAAATGCAGTTTCCTGCATCAGTTCTCTCAAACATCTAAAACTGCAAGAACGTCTGTTTTTTTTGTGAAGTAGATAATACACCCCTGTCGGAAGTTTCTTGAAGGGGATCTACTGCAAGGGCTATATTCAGGAGAGATGTCAGCGTGATGGATGCCCACAGTCCGTCATTAAAAGACTTCAAAACTTGGCCAGGTCCCAGGGCTGGGCCACTTGTCTCCATAGCACCCAGCAGAGCCGCCCACATTACCCCAGCAACAAGTCAGGGTGGAAGATGGATGCGAGCGTCATGGCGCTCACCGTCGTACAGAGCATACTGGTTGACCGAGGAAGGGGGGGGGGGGGGGGGTCAGTCCAGGTCTGGGCTGCCCACAGCTTTTGTATGTCTGTCTCATTTCACAATTCATCAGCCGAGCGTGACTGTCAGGCGAGCCTTCAGCTCCAGCGATCCATCAGGGCCTGTCACCAAGCCATCACAACAGAGAGATGAGGCCGCACCGTTCAAATTCCATTAGCCCCATCAGCCCTGGCTGTACCGCCAAGCAGCCCAGTCAGCCGGCCAGCAACTTGTTTGAGACTCAAAGAGATAATAAAAACGTATCTGCGAATCAGAAACAGCTCCCATTTCCCTGTCACCGCTGCTCCTCCCTCCGACGTCCTGTGGGATATGCTGCTGTATTAAAGCTACGTTGACTGACATTACTTTTCTTCTCCGTCCTTTCACATTTTCTCTTCCAAATGAAACATTTCTGCTTCTTCCAACTCTTTCCACCTTACATCAACTGCTTTTCTTTGGTTCTGTGGAAGGAACGGACATAAATAAAGAGAAAGACATGAGCTTTAGATTTGTAATCATCCCCAGATAGCTGACAGCTGCTCTTTGACGCCGGGTTTGTGGTGATGGGTTACCTCTTCATTCCAGGATGTAATGAACACAATTTCTGTAATTATGAACACATACTCTGAGTCCTGTGGAATTATAATGGTGTACTATAAGGTCAGGGATGAGCTCATGCTGCATTATGTTAGGGCAGATATGGATTTCTCTGTGTTGAAAGTGATAATAGCTGATTTTTAGCATATTATTTAGTGCATGATAAACCAATATATATCTTAATATTAGTGAGAATGTTTCTCATTATCAATACAACAATGTAGCAAATGTATACAAAATAAAGTAGTTCAATTAATGTTTCATGGAATAACTATGTCCATTGGTAAATTATGCAAAACGTGATTCGTAAAACAAAAATGTAAATGATTAATGTCGCTTTTAAGTTGTTCATATGAAGTAATTGGACCGAAGATTTTTCCTCAATTCATTGATTGATTCATTTTATCACAATATCCTTGAACAATATAAGGAATAATAATAATACTATACATAAAATGAGATGATTATATTATTTTCATTGGTATTTTGAAGTTTACATGCTCTGCCTTGCGGCAGCATGACATTAATGGTCCAGCACAGAGAAGCCTGACTAGGGAGAGAGATGCAGTGTTTTTTGAAAAAACTGTATTCTCGTCAGCAGGACAAACAGACTGTAAGTACTCGGCTTAATAGATTATTGAGCCTGGGACCGACCCACCGGAGGGATAATGATAACAGGTACAAGCCTGAAGTAATCACAGAATAAGCAACGAACGGAAAGGTAAGGCGACAAGAGTTTTAGTTTGGAACCTGTTACCACTCCAGTAAAATTAACCTAAAACGCCTATCCAAGGCATACCCAAAGTAAATTGAAAGCTGTTCTTGAACCATTTGGAGTACATGCAAGGTTTTGGTCTCTTTTGAAAGGTAACACTGAAGTTTTTTCCCCAATAGTCAGAATCACTGTAAGTGCTACTGGTATTGACTAATGGAAGTTTACTCAGCAGCGGTCTACTCAGCTCAATCAGCTAGTCGCGAGAGTAAAATGCCCACAGTCCATTGTGCGTGGCTCTCCGTTACAAGGAGGGGAAAAAGTAACAGAAAAGCCACTAGAAAAGTTTTTAAAAAGTCACGGTCCATAGCCTGAACGTCACAAACAAACGTTAAAGAAAAAACAAAACAGAAGAGAGGAGAAAAAAGGCAAATCACTGTCAAAATCCGAGAGCGCAAATGAGATCCATGCGCGCGCGTATTTTACTTTGACGAGCGCTTTTATATCACTCCGCGAGCAAAAGTCTGTCTCGCGCGAGCAAAATGTACTGTCGCGAGAGCAAAAGTCGCGAGAGTCTTTTTTTCTGCTCGCTCGCGAGTAGTTTTTCTTTTTGGCAGTAAGTGGGCGGACCCAGTCTCGATTGTATCTCTACATCTGATTGGTTACAATGCTCGTCTTTGGATAAACCGGATATCACTGACACAGACGCCAGGTCTGTGAGAGGTGGTTATCAATCTGCCACTAAACACTACTCCACTACATTGCCACTACATTTGCTTTGAATTCACTCCATCATTCTATTACAGACGATGTGTGTTTGATAGTCAAACTGTGACAAACCGCTCAAAGACACTCTTTGATCTTAATTGATTCAAACATGATGCGATCACATTTAATCATACTGTTGTGTTTACAGAAGAGATATAATGTAGTTGTATATAATATGAGCAACAATTTGGACCTGCTCAAAGATCTGGAGCCAAGATTAGGGACCACTGTTTGTATATTAACTGTTAAATCACTGACAAGTAGTTAGTGGATGAAAAAGTATTCAGATCCTCACTGCAGTAAACGTACTAATACCATACTGATGAAACAATAATCCACTACGAGTAAAATACCTGCAACCAAAACCTTAGTCAAGTATGTTATTATCAGCAAAATGTACTTTAAGTGCAGAAAGTAAAAGTACCCGTGCAGTAAAATGTACAGTATTTGCCCCTGACCTGTAGTGCAATCTGAAAATCTTCCCCTGACGTCTGTCAGTGATATCCGGTTTATCCAAAGACGAGCATTGTAACCAATCAGATGAAGAGATACAAGGGAGACTGGGTCCGCCCACTTACTGTCAAAAAGAAAAACTACTCGCCAGCGAGCAGAAAAAAGACTCGCGAGCGAGCAGAAAAAAAGACTCGCGAGCGAACAGGTTTAAGCTTCTCGAGCGACTTTTGCTCGCGCGAGAAGGACTTTTGCTCGCGGAGTGATATAAAAGCGCTCGTCAAAGTAAAATACGCGCGCGCGTGGATCTCATTTGCGCTCTCGGATTTTGACAGTGATTTGCCTTCATACACTACGAGGCAAAGCACAAATGTTTTGAGCAAACGTACCCACTCACATCCGAAATGGAAGCACAGAACCCAATATGATCAGAATGATAACACATGAATTCACTCACCAACAATGATGTTAACAGAGAGGAATAGAGCTGAAACAAGTAGAGTCCCTCTACAAACATTTCTGTCTCTAGAAGATGAGAAAAATATAATGTCGTGGTTTTCTTGGTTGACATCACTTCACACCTGAATGAACTGAATGTAAAGCTGCAAGACGAGGACAATTTAGTTCCATTCATTTTTCTAAAATTACGTATTAACATTTTTCAAAAGCTTTCTGTAATGTTTTTTTTTAATGATTTAATCCATCCCTTATTGTAATTGAAATGAGAGAACAGCATTGATTTATTATTAGAGTATGTATTATTTATAATTCATCCAGTTAAATTTGAAATCTGACCATGAATATTGTTTAGATATTATTAATTTGAACTTTCTTTATTTGATTTGACAGTCAGTTGTTGACTATCTACAAATGTTAATACAAATACAAAGCTGCTTCAATATGTATGGGACTAAATAATAGCACAAGTTAGACATGATTGGAATGTTCCAGAACTTTGCATGAGGAAATCTCTCTAACTGGACTTCATTGAATATTAATTGAATACCCTTGTTATATAGTGACTTTGTTGTTACTTTTGTTACAATATTTAGATGTTTTTTAAATATAAATTCTAATTATTCTATATTAATTTGTTTTTTAAATTCTATATATGTTTTTTAAAAGCAATTATCTAGTCATGTAGAAGAGCAGAGTATTGATTAGTGGCGCCTAGTTGTACTACAATCCTAAAGATACCTATCCCTATACCTGTAGGCCACCGTAGTTCTCCGACACGCTTAGAAAGGGAGGGGGGTAATTAGGTAATCACATCTCTTTAAAAGACACTTTCTGCGAATACGGAACAATCAATAAGGTTGTAGCTCGTAGGCTTAGCTAGGCTAGGTGCGGAGCTAAGCTAACAAGGCAGCAACAGATGCTTCCCACTAAGATTGTTTTGGAAAAATAGCCTAAAGTGAACAGATTGACACAGTCAATGGAGGAGGGAGAAGTTGTAAATGTTGATCTTATATAGTAAAATGTTGGATCGTGAGTATTATAATGTATTTCTCATACCGTGCTTATCAAACACACAAGATGAGCGTGTGCAGGTAGTGGTATTATGTCGAGTTCAGCCGCTGGGAGGGCTGATCAAATTTAAGAGTCTTCAGATTACAGTAGGACAGACAGACTATCTGACAATCAATAACATGGAACAGTTTACCTGATACAAGGTTATTGAAGACAATACAAACTCAAAATTGAAGAGTGACTTTGTCTAATAAGTGACTTTGACTCACTTACTACTTCACTCATCTTTCTATTGTAGTGTGATGATGATGTGCCCTCCCATTATCACCAACAATACCCCGAATCCCAGGATTATGTCCTGTCACGCTGCCTTCTCTTTCTTTAGCTGCAGTATTTTCAAAGAACCCCGGGTTTTTTAGTAGGTAGAGAAGATGAGCAATGTTGTCTCATCTCCAGCATTGGCATCATTGCCTTTCTCCTTAATCCTTCAGGCAGTCAATTTGCAGCCAGCGAAGTGTGAAGCTCTATAATGATGGGTTATTGACCCGTTTGCTGTTTGGCAACGGGGACAGCGGCAAACTGAAAGGATAGTTCCTAGTTTTTCATGCGACATTCAGATGGCTCTTTGGCACTGAGGGTGACCTAACTCTAATTAGGTTTGGTTGTCCGATAATGTCCAGAGAAATATCAGCAAACGTTTGCCAGCTGTACTGCTTGGTAAAATGAGTGAATGAATGTGCAGTTCTATCATATTTTGGGTTAATATACTCTCCCAGCAATGGAACACATGTTGATTTAGGGCATGTTTTTGTATTAATTCTCAATAGAATTAAGGATTACTTCCTTTTTCTCACCACCCTGTAGCATGCAGTTAAACACACTAGACAAAAGCAGTCATTTACCCTGGTAATATGCTTGAAACCAGAAATAAAGACACATTTGCAGAATAGTTGGGAACTCGAGAAGAATCAAAAAGGATTACTGCTTTGAACCCACACACACACACACAAAGAAAATAGAAAAAAGGTTCTTGTTAAAGCAATAAGTAAAGTAATAAAATGTCTGTTTTTAAGACTTTGCAAACAGCCTCATAGGTTTACTATCATTGCATTTCCCTCCATTAGACTTTCTCATTCACTTAATAGATTAAAGCTTTTATTTATATGACAGGGGACGTAATTCTGGATACAAAGTCAAGGACACACTGACAGCTATTAAAAAGTTTCCATTTACTGTTGCTCGCACCATAAAGTATCATGTAATGCAAATACAATACTCCTATCTCCATATGTCCATCTTCAGTCCTATCCAATGAAATTCTACTTTTTAAATTCATTTTAGCAGGAAATGACATTTGGGACGTGATATCTCACCTAGAAAACGGGATATAATCTAGCCTTCCTGGAAAGAGAGGGTTTTTTTGTGTGTCACTGGTCTGTTTTTCTTTCTTTTTCTGTCTCTCGTTCCATCTCTCTCTGCTTCCCATGAACTTCTAGTGGTTATCTATCTTGACATGAGGGAGTGGAAGCCTCAGGGTAGCGCTTGACAGGGATTCCTCTCCATGATTCCTGGCAGCTCTCTCCATTCCCCTGCTGTCACTGTAGGGGAACATAAGGGAGTTATAAAAGAATGCTGTCATGTCACTGTCACAAACTCTGTATGGAACCGAGACGTCCGGCACCAATCCCGACTGTGAGCTGCAGAAATGTGTTTTGTGTGTTGCGCAGTGTATCCTTGTGTGTTTGGGCAAAGAGAACCTGTATTTCTGTGTATACCTGGTAGGTTGAGTTTTCATATGGCAGGTTCTGTTCTAAACTCACCACATGGTTTCTATTCCAACTAATATCTAAATGTGTATTTTAATCCATTTAAATTACATTTCGTCATCATTCACAAAAATGTTGACATTAAACGTATCCGTGAAATTTTCAGTGACAGCATATATAATTTGTTTTCCACAAAAATATCCAATCTTGCAATATAATACCCATGACTTCTGCTTTATTAAACCTTTTTATTGGTATATTCTTTAATTTACACACAAAGTTCATTGGCATGTTTAATACAGAAACAAGCCAAACGGGCCCTCGCCTCCTCCGGCGCGTCGGGGTGCCGGCGGGTTCCGACCAGGGTGGGCAAGAACTTCCGCGACCGTCAGACAGCGCGTCCGTGAGTGAGACGTTTTTAGTCCTGCTGGAAATGATGCTTTGCAAATAGTCCAATGCTTCCTGTATCCGCTGCCTGGCGCTATGGAACACGTGCAAACATGCATTATGTTGCTCTATGTCAAATGTAAACCACATTGTGTAGAAGTCATGTAAATCGGATGGTGTTTGTCAGAAAACGCAGAGAATCTTTCTCCAGCAGGTGGCGCTGTGAGTTCTAGTGAAAATTAGCTTGTTGACATCCTCAGGCCATGAGTCTTATTAAGCATTTGAAGTTTGGGACCATTTGGAACAAGTCCAGTTGAGTTATATTAGTTCTTTGCATGGGGAATCACGTAAAGTAGCCGCCCGCTACGGCTAAGCCGTTCGGTCAAAAGTAGAGCTTTTGATAATTTTTAATCACAATGGTCTTGAGATTGTATTGACAAAATTTGAAGTGGATCTGACAAAGTTCCTAGGAGGAGTTCGTTAAAGTATAGCGACTAGAAATAGGCCAAAATCGATCAAAAAATGACATAAAAATCAAAATGGCCGACTGTACTTCCGGTACAGTTAAGAGCATGGTCCCAAGAGCCTTATTTTTAGGTCTCTAAATGATACATGTTCTGACCATGTTTCATACATGTCAGTCAAGCGTAGCCCCGGGGCTGCTCTTTTGAACTGGCTAGGAGGAGTAAATAAAAGTATAAAATATGACATTTGCTTTTGCCAGTAGGTGGCGCTATGAGTTATTTAATTTCTTTCAATTGATCTATGTTTAGGCTTGAAGTGGCATCATGCACAAGATGTTTTGTAAGGATTGGATAATGTACCTTGGCGTTATAACAACTTGTTTTTTGATAAAAATGATGCAAAATGGCCGCCACGCCAAGTCAAGGTTCTTTGACGAAAACTCTAGCTTTTAATAATTTTTAATCACAAAGGTCTTAAGAGCATCCTGACCAAGTTTGAAGTTGATCGCATATATTCTCTAGGAGGAGTTTGTTAAAGTACGAAGGCTGAAAAATGGAAAATGTGCCAAAAAACACAACTTTGCGGGTTTACTCTAGCGCCCCCTATTGGTTGAATGCAACAAAAATCTCAGGGTATGTTACGGGATGCGATGTGCACATATGCTGAAAGTTTCGTGAATTTTCGACAAATGGTTGAGAAGTTATGTGTATTGATATTAAGCCATGCCCCTAGGAAGTTCATTGGTCCATATCTTTTCACCACAAAGAGATCTGAGTGATCTACATCCAATAATGATTCACAGCAAATTTGGTAGCAATCGAAGCCAGCGTGTAGGAGGAGTTCACAAAAATGTGTTTTTCACAAAATTCTAGATGGCGGAAAATCTAAGTAGGCGGAGCTTAGGGGTCTGATTGGCTTTTTTGTAGATCTAGCATGATTGGACATGTGTGTTGAATTTCAAGTAAATCGGATGTACTGGCCGAGAGGCGCCGCAAATCCGCCTTGTAGGGGGCGCTAGAGAGCCATTTTTTTACACACAAATATGACACCTATATCACACCTCTATTTTTGCCAGACCTGACAAGTCTGCAAAATTTGGTGAGTTTTCATGCATGGCAAGTATCCCCAAAAAGCCCCTTCCTGAACAGAAAAACGCGGACGCCTACAATTTCAATAGGGCCTTCGCTGGCCCGACGTTGTCGGTGGCTCGGGCCCTAATTATTTAAACCATGTTATTTAGTAATCATATCTGAAATGTCAAATCTGTCATAATCCTTAATTTAAAAATAACTGTTGGAATAACAGATAGTTTGGACAATCCTTTTAAATATATATACTACCGTTCAAAAGTTTGGGGTCACCCAGACAATTTCGTGTCAATTTTCAGTTTCTTCGCAATTTCTTGCATGGAATAGCCTTCATTTCTAAGAACAAGAATAGACTGGCGAGTTTCACATGAAAGTTCTCTTTTTCAGTATAATCGAACCCACAAATGTGATGCTCCAGATACTCAACTAGCTCAAAGGAAGGCCAGTTTTATAGCTTCTCTCACCAGCATAACTGTTTTCAAAGGTTTTGTAATCATCAATTAGTCTTCTAAGGCGAATAGCAAACACAATGTACCATTAGAACACTGGAGTGATAGTTGCTGGAAATGGGCCTCTATACACCTATGTAGATATTTCATTAAAAACCAGACGTTTCCACCTAGAATAGTCATTAACCACATTAACAATGTATAGAGTGTATTTCTGATTAATTTAATGTTATCTTCTTTGAAAGAAACAGTGCTTTTCTTTGAGAAATAAGGACATTTCTAAGTGACCCCAAACTTTTGAACGGTAGTGTATATATACCACATTTCTAGTTTTGTTGTCTATTTGCGTCTGTAGATTTGACATAAATTCATCAAAAGTTATTAATAATGCCTCATTTGCATATTTAAACATTACATTTCAGAAAACTTGTATTACAAAAAACAATGATCTCTTACGCCCCCAAATTTGGGGTCTCTCTGGCTCAGAGGGGGTTTCACATATATCGTCGAAAAAATGTACATATCAAGAGCGAAAAAATGCATGTATACATGTTATATACCAGATTAAACAGCAACATCTGGGCAACACTATCATGTAAGTCAATTTTTACACACTCCAAACACAACTATACACAACTAATATAAGCAAGTAGAAGACGTACCACAACATCACGTATTTGTCACCACGAGTCGGCGAGCTATGCACTCCACTTCGATTTTCCATCACAAAGCCAACGGCTACACGGCCGAGCAATAAATCGCAGAGCATGAAAATTCGACACAGAAGCCAGAGATATCTTCAGAATGTCTCTCCGTGAAACCAGTACAACGCTGTGAGCAAACAAACGCCAGAACAACAAACCGCTTCACCGAAAAAATACACACATGAAGACTGGAGCTCAGACGAGAATCATCCATGGTTTACAGCCTTAGAGAGGATTCTGGCTCTCAAAATGATGCCAAACTGCTGGATTAGGTTAGATTGAACACTATTAGTGATAAAACAAGTGAAATATATAGTTATATAGTATATCAAATTAGAATAGAACAGCTGCAACTGCTGGTTCCAAAATGAGAATTTGGCTTGACCCCGCGTGACCTCTCCATACTGAAACCTCTCTAACTTTGTCCTGCTTCACTTTATCAAAGCCACATTGTTTTTGAGACTACTGACATGTTGTGCTATGATTTGGGAGAGTTTTTAGGCTTTCAGCTGCTTTTCTTTCAGGTGAACCTGAAACTTTTCAATTTGAGCTGTCTTCCATATTCATTTACTCTTAACCAGCAACATATACACTGATATTTACACATCTGATCAAATCTCACAAGCGTTACCATTATTATAACATCTAAATTATTCAAATAGACCTTGTAGTTAGAGATTTACACTCTCTTTAGTATGGGTATGCAATTTTTGAGCAGAGGCCTAAAAGTAGGGCTAGAGTTTAAGAGGTTGTAAGCAATCAACTGGGGAAGTTTCATGGAAATTTCGCAGTGTTTAAAGGTCTTTTCACAGGTGCATTCTGGGTGCAGGTGACTGATAATTGAGTGTGGGATTTCAATGGCAGTGATTATCAAATAACATAGACAGGCTTTTCATTTTAAAAGTTATTTGAAACTGACTCAGCATACCTGGTCTATAGTGTGCTTTCAATAACTGTACTACAGTTTTTGTGTTTTGGCAATCGCAACAAAATGAAGAAGGATCATTTTGATGTTTTGAAGTGTGGTTTTGTGAGGCACTTCTTTATAGTCAGTGTATTACTACAGTAGATGGAGTACAGGAGCAATGTACTGCTGTGGACGGAGGCAGCGGAAAAACCTATTTCAGTCCCGATGTTCAGAATGTTTTCACCGGTTTACCTTGCCGTGAGACAGTTATACATTCTATGTTACCGATGGGGAGCTGAAGCCTTAGCTCTGACCACTAAACTAAGCCACTAAACTCCTTTTTAATTTGACTTCACAGAACACAGGGGTAGCTGGTCTACCGCTGCTTAGATTGGTTAGTTTGTTTGTATTACTGTGTGAGAGCATAGTCGGCTTCAGTTCCCCGTCTTAAATGTCTGTCTGACAACAAGGTAAACCGGCGAAAATGTTCACAGCACCCGTCCACAGCAGTACATTGCTTTGCTTCCCTACAGTAACTCCTGTCTGCTTCACCAAGCTTTGGGCATCCTGACCATCGTTTTCTGTAGGTAATACACTGACTATGGATAGTTACCCCAAACCCTACTTCAAAACACCCAAACCATCCCTTTAAGAGAGGCTTAGAGCAAACCAAGTGGTGCATAGGGAGCCGGTAGACCTTGTGGATTCATGAATAAAACTGTCTTGTTTCATATTTGAATATTTGTTTGGAATCAAAAAGCTAAGCACATTAAGCTACAGGGTATTGATGAATTCTGCTGTGGACTGTGTAGACATACGAAATGTCTGATTTACAGTTGGCCATTGTAATAAGGAGCTGTTTTGTAAATGTTGAACAAAGACCATGTCTCGAGGCACGTTTCTTCATCTAACAGAATGCTTTTACAGTCATTTTGGTTGAATAGTGGAACAAAATGATCTGCTATTGGCAAAAAACAGGAAAAGAGCAAATGTCATGGAGTACTGCTATGTTAATCTGGTGAAAGGAAGGAGAAGTGAGACATTATCTTCACTCATTCAACACCACACTGGTGTAAAGCATTATATCAACATTTCCAACAGCTTTAAATAGTCTATAGAAAGATGTATTATAGAGGGCAGACCTCTACTTCAGGAAATTATATGAGGTCTTCACCTGTCACAGTTTGCCTATACTCATCACTGAGTGTCATAATTAAACCTTTTTAACTGCTGCCTTTATTTTCCAACAGCAGGCTACTTTTTTCTTCAGGGCCAAACACTCGATTTAATGATAAGGTGGAGAAGCTCAGGGTTGCATCCATCTGTTCTTACCTGTGTGAGTGCAGTCCCAGTGACCTTTGCAGCTCCAGGAGTTGTAACTTTCCTCTGCGGCTGCATTCAGCGATCCATCGCCGCAATAACAACAACAGTCCTGATGACTTTCTGACAAGTTCTTCATCTGCGAAATGGCCGCCTCTGTTGCTATGCACCTTGAATGTGTAATTCTCTCTCTGTCACCTTCACTTAGCCACCTCCACTCTGCAGATGGTCTAATAACCGTGTACAGGGGGATCTGTTTCATGTAAATGGGCTCATGCTCTGAGCTTAGATGACAGAGGAAGAGGCTGGACTGGGTAGCTATCATCAAACATCCAAACTCAATTAGCGACTGTGACTGTGGCGTTGGGATGTGTCTGGAGGGGACAAACGCTCACCTTGGATCCAAGGCTCGCCATGCTCAACCACCCAGCAACATGTACTGGTCCACATCTCTCATGCTGACGACATATTTGTCTTTGATCTCTTCAAAAGAAACCCTCAACATGCCCCGCTATGCAACAGAATTAAAAATCGTTTTTAGTAATGGAGAGCCCTGCACAACACTTTCCAAAAGAGTGAGAATGAAGAAGAAATATTCAGCAGGAAAGGAAGGTTAAATGGGTTTTCTTGTAATATTGGGTTGTCTAACAACTTTTCCTCAAGATACCCCCCCCCCCCCCCCCCCCCCCCCCCCCCCCTTAGTGACAGTTGTATCAGGGATCATGCCAGCTCGGTGACTTGGAAGGAGCTGTGATCAGCTCAGAAAAGACCAGCATGATTATGAAACAAACTGTGGGGCGTCAGACGTCACCTTGGGCTGACTTTGTTTTTGGATCGATTGCAGAGAGATTTCACATGACTATTTTTAATTGAGCACCACTGTGACCTCACTCACCCCACTGGAAATGCCAAGAGCCAGCAAAGAAATAAATTGGGCCAAGGTTATGGGAAAAAGAGCAAGTATTTAGCGTATTGAGAAAGTCGAGAGAGAGAAAAAAAGTGTTCTTCTTCTGTGTGGCTGCAAGTAATAAAAGATAGATGTTGTGTGTGCGATGTGAGCTTTAACAAACAAAGCTGGTTCCCTAGTCAAACAGGGATTGCAGTGTCTTTTTCTCCTCTTAAGCTGAAAATAAAAAGCCCAGCATTGGGTATCGGTTGCATTATCACTGCCGGGGACAGCGAGGAAAGCTCGTTATTTCTGCAACATGTGTGACCTCCCTCAGGAAATTCATCCAGTAATGACTGCTGATGATGTGTGCAGTCGGGGTATTGAAATGCATCCTTGACAGTTCACAACATGTTTGCCACACTATGGCCGAACTAAATCCTTTTTGCCCTTCTTTCGCTCCCTCATTTGGTGCATAATGGGTTGAGCTCAGTGGCGGCTGGTGGAAAATTGTTTCGGTAGGGCTGTGCCACATCCAATCAATTTCAGTAAACATTCCAGAATGATTTAATGCAAAAAATGAAGGTATCAAACACGCATTACTTTGCAGTTAAATATTTAACATTTATTCCAACATGAAAAAAGCAGTAAATAACACGTAAACAAACACGTCTTATTTTTGTCACCCTCATAGGCAATTCAGTATAATATAATAATATATATATCATATAATAATATTCTGTATAATATAATAATATTTATATCATAATAATATTCAGTGTAATATAATAATATATATATATATATATATATATATATATATATATATATATATATATATATATATATATCATATAATAATATTCACTATAATATAAATCACACACACACACATGTATAATTATTTATTTATAACTATGTATCCATTTCTCAGACAGGTGCTTCATGTCCCTCACTCCCTAACTGTCCGTGCTGGATCTGTTCCCGTTGTTGTAAAAAGCTAAATAAGTTATTAGCATGACTGCATCCAGCTAGCCAAACCTGTCCGGTACAGCTAGTAGAGAAGCTTCATGTACTGCTTCCCTTTCCCGCTAGTCTGCTGTCTGATTGTGAGGTCAGGCTGATCTGGGATCAGCTCTTAGGCCTGAAGTTTCTCCTCAAAGTTCTCCTCTCTAACGGGTCTTGGAGGAGCAGTGCTCGTGCTGGCGCTCGTGCTCGCCTGTAGAGACTCGTCCGGACGAGAACGCGCAGCAGGCGGAATCTATTTGAGGACGCTGATTGGCTAAATTGTATGTCACACATTTATATCTTTAATCAGCTATTGGCTAAACTGCTTCATAGACCCGCCTCCTGTGGGCAGATTCTCCAGCGCCCCAGCTCTGCTGAGACATGCAGACAGGCGGAGAGAACGAGCAGGAAAAGCATCTATTTTGCGCAGATATCATATTTTACACATATTACTGGGTGATTCCATATTTCAAAAACACAAATATTGACAATTTGTATAGTTTATTATTATTATTCGTATTGTATTTGTTGTGGCTCAAGGTGGGGCGGCGCCCTAGCGCCCTCTATTGACACGCCGCCACTGGTTGAGCTTATTGGTTTCAGAGGAATTTGAAGTCCTTGGCGATGATATTTAGTGAGTCCTTAAAAACATCTTATGTGACATGATTGGTGGAACACATATATCTTTTATTCCTTTTTTAATATATATTCAGCTTTTAAAAGATGCCTAGCAGAATCAAATGTGCATATGCATGCTCACTCAAATATGAGATACATGCAGTTCAGTATAATGTCCTTAATTATTATGTTTTGTTTTATTTATGGAAAGAAAACATTTGTCAATTTGTGTCTGTAGATTTATCCTAAATTCACTAAAAGTTACCATTAGATAATGACTCATTTGCATATTTAAACATTACATTTCAGAAAACTAGTACAACAAAAAAGTAATTGTCTTAATGTAAGTAATCAACTGGGGAAGTTTCTTGTTGATATCTAATATATACATTTGGACCTTATTCATGTAGTTATTTGCTCTGCTCTTTATTAGTCCATGTCAACATCATGTCAGCAGCCATGATGTTGACATGCTTATGGTTTCAACAATTATACAGTTTAATGGCTCCTTCTACTGAGATCAAGTAACCCATGCAGTCAAATGTAGATTAGTTCAAACTGGCATGTAGAGCCATGCTGGCTGTATTCTGAGGAGAATATGGTTTAGAATGAAACACTGAATTTGTGTGGATTCTCCCCGTTGTGTCTGTGTGAATGGCTTATTATATTCAGCCCGCTGTGTAAGTGATGTGGGAATACTTCACTTTGTTCACCACAAAGACACAACTTGTAGAAGGAATTTTCAGACTTCAGATCTTACAGTAGATCTCATTCAATGAACAGTTGAGTTCTGCTGAACATTAAAATTTTATACATCTGAACTCTCCAGTAACCTTTTAAAAATCATTCTCCAGGTCATTCCCAAAACCTCATATCAAGTTCCGGTGGGTTATTTCAAGCTCTAAATTCTTTGCACCACCATCAGGCTTTCTCACAGCTTTAATTATGGGGACATGTCCACAGGATAATAACAGCAGACAAAGAATAGTGTCCATTCAGCAGCTGAATGTGGCCATGTGGTGAGCTGAGTGAATGAGAACTGAAATGCATAAATTGAAATTAATCAAAGTAGCCATTGTACATTTTTACATTTGTGAAGTGAAATCAAATTAACAAAGGCCAATCAAAATGCTGAAATCAAATAGAAACAAAGTTTATAGGTTCAATTCTTCGTGTGCAGCAGTATTTCATATAGACTGCAGTATACCTGTATGACTGGAACTACTTTCTACTGTAAAGCAATGCCATCGCTCAGATGTGACCAACAGCGTCTTCTCTTGATCCGATTCCAAAAAACATTTGTGAGAGGAGAACACAGAGGTTATGGAGTATTGGTCTAAATTAGCCATGTTAGCTAAGTGATTAACAAAAGACACTAAATCATCATGTACATCATCCACTATGATGAGTAATAGTAGCATTTAGACAGCAGTAAACACTAAACCTTAGAAAATGGCAGTATTGAGTTTGTCTTAGGTGCTGTGAAGGAATGTGGCCCCACAGAGGCCACTCATTATGCTCTGTGGCTGCATCGGTGCAGAGAGGGAAATAGATCTATAGGTTTGTCTACTTCTGTTTACTTAGTAGACTTTTGGGAAACGTAACATTTGCTAGAAAAAAAGGCTACAATTGTATGAGTAGTCTCTAATCACAGAGCTTTGACTTTAGAAACAAATCGTACTTTAAATAGGAAAATGATTCTTCTTACTTGTGGTAGACTGGACGCAGTGACAGTGACAGCATCCCTGTACATCTCTATACTAATTGGAGGAGAGGTTGATTGCTTGGAATGTAGACATTTACTTTTCAGGAGGGAAAACTGAGCAAAATACAAATAAAAGTAGCTCATTTGCTCACTTAATCTGGCAACAAAAGCATTCCCTATAGGCAAAATTCAGGGTAGAAATCAAATGTTGTTTTTACCCAATATTCGGCAGCAGGGTTGCATCCTCAGAGGTATTTTTTTGATTCTACAAATATGTACTGTCTGCCCAGAATAACAGTGATTGTTTTTCCTGGGGCAAAAACAACATTTAAATCCAACATCTGCCAGACGGTGCAGGTTTGGCCTGCCGTAGCTCGCACAGCAGAAAAGAAGCACTGAGCGCAGCAGCAGTCTGTGAAGAGGTTTGATGTGAACACTGGTTTCATAGTTTATCATTCCACCCAGGCAGTAGACATATGTGGGGTCACAAAACACAAAACACCCAGCTACTGGATAAAACCATTGAGTTCGGATGCTTCTCTAAGAATTATGTGGGGAACGCTGTGACTGAATCACAGAGTGCTGAGGTTGCACATTTAGCTGGAGTAACAGTAGGTTAAATGCTAAAAAAAAGGCCTCAAATTACACATAAGAATCTGAGAACACACAGAGTTCTCTTAAACAACACAGTAAACGGCTGAGGACATTAGTTTCTTAATAAAAATTACTCAAGAAAGACAGACAACACAATTCGACAGAGAGAATTGTAGCTGAAGAAATATCCACTGTGGCAGAGACGAGCAGAGAGACGACGGTGGTGAAGTGAACCAAATGAAGATTATCTGAGGTGACTACGCTCGTTACTGTTACTGCAATAAAACATTTGTGGGTAAAAAGCCAATACTTTATCAATGCATCTGTTCAACAAACATGGACATGTAACTGACATGTAACATGCTCTCATCCACCGCTGCTATGTTTACACAAAGCTCGCACGATCGGCCGAAAGCTTTTTCTTTCACAATAAAACAGAAACCGTCTGACTGAAGTTTTCTGTTTATCCTAGTTTGTCCTTGTACGCTTCTCTGCTGTCAGAGACAAAGAAGACAGGAGAAAGGACCGATACTACCTGATGTCTGTGTTCTTTAATATTGATTATTATCATTTTAAATCTTCTCTCTAGAATGTTATTTATTTTATTGACATTTTACATTTGCGTCCAGTGAGATCTTTGTGACTGATATTAGTGACTGATATTAGTGACTATTCTATTATGTTTTAAAAAGCAATCATTTAGTGATGAAAAGTACAGAGTATTGATAAGAGTAACTAAAGATACCTATCTCTACCTGTAGGCCACCGTAGTTCTCTGATACGTTTGCAAAGGGAGGAGGGAGCGGAGGGTATTTAGTTGGTTGCAATCTTTGAACATTGACACTGACTTCCTATAATTAAAGGAATTGGAAATTTCTTGATTATTAGAAGCATCGCAATGCGGACGATACTGCGTAGATTCAGTGACAGAACATAATCAGAGTTTGGGAACAATGTTTTCCCTCAGTGTGAGCGGAGCAGAGAGACGGCATTCAAACACTCGTCGTTCCGCTAACTTCTTGCACTTGCTACCAATATTAGCTACTTTGTTGTCAACAATGTTGGTTTGGAAACAAATGTGCATGCAGGCTGAAATTCAACTGAAGAGTTCTGTTGGGAGATGCAGGGACTTAAACCAAGAGTAGTAGTAGTAAGAGTAGAGGAACTGTGAGTAAGGAAAACTCACTAGGCCGCTAGGCTATGCTGTGTAAATACATTGAGATGCATTGTGAATTGTAATCGAATCGTGAGGCCAGTGAGGTTTCACTCCTCTAGCTAGATGTTAGCATAGTTAGATGATTTTGGTGTCTGTAAGTTAACCAACAGCATACCTTCTGTAAAACCTTCTTTTCTATAAGCAGCTTTTGCACTGTGTGAGATAGATTTCCCCCATCTGCTGAGGGTTTGAGCCTTTTCACCCTCTTGTGCATCTTGGGCCGACATCAGACATGTTGTCAGAGCGGGAATGGCAGTGCGCCAGGCTCTGCTGGCCATCCCCTGCCTCTGTGTCCATATCTGAGGGCAGATAGCTAGAAGAACACTCTGGGACTGTTGTCCTCGCTGTCTGGCCCCTCTCTTCTGTGTGAGTGTATGTGTGGCACAGTTACCGCCAAGTAGGGCTCGCTTCAAAGGGGAACCATTGTGTTTATTTGCCAAATACATCAGAAGCTTTCCGTTTCATGATGGGCAATTATATAGAAAGTGTTTTTGCAAAGCAGCTCTGGCCCTGGGAGACTTCAGAGATCTGGTCCAAAGTATAATTTAAAGGATAACTAACTTCTTAATGCCAGGTGCATCCTCATCAGAGAAAGAAACTTAGTCCTCTCCTGCCTTAAATCGGTGGGCTCCAATATATTTGGACCTCTGAAGCCACTCCAGATACAAGATTCACCAACTCTTAGAAAAAGAATAATTTTCTAACTATTCAGTGGAGGCTTTAGTAATATTAAAGTCTTGTCTGTTCATTGTGCTGCTGGTAACACAGTGGTGCTATCGGTCTGGCAATTGTTGCACTTAAAGAAACAGAAATCTTGATGTTTTTATTACTGAGATCATTTGTTTCAGTCGGCAGTAGTGCTGCTAGAGAGCAGATGAGAATAGACCACACAGTTGATGTTACCAATAACAGCAGGAGGACAGATAAGCAATGCTGCCTTGTTGAACGGGAGCACCTGCAGACCAGCTCTCTCCTCTATATCGAGTTCAGTGAGTCTCTCAGAGGATGCTGGAGACCTGTGACCTGCACTGTAGCCTGGTATTAATCTTGTATGAATCCCCCCTTCCCCTCCACGTTTCTGCTTCTCTTCCTTCAGAGTTTCCTGGGAAACAAATGGAGATGGAGAAGAAGATATGGTTCATTAGTGCAAGATATTATGCCACTACTTCATGGTAAAAGTGTCTCTTTAAATGAATCTGTTCTTCCTGTAGGACTTCTGCATATTTCCTCATGCAAAAATTGACCTTTTCTTCCGAGCGTACATGTCTTTAGGTGCAGAGCTCAGTTTCTCCACACAGAATCTCCAATGAATGTTCGCTCCTTGTCCCAGTTGCCTTTGAGAAAAGATGTCCCGGCCAGTAGCAGAGACAAGCGCAGCTCCATCTTAGAGCACAGGTGTCATGCAATGGGAAACCACAGCGGTGCCCCGGGTGCAGCCACGACTTTCTCCTGTCTGACACACTCAGACCTAATTCCTCTTCTGCTTAACGAGCCACTTGATCATCCTGCCAACTTGTGTCGCCAGATCAATTTGAGCAGAAGCCGGAAAAAGCAAAAGGTAGCGTTTCTCGCTGCTGGAGATTGTTTGAAGCTGCTTATTGTTGGAGGCCAAAGGAACAAGACGGGCACTGCTGACCCCGGTGGCCCCTGTGTAATATGGTGGACTCTAGTCTGAAATGAGGGCGTGTTTCTGGTGGGATTGGGGAGGGGGGTGGGGGTGGTGCTATAGCTGAGTGAGGATGTCACAAGCCATTTTGCTTTCATAACAATACAGAATCTGCAGTGTTTGGTCTTGTTTTATCATCAGGCCTAAAAATCCTCAATATTAGTATTTTGCCAATTTTCTTTGCTTCATCACAATGTGCTAGAAACATACACTCTTTGGCATTGTTATTGATAGGGCATTCTTTTTTGACACAATATCTACTGTTAAAAATCTGGGCATTATATTATATTGAGTGATTTTAAATTGAACAAGTAGATAAATGCAGTGATTAAATCTAGCTTTTTCCATCTGAGGCTGTTAGCTAAGGTCAATCCTTTTTTCATTTAGTGATTTTAAAAGCACTTAGGCCTTTACACAGCGGAGTCGTGACAAATTAACGACACGGAAATGCAAAATACTTGCCTGCAAATATTTTGCATCCATTCATTGTGGCAGCGAATCTGCAAAGGTTGCAACACTTTTTCAATAACAGGTGTTGGGATCTGACCATGTGCCTCGACATGTGCTTTGAAACAAAGGAATCTGGGCCTGCCTATTTTACAGGCAAGGCTCAGCCTGATTTGGGTAGATAGCCTCCAAACCCCCACCAGAAAGGATTTCACACTCACCTGTGAAATCCTCACCCAAACGCAACGCTGGCCTCCTCCCATTGGTCAAGGCCCACAGAACCCTGTGGCTCAGCCCTGTTTCCACAAAACTGTCTTTCTCCCCCAACTCTTTGCCATTTCGTTCTGACTAACGTCGAAGTAAGGAGGAACACAACGTTGCTGTTTTTAAAAGGAAACCCTAGGCCTTCAGTCTTACATTTTTACTTACATTTACAGTTTTTATATATGCTGATAACTCAAACATGCTCCTTTACGTTCCCAACAAAGGTCTGAATAGATTTGTGCAAGCGGAGGACCAACTACCAGTAGACTATTGACCGTGAACTGTCATTCCGTCTGAGCTAAACTGTTGTACAGCCTAAGCTACTGTCAGATATTTTAGTGAGTTTTGTTTTGGCAAAATGTTTGAATTTGAGTTTCCTCTGGTAAACAGGTCGCGGTGTGCTGTATATGCCTATGGCTTTTATTGTGAAAGGGAAGAACAGAAGTAGTGGATCTGGTGTACGCTGCCTTTGTCAAGGTTGAAAGGAGTAATAAAGTGTACCATCTTGTTTCGGACCACAGAGCTTCTGTGTTGTTGTACAATATATAACGCAATGGGATTGGTTGATGTCTTTATTCATTCATTTTATTACGTATAAACATATGTTGATTTTCCGCTGCATAGTATTCACGTCCTGTGTAAAAGTATTCATGACAAAACAGTTTGTCAACAGTTTGAAAAAAATGTATCACAGGAATAAACAAATGGTGTATAAAGGAGTTATACATTCTTTTATCTTGACCTGACTTGACCACTGTAATGGCCTTTACGTTGTCATAGCCAGACCTCCGTCTCACACTTGCAGCTGGTCCAGAATGCTGCAGCGCGCCTTTAAAACTGCACTTGTATACACATGCAGGTGAGAGCACATTTCCCCCGTACCGGTGTCCCTTCACTGACTCCCTGTACATTTAAGGATTAATTCTAGGAGTTTATTGTTTGCTCTGACCTTTAGCTTTGACCTTTAACAACCATTTGTCCCATCAAGGTCACTCAGGTCAGCTGACCGGTGGTTCTTTGTGGTCCATAGGTGTAGATTGAAGCACAGCATTGTCTCTGCTTGTTAGGCGTTTGTTGTAGTTTGATTGCACAGCAGTAAATATGCTTTATATAGAAATACATTTGTGATATAATACTGCAATATCTTGCCAGCATTCATGACTTTAGCAGTGAGGCCTTGAATCCTCTTTCATTCAGCTAGAAGACATTCTGCCATCTCAGTGAAAATGCCCATCCTTGACCCAAGCTTTGCAATAAGCACATCGGCACAACTCAGCACATCAGCATTTACCGTCTGTTCTTCAAAACCAAGGTGAGCATCTCATTGGGAAAGCTGTGTGATTCATTAGAATATAGAGGAATCCAGTGGGAGGTCAGTGGGAACTCAGATGCTATGTTTGAACTTTAAACATAGAGACATGCATTAAGTTTACGCACTCCCGCTCCTTTGCAGACATCTAAAGATGGTCTCTCGAGATGCCACTCTTGGCACAAAAAGGCGTTTTTTAATGAAGATTGATTTGGTTTACTCTTACATCCAGCACTTTCCATTGTGTATGTGTGCAGGTCCCTGGTATTTGCCAGTTAACAAAGGGCCCGTCTGTGTTTGTCAAGTTAATTCTTGTTTGCTGAGTTAATTAACATGAAGGAGGTAGGTGAGAATGAAGAGAAGGACAGGGATTATTTGTGATCCATTTTGCATTACAAAACAGAGGAAAAACAAATCTGTTGACCACATAGTGGACAAATAAATAGCACATGTTGACTTTATAATCTTCACTCAGGAACAGCCCATTGCAGCACAATAGATCTGTCTTCCTGTCTTTCGCTACACATTTTTCATTAGTAATCTAACTATGCTGTTCTTTTGTCTAGTGGTGGAATAATGTGATCTATGGAAAATAAACTCCTGTCACATGCAGGGATTAAGTTTTCCTAGAGCAACACAAACAGACAGACATTCAATGAAAACCTAGGCTTTAGTTTGAATCACAGTCTAGAATACGTCAGTAAAAGCTGCTACTGTGTTGTGGTTCAGGTTCCGAGTGCTAACAAAGATACAGAGTCCTCTCTGCAGGTCAAATAAGTTCTCCAATTTGTAAATTCTGTTTAAGATGGTCTAATTTAGCCCAATGATGGCAACCGTGTGTATATCTGACAGAAATATGCCATGGGAACACTGCACCTTCACAGCTTCATACCAAGGTCTGTTATATGGGGACTGCAGTGTTATTTGACTTACCTTCATTAGCTTGGCCTTATTTCTAAGACTTTTTATATTATTTTGTTGGCCTTTATTTGACAGAGGTCAGTGTAGAAATGGGGGAGAGAGAGACGTATGACATCCAACAAAGGTCCCAAGGCTGGAACCAAACCCGTGATTTTGCGGTTATTCGGCATGTGCTGTAACCACTTGGCCACCAAGGCACTCCCGACTAACGACCCTTTAATGCTTTTAGCTCTTTCCTCACCTCACCTGAGATGGACCTTTCTTTGAGGAAATTGCCACAATCTGCACTTGATAACTGAGTATATGAATGGTGACAAAGTCTCTTATCTCAAGTGTTAGATCCACTTAAGAGAGTGTTACAGCAGAACACAATTCGCAGGCTGCAGCTCTTTCTCTGCTAGTTTGCAGGCCAAAACCCGACGCAAGGGGCAATGTCACAAATATTTGAGTGGATCTTTGGTTTGTGTATTTGTTGCAGTCCCTTGTGTTAGTTCTCAGTCCGGATGAATCTCTCTCCCTGGTCTCCGATCATTGACACTGTGTGATCGACGCCCATTCAATAAGAAATGGGTGCATCATTTGTGAAACGCAGCTCTTATGATCAGAATATTATATAAGCTTTATTAGTTCTCTGCAAAAATGAATATTTTCAGTGAGAGTGCAATGCATTCCTCCATACCTAGATTGCTGTCTGACAGCTTGGTGTTCATCTCCCCTGTCGATGCAAACCTTCTAATTATACAGCATCTGCTCACTTTACTCAAAGCTCTCAGTTAAAAAAAAAAAGGTTACATTGCCACTGCTCAGCAACCATCAGTGCCATTATCATGATGTGTTTGTATTGTTTGTACATAAATGTCGTCATGGAGGGGATTGGCGACAGCTGACAGCTCCGTGGTTCAGATCAATTCAGGAATGCAGATACAATGTTAAGTTCATGTTCAGCGAGAGAGCCCCGGATCAATGAGATGATGACAGGAAAGCTCTGTTGACGTACCAGAAAGGTAATTATGTGTAACTGCACCATCACTTACAATTTGATAGCACTTAGAGGTGTATCAATTATAAACCTTGATGACTTTTGTGGCTTTTAACATATTTTAACACAAAACATTTCTATATTATGCTTTCACGAAAAACAAAAATCCAATTATGTCTTGATTTTTCACACATAAGCGCTGTTCATTAGTTTAAAGTGGCCTCTTATAGCATTTTAAAAATCACAAAATTGTTGTTCACTGTTCACAAAAAAAAGAAAAGGGAAAGAAAACAGGATGTTTGCTGTGATTGGCATCCCTTTCCGCCTCTACAAAGCATGGCTGAATGTCCCAGATATTCTCCTGAATGATTTAATGGCACAAAACCGGAAAACAGAGCTGGTGATGAGGAGTGAATGAGTTAAATCTGTAAAGCTCTGTTGCAGTGGCAGCTGGTGGAAAAAACATGAGCACCACTTCTACAACAACCACCACTTCAGAAGAAATAAAGAGAAAACCTTTGACCTCAGAAGCAAATCCTCTTTGAGACAGGAAGAATAGATGTATTCGATGAAGTACAATTGCTAACGGCAGATGAAGAAAGTTAAGAAATTCAGAAAAGACAGCCTGCCGCATTAGACGACTCTATGAACATGTAGACTCGGCTGCCCTATATTTTCAGGCAGTGATGTGAAGACTATTAAGAGCCTGCAGAAGAGAGGAGCAGCGGCTCTAGTGTGAACTGGAACAGCTTGAGCAAACTCTCCACAGAGAAACAAGACCCACCATTACTGGATCTCTCTCAGCACTGTGCTTCTCTTTGGTATAAAGAATCAGTACAGCCAGGTTGGGGGAACATATCTGAGCTGAGTGAATGTTCTGTATGTTTAATCTGACACTGCAATGCCCTTTTTTACTGCACATTTGTTTGCTTAAAATAATGAAAATATGTCTGCCTATGCAGTTCACTTGATAAGATTTCTCTAAATTACTCACAATGTCCAGCTTCCCTTAAGTCTTGAAAATAGCTTATTTCTAGAAAGAAATAGAAGAATTTATTTCAAAGCCAATTTATACTCAAAACTAGGGAATTAGAGAGAGAGAGAGAGAGAGAGAGAGAGAGAGAGAGAGAGAGAGAGAGAGAGAGAGAGAGAGAGAGAGAAATCAACAACAATAATACCACAACATCTATAACAGAAAAATAACTAATGAGCTGTGGATATAATTATGATGATAATAGTAGTAATAACAATAATAATAATAACATGAATACATAAACCATGATTTACTCCGTTGAAGCTCTATGACTGAAGGGGCAGGTATATAGGTAGACAGGTAGCCCGTCCAATGGTTTTATTGGGGCTGAATGAGAGCCTTGAGAAGTCCTCATGGAAGACCTTTATGGAGTCTGGTCCAAGTCAGTTTTGATCCAGGGACCCTGATGGAATATGTTCTAATGCAGCCATTGGATGGATTGCCATGAAATTTAGCAGAGACATTGTTTTTCTTGAAGTTTTTCTTATTGACTTATGTGACTTTCCATCTTGCATCATCATAAGGTCATAATTTGAATGTGTCCAATACTTTGGTGCATGAACAAAGGGTGTTAGGTGTAATGATTATTCTGAGACTGTTCATTGTATTACTGAACTGTACAGCAAACCATTAGCAGCAGTACTGTTATTGAATGGTACAGATTGAAATAAAGAAACAAGACTAAACTTTGAAATGAGACATTGTGTCTCCACAACACGTTGGTCAAATACATGCCAAAAGACAAAAATGTTGAAATAACATTTAGTTTTGTTCATCTTGAAAGTTCAACGCTGATATAAGCACACTGAAGGATCATGGCCTTTTATATTTGGCTAAAAATGACCACAAACAAGATAACATTACTAATTAAGAGAAGACAAGTGACATTTACTTAATAAGAATCATATTGTTATAGTCAGCACCAGTCAAATCAAGTCCAGACTAGCTTTTTCAGGCATATATATCACACTCAGAAATATACCTTTTTCTGAGTGTGATGAAGTTGCTCCAACTTCAAAGCATACAAAGCACTCCAGTGCAGTTTTTAATTAGTTGATTTTATTCCATGGTTTATATAAAGATTGTTTTTTCACATCTGAATTTTCTCTAGGCAAGACAGAAATCATGTGGCTCTTTGTTGGAAATCTCCAGAATCAAGGGTATTTGATTGGAATATAATTGTAATGTGCATATGCATATGAATTATGCATTCTGTGAATTATAATGAATCCCATAGTCATTGACCATGACAACAATCTGTCATTGTTGCGTCGATTACCGCTGCTGCTTCCTCTGTTTCTCCTCCCCCAGTACCTTTGATGAAAAACCTCACACTTCAGTCTGCTTGAACAAACTGAGGTGAAACAGTTTTTAATCAATATATGAATAATACACTCCTGGATGTTTTGTGATGGAGTTTATCTCTCTTAATTCGATTAATACGGATATTTTTTGGCCTTTTATCAGATGATGAAGGTAATAACATGCTTCACACTGACGCATTCTTGTATACAGAGCAGATCTGATGATCATACAGAATATATCTCCGCTCCTCAAAGAGACATTATCCCATAACCCCAGATCTTCTACCACTGTATATCTTGACTTGTTTTGATCTGTGAAAGCAGCTGAAATCATTTGGGTGGAGCTCACTGCAGACAGAGAAGTGAGATTGGATTGTTCAGTTCTGCCTGGCTGGGGGTGCAGACTAGGAGCTTCCTCACTACACGGACACATTACAGGGCTTTAATACACGGACTCCAGCAGTGTGGATGTGTGTATCAATATAACGTAGATCAAGGTGATGGATTGACGTCAACGTGAAGTTGGTTAAATATTTAATACGGTGTCTTTATAGTCTCAGAATTCCCAAAGTGGAGTGAAGACACTTTTATTGTGGAATCGACTGTGCAGCTTTATTTGACCTCCGCATGTTATTGCTCAGGGACAGAGGGGCGCCAGCCGTCTTAGATACTCATATTCAGATTGCATCTATTGGGCCAACACAGAAATCGATACTTTTACAACTCGTGTGATGTACAGTTATTCATACAGAGCGGAATTATTCTACAGAGCTTTTTCACAGCTCGAGTGTGAGAAAAACACCCATTCAGAATGAATGCATTCCATTTAGGCAAGCTAGCAAGGTCCTGTTATTGTGCATGCTGCCTTGCCTACTGGGACACATAAAGGTTCTCTATTCAGAGCATCATATACAACTATATGCTCTGTAAGATACAGAGGAGTAATGTCTACTTGAGCAGAGAATAAAGTCTCTCTTCCTCTGTGTGTGTTGTTATCCAAGCTTCCCTGTGCTTTGTTAACGTATGCCACTTGCGCATGCTTCTAGAGTTAATGTTAGCACATGTTAGCGTGCCTCACTGGCCAGCTAATGGACGGCGCTCTGCACTGCTCCCATACGGCGATTACAGCTTATAACACCGTCTCGAAAGGGTAAACACTGTTAGCTCTGCCAGCACTGTTGCAGTGTTGTAGCTTGCACGGTTAGGGATGTTTGCATTGTTAGCAGCAAGCCGCCGGCTTAGCCGTCACCATGCTGAGAGCTATATGGAGGCAATGAGTCATCTTTAAGAGATTTGAAATTTGCTTTTCCTGCTATGAGTCAAGATGTCTGAAAGATCTATTCCGAGCAGCTAATAGATCAGACGCCAAGGTTGGCGATTTAACAAACTGATGAAAAGATGCATTTCCTGAATCACAGCTGTAGCAAAACACTGCCACTCATGCACACTTCCACGAGGATGGGTGAGGATTAAGGAGGTGGGTGAGGTGTCGGAGTGCAGGTAAATCAAAAGAGGTCGCTGTGTGGATTTCCTAAACCAAACAAGTTGTTCCAAGCCGTGTGTAATTCACCCCACAGATGATGGGTTTTACAGCCTTTTCGTCTGTATTCTATCCAGTAGGGATCTGTAAATCTGTCAAAGAGCGAGTCAATTCCATTCCCCATACCGTAATCTCATTTGCCTCTGGTGCCAATGGTGCATCAAATGTCGTTGCTGGCTCCTGTGGTCGGGTGCAGTGCCTGCCTGCCGCACTGCCGCGTCGAGCCTGGGAGTAAATCCCACCTGTCCCACATGAGGTGCTCCATCAACCACAAAAATTCATTATCCTAGAATGTTTTAGGAGGCTAATGGAATCCTTATCTTTATCTTGCAAGGGACGAATTTAATTACATGCTGTAGTAAAAGTTCCCGCAGTTTATCAGCCCTACATGCATAGCTGTCCTTTTTTTTCAGGTCTCTGACTGTTTGTTTCCAGGCTGATGTCTGTGTTGTACAGTACTGACTGTCAGTCACAGGATGCTGTTAGTGTACTGTTTTCTATTTATAGTCTATACTAATAAGATCATTAATAATGAAATGAAGGCAGTTAGAATGTCCTCATCCTCCTACACACCTTTATTTAACAACATATGACAATTCCCCAATACATCTGTGCTGTATTATTGAGAAGACAAAAAAGGAGATAATAATGTGTATAGTGGATTATCATCAAACTGGCTGCTTTTACTTTGTCTCCAATGCAGTTTAGCAATTTATAACAAGCTTTCTAACACTCCCTCCACTGTAATTGTTTGGGATTGTGTGGGGGTAGGTGTGTGTGTGTGAGAGTGTGTGGATGGAGGGGGTTGCATGTCATAAGCAATCCGTAAAGGGTTAAAGAAAACCAGAAAGGGGCTGCAAATGAAACCGAATACTTACTGTTCTAATATTCAGCTGTGATATGTTTTGTTTCCAAATTGTCTGGGAGAACAGCTTTGATGGCGAGTCTTTTTAAGTGGAAGCTGCAAATGTTGCAGTTGGAGCTTGTTAACACTTAGCACCTTACGCTCCACAGTCGAGGGTCTCCGTGATTAGGGAGAAAGAAGGCGTTGCTGTGGCCTTTTGCTGCGGAACATTTGCTACCGCATCATTTAAGGTCGCCACGTCACCTTCAAGTCCACAGGAAGTTACTGCAAGGTAGTGATTATGGATCGTTTCAACAAAATGCGATGACGTAAGATGAATAAATAAAAGCCTGGAAAAAAAAATACAACAAAGTTTACTTGTTAATTTATTATTTGCTGCAGAAGGAAACCAGTTAGACTATTTGGTAACACTTTACTTGCACACTTATTAATGTAAAACTCACCAAGACGCTGCCAAAAGTTGTAAACTCCTGGTGAAGCATAAGTGCAGTCTCACAATGCGCTTAGCGTCTCTGACAGTTTAAACAGTTATCACTCATGTCCGCTGAACTCATTTGATTCTGCATTTCCTGAAAGAACCAATGAGAAGCTTATCTAGGTAAAGCTGCTGTGAAATAAGATTGAATTAAAATGACATTAAAGACTTAAATTATCTGCTTGATTACATCACAAATAGAAAATAATCCTAAAAAAGAAGGTACTTCCTAAAAATATGGTACTTCAATGATTCCATTCTTATCTCCTTTAGCATAGGATACGGAACGGAGATAATGCCTTCCCACAGTTCCTTGCGGCAGCACCACGGCACACTGTAGATGATAAGTGGACTTAGACATCGGTTCGTGGACTGACGTTTTGAAGCCTCGAGTTCCCCGTCTCCATCTTTGATTACAACCGTCACCATGTTGATGTTTTTTTGCAACCGATGAACGGAAGTTACCATATTTAGAATACGTGGAAAGACGTAGTACCCTGGGTACGGCTCTGGTAGTGGCAGCGACCTGTCAATCAGAATTAGCCCGCCCTAAAGCATACCCTGCTTTATGGTCTATTTATATACTAGAGACCATAAACTCATGTTTACAATGTTTACTGAGGTAATAAATCAAGAGAGAAGTAGAGTCATTTTCTCATAGACTTCCATACAATCTGACTTCTTTTTGCAACCGGAGGAGTCGCCATCTGCTGGTCAGTAGAGATAATGCACGTTTTAAGACACATCTGCTTCACTCGGCAGAACCAAAGGTTTCCACCTGGGCAGAGATCCCAGGTGGAATCAGAGCAGACTTGGCTTTTTCAGGAGGGGTGTTTAAAGAGACAAGCACTTAATAGAGCTTGTCAGACGGAGGGTGAATACGGGTATATTCAGACAGACAGCATGAGAAGAAGAATTTGTTTTTTGAACATTAAAGCATGTAAACATGTTCAATTAGAAATACAAAATAAAAGAATGATCCTGAACATGAACATCATACGTCCCCTTTAAATCGGCCATTTTGACAAACACCATTCAGGCAATCCTCCTCCATCCACTCTGCTTGTCAAGAAGCATAATCTTTGAATGCATTTGTTTATACAGTATACTGTTCATTCGTTTTACATTGTATTTCATTGGATTATATTAGGGGGGGTTTTTATGTTATTTTTTTTTATGAAACACTTAAACCATTCACCCCCTTTCACCTTGATAGAATTAAACCAAAACTGCGCAGCTATCACTAATGGTTACTGCTATTGGTGAACTGACCCTTTAAAGATGAACTACATGTTTATAGGTGAGGAATGATACAATGTAAAATACAAAAACAAATGCTAAATAGTTAATAGTAGCAATACGTAAATATTGAAAAACCCAAGACTTTAGTTTCAGCAGCTTTGTTATTCACAAGATGTCTCGTAAACATTGCAGACAAAGAGGCAAGTGAAGAGGAGAATGGTACTGTGGGTGCAGGTATCAATAGAATTTCAAACACTGCAGTTCTGGTTTCTACTTCAGGCATTGTACTTTGGAGCATGAGAAATGTCTTCTTGCACAGGAATGTGTCGAAGAGCCAATTCATGGATTTGTTTGTGTCTGCAGTCACAATGAAATTGACGGCGGTCCTATGTAAATGTTGTTTCATTAGTTCATATTTATTTAACACACAGTTTATCTTAGGCTAATGATTCAATGATACTATAAATGTTTTGTGACACTTATACAATTAGAAAACAGTCTTGACACACAGGAATAACTACAACATCCTTTTATTCGTTTAGGCATTCATATATTCAAATGTCAAGAGCAATATCTTAGAAATCACCATTCTGAATATCCACAAAATTACACTGAAGACGACAGGGGCTCTAAAAGTATGGGTTAAAAAATAACATTTGTTACTGCCTTTCATTTTCAAGGTATGTCATGTTTACAGGTGCCTTGTTAAGGAAATACATTTAAGCATGTAGAGGTGTAACAGTTGGACAAGCTGGTGTTGATTTCTTTGTCTTTGAAGCAGACTATGTTATTTCACACAGATGGCGTGTGAACACCCAAGGAAACCACAAAGCACAGATACATTTAGAGCCCATCGGACTCTGTAGAGAATACATTTAAAGGGGCTGAAAGCATTAAGATAGCTGCCACAGCTAAGCATAAGTCACGTTAGTTTGTAAGTAGATAAATCAGTCAGCAGTGACAGTGAATCAGACAATTACTATAGTCTGGTGCTTTGTTTATCTTTCCAATAAAAACTTGCAGGCAATATAATCTCTGCTTGGTTCCTATGTATTTCCTGACGCTTATCTGAGTGTATGAGTACTGCGGTATTGTCTGGGTGCTGTGGCTTTCACCCTTGGCCTCTTCACTAGTTGTTTCTAACATTGCTTATCTAGAAATTGAAGATTGTCTGCTGGAGCATTGTACGAGAACAGAATAAAAGCCCTAAATATATCTGTTTTAAAATAATCTCTGCAGCTTGCTTTGTCTCTGTGGTGATATACGTCATTGTAGTTAAAACAGTGTTGGAATCCTTTCATTCATACAACACTTTAGAAATAGTAAATTGTGTGAGAACTACTATATAAAACACATTTATTTTCCGGCTGCTAATGCAAATACATGTCTTTCAGACATATTTTAATGACAGTGCTGTCAGCAGGAAGTGGGCCCTTCTTTAATCAACTTTGGCTAGTTTGAAAGAAAATGTCACCAATCCAGGCGCTGCCCTTCCTCTTGTTTTGGCTCCATTGATAACATCTGGTAGCAATGAAACTGCACTTTCAATTTTAGATTTTAAATGTCAAGGAAGCTGGAGAGCCATATGCACAGATACTGTTGCAGGTTTTAATTTGAAGGTTATTGTTTTAAATTGAAAAACTAATCTTCTTTTTGGACATTCTGGGGATGGACCGATAGATGAGCATGGGTTACTTTGTAATATGGTGTAGAAATATGAATTTAATGAGCAGTCGGTATATAAATAACAGAATTAAAGAGGGCATTATTCCCTGCATACATTTTAGGAAAGACAGTTCAGGCTTGAGGTAGCAACTGATTGAATGAGATGATGATTCAATTGCAAGCATAGAAAACAAATCAACAAGCCTTCATCAGGCCTGTTCAAGTATATCATTGTGTTATGGATGGGAATATTGGTCTGTCAGTCATTGGGTCCCACATTCTGACTGAACTATCTCAACAACTGTTTGATGGATTGCCATGGAATTTTGGACAGATATTCATGGTCCCCATAGGATTTGGTGATACCCAGAACTTTCCTCAAGTGCCACAATGAAATTGACATTTGTGGTCTGACTGAAATATAATATTAAATAATAACAACACCTGGATGAATTGCCGCACAGTTAGTGGATAGATATTCAAGGTCCCTAGAAGATAGATTCTTATGACTTAGTTGATCCCCAGATTTTTTTTCTTGCACCACCATCAGGTCAAAGTTTTCATGCCTTTATTTGAATAGCTTGTTTGGCACAACAGCAATTTGTGCAGACATTCTGGTTCTTAAATTCTCTGACTTTTTCTCCAGCGCCACCATTAGTTTCACATTTGTGATTTTGAGTGAAATGTCCCAACAGTTGTTGGATGTATTGCTATGAGAGTTGCTATATATATTGAAGGTCCCTAGAGGATACATTATTCTGACGTTGGTGATCCCTTAATGCAGGGGTGGCCAACCAGTCAGAGACCAAGAGCCACATTTTTTACTGTGTTACCGCAAAGAGCCACATCATACACATGGGCACACATGAACATCACCCTATCCCTTCCTCACACACACACATACCTTTGCTCAGCCAGATTTATTGTAAATGTCACACACCAACATGATAATGACAGAAATTGACTCCTAAGACCACAGGCCAGTCATTTTCAACAATGAACATTGTGTGCACTGTCTCACACAGACAAACTCTCAGTTCAACTAAGTCCACAAACAAAAATATAATAATTTACAATAGTGTTTTTCTTTTACTATGCATGTTACTTAGTGGGACTTCTGGCATTCCTTGCCTTGAACAATCCTCTTCAAATCTGGCTTGTATTCCGTTGTTGCCACTCGAAGCAATTCTTTCACATGGGTGTCAGTCAGAACAGATCGATGCTTTGATTTCACGTGTTTCAGGGTAGAAAACACAGACTCGCAGAAGTATGTTGACCCAAACATTGATAGTATCTTAAGCGCAGCCCGTTTGACATTGGGGTATTTTTTCATTGGCACACTTTTCCAAAACTCAATGGTCCCGTCCCTTAAAGCAGGTTTGAGTTGGTCCTCCTCACAAAGATCGATCATCTCTAACTCAGCCGCAGCCTCATCTGTGACTAGCGGGGCTTTCAAACAGTCCGTCTCGGCGTTAAATGGGTCGACGAGAAACGTAATCTGTGGCCGCACATGCGCGTTTGACGAAAATACCGTATTTAACTCAAGCGAAGCGAACACGCACATTAAAACACACACAAACACAAATACAAACTTCGATATGAACGTAAGAGCCGCATGAAACCGGGCAAAGAGCCGCATGTGGCTCGGGAGCCGCGGGTTGGCCACCCCTGCCTTAATGTTCTTTCTCTTTACATCCCGACAACAATGAACAAATGAAATGCTCTGACAAAAAACAACAACTACCGACCTGTCTACCTGTGGGCACTCTGCCGATGTATACATGCACGTCTTCCACAAGCTACTATCTTGACAGCTGTGAGTTCTAACAATAGCCATGTTGGTTGTTTACATTCATAATGAAGGGACGGGCTGTCAGTGTGGACGACGTGGTTGCTTTCTTGCTAGATTTAGCTATTTGGAGCTAGTGCTGCTAGCTACTCTCACTGGAAAAGAGTTGTCAACACTGGGCTGGGTATATTTAGTTGGAAAATATATGTAATCTGACATACTCTTTCTAGTTCATCAATATTACCAACCCTAGCTTTAATGTTTCATTGCCATCAGGTCAAGGCTTCAATTTGTCCAATATACTTTGGTTCATCACCAAATACCTGCCAAACTAATGTCATTCCCATCAGCCTCAGCTGTACTTCTTCCTACATCAACATATAACATTGTCTAATATGTCAACATGCTGGCGTTAGAATTAAGCTCAAAGTAGCGCTCTGTCTAAAAGTACAGCCTTACACATATGTAGACTCTTAGCCTTAATCATTTTTAAAATCATGACATGTCAGTTTCTTTCTTAGCAAATTAAATTCTTGAAATGTTTAACATTTGGTGTTCTATCGCTCCTGAATGGGGGAACTCTCCACACTGTTATTCCACAGGGTAGGGAAGGACCAAGACGCACACACACAAACACACAGTAAAGTAATGCACCTCATATGTGCATCCCAACCTGTCTAGGAGATGTCCTGGTGACCTTCACTGCTTGGCTGAGCAAGAGAATTATTTCTGGGGGTGTTCAGAGGGAGTTATATGGTGACAGCTGGGCTGGCTGACACAGCAAAACGGGGGGTGGGGTGGGGGGGGGGTGGAATGACTATCTTTAAATACTGCGTAGGGAGCATGATCCTTTCAACATATAGGAGCAGTGCCCTAGATTTGAACATGTAATCAATCTTATGTCCCTGTTAAGTAAAGCTATTTTTTTTACATTTCATAGCATAAGTACTCATCTAAATCTGTAAGAGTTTGACAGAAATGATTTGAAACACATGAAAAAGGCTTTTTGGTTTAGCCAATTGGCCAAAGACGACCTGCATGATCCCCCTGTCCATTTCTCAGTCAGTGAGATCAGTTTAACCTAACATTCAGCAAACGGAGTCACATTAAAATATACCACTACAAATGAGAAAAGAAATGTGTAGTGTTGTTAAATAAGTGCTATAACTTGTGGGTCAGATCAGAATGGATGGCTGAGAGAACATATTGCATCAATCAGGATTGATTAAACATACTTGTTGATTTAAAGCCCCTTAACCAGAATACTTCCATTTTAATTAACCACTTAATCTTACTGAGTACCTATATGTCCAGCACCGCTGAAAGGTCTAAAATGCTGGAGGAACATCTGCCCCGACTCCACACAACAAAGCCACAGTATTTGTTGGCAGGCTGAGAGGATCTGACACGCTGCTTCTATTTCAGTACAATCCCTCACTCTCCCACTGCCTTGACAGGCCTCATCAACTAAGAGGCAGGTCTGAGGTTGGCATTTAATCTCAATGACCCCTCTGCCAAGGCACAAGATGCAAGTAACACGGCAAGCTGTATCATCTTTAGAAAGGAGAGAAGAATTGATGGGTAACCCAGAAGTGTCTAGGTTTTGTGTGAATGTGTGTGTGGTCCAGCGCTGCCGCCGTTCACCTACCATCATGTCGTTTCCAGTTTCTTTTCACATCCAGTGTTCACAGATGTGTGTAGAATTTGTCTCTGCTGTTTGGATACACATGTTCGTGTTCTGTCCAGTTGTCACTTGTCTACCAAAAATATCTTTGCAGCAGTTTATGCCGGAGCAGAGTGCTGAGCCAAGCCACGAGGCAAAACGGAATCCATAACCTTGACCTAGAGGTGTGTAGGTGCTGCAGCGCTCAAGCTGCCGCTCATTTGATTTGTGCTTGCATCAACATTTACCAGTCAAGTAACAAAAATAACACACTGATCAGGCAGATCCTGTAGTTAAAGCGACAGATTTCATTATTAATGTGCAACTCTGTTTCCAAAAAAATACATTCCCATACAACTAAACTGCACTCTCAATTATATTTTTGTCAAAACCTTTTTTCTCTCGGAATACAGTCACAGTTTAAAACAGCTTAAAACAGTTTAAGACACGTGGTTAACGTAAATTGAAAAAAATGATTTAAAACTACTTTGGTTTAGTGGTCATGGATTGGCTTAAAATGACTACGAAATTGAAAATGAACAAAACAAAAACTCAAAAGTACTTATATACTACTCCTAAAATATTTTCAGAGATTAAAAGTATATAACAAAACTAGAAAATTTCGCAAGAAATTTTGACAGTGTGGCTTCTACTGCCCGAAGACGTCGCAATATACACACACGCCGATGTTACCGGTAGTGTCGTTCAGGTTCAATTGAGATAGAGCTTCTCTCTTTTCTGCATTTTAGATTCATACTCTTCGATTGAATCTTGTATTCGTGACAGTCCACAAATGTCTCCCGTCATTTCTGTACTGGACATTAGTGCTGGACAGTATAACGGTTTTAATTTCCTGAACGATATGAATTTTTCACATACCAAGCCGGAACAACTGCTGTCTGTCTTCAACAGGCAGCTAAATATATTGCTTGCCGCTAAAAACACTAGCATCGGAGCTAGCTACTTATCTTGTGTGTATTTAGAGGGACCCCTTGTCATGGTCATAACTTTATAAATTCATAACAATTAACAACCCACAACTAACGCTCTTTAACAGAGCAAAACACCACGACACAACAGTCTGTGACACAAATAATTTGTAACACTAATAATTTTACATTTATAAAATTTCACCGCCGAACTGCATGCTGGGTAAAGCTCACTCGCCAGCTAGCACAACAGTCTGCTAACAGCTGGGAGAGGCTCCGCCCTCCAGTAACGTTTTTCACATGATCTGCTCTTCAACTCATCCTTCCTCTCATGTATTCATATCGGAGCAATAGGAGCTACGGTTATGAGGATTTGTTTGAGAGGTGTTTCTCTGATTTTTCTCCATGAACAGGCTGCAGGCGCACAGGTGATTCTGATTGAGCTAATTAGTGAACAGAGACTCACAGACACACATGACTTAGAGATATATGTGATGCAGCTCAGCCAATCAAATATGGGTATTCTGACAAGTTTCCTGATTCCAGTGAGATGTACACACATGACACAAGTGGGCAAGACGAGGAAAGACTTGGCAGAGCAGGACAATAGTTCGGTAAGCTGAAAATATTAAAACTTTGATCAATCTCTGAATGAGAAAGATTGCCAGAGAGATCAGAGTTTTGAACAAGGAATGGTTAGACTCGTATAGGCAATTTTCTCCCACGGACAGGTGTTTGTGAGTGAGCTAATTAGTGAACACAGACACACATAATTTAGACAAAGAGCTTAATAATTAAAAAAGTTTAAACATTACAAATGTGAAAAGTCATATCACCCTTCTCCTGAAAGAGCTGAACATTTTAATATTTGAACGGTTTCTGTAGCTTAAAAAAAGGAAAAGTCCTCTCAAAATCTCCAAGACCTGAATATGAGAGAGAGAGAGAGAGAGACAGAGACAGAGAGACATGCAGGCAGGCTTTAAACTTTAAATCATTTTTCTACGTTAAAGTATGGCTTGTCAATATGAGTCCAAAGTTCAGTGTTTTTTTTGCTCCCTTCACGCCGAAACCCCATTCAAGTCAATGGGGCGATTTTGCTCAGTTTTTCGGGAAAACCGCTGGGCGAATCTCTTATAAAAGTCATAGCACACCATTCCCGATCGGGCCGCACGTTTGGATATTCTTTTCATGCCGCTGTTGGCAACGCTGTGTGAGGAGAAGCGTGCCAAACCTTTCTGGATAAAGAAAGATTATGTGCTTTGGCACAGGCAGTTTTACTGCCTTTGTGCCACAAAGCCACACTGAAAAAGAAACAAGAATGAAAAGAACATACAATGCAGTACTAATGGCAGAGTGTTGCACAGTTGCACATATAGAGTATCAGAAATGATGGGGTGAAATATGCCCAAGAGCCGCTCTATTAACTCGGATTGTCAGACACTCCGAGTCAATAGAGTTTAGCAGGAGGGAGGTGTTTAAAAGTTTGATGGCCATAGGCAGTAGTGACTTCCTGTGTTGCTGTGCGGTGCTTCTTGGAGCACTGGATGTTTTAGCCCTTTTCCTTCTCTCTCAGTTTCACTGGAATGCAGTGGCGGGCCGTGCATTGTATACCTGAACCTTCTGTGCTGTCCTACTACAGGTGAATTACCTCCTAATAACCTCATTATGATGCATCAATCCAGCAAACCTGCAGCGGATCCACGCATTCCACCACATAAGAGCACGAGCCATTCAAATACTATTCATAAAAACGTCACGATAGACAAATGAACAGCAGTAACGTTACTATGTAAAAAAACTGACGCAGTTTGTGACTTACCGAGACTTAAAGAGTTTAATCCAGTACATCGTTTCAGTTCCAGTAAGAAGTCCTTCTCGATTCATGGAGACAGTGATGACAGTCGAGCCTCAGTTGTATTTCGCCGGTCTGCTGCGGCAGGTTCGCAGCGGGGCCGGGAGCCCTGCGCTGACCGCATGTCAAGGCGCCCACCGGCCGGCGCTGACCGCACGTCGGGCCGCGGTTGTGGAGATGTTTCCCTGTGAAAGTGTTCGTTGAGTTGTAGATCCATTCGAGTCTCTCCAAAAATTTTCAAATGCTATGGTGTCCTCAGGTTAGCGTAGCATAGCTCCAAACCCAGCCATAAAATGTGCAACGCTTCTCTACGCTGTCAGCAAGAAATACCATTCATACAAATCCTTTTCCTGCTGAGTCAGGGCTGCCAGCTGTGGCGTTGACTGACCATTTCTTACGATGTCCAGCTTTTCCTGAAATGTCTTTCTTGAGAAAGACGTTGCCAGTAACTCCGCCACTAAATCTGTTTCTCCTCCTTATTCAGCCATTGAGTGCTAAAAAAACAAAGCTAGGTAAAAAAAAAAATAAACTCCTCCAACTCAGCTCTGCTGGCAAGTTAAGTTTCGTTTGACAATAGTCACGTGCTCGCCCACTGACCAATCACAGCACACACTGCACCTCACTCCTGCAATGTGAGCTGGAGTAACGCTGACGTAGTTGTAGGTGATGTAGTTGTAGGTTGTCTGGCGCGTCAAATAATGTCAAACTAAAGATCTGATTGGTTGAAGACTATTACAATCAACAATATCGTCCCCATTCACTTAAACTGCACATGGATTCACTGGTGAGTCTGCAGGCCTCGGGCCTCTCTTCTTACCTAGAGACACAGAGGTGAAATCTGATTGGATAAAAGCTCTACTTAAAACAAGCTGCACTGGAAGCAGAGCAACTGAGGAAGACAGTAGCTGTGCAATGAGAAAATAAGATAATGGGAAAAATATTTTCATAAATTACGATACATGTAGAGTATTTAAGAAAAATTCTGAAATTATAAAATAGCTATAACTTTGTGATTCTGTTTAGGCCAGCAGAGAAGGCCTTGCAGGCCCTGACGGCCCACCACTGCTGGAATGTAAGAGAGTGAACTCTGCGTATTCATTTAAACACTCTGTTTGACTGTCGGTGCTTGACGAAGCAAAATTGAAATCTGTGCCGCCGTTACATCATCTAACGGTAAACAAGGTAGCTATTTCCATGAAGTATTACACACACTGTATTGGATAAAGAGGCAGTTTAGGTCCATCCATCTTGTTTTATTTTGATGGCACATCGCATTTGGACTTCATAATTTCTCCTGCAACTGGGCATCGGGTTTCAGGGACGCTGACCTGGTCCTCAGTGAGTTGCTGCAGAAGATAAACAGTCAAATATATCATGTGAGAGGAAGGCATTGATAGCACACAGTGTGTTATGTGGACTGTAGTCAAGGTCAAAAACCACACACTCTAGTCACAGCAGGAGTATCGATCTCAGACTAGTGGGGAGAAATAGTGAGACCCTCGGATTCAACAGGAACAGATGATAACACTTTATTTGACCCTCCCTTTGTAAAATTCCTACGCAGCACATAAACAGATGGACAGCTGAAGATTCATCAGGAAGTTAGCATCACACTGGTTCCCTCGGCATGGAATTTGGATTATTGCAGAAAATATGTGCGTCACACAAAAGTGTCTGATAATGTTTTGTTCGGTAAAATAATCTTCACAAATGAACACCACTTTTTTGCACTTTTTTTTTTAAGCGTGAATACAAATAACAGATATGGGCAATTAAATATTAAATGAAGTCAATATAATATCTTAAATATACCATTCATAGATTTATAAAAGAAAACCTCAGGTGGTTTTAACATTTTGATACCCTAAACCAAACATACAAAGAAATTGTACATTATATATATATATACTATATTATTGACGTAAATATTTAATATATTTAAAATAAGCACACTTGCACCAAGCAAGAAAATGTATTCAAAAGACCTTTATTAGTTGTAGTTACATTGAGATTAAAAAAAAAATACAACAGGAGAACGCCGACTTTTCAACCCACACTGGGTCTTCCTCAGGGTGGGGCTGGAAAGAGGCTCTCTCCAGCCTAATAAAGGCTTTAATGAAGGCGTAAAACGCACACACACACACACACACACACACACACACACACACACACACACACACACACACACACACACACACACACACATAAGATCATGTTTATAAACCACAGTCATCCTTTAAGGACAATCCATACTGTAAGAAACCGTAAAGGTAACAGGGTAACTTCAGACCATAATGAAACGTGTTATTGATTAGTGGTGCCCCTTTATCTCTATATGCTAACCGAGTACAGAGCTTTATGAAGGATGCAATAGTTTTGAGTCACAGCTCCTGCAGTAATTTTTCACCCATGTTTCAATAACATTTTTCTCTGGAATATGAAATATATTAATGAAAACCCTCCATGTAAAAAAGTCAAGTTTGGGTTGCCAGAAGGCTTTGCTTATTCCTTTGCTTAATGTATTAGTCACAGTAAGCTCCCTTTTCCTTTCCTGTAGAGAGCTCATAGAAGTTTGATTTTGTCAACAAAAAGAATATAACCACATAATAATTAGGTGTGTGCACCTTTCCACCTGAAGATGACATTTTTATAAAGCTGTACTGAAAAAAAAGAGGGAGAGCAGCAGAAATTCAGTTTATTAAAGAGTCTCTACTTGAGAGAAGCAGACAGTGTGTGTGTGTGTGGAGGCAAATCTTCTAAAACAGCTGTTGTGTGTTGCGTCAGTATGTGTGTGTGCGTGTGTCTCCCCATTGAAAAAAAAGTGCTGTGATGAATAAACAAACAAAGCCCACTCCATTGCCATTAATAATTACTGAGCTGCTTTCCGGCTCTCCAGATTATTAAGACATGTGAAGATAAAGTGCTTTCTTCATATTGTGCGTTTATGCCTTATATTGCTGTGACCTGCATGAATTAGTGAGTGCATCGCCTGCAGCGAGATTTATTTTTATTTTTTTTAAACGTTGCTCTGGGCGACCACAGCTAGTTGTTTACATGGATATGTTGCCGTATGATATATGGCCTCAAATCACTTCTTTTCCACACAGCTCTCATACGGAGGCAGAGGACAGAACGAGATGCTGCTTCCCCTGTGGCGAGGTGTCGCTGAATAGAATGGGGTTTTCCGTCTCCGGCGGTGGGGGATGGATAGCTGAGGTCTTCTTTTCTTCTTATTCATTTATTGCAAGACAAAAGATAATACACAAACAGAGAAAAAGTGAATTTTGTCAGGGGATAAGAGAGCAAGGTCATCTTGAGTTAATTTGATATGTGTGCGTGTGTGTGTGTGGAAGTGTGTGTCTAGCCGCAGATCAGCAGCGTTGTAGTCAGCTGTGTTTCACTCGATGCCCCCACCGTACGGCATCAAGAGGAGTCAGCAGGCGGTCTTTTAGTATAAAACAGGCAAATTAAAGATCTTTTGAGAAAGTGGGAGTCTCCTACAGCAGGGGTATGTGATTAAAATTCAGCGAGGTCCAGTTAGAGTATTTCCTCATGCAAAGGTCCGGAACAATAATGTCCAACTGACGCTATGATTTAGTTCCATATGTATTGATGCATAGCAGTTTTATTAACAACTGACTGTGAAAATCAAATATTATTACAGATATAAAATGAACTGTATTATTATAATTAAAACACTAATAATAAATACATTTTCTTTCATTTCAAGTAAAAAAACGGCTGGATTAAAAAAAAATACATAACAGAAAGCTTTTGGAAATGGTAATCTTAAAATAAAGTACTTAATTTTAGAAAAAATTAGTGCTGGGCAAGTTGACAAGTTATCACGTTAACGCATTCATTAATTAACGCCGACAATTATATTATCACGCGTTAAGCAGTTTTTATTTTTATTAAGCTGACATTTTTAACAAGAACCGGGCAGCGAGCGGTGAACAGCAGTTTGTGTGTCGTCACTTCCTTCTCTTCCTGCTGCTGCCGCTCCCCCTCCCCGGGTGACATGCCCGGTCCGGAACCCCCCTTCACTCCGCATCGTCTCGTTACAGGATCATGATGAGCGGTGAACAGCAGTTTGTGTGGCGTCTCTTCCGTCTCTTCCTGTTTCCTTCACCTACATTCCCCTGGGTCCTAAGTCCCTCCATTTATAACAAATAACACATATTACGGTAATCAGCGTTGCATGTGTCTGACCAAAATAGAAAAAAATAAATTATTTAAATTATTTTTTTTTGAGTTTTTAAAGTTTTTGTTTGTCATTTATATAATAAGCATATCATTTAGTTATTGCTACTGAGAATTTAACAAACATACAAAAAAGGAAAAAACCAAGAAGTAGATAAGTTTTCAAGGTGTATATTTTGCATCTATTACACATGAAGATAAAGTTATCAACACCGATTAATCTAAAAAAAATCATGCGATTAATCCCGATTCAAAATTGTAATCGTTGCCCAGCACTAGAAAAAATATTTTAACTGAATTGCCCTGCAGCTTTAAATTCAGTTCATTCAGGTGTGAAGTCATGTCCCTCAAAATAGCAACAATGTTATATTCTTCTCATCTTCTAAAAAGAGAACTGTGTAGTTTTCTGTGGTTATGGAAACCGCTTGTTTCAGTTCTATTCCTCTGTTAACATTATTGTTGGACAGTAAATTAATTATGAATGCGTTTTTAGGTACATTTTTCTGTATCTTCATTTCAGATGTAGGTTTGCTCAAAAGATTTGTGCTTTGCCTCGTAGTGGCGCTTCACATTACCGCTTTTAATAATTGTCACGGTCTCTGAACATATGAGACATACTGGTTTTAAACTGGTTGTTGGAATAATAAACATAAAAGAGTCTGTCCATTTCATTCGGCGTCTGGGTTCAGACTCAAACCGCCTAGTAGTGACCCATCAGCAAAATACCCAAAATATTATACAGTTTGCTGCAGCAGAATTTCAGATTGGCAGTGGAGACAGGGGTGATCACTAACACACAAAAACATATACAATCGATCCCATGATCTTCCTGGTTGAGATAATACTAATAACAATAAAGTCATGGGGAGTGCTGCCCCGTCCACTGGCACCGTCAGGCCGTTATAGGAGGGGGAGAGTCTTTGGGTCTGGGAGCTGTTTTTTAAAAGCATAAGGCCCACAAAGGCGCTGACAGTCCCCATACAAAAAAGGAAGATATATTCACATTCATCAAAAATACATAACACAAATATATAAAAACATTTGTTGATGATAAGTGTGACCGTTTTACATTTTAATAATGTATTGTTAATAAGAACAGGAAGAAGATGAAACAATCACAATAATGCTTTTAATATTTACAGTAATAACTGACAAACATACATTTAACAACAGAGGGGAAAAAAATACTTAATAAATATAATATAATGCATGAAATGAACATGCCTCACGGTCGGGAAGCCATTACTAATGGGGGATGAGGACGACTTAGTAGGGATCAGTTTCTTTATGGTCACTTTCTCTCGGGGATGTCGAACACCCAAGGGCCACTTTGGCATTGATCGCTCGAGGCCATTGTGATTAAGATCTTGGCAAACGCTCGCTCTTGGTAAGTATCGGCGATGAGGGGTGGAGCGGAGCGCGAGCCTCCAGGCCAGATTGTCCTCTGATTCTGTGCCAAATGGAAACCTCTCCCAGACCGCAACCAGCCGTCTTCAGTCACTCAACCACAGTGTCCTCTCCCACAGCTCTTATCACCACTGTTTGTTCACTGTTAATTATTGTTTTTCTCCAAGAGCCCAAACCCCAAGTCAAGTGCCTCATGTCCGCATCTGCAAGTCCTCCAGCACAATTACTTAGACATGCAATCACTTGCATACAATGGGGAAATCTCGCAAAAACACATTCTCACTGTCTTTAGTTTTCTCACCAGTTTCTCTTGAGATCCAATTATACTCTGAGCTTGATTCTACACTGGGAGGAATGTGTGTGATTAATGTGCGAACAATTTACCACACATTTTAAATCATCCAGATTTTCCAGGGGAACAGCATTTCACATCATACAGTCGGTCGAGCTGTCCGGCTGACTTCCTCGTTCAGATCCTTCCGCCGCATTGCTCCCTTCGGGCTGCCAGGTGATATTTCATTAATTGCCATCGACTAAGACCTCATTACCGCAGCTTCCCTTGTGCACAAAGAGTCTTAAAGATGGAGGATGACCATCTGGAAGTCATCGAGAGGAATCGCAGTGCAGAGCAGCAGAGATAACCGTTTAACTCGCTCTTCAGAACACCAGCGTGATCCATTTCATGCACATCTGGCCTGTGGCTCCCAACTTAAGTATAATTTACACTGTGAAGGGTATTGCAGACTGCAGGTGATCGGGGGCGACTGTTGGTTTCTCTCTAGCCAATCTAACAACTTCTTCCACTTTGCATTGGTTATATTGCCACTGGTTGTCAAGACAACCAGTGGCAATATAATGTATTCAGCTAGTTTATTTCTCTATATAATATGGTGTATGAAAAGATTGCAAAGCACCTGTCATGTAAATGCTTTTGCTATATCTGTGAATCACTGTTATGCTAGAATGGCAGTGAAAATAAAGGACATTTGTTATGTAAAATCCAAATTTCAGGTCAGGAAAAGGGGTTTGAACATTGAAACGGAAAGCATCATGCTGCCTGAAGCATCAGGCTAATTAAACGTGCAATTGTAGCAAATACGCTATCAACTATTTTCCAGGAACCATATCCGGAGCTAGACAGGAATTGGATAAAAAGACAAATGGCACTTAATTATCAGTTTGCCTGACACAAACACTGATGTATGTGTATTCATCTGGTGTTAAGACTATGTGCCAACCCTGTCTCCTAGTAATTATCTTTGTGTGCTACTAAGTTGCTACAGAAAATGTTTGGTGAGAAACATGCGCTGATTGAGTTATTTTATCAACGTAATGAAGAAATTAGTACATTTCATTAATTTTACAATATCTGTTCACAGCAACTGAAGCATCATTAGTGTGTATTTGGTTCCGTTTTTGCATGTACAGCATTTGTTTAAGAAAAAGCGTGACAACCCAAGTCTGTGTACAAATGTAGCACTTCCTTCACTCCAATAAAACACTGCGTGCCAAGCGTTTTTGATTGCGACCAGCCAACCAAGTTGCTAAAAAAAAATGTGGGGAATTTTACAAATCTGCAAATCATGGGAAAACAATGAACGTTGAAGTTTCTGAACCAACAATATGTTTTATACATATATTGAATATCAGCCTTGTATCACGCTTGCCACGTGGTTAATATTGTGAAACGATTGGGTAAGTTTTGGCAACAAAACTAATTGATTAAAGTTATAAAAAAAGATCTGGGCTTCTTTTAAAATGATAATGGTAGAACATAAGAAAGTAAGAACGTAACTAAACAACGTAACTAAATAACGTAACTAACTGACCAGCGTTAACCTCTTAAAACTGAGCCCTATTTTGAGGCATCTGCTCGAAAATGTCATACCCATACTCAAAGGGTATACTTATCTCTCTAACTACAAGGTTTTGATTTGAATAACTTCAATGGAATAATAACACTACCACTTGTGAGATTTGTTCATTTGTGTACATATCAGTGTATATGTTACTGGTAAATGCTGGATGAATATAACAGCTCAAATTGAAAATGTTCAGGTTCGCCTGAAACAAATGCACTTTTATTAATTTTCTCGATTTGAAATTATGCAGATACACCCAATTCAACCCTCACAGGTATGAGTACAACAGGTTAGGGGTCTGTACAAAAAACAATTGGCTTGATAGAGTTAAGTATGCCTGAGAAATCAAGGTCTGTGTCAGCTGAGGTCAGCCAACATCAATTCTGATTTTGGAAGCAGCACTTATAGCCGTTTTATTGTACTTTTATATACTATATAACTATATTTCACTTGTTTTATCAATAATAGTGTTCAATCTATCTAATACAGCAGTTTGGAATCATTTTGAGAGCCTGGGCCCAATATAAACCTGTAAAACAGGGCTCATCCTCATCCGAGTTCCAGTTTCACAGACTTCCAGTGAACCTTACAGAGCCTTCTGATTGGCCGATTTGCGCTTACGACATAGCGTTGAACGCGAAAGAGAGTTAGGAGTGAAATGATACGTTCTTTGAGTTGATTGAGAGAATTTTAAGGGTCAAACCCATTGGCCAAAACTGAAAAGCTTACCCATTCCTTATACATGCTCGCAGAGACTCAGTTTTTTCACAGAACGGAGGAGAGACCTGCTGCACATGGCTGAAAGGATTCATTTTTTTGGGGGGCGATTTTCTTCCAGAAAACCATCTCAAGGTGCGAAGCGTTTTAATTATTTTGCTGTTGGGCTGTGTTGATATCTGGGGCAGAATAATTTACTTTTTAATGGTTTGAAGGAGAAGAATTTGGAAGATATTGTTGGATTCAGTGTGGAGTCCTAGTGCTCTTTGATATACGCTTTGTCTGTGAAAGTGCCGTAGGTGGTGGCTGGGATCGGTAACGGAGAACATAGCTCGCCATCTCCTGGTGAAAAATAGGTGAAATTGTGGTAGTACTTTGTGTGTGTATGTATGTATGCATGTATATATATATATATATATTTTTTTTTTTTGAGTGATTAAAATAGGTTACATGGTCCATTTTATCAGAATTTCTTCGTCACGTAGGTTTTTGAAATATAAAATATCATTTAATTTGTTCTCAGAAGTGATTTGTACTACATGTGTGTACTCTGTCGCCCCCCCTAGCCCCCTAATTGGGGGGCTCTCGGGTCCAAGATAAATAAGCAGACTTCTTACGTGGCGTTACGAAACAAGTGTAACAAAATTACATAACAGCCGTATACTCAGCGTTTACATTTGGTTTCACACAGGACACAAACAAGTCTCCTGGGTGAAGGTCCCGTTTAACCCATCCACCCCCATTACTGGACTTTCTCCCATGTCATACCAAGTACCTTTTATTAGCGTCACTAGCTCTGAACATTTTAAAAAAGTGATAAAAGAAGTGAAATATATAGTTATATAGTATATTAAATGACAAAACGGCTGAAAGTGCAGCTTCCAAAATCAGAATTGACGTCGGCTGACCTGTACAAAACCATCGATATTTCTGGCCTGCTTCACTTCATCAAAGCCAAATTTCTTTTTGAGACTACTGACATGACTACTGCTATGATTTGGGAGAGTTTTTAGGCTAGCCAGTGCCTCATTTCAAGAACAAAATACCAATAAAAGTGCTTTTTGTTCAGGCGAACCTGAACATTTTCAATTTGAGCTGTGTGCTATCTTCATTCATCATTAACCAGTAACATATACACTGATATGTACACACATTAACAAATCTCACAAGTGTTAGCGTTATTATTCGATTGAAATTATTCAAATAGACCTTGTAGTTAGAAAGATAAGCCCCTTTGAGTATGGGTATGACATTTTCGAGCAGAGGTCTAAAAATAGGGCTAGTCTTAAAGAGGTTCCCCAAATTGCTCCCGTAGCTGTGCCTACGGTGTGATAGAATCTGAATTGTAAGTCGCTTTGGATAAAAGCGTTTGCTAAATGACTGAAATGTAAAGTTGGGCTCCAGTTGGGAGAATAATATAAATTCTACCCTGTCACTTTAAGATAAATATTACTTCGAACAGTTGGAGAGCTAACCCGACTAGCCTGCTACAAAATGCAACCAAAGCAAAACCCAAACGATGAATCAAGTTTTTTACTGAAGTCAATTGTATTTTACACAAACATCATAAATCAAATCAAAAACAAATGGGTTTTTTTAAACAGAATTAAACACAAAAGGTTCATTAAATCAAATAAACCACATTACCGAGTCCAGATATCAAATGTCCATTGAGTAATCTAAAATTAAATGAGGACTCCAGGTAAATGTCAATTGTTTAGGTTCAAGTGATAAGGTGTGAGTGGCATGCGTGTGTGAGGGGTTGTAGGTCTGTTCCAAAGCTAAAGGAATATATTGCAGTTCTCTGTTTGTTGTATGAAAGAGGGCAGTTCATTTTAGTCCCTTTCAGTTCATTTCAGAGTGTGTGGGTGTTTTAAGGAGAAAAGGAGAAGCTTGGAGAGTTGCATTAAAAGGGACTTATCTTGATGACTCAACAAAGTTAAGGAGGCCCAAGCTGGTCCAAGCTGTAACTGACCAAGATCCTTTTCAACCACCTGCTCCCGGGATCAGCACACCTCCAGTAAGGCCGTGTCATCCAAGAAAGCTCCGTGTATCCAGCCGGTTCATAGATACTTGCTGCTCCGATTTAGTTTACTTCAACTTTTTCTTAGTTAAGCGTAACAGGTCCAGAAATGGAATAATAATTCCAGTAGCTTCTTTAGCCACTCTCACTCCTGTCTTTGTTCTCCTCCATGCAGCTTTGGTTAGTTGATTAGTTTTCCCCTTCCCCCAGCTCACAGGTGTGTCTAATTTATAGCCTCTCTTTCCCCACCTTCTTTTCCTGTCAGGTTGGAAAAGGGCTATTCTGTGTATTTTTGTTCTGCTAGAACTCATACGTCAGTTCTTTTTGGAGAATTCATTTTTCATTTTGCCATGGAGGTCAAGTGTTTGTGAGCTAGTTTGTGTGTGTTTAAATGTGCATCAGTGGATACATGCACGTAATTGGACGCAGCTATTGAGAATCTCTTCCTATACACTAATGCACATACACTCATCTCTCTCTCCCACTCACTGGCATCTATTAGCAACACTTTTGTCGATTTGATAGCGTATTATCACCTATGCATACCTACATCATGTCTAATGTACAGATAAATGCTGAAAAATGGACTGCATTTATGGTCAGTCAGACCCGTTTTCATTATCTACTCAAATGGGTTTGATTTCTGTGACCCATCACTTGTCCTCCACTGAAGGTACACTGTTGTATCTACCATCCCAGTTTGATTGACATTTGTGGAGGATCGCCTAATGGTGGTCATTAAACTGATTACTCTGATTAGCATGACATCATGACACACTAAACATCATGATGACATTCATCTGTCAGTCTTTCTCACTCAGTCTTTCCCCGCTGTCATTCATTGTAATTAACAACGGATAGGTCCTTTGTTGCATTCAGGCGCATTGGGAATCTTGTCTGGTTTTTTTAAGAGCCAAAATCTGCTCCACCAACAGAATGTCAGTTGACATTGAGGCAGAGAAGTGAAACTGTGCTGAGTAAATGTGTTTTTACAGCGATGAGGCTTCACACCGGGTCATGCCGGGAGGCGCCCGGTCTGCTCCGGTGGAGTCGTCCGAGGTTGAGCACTTTGCTCGATGACATCTCGACAGTATTTGAAGCAAGAGGGTCGCTCGCTGTCTTCACCCAGCTTTTCCCCTGGGTCCTCTGATTCAAACCACCCAATTAAGGCTGCATGATTACTATTAGTTTAGTCAAACACCATCATCATCGAGTAGATGGTTGCTTGTGTTCACGATTGTTGAACAGCCCGCTTTCACTCCCAGAGCGCCAAATACCAACTCTTTGTCAAGCTCCTCGACGTCTGTATGAGACACAGCAGGCTTTCAAGTCATCCGCGTCATTATTAGACTTGCCTCCTGTTGTTGCCTCTATAAGGTCTGATATCGTGGATGTATCAAACAGATAGAGGACTGTCAACCAGGAAACCCGTGTTTAAGACTCGTGCCCGTGCCCCAAAGTGTTACTGAGTTATTTTGTAAAGTTACGTGTTTTCCGAACCTATGTTACGTTGTTAGATACTTAGTTTACCTACTTATTTTAAGCCCAACTCAGATGATTTTACGAAACATGAGCCAACCACATGTTTACCTGACCATAGTTGAGCATCATAGTTTGATGAGCTGGCACTACCCAGTGCCTTAGAAAGTGACTAAATAGTAGAAAGTGATTAAATATGACTAATTTACTTTGACAAATACAGGTTGGAGGAAATGTAATGCATGGAAACTTTTCAGGACTGTGTAATCTGGGAAAGTGTAAAATCCTTATATACTGCTTAGAAGTCATCATAATCAAAAGCATGTGCACAGAAAAGGATTTTTATTAATTTTGTATATATGTGATGTACTGCACAAGAATAGAGCAACAGGACAATGATAATAGAAGTAAATAACACACAGGACTATTATGTACACAATTATTGAAAAATAGGTGTATATATAAATGTTTTACAAATATATATATATATATATATAAAGCAACAATGACCAACAATAAAATAAAAGTAGAACTACAAGTCAAGTGTTCTGTAAGTTGTGAACAATACAAATACTGCAAAGAAATAACTACTGAATTATTGGATTATTATGTACAATACATGTAAAAACCTCTCTACAGTGTAGGGTTTATATTGACAGTGATACATACTGTGTGCATATTAAAGACTGTGAAATTATAATGATTAAACAAGATAAAGTTACCTATTAACACAACCAGCAGACAGAGCAAAATTAGCATTCATTTGAAGATGTCCTTCTGGTCAAAACTAATACTCACACTGAATATTCTCCATTATCCTCAAAGGCAAATGTCTGGCTCTGTAACTGCTGCGTTTCTCCTGTATGTTCAGCGGCGGTTCAACAAGCGTTCGGTTCGTACTTGGAGTTTTGGGTCACGGTTTTGGTCTCAGTTCGGTGTGTGTTGCTAGTTGGGAGAAGAAAAATATAACCATTACCAATGTGTTTAAACTCCAAAATATTAAATCGATTGATAATAGCAGTAGTAATGAGTGATATTTCTATATCGCATGAAGCCTGGCGCCATAACTCAGATTTTATACATGAAATAAGGGAGGCTACTTAATGGTCAGGTCGTCCTATGTTCAGATAATTGCCTCTTCCATGTCTCTGGAACGTCATAAAATAATTAGCAGGACTGTATTTCATGTTGGTTCAAAGGTTTACCAAGTGCACCTTTCGGTTTGTAAATCATTGAACATTTTGTTTTTTACAATCGATTTTGCACCCCTAATATTCACCAGCTAGTGTCAAACTAATCTTTCTGCTGTTTGATGCTGGGAATCCAAAAATAAACATGTTTAATTAAGCTCCAGCTTTTCTGCCACGTTTATAGGTGGCACGCCATCCAGCAAAGTGACAGCCAATTTACTGACTGAGCATGCATCGATTCAAATGGTGATAGTGAGTGATTGACTCCACTGAAGGCGGTTTAGATGGAGAACATTAGATGTCACCAAAGGAGGCTTCACCTCACTCATTCATTTACTTGACAACTTCATTCAGGTGAGATGCAGAGGGGCGCTGAGCTGTGGCATTTATAGTCCTACTACATGAGTGGTTGTGGAACCTCCATTATGAGCTGCAGTGCTCCGAGCAAGTCACATGACGTGACTGTATAGCTTCCTGGGAATGTGCTGCCTGGAGGCTCCTTGTTCAGGATGGTGACATCTCATTCTGTCCCTTTCAAGATCTGGACTATAAAATAACTCCAATGCAGTCAAGCCTGAAGCACACCCTCTTCCTCTAGCCTTATAATGTAATGCTCAGAGATGTTGGGTGGATTTGGTACAGTATAATATCTATATTATCCATATGATATGGCTAAATTGACTAAATATGAATGTTTTTCACATTTTGGGTCTGCAGTATTGATTTTATTTTTATTTTTCTTTACAAAATGATGGTCTTGCAGAAAGTGCTCCATGTGCTTTGAAGTCAGAGAGGCCTTGAATTCCACTCCATAATGAATGCATGCCATCATATTCACATTTGTAATGGATTTTGGCATTTATTGGCCGGGCAGCTGCGGCTTCTTGAGGCCTTTCAGGCACAGACACAAATGACTAACTTGCACCTTGGGAGTCAAACTAATTAAAACTCATTATCATTCTCGCTGTGTGGAAACCTCAACCAGAAGATGAGGAAACCCGGACATGAAGTGTATTATTTTAGATTTAATTTATGAAAATTGTATAGCACAAAAAACGCAAATTGCATGTTCACTAGGAATATATTTTCGATTGCAACTGTTGTGATTTACATTTGTATGACTTCATTACCTGCACTCTACAGTGTGACAAATTGAGGTAAAAGTGCTGAGAGGCAAAAAATTGGGTATGGGAAAGCACTGGTGAATGTCTGGATTAAAGAGTGAACGTACTAGTTGTTGGGAGCACAAACTGAATAATTGCATGCTGACTTTTTTCAGCGGGGTTGTCGTATGTCATGCTGTGAATGGAAATAGGACACTGCTGACAGATCCACAGTAGGCTAAACTCACCATGCATGAATTTTAGTGATTATTAGAGAAGCTGTCTTTCTACCCTTTCTCATTTTATTAAATCAGGCATTATAACAATACAAACATCATGAAAAAACAAAAACAACTTTTGGTACCTCTGTACCAAAAGTCAGGCAGTTTCACTTACTTGTGGATGAAACTTTCATTGTTGCACGTATGGGTTTGTGAAAAAGAACCTAGAGACTGTGACTCACTGGTTTAGAATTGCCTGTTCACCTGCATGCTCATGAACCACACAACGCAGTTGCTTTCTATTGCTCGTGTCCAGCGTCACACTCCATATTTCACTATGGAGGTTTGCTTCTAAACTAAGATAATGTTTAAATGAAATTCTTCTTTGTAAATGATGAAGTGCCGTCTCATGTCAAATTGGTTGTTATTTACAGTAGTTTGATTCGTCCCCCCCCTCAACCTCTGTGAAGACCCGCCCTACTCTGCCTCCGATTGGCTGCTACTCCGTCCTCACAGAGATTGGTAGAAGTTTGGTAGGTTAATGATTTCAACTCAGATTTGGATGTTTTCATAAAGATGGCAGCTTGCTTGTCTTGACGCCTTTTTTTTATGTTGCTATGCACGTTGACTTTATGGATGGAATAAAATGTGAGATCTGTTGGAGATTTCATTTTTGATGTGGTGTCATAATTAAACTCAATGTTGATATGACGCTCTGATTAACAAGAAAATGAAAAGTGGCACTTGACATCAAAGAGGTTGCCGAGCTCTTTTGCAGAATAAACACAGCTCACAGAGGTCAAGAGAAGGAACCTCTGTTCTTCATGTTGCTCTGGTTTGATGCAGACCGTCTGGATCCTGTGAACCACTTTGACACCCACATTCTAAAAGTGGGACGCTGTCCTGATCTAGTTGTGTGAAGCAAAGCGTTCGACTTGTTTCCAGTTATTTAACCCTTTTCATTCCACCTGAGTTTTTTTTCTTTTACGGCTTACTTTATGAGCTGCAGGTGAAAGAATCCTCAGAGGTAGTTAAAATGAAATCAGAGTAATCGAGCATTGATTGCGCTGAGAGAGCCGGAGAGGGCCCGGTGTGCAGCGCACACAGCAGACGGCCAACAGATATAGCATGAATCAGTAAATGTTAAGCACAGGCTCACAAATGAAAACTCGTAGCTGCATCTCTTCCAAGCAGCATGGCTTCCGACTGAAATAAAATTGAGTAGGAACTGGAAATAATAGTGGAATAATATTGGAATAGTGTGAATTTAAAACATAATATGATGTGTGTGCGAATGAGACAAAGGTAGATAGTTTCAGCTACTTAACGTTTGACTTTATTTCTACAAAACATCTTTTTATTTTTTTCCTGTAATCTGTTGCTCCATAATAAAATAGAGGTGTGAATTAACCGTATTGCTGCATCATCCACAACAATACAGTTTGGGTCATGTAGCTCTGTGATGGAGCTCTCTGACTGTAATGGCTGCTTTGATTAAACTACCATGCATCTTAAAGCAGCTAATAAAGCTTTTATGTTTTATCTTAAGAACACATTCACACAGTGTTGCCTCAAGGTGCTCTATCTATGGTGGCATATACGTATAATTCACACTATATAGCAACATTGTCAGTGAAATTTCTTTGGTCACATGGTCCCACTTCTTTACATGCCTGTACAGAATCAAAATTGTCACATGACAGTCCTTAATCCCAGCAGGCATTTAGACTTGTCATAGTAGGAAAAGCACAGGCGTTACAATTCAAATGAATGATGGTTTCGTTTTATTCAGTTGTTCCATCGTGAACAATACCAGGTCTGAAACTGAAGCAGCTAAATAGATCGTAGACTATTTCAGCGGTTGTAGATTTTATAATTTACACCCTGCTGTCACATGTCAGAATGTCTTTCATGAAAAAGGAAGGTTGATGTTAATGTAAGCTGGTGAAGGCCTTTGGAAGAATGTATCTTATAGATGGGGTTCACAGCCTTACGTGACTTAAGGCCCGCTTCTGATAGCTAAAAACATTCTGAGGACCTCCTTCCAAAACATATAATAAAAAATCATAACATGACATGACTGGCTGCTTCCCCCAGTAAGTCTTACACATATCCACAGCACTATAGGCAAGATATAACGTTAGCTCCTCTGTGATCTGAAGGGTTTCTTGCTACAAGCTTTACGAGGAGCAACCTAGCATAGCTAGCTCTCAAAGTGTTTTCAGACTCAGTTGCTAATGTTGTGATGACTGTCTGTTGTGCTTGAAGCTCGTCCCTTTTCCTTAGGAAATATTCATTTGGCTTGCCAACACATCCGAACAATTTGTTTTGTTTCACTGCATCTGAGAGAACATCAGCTAGCTATGAGTGTGATGCCATGATGATTTTCCAACCCTCTAAAAATTACGTTCCCCCAAAACTAAAATGCATTCTCAATTACGTTTGACTAGAAACGTATTTTCTCCCCTTTCTCCCTGATGACGTTTGTGCTTAACTCATTACAAATACGTTTCTAATCAACATTTACGCGGTCAGAATACTACCGCAACACGGCGCCTGTCTCCGGCAGAAACACGCTCATCCAGGCCGAGGAACATTACGCGGCTACAATACCTCCACAAGGCCCGCGGGTAAAATCCGGGAGCAACCGTGACTCTCTTCAGGGTTAGGTTTGGGTGGGGACGTGGCTTCCTGGTGGAAGTTAGGGTTAGGGCAGGGTTAGGGTTAAATGGATACAAATAAATCAAATATACCTCCTCAACACCCCGCCTCTCTCAGCTCATTCCTCCCTAGCAACGAGGCACAGCACCCGGCCACTACACTTCCAGAACGTCCCCCAGGTCAAATCCGGGACTTGGTTTTATGGTTCCGAGTGGCGGGCACTCACCCGTTGGCGCCGAACGCGCAGCGTCCGGCCACCCCCACCGCGAGGCACCCCGTCGTCAAGTCCATCAGCCCCCGGAACAGGCCACGGGGCAACAACTCGTGGGTGTCGGGCGTAGAGGCGAGGCATATCACAGACAAATAATAAAGACTAGAGTACGGCAAAGATATGTTCATTAGAATCGTATTTGCAATACGGACAAACGTAATCCGGGAGAAAATACATTTCTAGTCAAACGTAATTGAGAACGTATTTTAGTTTTGGGGAACGTAATTTTCAGGAGACAGGGCTGTGATTTTCAAACGTAACTGGTCAGCAGCCACAATGGCCACTTCAGGGATAGTGGTAAATGCCCTGTTACAGTAGCACAAGTAGAGAAGAGTCAGAAAACTGACTTCATACATGGATGGATTACTGAACGGGCCTTCCCCCCTGGCCTTCACCTACTAAATGTAACTCAAAAAAACACGAGACTAAAAATAACTACAAAGAATTATAAAAGGACTACAAAGAGACCAAAACCACCACAAAGAAATGCAAAACAGCTGACAAGTGACACAAATAGACTCAAAACGACTATGAAAAGGCGCAAACAACCCCGAGAAGACACACAGCAATTGAGAAGACTCAAAATCACCACAAAGACAAACAAAAGAACCATAAAGAGACACAAAACAATTACAAAGAGATCCAACACAACAAAGAGATATTAAGTAAATATAAATATATACAACACAACTACAAAGAGACATAAAGTAAATATAAATATATACAACACAACTACAAAGATACATAAAGTAAATATAAATATATACAACACAACTACAAAGATACATAAAGTAAATATAAATATATACAACAAAACTACGAAGATACATAAAGTAAATATAAATATATACAAAGCAATTACAAATAAACATAAAACCACACACTACACTATAGCATCGTGAAGCAGGCAGGTTCTTTATGTCTTCTTATGTTAGAGAAGTTGGTGAAATAATACCACCAGCCGCTGAGAAGAAGCTTCTTTTTTTTTTCCTGTCCTTCTGAAAAGCTACCAGTAAACAGTGGATGTTACAGTGCAGTCAGATAGGGACGTGTGTCTCCTCCCCTGCACACCGTGGCTACCCGGCGACAAGATTTGGATTAACACTGATGAACTGGGGGTAAATAATCTCCACGGGACCGTTTACGGGACGAAAAAGTGACTCATTGTCTCGCTGTGGGATTTTTTTGTACACCTCTCGGTTGAAGACGATGTCTGTCCGGGGATACTTTGTCGCTCTTTCCAAACGCACACTTCTTATCTCTCTGAAGATGTTGCTTCTTGTGCCTGCAGGGTTGCCGGTCCGCAGCCAAGGGGATTCTCAATCCGACAACAAAGTAATGGACAACATCACCGTCCGACAAGGAGAGACGGTCTTTCTCAGGTGAGTCCGTGCTGCTTTTTTATCCATATTCTTCGCCGCTGCTGCTGCCTCTGAATTCTCTCCGCTGAAGTTGAACGCTGCCTGCAGTGTTTAGTGAGGGGAGAAACAGAGACGTGGCTCAAGTGTGTCTGTTTTATCATGTTCCCGCCGTTGGACCAAAATAAGGGGGGATTTCAGAGGATTAGTCCGTGGAAAGCACTCAATTCAGAAGCGATACTCTTCTAATCTGTAGCGCTGTTCACGAGGGAATTGGCGCTTTTAATTGTTGTGTGACGGTGCAGAACTAAAAGGTGGAGGGGAGAAAAAAAGCGGAAAAGTGCACTTCTGGAGGAGAGGAAGAGCAAAGGCAGCGTGTGTGTTGAGGAGGGAGGAAAGGAGGATGTGCGAGGTGGAAAAAAGAAGAAAACAAATCACACATACAATAAATGGTGTGGGCGTAGAGATGGATTGACTAGCAATTCCTCAGGGCAGGAGGTTGTCTGCGGTGACCTTTCCCCTCCTCTGCGTCCTCAGAGGCTTACTGGACACAGACGGATTTATGTTGCTTTCAAGTGCTGTCGGGAAATGTGCAGCAATAATCACAACGGCCAAAGGACGAGTTTTATACAATAGTTGGTAAGATGTGATGTGTAGGAGGCGGAGGGCATGGGGGCAGCGTTAACAGTTCAAGTGTTGTTGTTCTGCTTTCACATCGTGGCGACGGATGAGCCCGTAGCAACGAGTTTAAAGGAAGTGAGTTTGAGGCTGTCGAACACAACGTGCTTACATTTTCACCAGGCTTTTCTAGCTGACAGTCATTTTCATTAGTTTCACTTTAGGTTGGACTTAAACACCCAAATGATGCAGGATATGTCTAAATGGCACAGGCCTCTGATAACAAAATAACATAATTAGTACATTTAAGACAACTTGATTACACAACTAGAAAGGTGCACTCAGTAGTGCTGATCTCCACCAGGGCCCTATTCCTCGTATGTGGCTAACTGAGTTAGCCGGATAATTTTCAGGATGAGATTATATAAGTGAGGCTTTTCGGTTCCTCGAAGCAAGTTTGGAAAAATCACCATAGCAACACATCCATAAGCCTGAACCTGCTCCAGAGCAGGCTTGAGCTGGATCCGCTGGATAAACTGCCACTCCCCCGGAAAAAAGTGTCAGCTCCCTTCCTCAGAGATCCATCGATGAGGAAGCGATATTAGTCAGATTAGCGTTTTATAGGGAGAGAGTTCTTCAAGATCGCCAAGATCCGTTATCACATCATGATGACTTCCTGTACGAGCGCTATCGATTCTGCCGACAAGGAATCATTTATTTAAAGACCTTCTCAAGCCGTACATTGAACACCACACGCCATCTACTGTCTCACGGACTGTATCACAGCCTCGCGCTGTGTAGCGAGTGGTTCATGTTTGTACAGTGTCGGTGATGCGGAGAACATCGGGAAAGCTGCTACATGCCGTGCTGTTCATAAAGTTTATTTAGCGCTTAAGAAACTTATGGATGTGTTCATTACATTACCATGGCACATGTTGTATTGACTCACCATTCTAAATAATGTTTTTGTGCTTAGTTTTTACTTGCTCCCGTGTCCTCTTGATGGCTGGTTGAACTACATGATGGTTGAAAGCACTCATAATGATATGACAGTATTATTAGTACACCATAGATATCATTATTGTAGGACATGATTAAGGTGGACTCATGATAAGAATAGAGAGAATTACACACAATTTATTTTCACCGCTTATTATGAATAATACATACACACTGATCCGCCCATACACAGATTCACACACACATATTCAAACTCCTATTCTATATGGTAATCTACACATACATGTATATACACACATATATATATATACACATGATACATAAGCGCATACAGTACATATATCCTCATAAGTATCTATTAATTCGTATCAGTTAGATACTCTTTGGGCTTGTTTTTATCTACTTATTCTGAAAGAGTTGATCCTGAACGATCCTGTTGTCTGACATCTGGCTCGAATTAACGAGACTGTTTGAGCGCGGATCAGCCTTTGAGGAACCGAGATAGCCTGATGTCAATCATCGCGTTAATTTAAGCTGGATAATAGGACATTTGATCGACTTAGTTGAGCCACGTACGAGGAATAGGGCCCTGGTGTGCCTGCAACAACCACTGCTGTGTTGTGTGATTGAATGAACACAAAACACACTCAGCTGTATGCTTAGTTCTGTTAGCTGTTAGCCAAACATAGACCCCAAATAATAAGAGTAGGTGTAATGACCGTTGTTTCCCAATAAAAAGTCACTACGGTTGCTGAAATGTTTGTTCTGACGCGTGCCATAAATAACGAAGTCCAGTTTCCAATATAGGCATTTTATTTCTCCTATAGACAGAGTTCAACCACTTTCTCTGTCGTTATCCATTTTCTCCATAAACCAATAAATCATAACATTTACATTCATTAAAAGTGCACGGTCAATAACTGTTTGCTTCTGCTCATTAGCAACCACCTGTGTCCAATGACCCCACTGATTAGAATACCTGTGCCCTGATTTACACCGGCACTACGCCCCCATGTGGTGGAAGGTTGTACAAAAACAAAACAAAATGGCTCTTACAGTAGGCAAACTTCTTTTCCCCATACCGTCTATGGTTTTCTACTGTGTCTCTGGACACAAAGCCTCAGCAGGGGGTCGGACACTCACTCAGCTGTGTTATCACTAAGAGTAGTGAGTGAGGAGTCACCATGCGGTCAATGGCAGTATAAAACATGCAGTAAAAGGTGTTTTAAGAAAGTGTGAGTCACCGCAACCACGAGAGGTCCTCGAGTATGCAGCCATAACTGACCACCCAAAATATTATGCAGTTTGCTGCAGCAGAATGCCAGATTAGCAGTGGACAGACATAGAGGTGCACACTCACTCACTAATGTACGTCCACTGAAAGTGCTTTATTTCCACTGACAGGCTAATGCCGTGTTCACACCAAACGCAATGAATGCGCCGCGAATCGCATCATTTGCGCCGCCAGTCTCGCCGGGGACTATTTGTGTTCATTCGCGTGAATCGCGCCGGAGAGGGGGCGTGGCTTATCGGCCTGAAAGCCGTTCAACTGTCCCCCATCAACCATGGAAAAATAACCTCTATTTCTGCTCAGTACGTTTTGTGTAAAACCCAGATATCACGGCAAACTAAACGCCGTCATGTCTGGGTTCATAACATAGTCCAGAGGAGCTCCGTGGATTTCATCGAGCTCACTGTGTCTAGTGAGCCACATGTCGGCTGTTTACCACAGCTGTATGAACACAAAATAAAATGATTTGGCTGTGATTTAACGGCAATAAACCGACAAAAAGGGATTCCGAAATAACTACGTAATGATGCCGATTTCTACTTGTTTTCTCAATGGAGCTCGGATCGATCGGTGCTAGGCTATGCTAACATTGTAGCAGCTCCATCAACACTCACAATAACGTCATCTAGACGTAAATACGGCAGCGTCTATTCATTGTTTGCACCATATGGTTTACACACACACACATTTATACACAGTTTGGTCCGGTCTCTATTTATATGAGGTATCGTAGAGCTCTGGGTGAACACAGACGGCTACAGTATTTATTTCCTGATTCAACAATGGCAGGACGTCAGAGATGACAGGAGAAAACATCTCAACGCTGATAGGCTATGGCGCTGCAGCGTCACGCGATTTTTTCGCAGAAGTTCAAATATTTCAACTTCTGCGTTTGGGGTGATTCGGCAATTCAACGTTTGGGCCGAATTCGCGTCAATAGCGCCGCGTCATCGCAAATTCGCGCCACTCCAGTTTCATCGCGTCTGTGCATAGACTTTGTATGTAATCTCGACGCGCAAATAATTCGCGCCGCGTTTGGTGTGAACACAGCATTAGATTGTTATTTTAAGTGTCTGACAACATTATGGAAAGAAAAATAAACTTTTTTGCTAGATCAGGGTCCTATTCCTCATACGTGGCTAACTGAGTTAGCCGGATAATTTTCAGGATGAGTTTACATAAGTGAGGCTTTTCGGTTCCTCGAAGCAAGTTTGGAAAAATCACCATAGCAACACATCCATAAACCTGAACCTGCTCCAGAGCAGGCTTGAGCTAGATCCGCTGGTTAAGCTGCCACTCCCCCGGGGAAAAGTGTCAGCTCCCTTCCTCAGAGATCCATCGATGAGGAAGCGATATTAGTCAGATTAGCGTTTTATAGGGAGAGAGTTCTTCGAGATCGCCAATATCCGTTATCACATCATGATGACTTCCTGTACGAGCGCTATCGATTCTGCTGACAAGGAATCATTTATTTAAAGTCCTTCTCGAGCCGTACATTGAACACCACACGCCATCTACTGTCTCACGGACTGTATCACAGCCTCGCGCTGTGTAGCGAGTGGTTCATGTTTGTACAGTGTCGGTGACGCGGAGAACATCGGGAAAGCCGCTGCATGCCGTGCTGTTCATAAAGTTTATTTGGCGATTAAGAAACTTATGGATGTGTTCATTACATTACCATGGCACATGTTGTATTGACTCACCATTCTAAATAATGTTTGTGTGCTTAGTTTTTACTTGCTCCCGTGTCCTCTTGATGGCTGGTTGAACTACATGATGGTTGAAAGCACTCAATATGACAGTATTATTAGTACACCATAGCATATCATTATTGTAGAACATGATTAAGGTGGACTCATGATACGAATAGAGAGAATTACACACAATTTATTTTTACTGCTTATTATGAATAATACTTACATATTGATCCGCCCATACACAGATTCGCACACACATATTCAAACTCCTATTCTATATGGTAATCTACACATACATGTATATACACACATATATATATAGTACATGATACATACGTGCATACACCTACATATATCCTCATAAGTATCTATTAATTCGTATCAGTTAGATACTCTTTGGGCTTGTTTTTATCTACTTATTCTGAAAGAGTTGATACAATTATTTTCGCTATAGATCTCATTGGATGATTTATTCCATTAAGCCTACTGCCAGCAGGCACATTTAAAGAAATATCATCTGATTGATTGAGGTGATGAGGCACTTAAAATTAACCGATACATTTTCTCAAAACTTGCGCATTTAATGACGTCTGCGATATTTTGACATGCTTCTCGTCTAGCCCTCGCAGCGTTAGATTTCGCCATGATTATGGTCTTGAATTCCTCATATGTGTTCATGATCATCTCCTGCTCGTCAGCGGAGTAAAAAGAGGCTCTTTCTTTGCGTTTATTTGCCGTTGTACTGTTAGAAAATCATGGTTTCGGTGATCGACGCTTCCCCCTTTTGAAGTAGGACGGACACGCGCAACGATCCTGATGACTGACATCTGGTTCAAATTAACGAGTCTGTTTGAGCGCGGATCAGTCTTTGAGGAACCGAGATAGCCTGATGTCAATCATCGAGTTAATTTAAGCTGGATAATATTTGATAATACTGGACATTTGATCGACTTAGTTCAACCACATATGAGGAATAGGGCCCTGGTCTGTTTATTATTGTGTTTAACGAAGTCTTTCTCAAGTGGAAATCTCGTTCTCAGACTTTTTGCTGGAAGACAATGGAGAAAACATGAGAGAGAGTTGGAGAGAGGAGTGTTGTTTTGGAGTGCAGAAAGCGTGGCTTAGTATTATCTTAAATATTTTCAATGCCATGGCTGAATATGTAGCTTATTTGGACAATGTGGATGAGTCCTAACCCTCTTGAAGGATTTTATAACAAGGCTTCAACTCAGAAAAACGTAGTTTGAAAAACGTGGGAAAATAGGGTTCAGAATAAATAACTCAGAATTCACCCTGTAAGAATTATCCTCTTTTATGAGTATTTGTGTAATCTATACTCAACTATCATCTTAAGCGAGACAATATATTTCTTATGAACTCATAATAAATAGAAATGTTGTATAAGCACATTTTGTATTCTAAGCACACTAGGGACCTAGTAGTAGGCTTCTGTTGAAGTACTTGACAGTTCCAGTCGAGTACTGTGCTGTCCTGACTTTCAGCCTTCACTGCTGTCCTCCTTCAGGACCATTGACAACACACCGCTGTCCTCCTACAGGACCATTGACAACACACTGCTGTCCTCCTTCAGGACCATTGACAACACATCGCTGTCCTCCTACAGGACCATTGACAACACACTGCTGTCCTCGTTCAAGACCATTGACAACACACTGCTGTCCTCCTACAGGACCATTGACAACACCCTGCTGTCCTCCTTCAGGACCATTGACAACACACTGCTGTCCTCCTTCAAGACCATTGACAACACACTGCTGTCCTCCTTCAGGACCATTGACAACACTCTGCTGTCCTCCTTCAGGACCATTGACAACACTGCTGTCCTCCTTCAGGACCATTGACAACACACTGCTGTCCTCCTTCAGGACCACGGACAGCGCACTGCCGGGTCCGTAGCAGCAGTCTGTAAACTGTAGCAGAGAACGAATCAGTAACAATCCCATGTGTCTGCTGTATCTTAGGGCTGCACGATTATGGCCAAAATCATAATCACGATTAAAATTCAATTAATTGTGCAGCCCTACTGTATCTTACACCGTCAAAGCTCATTATTTTTTCTGATCAGTTGCATGTTACTACTGTGTATGTAAGCCGGCCTGCACCATCAAGCTTGTATTGTAGATGGGAAACTCATCACAGTTTTGCGCCTATCCCTGTTGGCATGCACTGTTCAGCCGTACTCAGGTCAATGGGAGCGGCAGGTCTGAACATCCCTCCTCCAGGCTGAGTAGTAATGGCCGTTTCAGTCCTACATTGATGGCTGTACTTTGCTTTCATCTTGTTGGTGAGTGCCCCACTCATACCATCACCTGGGTTGAAAAGGCATTTGAATCTAAATCGCATGCTGTTATGAGGCTGGATGCTCAACTTGTAATGCCGTCCAGCTGTATAGTTGCCCATAAAGTCAGGCTCTTTTTATTTACAAAGATGGAAGGGATCTTGGCAATGGATCACAACTGCAGTTGTTGCGTTAGTAGGGGATTTATTTGTCTGATGTTGATGTCAGTAATCGTACAGATCATATTTGCGTGGCGTTTGACTGCAGGTAATATTATGTTTGTTTAATCTATAAGACTATTGGCATTTTCAACAGCACTGATACATTTCACTCTAGGATCTGTTGTCCTTTTTGTCCGTATTATTCCATATGCTCCTGGGACCAACTGAAGCCAGGACAGTGGACTATCCAGTGTGATCAGGCTGCCTGCCAGCTAGTCAAGACTGGCTTCTAATACTTCACTGCAGACTCCTTTTCACTCTGTTAATATTTAGTCAGCTGACATCCTGATTGATGCCCACAATGACCTTTAAGTCATCTGTATTTAGCTCACACAAAACTGTGAGTGGTTTTCTACAGGGTAGTGGAGAGACAGAGCATGACATTTCAGCAGCACATATAAAACACATGGGATATAAGAGCAGGGTAAAAGCCTAAAGTATTAGCTGTAGCATACGTGCAGGTACAGGCCACCCTCCGTTAGCTCGTGCAGCCAATTTGTATTACCTTTATAGTCCCTGGATAATTAGGATGTACTGCACTGCTCTGTCACAATCGGTGTTATAGACGTGAGACTCACTAGCCCCGTTGTGTTCTGTGCTAACAAGCTCCTGTTGCCCAATTTGACAACTGCCAAAACTGAGGGTGCTATCACATTTTAAACGAAAGAAAGCCAGAGCTTTCTCTTTCCTTCCTGTCTGTGTGGTTTTTAGGGCTGTGGCCTAATTTGTGGAGTTAATGAATAAATATCACAAATTATCACTTTATTTCTATGTGATCTGAGCTGTCACTCCCCAGCTGATCCCCTGATAAAACCTCCTGTGGAGAGATTACAGTACAACTACATCATCACAACATGAGCACATACAGTAGCTGCTCTATATAACCCTGCCTCTGGTGAATTGTTTTCATCGCCACCTCATAGTGATTAATGCTACTTCTTCAATATACTATACAATACCTAAAATAAAATATATTTCTGAAATATATCTAAGTAGCGCTGGGAAAAAAGTTGCAGCCTATATTCATATTAACAACATTTTATTTTTATGCATTAGATAGTTTTTTTCTTGGACTTGAAAAAAATGCGACTGTATTCCTTTTTGTTGATTACATACTCCACAGCCAGAAGCATAGCGTGTCTGGAGAAGATGATTTTTTAACTGTGATGCCGTTTGATTGCCCCCAGAACTAGAATGAGGGAAGTGTTTCTGTCTGACGGATTGAGCTGAGTTTACTTCACAAAGACCACACCACCACACCACAAAAGCAAATTATTAACAATTTTTTAAGTAGTGACTGTGAATCTCCATCCATAACAAATTGTCTACTATAAATGCACAGCACTGTTTGACATAAAACAGACTAACTGGATTCAATGAGAAGCACATTAATTTCCCAAGGCTCTGTCCATTCAAATGGATTTAAAAAAGAGACATGCTGCCTCTTGAGAATGCGATTAATGAATGTCACCACAGTGGCCGAGGTGAGCCGCCAACCTCCTGAGACGCTTATCTACCTGCACAGACTATGCTGGTCTCAGAATCACATCATGTTAACATTTATTCCTTTCTCTCCTTGTCGCCCGATGAATGCATTAAGGATTCAGGTTAAATGTTTCAGGAATGAGGCTTTGTTCCGAACAGGGACACACTTTTAAATGCTTTGATATTTAGTTTGCATGTATAAAAGTGTGTGAATGTGTATTCTTCAGTGGCGGGCCGTGCATTTTATACCTGGGCCTTCTGTGCTACTACAGTTGAACTACCTCCTAATAACCTCATGATGACACCACAGCTACGGGTTATTAATTGTTTCTAGGGGTGTAACAATACACGTATTTGTATTAAACCGTTCGGTACGAGGCTTACGAACCGAACAATACGTTTGAATAATACTAGTGCATTTGGAAAATGCAGAAGCTTAAATTGTGGGAAATATAATGTTTTCAGTGGAGCCACTGCGCTCAACCTGGCAACCCATCCAACGTCACAGACAACGTGCTGTCTGACACGCCCACCCTGGAAACAAAACATTGTACATACTCTGGTACGGCACGTGTGTTCTGAGAGTCTATGCTAAACTAGCTTAGCAGGAAATCCAACAGCAGCACAGACGCTACACTCTCCCCGCAGCTGTTCCCTACTGATTTAAACAGGGCTAAAGCAATCGCCACACAATTCCCATTTCTCCAGACCATAATTCTTGATTTGTAAAAGAAAAGAAAACCCCAAAAAGAGAATCAAATGTCCGACCCTAACCCTAACCATGACCGGATGCTTCATCGTTAACGGACAATGCATATAGTCAAAATCAACGTAATTAACACAATGACAAGAACAAACTCACAAGAACCAGTCACATATATTTATATGACAACAAAGCATGACAAATCAATCCAGCAACACTGCAGCGCTAACACGTGTATTCATCCACACACTGAAGTGCACGAACCATTCAAATATTATTCACATCAGAGGGAACAATATTAACCATATAAAAACGACACCATAGGCAAATGAACACAGTAGTAACGCTACTGTAGATTTAAAAACACAAAAACAGTTCACTTACTAAAGCTGCTGTTCTCTTAAAGACAAAGTCCATCCTCCTTTCTTTGTTTACAAAGAGTTTAATGATGCGGTTGTACAGAACATCGGTGCGGTTCAGTTCCAGCCAGAGGTCCTCCTGCAAACGTGTTCGTTGAGTTGTAGATCCACTCGAGTCTCAGCTAAAGTTTTCAAAAGCACCATAGCTTGTAAGTGTCCTGTCGCACTATGGTGCCTTTGTTAGCCACCTCAGATTAGCGTAGCTAGCTCCAAACAGCTCCAAACACCAAGACGCTCAGTTGCAAATTAAACGCATTCTTAGCCATAAAATGTGCAACGCTTCTCCGACGCTGTTAGCCAGGAATACCGTTCGTACAAATCCTTTTCCTGGCTGAGTCAGGGCTGCTAGCTGTGGGGTTGGCCGACCCTTTGATACGATGTCCAGCTTTTCTAGAAAAGTCCTTCTCCAGAAAGGCATTGTCAGTAACTCTGCCACCAAATCCGTTTCTCCTCCTCCTTCAGCCATTGAGTGTTAAAAAAACAAAGCTAGGTTAAAAAAAAGAATCTACACCAAGCAAAACGCAAAAAATGTCATAACTTCTTACATATCTTTCAACTTGAACTCTTACTACTACTAACTTCTGCTAGCTAGCTTTCTGCTTCACAACAGTCACGCTAGCCCACTGACCAATCACGGCGCACCTTAATGCTGAGCTGCACTTTAATGCTGAGAAGCAGAGAAGGCTTTGCTGGCTCTGACGGCCCACCACTGGTAAACTTATATACGTCTTCTAGCTTGTTGCATATAAGAGTACATGCAGCGGTGTTGTGAATGGAACTTTCACCGATGAAGATTTTTCCATCCAGTCCATGTTTGGAGATAACGCGGCTCTCTAGAGGACATTCATTTCATTCCTCGGATGCCATGGGCCAAGATTGGAAAGCTGATAATTTGATTTCACAGAGGGATGCTAATGATTCTCTCTGTAATTCCATTTTCTTTCACCTTGCACCGTCTAGCGAGGCTTTCATCCATCAGCCCCACGTTTTCACTTATTGTCTTCACGTTACTGTCCCAGAAAGGGCAAAATAAAAAGGTTCTGATAGTAAGAATGGCAGCAGAATAGGATCACTGTACGATTTCATCAGTTATAAAGTCCTTTCTAATAGAGCTGTAATATAGCTGAAAGCATTTTTCTCATTTGATTAAACACTGGAAGATGTGGGTTTTTTTGTTGCTTTTTCTCCTAGTGAGCCTAAGAGGCAAAGAGGGACCGATGTCAGTCTAAACAATCATCAATTTATATCAGTCAGTATGAAGGGATTGTAGCACAATGCAATGTGGATTTCACCATGATTTAAATGTGGTGCATTATAGAGATATTTGTATAGTTTTTACCTGTTTTCTTGCTTATTTCATCAGTAAAATGGCACCGATCTATTATGAAATGCAGAATGTATAGATACAGATGACTGACCCTACACATACAGAGCATTCACTAGAATTATTAAGAATATCAGTAAGTAGAACCTTATCCTTAAATGCATTATGGCCTCTTGGGGGCAGCAGAAACAAATTGTTAACACAATCATTTTTAAAAGGAGCAGTTCTTAGGATTAAGTGGCATATAGTTGTGAAGTTGCAACTAACTGACTAAAAGTGCGTTCACACCAAACGCAGCGTGAATTATTCGCGGGAGTAGATTACATACAAAGACTATGCACAGACGCGATGAGACTGGAGTGACGTGAATTTGCGATGGCGCGGGTACAAGCGGCCGAAATGAGTTTCCTCCGTAGGGTGGCCGGGCTCAGCCTTAGAGATAGGGTAAGGAGCTCGGACATCAGGAGGGAACTTGGAGTTGAGCCGCTACTCCTTCGCATCGAAAGGAGTCAGCTGAGGTGGTTCGGGCATCTAATTAGGATGCCTCCTGGACGCCTCCCATTGGAGGTTTTCCGGGCACGTCCAACTGGGAGGAGACCCCGGGAAAGACCCAGAACACCCTGGAGGGATTATATCTCCCAGCTGACCTGGGAACGCCTCGGGATCCCCCAGTATGAGCTGGAAAATGTTGCGGGCGAGAGGGAAGTCTGGGTCAGCCTGCTTGGCCTGCTGCCACCGCGACCCGACCCCAGATAAGCGGAGGAAAATGGATGGATGGATGGAATTTGATTATTTCAGCTTAAAATGCTGAAAAATGGTTTTGAAGATGGCATAGACATTCATTTTAAACCATTGGAAAATCAATGAGAGAAAAATAGTTAATGGTCTTGGCTAGGGTTACAATAATGTTTATATACTTATTTGGAGATGGTTTATAATGTGACCAGCTTTCAAGATACAGTTTTGTTACCTAAACAAGTTCAATCAATGTGAAGCCAGTTGAAAAGGCCAATCATTTCAGTGAGATTTGAAGTGCCAAATAAGACTTGGATAATTAATCCAGCAGTTGAAAGACAGCAGGCTAAAAACTGTTATGTCATATGCCGCAATCACACATTAATCTTCAAATCTTAATCAAAAAGACAGAGGAGTTGTCTGGTGTTGTATTTCATGACAGAGACTTGTGTAGATGCTCTGGGAAAGAGTTTGGCCTACATTTACAGGCTCTCCATATTGTTGATGAGAATAATCCCGTACTTCCAGTGGATCAGTATGAGGACTTTCTGAACTGTGGAACAGTGGCAGTTCATCGTTAGTCATTTCTGGAAGATATCTTTTTTTTTTCTTTTTTCTCTCAGTCTCCCCTCTCACACTTGTCTTCCTTTGAAGTGATTTAATTCTGCCTTGAATGCTGTCCAGGAAATTACAAAGCTTCTATAATGAAGTGTGACTGATTGGACAAGTGCCCTTGTGTGAACATTCATTTTTCGGCTATCCAGGAAGTTTGAAATGAGTGCTGGGAAGGTTGGATTGTGCAGATTGATTTTCATACCATAAACGCCCAGCAATTTGAAGCTTTCTGGTACCCATTCTGAAAAGTTGATAATTCTCTGATAGGGCTGTTGCTCAAATAACCAAGATATTCCAGTCTTTTCAAACAGCTCGAGCTTGCAATTGTGCCACAAATAAACTGCTCAGAGATAGTTAGATCTGTCATCTCTACGTTTTATCAGCCATTGTGAAATAAAGCTTGCCCTGCATGGAGCCCCAAAGTGTTCATTATTAAATGAAGGGAGGGAGAGAGAGTGAATAAAATATAAGAATATAAAAAATAATCATTGTAATTGTGACAGTATTACAAATTGTCATTATAAAAAAAACTTTAATACAATGCCCTTTTCACAATGAAACCTTGATTACATGTACCATTTTATGAAATAATAATTATTCCCTATTACTTCATTATGTTGTTTTTCATGACAGTAGTCAGTTGTCACCAGTACCCGCCCCCACACCTTTCAGCCAATCCCATTTGCTCTCAGCCTCACACTAAACCTCCTAAAAGCTCCTGTTGGCTATAAACTACAATGCCAAAGTATTTCTGAATGAACCAACTCGAGGCTGCTGCTGTTAAGAAAAAGTCACAGTAATTATCCTATAATTTACTCTACAACAAGGGTTGGCAACCTTTTTGATGTGAAGGGCCATTTTTTAATTCCCTTGTTAATTCAGTGTGCCATAAGGACTTTCAGCTTAACCATATGTTTAATTATGATACAACAACCAAATTTAAATCCCCTACAGATCTGTAATTATATTCCATACATTGGCAATGTGCACACCAACAAAAAAAAGAAAAGACATTTTTTCTACCATAATCAGGTTTGTAATTATATGCAAGCTGGCTGCCATCCATATGACAACATCCACATCTGAGTTGAAATTATTAACCCTACCAACCGTCTTTTCATTGGTTGTTGTAGCCAACATGAGCAGCTCCACAATCACACACAATCTTTATATTACCAGAGATGTGCTTTAAATTTCTTGGAAAGAAATCAGTCAGCTTGAATAAAGCATAAAAAATAACTAATCATCTAAAGAAATCTTAGTCTACTAAGACCAAAATGGCAATAGTCAATTAGTGTATCAAATATTTTACAAAATAACATTTCATAACTACGAACATATTTATATGGTTTTGACTTATTATAGTCATATATCAAAATGTTGAATTTAATTTTTTAATATTGAACATTTTGGGGCTCCTGCTAGTACTACTAGCGTGATTAAACTACTCCTTTTGGTGTGTGATTGTAGTAAACCGACTGACCCGTGGGCAGCACGAGCGGAGCTGCAGCATGGCGTCGATTTCAGGAGGGCTCAGTGCTGTCTGGGCGTTAGAGGAGGAGATGGGTGGGAGAGTTTGGGATTATGTGCTTAAGAGATTCTCAGCTCCACCTCCCCTTCAGCGCCAAGATATCAATACTGTAGGGCACTGTGCTCACACACACACACACACACACACACACACACACACACACACACACACACACACACACACACACACACACACACACACACACTGTTTACCAACACAGAGGTTTATTAGTTATGGACATACCTCACCATTGCTGTGGTGGATCAGACACAGGCACAGTGCAATATACAGAGCCCCCACAGAGGTCAGACAATCTGCAAAGGTATGAAAAAATCCATGTCCTTTAAAGTATGAACAAACTAAGTTTGTTTGGGAAAAGGTAGTACAGAGTTTGATCAATAGTGTGAAAACACTGGAACAAAATTCACATTAATTGCACCGGAGACACAATGATAAGCAATGCTATCAGTTTCAAACGCAAAAGACAATTGGGTTTTTAAAAGTATGGAATTCAACGAAGAAACTGAATAAAGAATTAAAGAGCTGAAACCATTATTTAATAGAAAATGTATGGTTAACTATTATAATAAACTATTCATCTTAAAGTATTGTTACAAGGAAAAATATTAAACGTTCCTTAGTTTCAGCTTATCAGTTGTGAAGATTTTTCATCTTTTCTTTGTTTTTACAGATAGTAAATTGAATATGTGACGTTTGGACTGTTGGTGGGACAAAACAGGTTATTTGAAGACATCACCTTTAGCTTTAGGAAATTGTAACTTGCATGTTACTGTTTTTGGTCAAACGGTCCAAAAGATGAATCAATTAACCAAGAAAATTATCAGGATATCAGCATTGAAAATAAGTGTTTGTTGTTGCCCCAATAAAGTTTGCAAATAAAGTTTTCAGGACATAAACTGTGCAGGTTGTGGTTCTGTTCTGCAACACCGACTGTAATACACTGAGCATATGTGTCATCAGGGATGAGGTCAAATCAGATCCATTATCCTCCACCGATATTTTACATTAAATACATTCTATGCCAGACGGGGCTGGATATCGAACCTCAACACACATCAACGGATGTCTGTGAGGTACTGAAAATTGGTATTTAGTTTTTTGGTCAGATCTTCTTATTAATTTATTCAAAAATATATTTATAATCATTATTAGAAATTGTAGACTTAATTTAATTTACTTTTGGTTGCATTATATATTGACTATTTATTTAGTCAATAATTTGTTTCTAGACATTTGAGAAGTTAGAATTTATTTTGAGAAAATCCTCATGTGATACTCATCAGTACTAAAACTCAGGTGTCTGTCATACTGGCACCAAGACTGGTCTGAGGCTTTATAGCACATTCGTGCTTTGAGCTAAATGCTAACGTCAGCATGGTAACATGTTCACATCGACAATGTTAGCATGTTACCATACTCACCTTTTTGAGTTTAACGTGTTAGCATGCTAACATTTGCTGATTACACAATGTCTACTTCAGATGTCATCCAATGTCAACATTATACACATACATACTGAACATAATCATACAGTCCATGTACATTCAGTTTGTATTTTTTTATTAACTTACAGAACTCTTGAGAGGAACCTTTAGAGGTTTTATTTTAATTGTATTCTGGTCATTGGTGTTTTTATTTATTATTATTATTTTCATTTATTTAATATTAACATTTTTTTAACTTTTTCTGTCCAGCTCTGATAGCTGTCACTTTATTTCTGTGTAAGTACATCAAGAGGGATGTAAAACAACAGTCAAATTACTAAGCCAATAAAACTGTCAGTCTGTGCGTCCTGTCCACAGTCTCTCAGACAACAGCAGTCTGCAGCCGTCTGCAGCAGTGTGCAGCCGTCGGCAGCAGCCGCAGCTGAACAGAGCAGGCAGAATATTCAGGGTGCGGTATTACTGGCCTTTGCTACATGGTTTGTCACAGACAGACCATGCAAGGCAGTAATCTGCAGCACGGCAACATCAACATCAACATTCATGAGAGCCAAGGAGAGCGCACAGATCAGACTTGCAGCATCATAACATACCATCCTCTCTGACATCACTTTTACCACAGTACGGATAGCTTATCCTGTATGCTAACAAAGCAGAACAGTGTGCAGCTACAAACACACACACAGATATTTTACTTACCCAGATCTGTGTCTCTCAAAGACAAGATCTTCAACAAGATAATGAATTGTTTGGTTAAATACAAACAACAAGCAACATACATGTTCATGTCCAGCTTTAGAACCTTCTGTGGTTTATACTGGTTAACCTGCCAATGACACAGAAAGATAAGCAAAAAAAAGCTTCTCTGACTGTGAACCAGTTTTAGTTGACCTTTTTCTACTCTACCGTTTAGCTCTAGTAGACAAGTCCACCAAATCAGCAAAGCAAAACAAAGGTCCCAGGGCCCCGTCAAGGGGTACCAGACACATACCACTGTATGAATACAGCAGATGCATGGCCTACTGCGTGATATTAAATGTTGCCTTAAATACAATAGTGAGTGTTTTAAATCAGAATATAAATATTTAATTACATTCATTTAAAAAAAAGGAAAGAAGGATGTGATCTTATTGGCTCCGCTATGGGGCCCTTTGTGAGCGGGGGCTCACAGAATGTGTATGATTCAGTGTGGCTTTGTACCACAAAGGCAGTAAAACTACCAAAGCAAACTGACTATACATTACATTACAGTCATTTAGCAGATGCTTTTATCCAAAGTGACTTACAATTCAGATTCTATTCATACACCGTAGGCACAGCTACGTGAACAATTTTGGGGTTAAGTGTCTTGCTCATGGACACATCGGCATGCGACTAGCGGAGCCGGGGATCGAACCACCGATCCTCTGATTGAAGGACATTCCTGCTCTCCACTTAGCCACAGTCCGCCAAAAAGTTTGCCGCGCTTCTCCAAACACAGCGTTGCCAACACCTGCGCAAAAAATACATTGAAACATGCAACCTGATCAGGAATGGTGTGCTATGACTTTTCGCCCAGCCCAGGTTTTCCTGAAAATCGCCAACAACGGAGCAAAATCACCCCATTGACTTGAATGGGGTTTCGGTGTGAAGAGAGAAAAAAACCTCTTAAATTTGGGCCCATATTGACTAGCCATACTTTAATGTAGAAAAATGATTCACAGTTTAAAACGTAGACAAAATGCTGGACTTTATTGAGCCAAATGGGCATTTCAATAGCTAGCACAGTTTTCATCACACAGATTAAATTTCAGGAAATTTTGGACCCGTTTCAGATTTTATAATGGGTGTATATTGCACGGCTCTTTAAGTGCTAGAGTTATGACATCACGGTCAGAGTGGAGCAGAGCATGAAAAGTATTCTGTGATTTCTACGAACAAATTGCGCTAGTCCCACAATTTTTACTCTTTATACACCATTTTTGACCAAAAAGCTTGGACATTTTGTGCTGGCCGCAGTCAAGTGTCTATGGAATCCAGCAGACTTACACATTTGGCTCAAAGAGCCGTAGAGCGACATGAACTGCAAGCTCTGAAGCTCACAGTTTTAAGACCACAAACATAAAAACCACATCAGCACATTCGGCAGAGTCTTATCTCTCTTATGGTACCCATATGTTGTTGATTGGACTCATGGTTTTGGTATAAAGGGCATACGTTTGACAGGTAGTTTTGTTGAAAATCCCTATATAATCTAACCACTCTTAATTAGCCTCTAACACACAGGTGCTCCAATCACCATGGCAACAAGTGACACACATGCATATATGAAGCTCAGAATGAGGTTTGCGTTAAGAAATGTTAAGTTCAAGTCTTTCCATCACAAATATAGAAATGTAATAATTTCCAATGGTATATATCTCAAAGGTATATATCTAACGCTAACGCTCCCATCATTTCCAAAGGCTTGTCAAACAAAGATGTATATCTCCAATACAGAAATGACAGGAGCCTTTTGTGGACTGTCCATCAGAAATACAAGATTCAATCCAAAAGTGTAAAATGCAGAAAAGAGAGAAGCGAGATCTCAATTGAACCTCAATGATACTACCGGTAATATTGGCGTGTATATATATTGCGACGTCTTCGGGCAGTAGAAGCCACACTGTCAAAATTTCTTGCAAAATGTTCTAGTTTCATACACAAGCAGTCATAACATGGTAACAGTAGTCACCTCTCTGACTTTAACGCATGGTTCAAGCTTGCATAAGCCACAGTTTGATGCCAACAGTAATACAAGTTCAGAAAATGAAAAGTCTGGCAGACACACTGTAAAAAAAAAAAAAAAAGGGTTGCTCTTCCGGATGCATATGTCCTTGCATCTGTGAAGGGTTCCATAAAACGTGTCATTGGATGATAAACTGCAGCATCAGCAGTAAACATACACTGTAGCTGCAGGAACTGGCATCTCTGTCCCATGAGCGACTGGTGAGAAGAAATGAGCAATCGAATGGGCACATCCGATCGATGTGAACACCTTACCTCTGTTTCCACTCAAAAGCCAGCTGGCGTTTAGGTGGAAAACAAACAGCTTTATTTATTTCCAGCCATAATTGTGCCCAACAAACTTGTCCTCTGGCTAAAATAAGTTTTTACTGACTTTACACTTCAAAGTGGAGAGACGGAAGATTGCAGTTAGAACAGGCAGGGCTCCAGGCTAAAACTCCAACACACCCTTCATGGCTGATCAGAGACGGCCTGTGTGTGTGTGTGTGTGTGTGTGTGTGTGTGTGTGTGTGTGTGTGTGTGTGTGTAGAGTGTGTGTGTGTGTGTGTGTGTGTGTGTGTGTGTGTGTGTGTGTGTGTGCTGGTTATATCTCTGTGCTCACGCAGAAAAATGTCCCCACAAGGATACACAAGAGAGGAAATTCAACAGAGTGGCAACATTCATCTTGCCCCCACTGCTTCAAGTGGTAGTTAAAGTTTGGGATTAAAATTTGGGCGTGTGACTGAATTTTAAAGTTAGGAAGTCGGATGAAGATGAACAGGTGGAACTGAAACATTCTGGCACCTTTGTTCAAAGCTATAGGAATTATTAAGCACTGGCACCCAGAACTGTAATTACTATAATATTTGGTGATGACTATTCACTATAGTGTACTTGTGGCGCCCTGGCTTTTTCTTTAAGGAGTATGCAGGAAAGCATACTTCACCTTAAATGGCCAGTGCGTAGCATTTCGGGGATCCCTCAGCAGAAATTAAATATAATATTCCATACTATGTTTTCATAATCACCTAAAACTATGAATTGTTGTATTTTTGTAGATTAAAATTGTCTTCACAGAGTCCTCCATGTTGCACCGCCATGTGTCTGCAGCAGCCCAGAACGGACGAACCAAACACTGGCTATAGAGAAAGCCTACTAAGTTTTTTATGTCGCCTGAAGGCCACCGTAGTTTCCTGACACACTTATGAAACTGCGAGGATGTGTGCAAAACCATGGTTTCGCCATAGACTGTATCTAAAAAGTGGACATAGTCGCCATCTTGGTTTGTTGCAGCCAGCGAACAGAAGAGACCATACTTGGACTGCAGAGGAGTGACCTCGTGGTAGAGACGCCCTATACGGCTCTGGTAACGACCTGTCAATCACAAGGTATCCCCGCCCAAAAGCATACTCTGCTTTATGGTCTGTTTGACTCTAAATGGACCATCATTTACTAAATGAACATCATGCTGTATTGAAGAAGACTTGAAACTAGAGACCAGAAACTCATGTTTACTATGTTTACTGAGGGAATAAATCAAGAGAGAAGTAGAGTCATTTTCTCATAGACTTCTATACAACTAGAGGAGTCGCCCCCTGATGGACATTAGAGAGAATGCAAGTTTAAGAGACTTCTGCATTGGCTTAACTTTTCAGAACTGGAGGTTTCCGCCTGAATAATGCTGGCCGGCGTCTGACTTCTGTTGCTCCTACAGTAGTGTAATTATGGTAATTTTCGCCTCTGAGCGATAGTAAAGCGAAATATTTTTTTCTTTTTAATCAGCATGTCCTCTCATACTCATCCTTCCAGCGGGAGACTGCAAGGTCTGATGTCAATTCATAACATTTCAATGAGAAGAAATGTGACAAAAATGAGTGTCCTTTCTGTGTGAGTGCTTCCTGTTTAATTTAACATTAAGGTCAATGGAGAAATTGGATGTGATGAACGCACACTCTGTCGAGGGTTATGGGTGATGGGAAGAGTGGATAGGAGTGTGTGTTAGTGGGAGGGAGGCAAGGTCAACAACAGGCACCAAGTGTTATTTACATTATAAAACAGCAAGATTTATTTGACAGGCAATTTAACTATGGGTGCATAAATATGTAATACACTCTGTGTTCTAAATCACACTTATTCAGGTGTGGGGTGAAGGCTGAAGAACGTGGTTGTGAGGGTTTTACCCCATCAAAGAAATGTTTTTACACTGCTTTTGAAAGGGCAGATAATGGTTGAATTGATGGTTTATCTAACTTTTTAATTTTGCTCTCAAAGTGCACCAGATCTTTCAACTTCAACTTCAGATCTTTCAACTTCAAATTGTAGCCTACAAAATGTAGGGTCAATATTCCTGCATCTTTTCATGTTGCAGAACATTTCAATCTTTCTTTTCAAATATTGTGATTATTTTTCATCTGCATTTTTTAAATCTTGTCTTTTAGTTGATAATTTAACTGAGGTGAAGATGAGAATGTAAAGTTTGTTGAATTATTCTATTACTGATGTTTTAGGTAAATATCATACATCAAAATATAGTTTCTACCCAGTGCGCAAGGCTTTTCAGCCTCACAGGCTGAATAGAAATGACTGACACTGTAGATAGTTGAGATGTGTCTGCTCTACCTGACTCTTCTTTAGGTATGGGTCACACTGCCTGTGTGAGCAGGCTGTCTCGCTAAAATGCTGTGCCTCTCACACGTGTCCACAAAGAGTGTTGCTGTTGCTTCTGCTGCTGCCAGTCCTACTTTCTACATAGATTTTGCCTTTTAAAAATGACTCATCTCATTATAAATAAATAATTTATATATATTTTAGACAGAAAAAGGTGAAAAAAGGTCCGTTCATTTGTAAATAATGATATCAATCCAAAATGAAAAGCTGGTACTCCATTAACTTATAGAGCCGTGCAACTCACTGCATTTTCCACAACACCATCCTGCAAATATTTCAGAATGAAAGCCTTTTGTTTACAAATGAAGGGATTCTGCCCAAAGAAAGATGCTAGAGGCTTTTATTTGGAAAACAGGAAGTGTCAAGTTAAACACCAGCTGAAAGGGGACTTGACATGTGGAAGGAAAGAAAGCGCTGATGAAGGTTGATAATGTTTTCCTTTTCACTTTCCTTGTTATCTACATCAAGTTAAGAAACATTTTTGTCACGGCGTACGTTTGCTTTTGATGTATCACAAAAAGGTTTCAAATGTACCTGTGGAGGTCGATGCAGGGAGGAGTTCAGGGTGCTGGGTGGTTCTGTAAACACAGGGCTTCACCCAGGAGACGGATGTTCTTGCCCGTGTAAACCAACTAGTTTTATTGCCTCAACATAACCCAATAGAGTTTTGGTAAAGCTAACAAACTAGTTTTGGAGCATTTTTCTTTTTTTTTTAATTCACCTAAACCAAACAGTTTTAAACTGCAACCGTTATCCGGGAGAAAACATTTCCCTCCCAGGTGTAATTGAGAATGCAGTTTATCTGTGGTGTAGCTGCATCAGCTGTAGCTTCTAATAACCAGATATAAAGGTTCATGTCACTCTGTGGAAAGATTTCATTCAGCAGGTCTCGTGTATCTTTGCTCAAGCCTCCTCAAAGATCCCTCCTCCACCCTTGCTCCTCGCAGGAATAAGAGCATTGGAACGGCCTTCATTATGGTGTGCAGGATACCCAATTTCCAGGTCAAGCGAGGAGCCGGGCACGATCAAATAAGGGAGTTGGCATGTAACCATGGATACTCATGGTCACATCCTGACCTTTCCTCTCGTGCCATATTCGGACCACAAGAAAGCACATAATGAGCCCAACACTCCACATGCTTTCCTCTTGTTCGGCTCTCTGGTCAAAATGTCAACTTTGCAGAAAAAACATCCCATACAGAAGATTATGAATGTGCCATTACATTTGCTGAGTATGTTGCTGATTGAGTTTGTAACGTTTATATTTTAATCATCCTCGGCCTTTCCTGTAGGGCCAAACATTTGTCTTTGTCTGTAACGTCACTTTGTTTTTTTGATTCAACACAGTTACTGTGGAGAAACAAGTGTGCCTTGTCTATGATGAGACAATATTATTATAATGTCCCTATATCACTTACTTATAGGTCAACATTTTTTTGTAGTTTTGAACATTATGACATAATACATTTTTACCAGGTTTTTAGTAAGTTGCTCCTCTCATTGTTGTAATTTTTACTATTTTGCTACAAATATGAGTAGTATATTCCATGAATACTAGCTGACAGTGAATTTGGGTAGTAGGAAGAGTAGATATGAGTATGAATGTAGTATTACTCAATGCTCAGTGAAAAATGACTGACAAATATGCATTTTCTGTCCTTTTTTAAACTGATGGTTTCCAAATGCCAGGCTTGTTGCAGATGTAACCATGCACACATTTCCTCTATTAACAATGCCCTGGGTGCCTTCTTACATTTAGGGCAGTTCATAAGTTGATGATTTGTTTCCAAGCTGTGAGTCGGTCTGCAACTTGAATACCTTCTATTCCTCCTGGGCATCGCTGCTCCATTAACCACTGAGAGAGGATATGCTAGGCCTCTTCTTGAGGATAATGTGAAATCAGGTGGTATTCAAAGCAGATTATCTTCCCCCAAGCAGCGGTTCATCTCACGTACCAAAAGCGCACACATGTCTGATTCCATAGTGGGAGCAGAGATCTACTGTACTAGAGATTAGTTAATGCACCGGGGAGCCTTAAAGAGGAGGAAAGGCAGGGATGTTCCTGCTCACCACTGCTTCTCTTCACAGACTCCGAGAGCTTCTGAATCTCAGTGTAACACAATATACTGCTGCAAGTACAGAGCTGTAGCAGCTTTCTGTTCATCCACAGAGAGATTCACTCCTGGTGTCTCCATTCATCCCTCTAATATAGAATGAAATGAAATACAGGGAGTCCTAGAGGGCAGCATTTAGTTCAGCTTGCTTCCTTAAAATGTATCTGCCCCCGTGTTTTCTTGTTGAAAAACACAGCAGCTCTCAACAGCTTACCACAGCATGACAAAAAATATAGTTCTCTGAACATCATTTTAAACGGGTTATGGGTCAACATTTCTTCAAATCTTTTGACAAACACTACTGGTTATTGATGAAGTCAAATCAGTTCAATCAAATCAAAGTTTCACAAGCTAAGACATAGTATGACGTACTAATACTACCACTAACAATAATAATGATAATACATTTTCTTTTCATAGTACTCAAAGACACTTTACACAAATGCTCGGATGATGGGGAGTGATTTCCAGAGGGATGGGGTAGCTATGGAGAAGGCTCTGCCACCCCCGGGTCCAGGGCTTAGTCCTGAACAGTGGAGACAGGAGGTGGGCATCAGAGGAGAGGAGGACTGTGGTGGTGGAGCAGTTCGATGAGGCAGTAGGGGGCCTGGTTATGGAGGTCTTTGTGAGTGAGGGGAAGGATTTTGAATTGGATACGTTGTGGGACAGGAAGCCAGTGTTGATTACAGAGCCCAGGAGTGATGTGATCACGGCGGGTGGGCGTGGTTGAGCAGACGAGCGGCACAGTTCTAAATGTACTGGAGTTTATTCAGGTCTTTGGATGATGTCCCATAAAGAATGCTGTTGCTGGAGTCAATTCTGGGTATGGTGAAGGCATCAAAGTTTTAGCAGCAGAGAAGGAGCGAGGTGGGCGAGGCGAGCTCTGTTTAAAGAAGGAGAAAGACAGTCCTGTTGATTTGATTGACACAGTGTTTGAAGGAGAGGTTGCTGATTGAAATGACTCTGAGGTTGGGGAAGTGTAGGGAGTGAGACAGAGTGGAGCCATCCATGGTGAGGTTGTGAGTAGTTTTGGTGAGGGACACTACTTTTATCTATTCTACTATTGCTTGTGTTCATGTTATACAGTAGCTGTGTCCAGATGCATGTGCAGCCTACTTTATATCGACTCCATAAAGTCCATATTTCAGGAACAAACATATGTAGGAATTTGCACAATTATGGTATGGAAATTCCTCTGTAGACTGTCCCATTTGCGGAGAATGTGGAGGTTCGTCATACTTTGTTACCCACAACACCTTAATAAACTAGGGCTGCAACACTTTTTGTTATTGTATATTTCTCAGATGATTGTTTTTCTGGATTAGTTAATGCATATTTTTGTCAAGACTTTTAGACTCCTTATATGTCTTGTTTTGTGCAACCAACAATCCCAAACTCAAAGATATTCAGTTTACAATGACGTAAAACAATGAAGAATACAGTTAATTCCATGTATTGTTTAAGTATCTGTAGGTAGGAGGTCCTAGCACCATTACAGTCTCCTGTTGCCATCTCTCTGTCACTGTAGAACTTAAAAGAACATAGATCGTTAAAACTCTTGCATCATGTTCCTCCTGTAAAGTCATTAGCATATAGTCATTAGTGTTGGAACACCGTGGGGCTGCAGCTTATGATTACTTTTCAGACGTTCCCTATCTTAAGCTCATCAGTTTTCTATCCGCTGTCAAGTCACCAAGGTCCCCGGCTTCAGTATCTGTGGCTGAGGGGATAGAACTGTCCAGGTTTCACAAGGTTGGCAGTACGATCCTCAGCTCCTCCTGTCCAGGTGATAACGTTTCCTTGAGCAAGACACTGAAGAACCTTGCAAGGTGCTGGCCTAACCATTGGGCTCACTGACATCACTGTGTGTGAATGGGTAAATGAGCTGCACAATTCTAAAGAGCTTTGGATGAAGATAGTATGCAGACAATACCATTTTATGTCAGATCAAGAGATACACATAGATCTGCTCTGTCCTGCCACAGCAACCTGTGTTTTTAGTTCTCAGTGCTTCAACAACTGGATTCTAATTTTTAGGGAACACATGAAGTAATGTGTGTTCATGAGCTGTGGATTTTAAATGAATGGTTTCTGCTCGTAAAATATACTCACAAAATCTACCTGTCCAGCTCTGTAGCTTTGATAGATTTAACAAAACATATTTTAAATCAACACACTTTTGATTTGGTGGCACAAAAGGCGACTGTGAAACAGACATGAAATGCAAAGTGCAGGCTGATACATGTTGGTAGGGGCACTGGGGCATGCAGTGCTTCATATCTCTAATTAATATTAATAATTGATAACGTCCACAGGGTAGATCAGGGACCAGCTCTGTGTCTCAGCCAGTGCTGTATCCCATAATGCATTCTGATTCACCACTTTTGCATGCTGGGCTGATTGCAAAGTGTGTCCTCTCAGACCCAGTCCACAGTTTGACAAGCTGTCAATGTCAATGGAGTGGAGGCATGTCTCTGATGTCTGGGATGGCTGTACCTGTCTGAGAGAGAGTGTGAGTGTGTGTGTGTGTGTGTGTGTGTGTGTGTGTGTGTGTGTGTGTGTGTGTGTGTGTGTGTGTGTGGCAGAGAAAGACATGAAGAGCCTGACAAAAGCTGACTTTGAAATGTTGGTTCTTGTGTGTTTTCCCCCCGTGCTCCTATTTGAATGCCACTTGTGATTTATATTACGATCTGTTTAAGAAGACAGGATTTTTTTTTTTTTTGCCAAAGTCAGGTTTGTAATTTTTGCTCTTAAGAAAATGTTCTGTAATTCGCCTGCACCAGTCAGAATATCAGGGTTTTTATTATATGATTTTAGATCATTTTGAGAGGGTGATTTTTGTTTTCCCATGGCAACATAAGCAGTTACACACCGATTCTTGCCTATTTTGTCATTATCAGTGGTAAATCTGAAGGTGAGTCACTTTAAATGATAATGATAAAAAATGTTGTTTGAATATATTTCCAATTACATTACAGTCATTTAGCAGCCGCTTTTATCCAAAGCGACTTACAAGTCAGATTTTATCACATACACACAGCTACGGGAGCAACTTTTTTTGGGGTTAAGTGTCTTGCTCAAGGACACAGCTGAGCCGGGGATCAAATCACCAATCCCCTGATTGAAGGACGGCCCTGCTATCCACTTACCCACAGTCGCCACAGTCATATTTGAAATATAACACTTTAAATTACTTTTCTTTCTTGATCAAACCTGTCATACAACCTGTTTCAAGGGTGTTAAATATATTACTGACAATGATTGACTGCAACTATAGCTAATTAGCAGTAAAAAGTGTAATTTATACTAAGCATGATCATCTCCTGGTTGTTCTGACCCCACCAGAGGACCAGCTGTTCACCCTCATGCCTGCATGCAGACACATCACCATCCCAGATGAGGCTGATGACCATTGTGTCGACTGTAAACTTCAGGAGTTGAACAGACACCCTTGAGGTGTAGTCCTTGGTGTAGAGGGAGAAGAGCAGTGGGGAGGGCACACATCCCTGGGGGGATGTCAGAGTTGATGGTCCAAGTGCTGGATGTGATTTTTCCCACTCTCACTGGCTGCTTCCGGTCTGTCAGGAAGTTTTTGATCTACTGACACAGTGAGCTGGGTGAGGTTGGAGGATGTCTGGGATGATGTTGAACACCAAGCTGTAGTTTAACCTGTTTGCCCGGCAGTCAAACTGCAAGAGGCCCCGCAGGGGTCCTGCAGGGGTCCTGCAGGGGTCCTGTGATATCCTTCAGGTTGCCCTTCTGTCCCTCCTCTCCAGCCACATTTTCTATTCCAGGCCCCTTCATTGCCATTTTCGACCCATCAACCATGACAACTTTCCCTACATTCTCCTTCACCCAACATCTATAAACCTGTTCCCACACCCCACTTCCCATTTCCTTGCCTAGTCGTCCCTGCTAATATCCTCACTTGCATCTCATTCCCTCATCAGCTCTCACTACACATACAGGCCCAGTTCCATTCAACCCTGCCAGACCACAATAGTTGCCATGTGCTCACCAAACCAGGTTTCGGTGAAGCATGCAGATCTGGAAAAGTCTGTTTTAATTTTCCAGAGAGCAAACATTGGCCAGATTTTGCAGTTTGAAATCCCTCGAATGTTTAAGCGCTCTGGTGCATTTCCCCCACCAGCGTCTCATGCAAATCTCATAGAGAAGCACTGATTCTCCAACTGAAATCGCTACAAAACTTTCTGGTTGTGTGAAAAGCAGTGAAAAACGTGTGACAAGTGCAATGTCAAAAGTGCAAAAGTTCTTGCCTGGTGAATATAATCAGAAAGCTGGAAACTAACTTTTTCAGAATTTCTTTATTTGTTCAAAGAGCGAAACACAAACGCTGTACAACGAGACAATTGGACTTGGTGTCAGTATACCAGGCTACCATTGGCTAGTCAGACCTGGGGGCGGGATAGGGAGGCGACTGAAGAGGCAGAGTGATTGATGCTTAAAGAACGCCTAACCTAACGAGACTGCAGTTACTGCTAGTGGTTACTCCGTGATGCTGGCCTACATTTAGCCGCCCTTGTCGTAGTGCTGCCCTGGGCCATTTTTTGTTTGCCTTTCTAGACACGAGTTTACAGTCTACCACCAAAGATTGTATGAATGTTAAACTGCCATAAGTTAATTGTAAATTAGTGTAAGATAGCTGTACTATACGTACATTAACCATATGGCAAAACTACCAAACAGCAACAAAATATGTACATTTATATCATGTGCCTCCTACCACTCTGATCAATTCCACACCTACTGCTTGTGGAACATTTGATTGAATGTCAAGTCAAGCGCTGTACAGTTTCATGAAAGTCAGTAAAGTTTGTAAAGAGCGAGGACACTTCAGATTGACTCAATGATCCCCAACACAATTGGTTAAGAACATATTTATTGTCACTCCGTGCTAACGAGGCCCTCAGCTCAAAGGACCATGCACGTCGTTTGTTGAGTCAAGCCTCTCTCAAGAAGGCGGCGTGAAAAGGGAGAGTTGACAAGTGAAAATAAAATGTAATAAGTAAAAATCTTGGAATTTTCGCATCACGGAAACTCTTGAGACAGCAACTTAACACACTGAGTGTCTGATGAAGCTGATGTTGATGGCCCAGATGCCCCAGCAGAATGCCTCTTATCATTGATGCCCTCACTGGAGAAGCATTCTGTCCTGTTCCTCATTAACTTGTGATAAAAGGCCGTCTTTGTTCGCTTATCGTTGTCAGGACATCTCACTCCTGCAAACTCTGCACTCTTTCTCATTTGCTGCAATAACTGTTAATTACGTGAGTAGTCCAACCTACACACCTCTTCTGGGGAAATTCATCAAAAACAATCTGCTGGCCTTGCAGTATTTTAGTTTTGAGTTTGATATCGCTGATGTTTTATGGATAAAATCACAAATATATCACAACACATTCATTTGAAGGAAGTTAAGTAGCATAATATTAGTTGATCTGGACCTTTTTCTTATTGTAGGGCCGGTAAATGAGAGTGGCACAAGCCAGTGGGGGCAGCCACTGTAGTTTAGCCTAAGCAGCTACAATGTACACTCACCTACTAAGCTTATACTTTTCTGTTTCTGTTGATATTTTCAGAAATGAGGTCATAGTTAAAGGTGGTGTTGTACTGGACTACATTATATTGAAGTTTTTCTAATATTTTGTCCTCCGTATTTACTAACATGATGAGTTCAGAAGATAAGAAACATCTTTCAGTATACTGTAGTGCAATACAGAACCATAGGGTTGTCAAACATATAGATTTTTTGATACATATATTCTAGTGCTGGGCAAGTTAACGCGTTATTATTGGGTTAACGCATTAATTAATTAACGCCGACAATTAGCAGGTTTTTTTTTATTATTAAGCAGACATTTTTAACACAAGAAACGGCTGGCCGACCGGCTAGCAGCAAGCGGTGAACAGCTGTTTGTGTGGCCTCTCTTCCTGTTTCCTTCACCTACATTCCCCTGGGTCCTAAGTCCCTCCATGTACAGCTTCTTATCACCCTCTATTTACCAACGTACATTTATAACAAATACCACACATATTACGGTAATCAGCGTTGCATGTGTCTGACCAAAAAAGCAAAAAATCAATGATTCATTTAAAATATTCTTTTTTAGTTTTTAAAGTGTTTTTGTTTGGAATTTGTATAATAATCATATCATTTAGTTATCACTACTGAGAATTTAACAAACGTAAAAAAAGAAGAAAAAAACATGACGTCGATAGGTTTGCAGTTTTCAAGGTATATATTTCAAATTGCATCTCTTACACACATGAAGATAAAGTTGTGAACACCGGCTGAATATCTACTATCGGAATCATAACTGTATTTTAACTGCTACTGTGTAAATGGAATACTGCTGTTAAAAATAACCTGATTTGTTTAAAGTGTTTGCAAACCAAATGTTATTGCACTTTTGTTCATATAGCAGTACTTTTAGAATAAAAGTGCACAGTACACTACTTTTGAATTCATTATTGAATTTTGCGCATAACAATGCAATTAATCGCAAAAAAATCATGCGACTAATCGCGATTAAAAATTGTTATCGTTGCCCAGCACTATTATATTGTTAATCTTTGTATTCTGTTGAGGAAGGCCAGCCATTGGGTTTCGTTGTTGCTCTGTGACTGCTCCTCCGTTCTCTGCATGTTTCATTATATAAATATTTTCTGAGCAGGAGCCTTATATTATTTGGTATAATTTGGGATCCACCAGAGGCTTAGCTCTCACCTCTTGTTCTCTCCGTTCTACCTATATTTAAATATGTATGAGGCATCTGTCTTTGTAGAGAATACGTTTTTCTCCCTCTGCTTCACCAAGGTACAGCTTGCAGTTCTTGGAACCATTTATCAGTTGGAAAGTGTAATTCAGGCAGGCAAGCTCCAAGTGTACATCTGGCACCCCGGTGAGAATTACTTATCGTCAGTAGGACTGTTGTTGGCAGGCAACAAAGTCGCCATTTTCAAGTGAGCAATACCTGATCTCATCCTCAAGGTCAAGTGCTAGCTCCATGCTGAATGTCAGTGTTTCAACAGGATGACAGTTCCATCAGTTGAATGCAGGTAAACGATCTGTGTGGAGAGTAAAAGAGGGTTAGGTTTGGGTTTGGTTCAAAGATTGGTTTGGACGTTACCTCACTATTTATCAATAAAAGAGCTAAGCTACTGAAAAGCTCTTTGATTCAGAAAACAACAAGCTACCACTATGCTTCTAAGAAATGTAGTTCAACTAGTAACGCCCAACACTGGTTGAATCCCACAATAAAGAATGTCAAGGTTTTCATGAAGGAAATATAGTTTATTCAAATGTAAATTAGGCCAAATCCAATGAAAATGTGTAAGTCAAATGTGTTGTCATATGTGTGAATGTTTCTAACAGTTCACCAAGATGTGCAGAATTGCGGAATACAGTAGAGTACTTTTATTTGTTTGCAGGATACAAACGGGGCTGATACCCAAAAGGCCATTTTGATTTCATTATTTTCTGCTTATTAACCTGTGTTTACTTAGATATACAGTATGTGCATATCTTTGGATTCATACCAGCCCAAGACATATACCCTGCAGTTTGTATTTAGATTGACTTTGGTTGAGGCTCAGAAAATAATGCGCTCCAGGGTTTTCCCCAGGATTGGTTAGCAGAGGTGGTAAGTGCTCCCTATTTTAATAGGAATTACTTTCAAACATTGATTTGAACAAGGTCCCAACTTTTGGTTCTGAAAAGTGAAACCAATTCGCAAGTGCGTTAAACTTGCATTCTTTCAAACGGGGTGACTCCTCAGGTTGATCAAATCAAGTCTGATTGTATAGAAGTCTATGACCTCAAGATGAGAAGAATATCGAGGTTTTTAGGGGGGTAGTTTTTCCTGATGCAAAGCGAGGAACAAAGTCAAGTCCATTTTATTTATATAGCACCAAATCATAACAGAGGTTATCTCATGACACTAATAGAGCAGGTCCAGACTACTGTTTAATTCACAGAGATCCAACATTGCCCCACGGGCAAGCACTAGAGCGACAGAGCATGTCGTATGTTGCACAGATTGTGAAGCCCATAGAAGCAAATTGTGATTTGTGATATTGTGCTATAGAAATAAAATTGACTTGACTATAATAAGATTCCTGTGAGCTACAGTTCAATAAGAATAAGAGAAATCACCATCCTCTTTGAATCTATGCTGAAAATCATTATCCATATCTGTCTACTGCACAAAGCAGAGATTCAACATATGCAGTACTCTTGTACATCACAGACTTAAATGTGTGTAAAGATTACAAGGCGCACAATGACTTCACATGCATTTATGTTTGCCTCCAGTGTGTCAGTGAGCCAGGGGCCTTGGTAGCTACTGACAATGATAATGTGTCTTTGATGGCTTCTATTCATCTGTCGTGGCACCTTTTTGTTGCTGATGGAAATCTCATCATTGGTGTGGGTATTGAGTATTGAGCTCTCTGTGAAATGGATGGCATGGCCATTCCACATTTCACTGAGGCCACAACTTTAATGAAAGAGAGGCTCAGCATCATGTCTGAAGACATCCATTGGAATGATCACGATTGTTTTGTTAAGCCAAATTGAATACTTTCTAAAAACCCTCTAAATCTTCACCCCCTCCAATTTGTGTTTGCCAAACATGTCTTGTCATATCATCAGAATGCTGTACACTCACAAGACCATGGGTGAGTTTGATCCGTTATGAGGCGTGGTCGTGACAAAAAGAGACATCATTACCTTTGAATCAGAGTCTAAATAAGAGCGCTGGCTCGGACTCATTTGTTCTTCTCTCTTCGTTTGGGAAGTCATTTCAGGTGTCATGTTGAAATAGAGTGTTTTATTGCTCTGGATGTCTTGTGGGAGCCGTTGTTAGTTGGAGCAGGCATTGACTAAATGAAGAATTAACTTAGTGTTATTCCGTCACCGTTATGTGTTTGTCTTCTCTTTGAAGTTATTTAGGGCCTCTGCATGTGTGTATTCAAAGCTGTAAGCTGACATCAGGTTCAGGGATTCTCCTGTCATCTTATTGTTTCCTCTGTAGCATTTCTCCAGAATTACCTTATAGATTACTCATTTTCCTGAGCTTTTTCCTTTTTAGTGCAAGTGGCCTACTTGTAAGTAACGCTGTAACAATTACGGAAAATTGTTATTCACAAATGTCAAGATTAAAATTAGATGTAAAAATGGTCTGATGAAAAGGAAAATGTATTTCTTCTGTGTCTAATAATCTTTTTTATGTTTGAGACATAAAGCAGCCCGTACACTTAAAGAAAGGCCTCAGAAATATGGACATCATGAACAGTGTTCAAAGGTTTCTTGTGCCTCATTTACTAATACCTTCTTAAGTTTGTTCTTGTGGATGTGTTCTTAAGAAAGGTCCTAAGAGAAGTCGATATCTTAAACCACAGAATTGTTCGCATCTGTGTCCTCATGAAGATGAAAAGAAAAGGGGATTACATTTTTGAGATTGAGATTTTTGGGGCAGTGTGCACACAGAACATTAAAAGAAAAGTTGGGAGAATAAAGTCAAGATGTCCAGATGGAAGTCGAAAGAGGATGGAGCACCAGACCAAAGTTTATAATATTTACTAACAGGTAAATCAATAATCAAATCAAATTGTGATAAATGATGTTGAAGTAGAAAGAGTGTATGTAAATAAAATCCTGGGAATGATAATTGATCATAAATTCTATTGGAACCACACATAAATAATGTTAAAACACAAATGTCTAAAACCATGACATAAAACTAAGGGTATGTTGAATCAGAACTCACTGTATCTGCTGTATTGTTCTTGAAGTATACTAAACATTTGTGAATTTCAGAATCTTTGTTGAAACTGTAAACGGGCAGTGTACAGTAGTATTTTCAACTAGAAAATTTCGCAAGAAATTTTGACAGTGTGGCTTCTACTGCCCGAAGACGTCGCAATATGTAGCTACACACGCCGATGTTACCGGTAGTATCGTTGAGGTTCGATTGAGATAACGCTTCTCTTTTTTCTGCATTTTAGATCCATACTCTTGGATTTAATCTTGTATAACGGTTTCAATTTCCTGTACATATAAACTTTTCACATAGCAAGCCGGATCAAGTGCTGTCTGTCTTCAACAGGCAGTTAAACATATTGTCCACCGTTATCGGTGTTAGCATTGGAGCTAGTTTTCTTGTGTGTATTGAGAGGGACCCCTAGTCATGGTCATAACTTTATAACAATTAACAACCCACACCTAATGCTCTTTAACAGAGCAATTCACCACGACAGAACAGTCTGTGACACAAACAATTTGTAACACTAATAATTTTACATTTATAAAATTACACCGCCGAACTGCATGCTGGGTACAGCTCATTCGCCTGCTAGCACAACAGTCTGCTAACAGCTGGGAGAGGCTTCGTCGCTCCAGTAACGTTTTTCACATGATCTGCTCTTCAGCTCATCCTTCCTCTCATGTATTCATATCGGAGCAATAGGAGCTTCGGTTATGGGGGTTTGAGGATTTGTTTGAGAGGTGTTTCCCTGCTTTTTCTCCATGAACAGGCTGCAGGCGCACAGGTGATTCTGATTGAGCTAATTAGTGAACGGAGACTCACAGACTCACATGACTTAGAGATATATGTGATGCAGCTCAGCCAATCAAATATGGGTATTCTGACAAGTTTCCTGATTGTGAGATGTACACACACCATGACACAAGTGGGCAAGACTAGGGAAGACTTGGCAGAGCAGGACATTAGGCAGGTACACTGTAAATGTTAAAACATTGATCAATCGCCAAATGAGAAAACTTGCCAGAGAGATCAGTCGTTGGACTTGCATAGGCAAACTTCTCCCATGGACAGGTGTTTGTGAGTGAGCTAATTGGTGAAAACACATCACTAGAGCTATTCAGGGGAGATCGTTAGACCTCCTGTCTGTGTCTCCCACTCACTCACTCTGTCCATCTAACTGTCTGTCTCTTGCTATCATACAGTCATTGAGAGTATCTCCCTCCCATTTCAAAATAAAAGCACCACAGAATGAATTCCAACTGGAAACTTGTGATGAAGCTTGTCATTTAATAACCTCTGTTTGTGTTTAATAAATTCAGATTCTGTTTGTGTTTAATAAATTCAGATTCTGTCTCCTCTCCTCAGGAAACTTTCTGTACGATCCATATTCTGAGCTTCATGTTAAGATACAGTTCATTTACAGGGCTTTTATTTTGAAAGGGTGGGACTGACTATATTTCCCGTAATATCTATAAGTGATGTGTGTTTGTGTACACTAATTAGCTCACTCACTATCACCTGTCCATGGGAAATTTGCCTATTTCAGTCTAACCAGTTGTGGTTCAAGACTCTGATCTCGCTGGCAATCTTTCTCATTTGGAGATTGACCTATGTTTTAACATTTACAGCTTACCCAACTATTGACCTGCTCTGCCTAGTCTTTCCTCGTCTCGCCCACTTGTGTCATGGTGTGTGTACATCTCACTGGAATCAGGAAACTTGTCAGAATACCCATAATTGATTGGCTGAGCTGCATCACATGTATCGCTAAGTCATGTGTGTATGTGAGTCTGTGAGCCTCTATTCACTGATTAGCTCAATCAGAATCACCTGTGCACCTGCAGCCTGTTCATGGAGAAAAAGCAGTGAAACGCGTCCCCTCACATTACGTGACTAGTAATGCCTTTGGAAATGATGGGAGCTAACGCTCCCATCATTTCTGTACGAACCTCATTCTGAGCTTCATGTTAAGATACAGTTAATCTATGGGGCTTTTATTTTGAAAGGGTGGGACTGGGTGGGTGAGAGAGGGGGAGAGGAGACATATTCATAATGTTTGACACAAACACAAAGGTTATTAAATGGCAGGCTTCATCACAAGCATTCCAGTTAGAATTCACTCTGTGGGGCTTTTATTTTGAAATGGGAGGGGGGGGGGACAGAAAGATAGAGAGAGAAAGAGTGAGTGAGTGAGACAGGCAGACAGACAGTTATATGTACTGAGTGAGTGCGTGAGACAGGCAGACAGACAGTTTTATGTACTGAGTAAGTGAGTGAGACAGGCAGACAGACAGTTATATGTACTGACTGAGTGAGTGAGACAGAGAGGCAGACAGACAGACAGACAGACAGACAGGAGGTCTAAAAATGCCTGTGTGTGTGTAGAGAGAGAGCGTGCGTGCGTGTGTAACTGGTTGCCATGGTGAGGACGCACCTGGTGTTAGAAGCAGACTGATTAAGAAACATTACAGTAAACAGTGATTTTGAACAAAACTCCTGCCTCCTTTTAACAAAAAGCAGGAGTCTGAGTGCCAAAATATGGATACCGTAAGAAAGATAAGACTCTGCCGAACGCGATGATTAAAAGCATTCCAACAATAACTAGAAAATGCATTTCCTGCTGAAAATGCGTTGGAATGCTGAAAGCTGAAATTAATTGCAAAAACATTGCTGAAAATAGATATCCAATTAAAAAAAAAATGCAAAAAGCTTAATAATTCAAAAAGTTTAAAGATTACAAATTGCTGAAAATACAGAAATGGGAGACTACCTGTCTGAAAAATGTTGAAGTCTGAAAGCATTTAAACTGCTGAAAACCCTTCTAGTTGAAATGTTGAACTGTGGTGTCTGTAGCTGAAAGTATGAGGAAGAAGAAGGCTTTGAAAGTTGAAGAAGTTTAACAGGATTTGTGAGTGTGAGAGAGAGACAGGCAGGCAGACAGACAGTTAGATGGACTGACTGAGTGTGAGAGAGAGACAGGCAGGCAGACTGACAGTTAGATGGACTGAGTGAGTGTGAGAGAGAGACAGGCAGACAGGCAGTTAGATGGACTGAGTGAGTGTGAGAGAGACAGGCAGGCAGGCAAACAGACAGTTAGATGGACTGAGTGAGTGTGAGAGAGACACAGGCAGGCAGACAGACAGTTAGATGGACTGAGTGAGTGTGAGAGAGAGACAGGCAGGCAGACAGACAGTTAGATTGACTGAGTGAGTGTGAGAGAGACAGGCAGGCAGGCAGACAGACAGTTAGATGGACTGAGTGAGTGTGAGAGAGAGACAGGCATGCAGGCAGGCAGACAGACAGTTATATGTACTGAATGAGTGAGTGAGACAGGCAGACAGACAGTTATATGTACTGAGTGAGTGAGTGAGACAGGCAGACAGACAGTTGTATGTACTGAGTGAGTGAGTGAGACAGGCAGACAGACAGTTTTATGTACTGAGTGAGTGAGACAGACAGACAGACAGGAGGTCTAAAAATGCCTTTGACTGAATATCTCCAAGTCGTGTGTGTGTGTGTAGAGAGAGAGCGTGCCTGCGTGCGTGTGTGTAACTGGTTGCCATGGTGAGGACGCACCTGGTGTTAGAAGCAGACTGATTAAGAAACGATTTTCAACAAAACTACCTGTCGAACATATGCTCTTTATACCAAAACCAGTCAATCTCAAAAAACATCAATCTCCATTGATGTCTCAAAAAACATCAATCTCCATTGATATCTCATTCAAAAAGATTGCAAAAAGCTGAATAATTCAAAACGTTTAAAGATTAGAAACATGAAGAGATATAGCACCCCTCTGCTGAAAGAGCTGAACATTTTGATATTTGAACGGTTTCTGTGGCTTAAAGAAATGTCAGCAGTAGTGATATTTATAGTAGTAGTCGTAAAACGTGTTATTTGTAGTAGAAGTATTATTAGCAGTAGCAGTATTAGGGGGAGTCCTCTAAAAGTCTCCAAGACCTGAATGACTGTATGAGAGAAACACGCACAGACAGAGACACACAGACAGCTAGAGAGAGGAGTGTAAGTGCACGTGTCTGTGAGTCTGTGTGTTTATAAACATCCCTAATTAGAAACACCTGTGTGCCTGCAGCATTTTAATGGAGATAAAACTGTGAAACACCTCTCAAACAAATCCTCAAAAACCCCAAAACCGTATCTCCTATTGCTCCGATATCAATACATGAGCGAAAGGATGAGTTGATCAACAGATCCTGTGAAAATTGTGTCTGTAGTGTAAAAAATGTGGCTAAACTGGCGATGTAGAAATGGGGTACCGAGTTCTGTGGAAGATGTTTTTGCAGCAAGATTTAACATTGAGCTCTATGGAGCAGAACGTTGGTTTTTCCTCTCAATTAAGTGATTTTCTGCCAAATGTTTAATCTGTGGGATTCCACAATCACTTATGTACGACAACGACATGATTAGCTACTTCAAGATCCCAAAAATATATATGAAGAGTGAAAATTGTGGAGTCGAAGGCAAAAGACAAATATTTTTTTCACGAGAATCTGAAGCTGCTCTTCACTCTAGCGGTGACATCACGCACTCTAAGCTGCGCAATACACACCCATTATAAAGGCAGAAAAGGACTGAAAAACTCATAAAAGTTAAAATGGGACAGTTCAAAAATTATAAAAGATATCAAAAAGATTATAACATACAATAATAGCTTAAGATGTTCTCAGTATTTTAAAGTTGAAATGGTGTCTGTAGCTGAAAGTATGAGGAAGTTGAAGGATTTGAAAGTTGAAGAATTATTTGAATTATTTGAAATATTTGAAAATATTCTCCATAGAAACCCATTCAAAAAAAAGTTGCAAAAAGCTTAATAATTCAAAAAGTTTAAAGATTAGAAAGTCATAGCATAGATGTCCTTAAAGAGCTGAACATTTTAATAGTTGAACGGTTTCTGTAGCTTAACATATGAAGAAGAAGAAGCATTTCAACGAAAGTGTACGGAAGAAATAGTTGAACTAGAAAATGCATTTCCTGCTGAAAATGCGTTGGAATGCTGAAAGCTGAAATGAATTGCTGAAACATTGCTGAAAATAGATATCCAATTTTTAAAAAAATAGCAAAAAGCTTAATAATTCAAAAAGTTTAAAGATTACAAATATGAAAAGTCAGCGTCACCCCTCTCCTGAAAGAGCTGAACATTTTAATATTTGAATGGTTTCTGTGGCTTAAAAAATGTCAGCAGTAGTGATATTTGTTGTAGTAGTAGTAGTAGTAGAAGTTGTAGTTGTAGTAGAAGTATTATAAGTAGTAGAAGTACTAGTAGCATTTGAATAAGTACTCGTAGTAGCAGTAGTGATTTTTGTAGTGGGTAGCAAAAGTTGTAGTTATAGAAGAAGTATTATTACTAGTAGAAGTATTAATAATTAGAAGTAGTAGAAGTAGTAGTATCAGTAATTGTAGTAATAGCTATAGTAGTGGTCGTGGTATTTAATATAACAGTAGTAGTAGTAGAAGTAGTAGTAGTAGTAGCAGTCTTACTAATATATGTAGTAGTATTAGTACTGGTAGTAGCATGAATAGCAGTAGTAGTAGTAGTTGAGTCCTCTAAAAGTATCCAAGACCTGAATGAGAGACACACACAGAGATAGATAGAGAGAGGAGTGAGTGCACGTGTCTGTGAGTCTGTGTGTTTATAAACATCCCTAATTAGAAACACCTGTGTGCCAGCAGCCTGTTCATGGAGAACAGACAGGGAAACACCTCATACCCATATTTGATTGGCTGAGCAGCATCACGCATATCTCCAAGTCATGTGTGCGTGTGTGTCTCAGTGCCTCTGTATGTTTATAAACATCACTAACGAGCTCATAGAAACACCTGTGTGCTTGGGTGCACTGGTTGGTGATTGCAGCACCTGTGTGAGAGATTAGAGTGAACAGCGATTTTCAACAAAACTACCTGTCGAACATATGCCCTTTATACCAAAACTATGAGACTAATCAATAAAACATGGATACCGTGAGAAAGATAAGACTCTGCCGAACGCGATGATGTGTTTTTTATGTTGGTGGTGTTAAAAGTGTGAGCTCCGGCACAATATACAAAACTGGTACTGTCTGCTTTCTTTGAGAAATGAGTGGTCAGATTTAACATTGGTTTCTATGGAGCAGAAAGTTGGTTTTTCCTCTCAATTAAGTCATTTTCTGCCAAATGTGTAAATCTGTGGGATTCCACAATCACTTTTTAACGAGAATACAGGATTAGCTACTGTATGAACTAAAAAATATATATGAAAAGTGTAAATTGTGGAGTCGAAGGCAAAAGACAAATATTTTTTTCACAAGAATCTGAAGCTGCTCCTCACTCTAGCGGTGACATCACGCACTCTAAGCTGCGCAATACACACCCATTATAAAGGCAGAAGAGGACTGAAAAAATCATAAAAGTTAAAATGGGACAGTTCAAAAAGTATAAAAGATATTAAAAAGATTATAACATACAATAATAGCTTAATATTTTCTCTGTATTTTAAAGTTGAAATGGTCTCTGTAGCTGAAAGTATGAGGAAGTTGAAGGATTTGAAAGTTGAAGAATTATTTGAAGTATTTGAAAATATTCTCCATAGAAACCCATTCAAAAAAAAAGTTGCAAAAAGCTTAATAATTCAAAAAGTTTAAAGATTAGAAATATGAAGAGACATAGCACTCGTCTCCTGAAAGATCTGAACATTTTGATATTTGAACGGTTTCTGTAGCTTAAAATATGAAGGAGCCTTAGCGTGTCAAAAAACGTACGGAAGAAATATAATTAGAGGAATAAAGAAAACAGGATAACAATACTTGGAATGCTTAAAAGCATTCCAACAATAAAAAGAGGAATAAAGAAGAGGATAACAATACTTGCAATGCTTAAAAGCATTCCAACAATAAAGAAAACAGGATAACAATACTTGGAATGCTTAAAAGCATTCCAACAATAAAGAAGAGGACAACAATACTTGGAATGCTTAAAATCATTCCAACAATAAAGAAAACAGGATAACAATACTTGGAATGCTTAAAAGCATTCCAACAATAAAGAAACAGGATAACAATACTTGGAATGCTTAAAAGCATTCCAACAATAATAAGCCCGCAGGATTACAGTCAGTGTGCTTTGGCACAGGCAGTTCTACTGCCTTTGTGCCACAAAGCCACACTGAATAACCAAGCTTGGTTGTTCATGTTCTCTGTGTGGAGCTGCTGATGCGCTGTCCTGGCTTTCATAGTTGTTGAACTATAACCATGATGACCTCATGGGGCGGCTGTGGCTCAGAGGTAGAGTTGGTTCTCCAGCAGATCAGCAGTTCAATCCCTCGGCATGTCCTTGGGCAAGATACCGAACCCCAAACTGCCTCCTGAATTGTGCCATTTGTGTGCGAATGTGTGAGACGGAGCATTTTAGTTCAGATCCTGATCCTGGGGGGCAGGTAGCAGCCTGTGTCGCAGCCTCTGCCATCAGTGTATGAATCTGTGTGTGAACTGGTGAAAGTTGTAAATTGCTTTTAGTAATCAAAAGACTACAATAATATATGTGTTATTTATTAATGCTATATAAATGCAGGCTATTTACCATTGACCATGCATGGCTACCGTCATCATTTTGTGCCACTGTAGAACAAGCTACTCCTCCAGCAAGCAAACATAATCAATCAGTAACTAATGGAGACACTCCGATGTGAGGGTTGAAGGACGGAGGGTGTTGTATGCTCTACAGATTGTGAAGCCCCCTGAGACATATTTGTGATGTGTTATATTGGGTTATATAAGTAAAATTGACTGTGATGTTACATTTCATGCTGACAAATAACTTGCATATGGACTGCTACCTCCATTTCTGTGTGACTCTCACAGCTGCTCTGGGGTCAGGGACCACACTGTACTTTAAATGTGTTGTCTAAGTTCGTTTTGCGAATACACAAGATCACTCTTATGTGTGAGGACTGCAGCCGGAGTCCATTTCTTTGTAAAAGACAAAATATGAAATGCAACACCTTTTGTATGACAATCTATTTTAATATGCAAGCCATTTAAACCCATCGCATACAATGTCAAGCTAATATAATGCACCTAATAGTGCACCTATTACACAAAACCACGCCTTCAGAAAGACTGCGATATTGCAAAAGTCAGACCACATCTTGTCCTTCCTGATGCTCTTACCTCTGGACTACTGCTGTGCTCTTTTCATTTTACTCCCATAAAACTGTGGACAGACCTCAGTTGATACAAAACACAGCTGCCAGAGGTTTAACAAGAGCAAGTAAAAGAGTTACAATTGAATGTAACAAGTAATCACTAGTTTGTAAGGCTCTGTATAGTTTAGCACCTCCAAACCAGGTGGACTGTATGAGAACAGTATGGAAAGGCTGCCTTCTCTTATTAACAGCCTGTCCATTAATATCTAATACAAAATTACAAATGAATCTTACTGAAAGTTTATTTTACCTACATGCTTAAACACCCTAGCTGTTATAAAGCACCTACATCAATCAATCTAGAGTAAATCAATTTGCCACGGCAACTGTGACTCAAAAAGTAGAGCGGGTCATCTCTCAACCAGATCGGCGGTTTGATCCCTGGCTCCTCTAGTCCTTGAGCAAGACACTTAACCCCACATTGCTCCTGAAGGCTAAGCCATCGCTGTATGAATGTTAGATAGTCCTGGTGGGCAGGTGGCACCTTGCATGGTAGCCCCCGTCATCAGTGTGTGAATGAATGATGACATGTAGTGTTAAAGAGCTTCAAGTGGTCGAAGACTAGAAAATAACTATACAGGTACATTTAGCAATTCACAATTGCACTGTTTTTTTACAGTGCACATACTGCAATATATTTTAACAGCATATTACTGTATATTGGATCACAGTATATGACAGGGTTTACAGTTTATGTCGGCATGTTACTGGTTATGCGTTTTTATACACCAAAAAACATAAGAACACAAATCAATACAATATTGCTGTAGTTTATTACAAGTCCACAATAACTTGTGCAGCTGACTTTGTAAAACATAATATTTGTAACCTTTGTATTACAAAACTGACAGCAGGTACAGCATGTTTGGAAGAAACGGTCTCCAACAAAATCGTTAATGACAGGCTTTACTCAGCACATTACAATAACCTCAATTAAAATAGTTTCAAGAACAGTGTCACAATGTGAACGAATTGAGCTATACTAATAATTGAGGACTTCTAATATTTGATTGAATGTGACGTAGTTCTGTTTCAGACTAACATGCACATTGTATTACAAAACTGACAAGGTACTGATTTGCCATGTTTAAAAGGCTAAAATGAATTTATGAGCATAACCTCAGATTCTGAATCATTATTGAATCAGTGTAACAGAACTGCACCACAGTCTAGCGAGAAAACAAGTTGTTTGCACATGTAGATGTGAACAGCATGAACTGCATGACGTTGAAAGTGAAAACGAGAAAGAGAAGAGACGACAAAATAAAAAATGTGTGCAACACAATGTCAATAGTAAAATAGTAAAATATGAAACCAGAGCAATAACGTAAGTTCATGGTTCAGAGAGAGAAATGGTTACAGACGCGATAAAAAGTACAAAGAAGAGAGAACAGTGAGAGACGGAGGTGGTTAGTTGTTGGTTAAAGTGACCTCATTAGTGGGCTAAATCAGTTGGTTGGTAGCGTGAGGAGTAAGTTGGAAAGCTAAGCAGAGATAGAGGGAGGAACAGAGCCAAGCAGGAACTAAAAAAGGATCAACTCCTGTGTAGACCGTTTATGTATTTTAAACAGTACTTCACGCAGTTGAAGCAGTAGTTGAAATAGCTGAAGCAGTACTTCATGTATTTTAAGAAGTTTTAAGAGCAGGCCTAACGATGCTCTCATAAATGATAGTGAAATCAGAAGCAGCGTATCCTGATGCTTTTTTAAAACATTTGTATTCACCTCCGTTTGAAGAGCACAGGGATTCAGCCCATACCAGTTTGAACGATTTCAATATGTGTTGAACTGTTTTCATGCTACTGACTATGATCTTACCAGTTCGTATTTCTTAACCTATTGTTTTGGTGAGGCTGTTCTTCATTCTCTGCAGCTGAAGAGCAGCTGATTACATCAAATTTTCGGGAATGGGTGCAGATCAGATCATTTCCTCTGGTTCTCAACATTAATCAGAATAGCTGTCTAATTTCACTATAATTGATGAGAGCATCAGCCTGCTCTTTAAGCAGTTGTTGTAATTGAAGCTGTAGTTGAAGTACGTGAGGGAGTTGCTTGAGTAGACAAAGCAGTAATTGAATTAGCTGAATCAGCAGTTGAGGTATTTGAAGCAATATCAACAGTAGTTGAAGCAATAGTTGGTTGCTAGGTCTGGTAGGTAGTTGGCTTGAGCATTTGTTATGGTTCCCCACATGGTTTCTAGGGTGTTGCTATGGTGTTCTAAGATGGGGCTTTAGCAAGCACATCATTAAGTCTGTTCTTTTACTGGAGCTGAAGACAGCTGTGACCTACCTAGATGAAGTCCCACTCAAAGTCCAGCAAGTTCTTCAACAGTGAAGGGACATCTTTGTTGGCACTCTTCTGAACCACCCTCGCAGGTCCTACGTTTCCATGGGTGGTCTTTATACAGAGTAACCGTCTTAATAATGGAATAAAAAAGAAAATAATTAAAGGCACAAATACAGAACCTTTCTGTTTCTGCAAACTTGGCTCCCTTTATCAAGAGGTCTGGACTTGGAACACTACTGTGTTGCACAACATGAGCATAGATGCACAAAAGTAAAATGGTTTGGCCATTTCATTCTATGTTCCTCGATGGAGGATGCTGGCAGTTGATTTATGTGGGTATACGGAAGACTGTATGTAGTCTCCATGAGTTGAATAACCTCCGCCCCCCATCAACCATTCAAGTCCTGCTGCTTCTAAATGTTTCCCATTCCGTTCCTATTCTCTTTCAATGTGTCAGCAGTCTGATGGGGGATCTGGCTGGAATCTTATGCAGCCATAAGTATCAGTCGGCCCACGCTGAGGTCCAGCTCCCCTGCTGGATCCCACCGATGGTCATGTCGCCAATACTTGTTGGGTACTGCATAACGATGCTCTGACAAACTGTGCTGCAGCACTGTAAGTGACTTTAGTTTTCGTCACATATTTCAATTTCCTCTATCAGCACATTTTGTCCCATGGCACCTTAAACACATTATTTCTTGTGGAGGCGCACCACTGGCACCTCTTGGTAGTGGCTGTGGTGATGAGCTGGAGCTCATTACTCAAAATCTCAATAATTATCTATTAAAATGTATTGTTATTATTAGTATGCACCTTAAACAGCAATGATTTCACTTTATTCAAAGAAAATAAATGTGCATGGCTGGATAAGTATTAATGACCTAATCTGAAGAACGTTTTGCTGTATAACAGGCAACAGGCCTTTGATGTCCTCCTGATGGACATATTTCAGGTCCACGGACCGGACACTGTGTGGACATAATCTGTATGTCTCCCCAGAGAGACTGGGAAATGGTTGAAGAGGTTATCCTCTTCCAGTGAAGACACTCATCTAAAAGGTTGGGATGGAATGATGAAGAATTAGGAGTGACATTCCCTAAACAGTGTATTCTGTCAATGGATAATGTAATAAACAGCACATTTTGGCAGACGCGGAGTTTGCTACTCTTCATTAATGACTAAAAAACACGTAGACCCTTATGAATAAGAGCCGTTTAATGTCCCCAACTATACGGCCAGCATTGTTGTGAGCTATCACAGCAAATATTTAGTTCCTGTATTCAGTCCCTTTTCCCAACGCATCATGTGGGTTTAGAGGATCAAACTTATAAAAACTGATTGTCTGACGTTATCATTGTGGTCTTCCAAGACAAACTCTGTGCATCTTTACACCACAACATCTGGCCAGAGCTTTTTAAAGATGATATCTCTTTACTAAAGAACCGCAGAGCTTTTTAACGTTTTGCAGTTTTCTGCATCACTTTTCCAGCATCACTTGAAGTATGTATGTTTACTTTCAAACCCTAACGTCCACAAGTATATGAGCGGTCCAAAGTGAAAGATGAGTTCATGATAATGGAGGATATAGTGGTGCTTGGGTCTTAGTGGATGATCTGGAAATTTGTATACTAGAATCCAAGCACTCCTTTATTTGGACACTAAAATAGTCTAAATAAAGTCAAATCTACACTTTTAACATCTACACTGTAAAAGGTACTTGCCCATAACATCCTCTGCACTCATAATATTTTGGAATGCCATTTCTGCTGTCGGAAAGTAGCAACGAGAACTTAGACGTTTTTGAGAGACATTGTGCCGAACAGCTACCAAATCTGAGAGTAGCACTCCGTAGTTTTTCCTCATACCAAGTATGTCCCTGGGATGAAGGGAGAAGAATAGATGTTGCAGCTGAGAGACACAGAGAACATCCAGCCCTGTATTGTGGCAGTTAATGAAATGGTCACAAAATGCAATCTATTGGTTTGTGTACAGGGACATACATTTTTGTGTCGTACAGGAGGAAAATGCCAATGGAAAGTCGAAAGTTAATGTCGTCCCGAAAAACACGTTCCGTTCCACGCGAAACACGGACAATTGGTGTCCGCTGTACACAAAACAAGTAGATTGCAGTTCGTGACTATTTCACGAACTGCAGTGAGACTGTGTTGGAACATCAGTAACACCAGCAGCAATTCTCATACTATATACCTAACTCGGATAGGTAAAGATGAGGTTAGAAATCTGTGAATTTTCCCTTTAATTTGCATGCAAATGAGGAATATTTAACATTATTTTACAATTTTTAAATAATGTTGTTTTAAAGTGTAAAGTCTTTTACAGTGTATTTCAAGTAAAACATCTCTTTTTCTACAGTGAACATTTGGAGAACTCACAGTTAACCGACACTAAAGGCGATGAAAGTATATTTCTCAGCCAAACAACAGCTAACATATATTGATATTGATATCAAACTTTGGGGTCTTGTTAAGTCTGAAGGACTCTTGAATCACAACATTTTTAGAGCAATATCATTATTTGCACATTGCTTTTCTGTCCAATCTGAATTCCAGCATGTTCTGCTGTAGCAGCTGTGTAAAAGCCCAGCGGTGCATAACAGAGACGAAGCAGCCAGAGAGATTATCAAATAATTATAAATGAGAGACGTTATGCTTCGTTATGCTTCCCTTTGAAAAATGCACTGCCTCATTTTTTCCATGACAAATGTAGATTAGATTTTATCCAAGGCTACAGGTTGTTCCATGTATATTTAGCCTTAATTAACACTATGCTGGGAACGGTACAAGAGTTTATAATTCAATTCCCTGCACAGACACAAGCCTCTCTTTTGATATGTATTCAGACTCCTATTGCAGAGAGACAAAAACAAGAGTTTTTCTTAATACTGTGTCCACATTTGACATTTACCCCTGAAGCAGAAAAGAACAAGGACAGACAAATATCTCAGAACTTTAATTTCCAACTGAGTATTTGTTTATAGTTTAAGTAGCATAGCCTGCTATTCAAATAATGTCACTCCTTACTACATATTATTAGTATTATCATTATTGTTAATATGATTCACAGTAAGAATAGTAATATCACTTTCCAATAACAGAGATAGACAAAGTGTTAAAATGAGTAAAAACAAATGATAGCTGATGATAGGTGAAACAGTGAATATAAAAACACAGCAGTCGGACTAACTCAACAAATCAAATTAAAAAGATGGAATAAAATATCAACATACTTTTGTTTCACCAGGGCTATACTGTACCACTGAATACTTTTGAGGTATTTTCTTTACTTTAAAAAACTTAAAAAACACACGTGTGAAATGCATCTGTTGCTCTCAAAGGTTTACAGTGCACTTTGACCAGACTGCCGCAGCGCTCCGTTCGGGGCGTGGCCGCGCGGTGTGCGTGGCCGTGCGTGGCCGTGCGGAGTGGGCTGATGGCTTGGCCCCTCTGAGTGCTTCTTGCAGCGTTCTTGAGCGCTGCTCATCGCTCTTTGACTCCAGGAATGTGAAGAAGAGTCCTATTGTTAAATGAACTGTCAATGAGCCGCGGCTCTGTTGTCTGACGACATGCTCAACTCAGATCATGCATGGAGCCATACCTCTTGTCTATTTAAAGTTTATTTATATTGAGCGTTTCGCATGCCCAAATTGCACCAACAAGAAGGTCGGATGAACACTTCTGGAGATAAGTGAAGAACACACAGACGGATAACAGGCCAAACATGTCATTTTGTAGTTTGGCTAAGTCACAAAATAAACGTTGATCACCTTATAAAATCTAGAAAATGTGGATGCCAGCTAACAGCATTGATCCTGCACTTGATTTTTTATGGGACAAGTGGGTGCAGTGAGGTCCCAGTGATAGAACGTTTGATGTTTTAAGGGCGTCATGGTCACAATGGCACACTCTGGATCAGACCCTGACAATGATATACAAGGGGATAGTAAATACAGATTATGACCAGATTACTGCTGTAAAAATGTAACACAAGATTGAAGAATATCTTTTGGGATTTTTTTGTAACCTTAATAACCACAGTAGGGATGATAAATACAGAGTGGTGAGAAGGTCACCTGGGACTTAGCTGCATGTCCGGTCTCCATTATCATACTTACTTATTATACTAGAAGTGATACCTTCCGCTCTTTCAATTATACAGGGATGCGATTAAGACTTTTCCATTAACCTTCTCTCTCTGTTACATAGAGAAGAAGTTTTTGGGCGGTCACACAGAATTACAAAAATGATCCCTGATAGCCGTCTTATTATAGTGCTCCATTGCCTCCACCAATCATTCCACCCTGATCATTCCTTCAGGATTCGGAAAACGGATTAATCCTAATTTAGAAACCACTCTCTACACAACACATTCTCACTCCCATCTCGTCAAATATGGCAGCTTGGTCTGTGGTCCTATGACACTCTAAGTACCACTCTAGTGCCAGTTTTGGACGTGTCAGGGACAGCGTGTCATTATATGCTCATTACACGCATAGTGTCTTTTCAGGAAGTTAGGTTTAGGCAACAAAATGACTTAATTAGGGTTAGGATAACATCGTGGTTGATGTTAACTTGACGTGACAAAATATGTAGATTTTTAGTTTAACTGCAAACACTTCCACTAGGGGTGTCAAAATTGGATAAAAAGGACATTTAAATATTATTTCTAGAAAAACCCAGAGGTTGAAACTTTTACCCTGTTTCTATTTATTCCTGTCACTCGCTTTGAATGGGCTGCTATGCATGATGAACGGCTGATTGGTGAAGTTGAAATGAGAAGTTATCTCTACTATACAGACACGCTACAAAAACCTTAATAAGGTGGCAGCGGTAGTAAAGGGAGATTGCCTGAAAGTTTAATACTTGCTGTTTGCTCTATTTTATGTCATTGTCAGTAAATATCACAATATAAAGTGTGTGTTGTCTGTTCAAAAAGTACAAACCTCAGAAGATAACTACTTTCTAGAGCTCACAGCTGATAGCGACGTGGTTTGCTTGCATGATGTAACGTTACTCTTACCGTTAAGACATGTTGTCTCTCTCTCTGTAGACGTTTGTTGTTGAATTATTCCTCGTTCAGCTCGACATCACGTTACATTTGAAGTCATTGAAAGTGACATGTGACTCTGGTCATGCGAAGCATTCAGTGCATGTGTGGCAGACAGCCGTGGTAGTGCTGCTTTTTTTTCACAATGAAATATTGCTTTTCATATTTGAATTCTTTCTATCTTTGTCTTTACTATTCAAACATATATTTGAAATTCTAATATTTGTTGATAGCCCGAACTCCCACCCGCCCTAAGTAGACTATCACTCTCTTTGAACCACGCCAGTTTCTCTGAGCGTCTACTAATGATGTGGATGTGTTTACATTGGAGTTAGTTGGAAGCCAGGTGCGTCTCATACAGACACTAAAGGGTGCCTCGGTGCGTTGGCCTCAGGCAATTAGGAGCACTGACCAAGCATCGCTACTTGATGATAGGGAGAAAGAACGGGCTCCTCTACTGTAAAGCCTTATCTTGGGTTTTTAATGAATACACTGTGACATGCATGAAATGCACACCTACCCATTACAAATGATTTTGTCAGCAGCCTCATGTGCTGCTGTCCATGTTTGCCCGTTTTGTCCCTTTGTAATTTCCCTGCAACAGCTGTTACGACGGAGGCCAAATCTTTACTTTACTTTCATTCAGAAATGAAAGTTGGTCTAATTGACTCCAACTCAGATATCTTGCTGCTACAGAACACTTAAAATAAATGTCACAGAACTAAGATATTGATTTCTTATGCTAATAAACGGTGCCTGGAATCATTGATTGAAGTAGCACTTAAGATCAAAGCTAATATGCCTCTTGGTGGTGTCGATATTTTATATTTGGACATGTCTTAAACCTGGCACATGTATATCCACTGAATAATTGTGTCCGTTATCATCTTATTGCATGGTATGGTGGGTAATTATCCCCCTGTTATTACCAGTTCACTGGATGACAACATTCTGACAGTGGACTGAACATGAAAACGGCAGCAGGAGTGAAAACAGCACAACAGTAATCAAATTATTGTATCGCCCTTATTGGCAGAGTTTTGTGGTCAAACTATTTTTTATCAGCAGCTTTTACCTGAATATCAACTCCGCCGCAGTAATGAGTTGAAAAGAAAGGACTAAGTAAAACTTTAAATAAATTCGAGCACAGCACAAAAAGTACAAATAGCCTCAAAAATCGAGGCTATCAAGTGCCGATGGGGTATTATCGCTGTTTAGACAGAACGCACAAGTCAGACGGAGTTATCTGTTTTTAAAATGTCAAGCTACAGAAAATGATAAATATACAATGGGAAACAAATGAGCTACATTTTTAACTAAATGATAAGAATACAGAAAAACGTTCCTGCTTATGACTTTGCAAAGAATTCGTCATGTTTAATGTGAAGTGGGACAATTAACGTCATCTACAACGCTTACAGTGTATATTTTCCATGTTAATGTTCAGCTATTAGTCTGGGTATTCTGTAATAGTGAGGGGACATTTAAATGTAATATAACTGACACAGCTATGTTCCCTTTGTAGTGAAGTTCTGTAATCCAAATGCCTTGATTCAGATTTGGAAATATGCTTTGTTCAGAATAATAGAACACTGAGAGCATAATTGGGCTGATACAGCCTTACCGGTTATACATACAGTGTGTATTATGCATACTTTTGCTCATGTGGACTTGACGTGAGTTTGAAACAATACTGTGGTTATTGTTGTCTAGCTTGGTGCTCTAAGCTTTGGCTCCAGCTATAGAAGGCTGTTACATTTACTCTGAATACATTCTATCCGACAAAAGTCTGTCTCTGCTTATTCTGAGCAGGAGGATCCTCTCGGAAACTAAACAAACCCTGGAATTTTATTTCATTTCATATTAAAAATGGTAATTTAAATGTAAACATGTACATTTTACATAAATACTCAATGTTTTATTTGTGAACATATCAAAATATTATCTTGTAATTATCTGCTTCATGCTGAAGGGCCTATTCCTTCTGTAAAAGTTATAGCAATGCAAATATGGCATTGGAAATGGCGAAAGTGATAATGGGTAGGTGAGTCCCACGAGGCTGCTGCACTACAGCTAGATGCTAGATGTGGAAAGGAGGGACTACCACAGTATGTCGGTATGCTGGTAGTGAGTGACATACGATCAGGGACAGCCTCCCCTGTGAGGGCCCCTTTCACATACATTTACTGACTCCTAAACCGGGGTGTGAACTGAAATGTGACTCCTACACTGGAGTATTAACCAAACCATGACTCATTTTTGTGTTATGAACTGAACCGTGCCTGTTTACATTGAAACCCCTAATCTCTACAGTTTGCAAACAAATTGTGCAGCATTTTAAAATGAATATAAAATGGAAAATGGTATACTTTATGAGGGCAGATGCTGTAGCCAGTGTGAGGCATCGAATCAGCATCTAGTTAACCTCTGGTCAGTCCTCATACCCACAGTGTGCCTTTATACCTTGGGCTTTGATATGGCTGTTGTTTGATGTAACCACCTGACTCTTGTTGGGCCTTATCATTTCTCCTGTAAAAAGGGGCAGCATGTGCTGCTGCTTTAATTTCAAGCTTATTAAAAAAAGAGTGATGAAACTGAGGGAGAAGTATTAAAGGGTAGAATTAGCATGTGGAGAAAATCCTCTGTGAAATTACTGCAGACGAGGGCAGCTGAAGTTACCTTCCAACATGCACTGTCAAGCAGATTCACTGTGTTTACCTGTTTCCCCGGAGCCTTAATTAACCCATCACTCACTTCTCAACCACTTGTAATCATCGAGAAATCAGACAAGCCATCAATTTACATGTGTAATTGTGAAAAATCATTTCATTTAGGCTGATTATTCTGCAAAGAGTTATCGGGGCAATGTGAGCACTAAATCTTCCATATCATATTTCTAAATAAGTGATTTGTATAATTTTGAAATGGAGGGAAATCTATTCCTCGTCCAAGCTCCCAGGCAGCAAACATCACGCTGCCAGCTGTGCTTGCTAATGCACTTGGTAAACTGCTCCCAGAGGAGCTGTGCTTTAGTGTATGGGCTCTACTTTCAGGATGGGGAATGGAGAGACTTAATGCCAGCCTGGGGGCATGTTGCACACTCAATTTGTATTATTCTCGTGCATGTTTGATGCTTTAATGACTCCTGAAATTTCACTTTGCTCAAGTGACTCATTAAGTGATGTGCACATGGTATCGTCATATCAAATTCAAAAGCTTAGAAACCTTTATTGTAGATGATATGTTGGCAACACATTTTTGATACGAGTCCCTCAAGTAAGAGAAATTACAATGTTTTACACTTGTGACAGACTGTTGTCTTCCAACAGAGAACCTTGAGTATGAGCTGTGGTGAAATGTTAAGATGGAATGGCAGCTGGATGCCCTCCTCTTGTAGTCAAACTCTCCCTGCGCTCTGTTGTTGATTCTGTCTTTTTGGGCAGTGGACTGTCTTGGACCAGCTTGAAGTGATTACTTAATATAGTCTTTAACTACCCCTGCATCTTTTTCTCCATCAAGACAATGTCCTGCCATTCTGGTGCAGGGCACATTGATGACAGTGGCATTCACCATAACTACTTATTCCACCTTAAAAACAGATTATTAACAACAATAGAAACATCCTATCCACAATGTTGCCAATTGACGTTCAACTATTGACCTATTAGAAGTCCCAAAAGTAATGAGGAGTCTCAGATGACACCACATACTAAAGTGATCGATGCAGCGCTTCATGCTTGGTGTGTTGAAGCTACTGTGATCATCAGACTTCCTTGGATAAGACATACTGTAAAGATAAGGGAAATGACTAAGGTTCCACCAATCCAATCTCTTGGATCTGTATTGGCTCCAACACTAACCTTATAAAGCAGACGGGGTATCAGCCAGATGTCACTGCTTCAATGAGTTGTTTTTTGCTGTGTTGAGCAAATGATGCTTCATGCTCATGCTGATACTGTTCTACCTCTTGCATGTGCTTCACAATACATGTATTTAAGTATGAAAGCAGTGGTAGACTGCTGATGATGTTTCATAAATGACTCTGACATAAGTCTTCATCTTACTAACTGTTTTAGCAACTAACTAACTGTCTTTTTTAAGTCACTAGAACTCTGGGGAATGCAACCCTAAAAGGATTTTACATCTCAGATTGAAAATGTTTTGGTAGTCAACGCTACCACTGGTCTCAAAAGTCCCTAGTTGACATTCAAGTATGACAAGTAGTTTTATATCTATACAGCTAAATATATCTGTATCTATATTCGATTTGTTGTTATACTGTATATTCTGTAGTTATTAAATTACAAATAATATATATCGCTCAATAAAATAATTTAGTAGATTTTGTTTTGCACTGAGCTTCTCTGTATCCATACAGATTCCTATAGAGCTAAATCTAGGTCAAAAGTTTTGATCATTTGAAAAAAAGATTTGAACCTAAATGTTCAAGTTGTGGTCTTGAACATTGAAAAATACAGCAATGTATTCAAAATAAAAATAAGTGAATGACATTTTTTTGGGGGTTGAATATAATTTTTATTCAGTTCTAGCATTTTTTTTAATACATTTTTTCTTTTTCGTTTTTCACTTTTATATATATTTTGATATTTCAGGTCTTATATTCAGTTCAGACTTTTCAATTTTTTTTTGCAAATGAACAAAACTTTTGACCTGGATTTAGTTCCATAGATTCCTTAGTGTTTTAATCATCTTCATATTTGGATTGTAACATCTTTTAATAACATTTTAATATCAGTAGACGTAGTTGGGGATCCTTGCATGTTAAATATGTTCTTATCAAATCTCAAAACATTGCTTGAGTTGGAGATGTCATCTTTAATTACGTTTCTATGCCAAACACAATGAGTCAGACAGTTCCAACCACTGCATCAGCCTGTACATTTCTAATTATTATTATTAATCAAGGGACCATGTACAGTTTAAACAAATGTCTCCATTCGATGCACTGTACCAGATTGTAGTTTAAGCTAATTTGCATCTGCAGTCCCTTGGCTAGTAAATGGTCAATGGACTGTACTTGTATAGACCTTTTCTAGTCTTCGACCACTCAAAGCACTTTAACACTACATGTCATCATTCACTCATTCATACACTGATGACAGGGGCTACCATGCAAGGTGCCACCTGCCCATCAGGACTAACTAACATTCATACACTGTAGGCACGGCTACAGGAGCAATTTGGGGTTAAGTGTCTTGCTCAAGGACACATCGACATGGACTAGTGGAGCTGGGGATCGAACCGCCAATCCTCAGATTGAAGGACGACCCTGCTGTCCACTGAGCCACAGTCGCCCTATGTGCTTTAAGGCACTCTTTTTATAATTTACTTTCATCAAAATAACAATAACTGTTATACAACCTTGGAGCAGGGTGTTTTAATCACAGTACAGTGCTCTGAAATAAGAAAGCTTTGATCTTTTGTAGTCAATAATAATTTATTTACATGTTTAAAATATCCTGAAGCTCATGACTTATATAATAAGTATAATAAGCTCTAACCCAGAGCTTGGAGGAAGCATGTGGAATGATAAATGATTCTTTCATTTTCCAGCAGAGCACTGAGTATTATAGACGAGGAACATCCTGTTAGATTCCACAACTATGTCTCGATCCCTTAATTTACACAAGTGGATATCAACCCAGGTGACTTATGAGTTTGGACAGTGAATTATGTGTTGCGGTTCAACTGAATAACTACTTGATTGAATATGATGTTAATCTCATAAAATGCTTTGGAGAATCCCTGAGGGACGATGAGAAAAGCGCTCTGTAGTTCTGTTCATGCTTTGTGCCATTAAAGGACATCAAAAGCTGACAGCCTTGCACTCACCACCTCACGGTGATTGTCATTCCACTTTCATCGTTGTTTTATAATCTTATGGAAGCAGAAAACCAAAACCGTTTATTGCCATGGCATGTTGAACATACAAGGAATTTGACATGACGGGAGGTGCATAACATTTAACAAACAACAATCAGTGCAAGTAGAAACATTAAAATTGACAGAGATATAAAATAAAGTAAGATATAAAGTGAAATACAAAATAAAGTGAAATATAAAATAAAGTGCACAAACGAACAGATAACAGGACTTTAAACAAGTGAGATGTGTATTGTAAAAGTGTCGAGTGTAATAGAAGGGATAGAAGGGATGCAGGGGAGTGACCGGTAGGAATTTGTCCTGGGGATGACAGAGTCAGTGGGGGTCCCGGGTTCTGTTAATGAGCCCGACTACAGAAGGGAAGAAGCTGTTGATGTGTCGGGAGGTCTTGGTCCTGATGGACCTCAGCCTCCTGCCAGATGGGAGGGGCACGAACAGTTTGTGTCCAGGGTGAGAGGGGTCGGCTACAATCTTTCTTGCTCGCTGCAGGGTCCTTGAAGCGAACAAGTCCTGGAGGGACGGCAGATTGCAGCCAATCATCCTCTCGGCAGAGCGAATGATGCGCTGCAGCCTGCCCTTGTCCTTGGCAGTGGCTGCAGCGTACCAGACCGTGACGGAGGAGCAGAGGATGGACTCAATGATGGCTGTGTAGATGTGCACCATCATTTTCTTTGGCCGGTTGAATTTCTTCAGCTGCCTCAGGAAGTATATCCTCTGTTGAGCCTTCTTTGTGATGGAGCTGATGTTCAGCTCCCACTTGAGGTCCTGGGTTATGATGGAGCCCAGGAAGCGGAAGTACTCCACCGCGTCAAAGGGGGAGTCACACAGGGTGATAGAGGCTGGTGGGGCTGCATTCTTCCGGAAATACACAACCATCTCCACTGTCTTTAGAGCGTTGAGCTCCAAGTTGTTCAGACTGCACCAGGTCACCAGATGGCCAGTCTCCCACCTGTAGGCGGACTCATCCCCACCAGAGATGAGTCCAATGAGGGTGGTGTCATCCGCGAACTTCAGGAGCTTGACGGACTGGTGACTGGAGGTGCAGCTGTTGGTGTACAGGGAGAAGAGCAGAGGGGAAAGAACGCAGCCTTAGGGGGAACTGGGGCTGATGGTCCGGGAGGCTGAGACGTATTTTCCCAGCTTCACATGCTGCTTCCTGTCAGACAGAAAGTCTGTGATCCACTTGCAGGTGGAGTCGGGCACGTGCAGCTGGGAGAGCTTGTCATGCAGCAAAGACGGGATGATGGTGTTGAAGGCAGAGCTGAAGTCTACAAACAGGATCCTGGCGTAGGTTCCAGGGGAGTCCAGATCCTGGAGGATGAAATGAAGGGCCATGTTGACTGCGTCGTCTACAGACCTGTTGGCTCTGTAGGCGAACTGCAGGGGGTCCAGGAGTGGGTCGGTGAGGGTTTTAAGGTGGGACAGGATAAGGCGCTCAAAAGACTTCACGACCACAGAGGTCAGGGCGACGTGCCTGTAATCATTGAGTCCTGTGATCCTTTTTTGGGGACGGGGATGATGGTGGAGACCTTGAAGCAGGCTGGTACGTGGCATGTCTCCAGGGAGGTGTTGAAGATGTCTGTAAACACCAGAGACAGCTGATCAGCACAATGCTCTTCAGGGTGGAGGGGGAGACAGAGTCTGGGCCGGCTGCTTTGCGGGGGTTTTGTTTTTTAAAAAGCCTGTTGACGTCTCTCCAGAATAGAGAGAGTCGTCACTGGGGGCGGGGGGGGGGGGGGGGGGGACTTGAATGGGTGATACGGTGATACGGAGGCATAAGCCCCTGCTGGGCTGGGGGAGGGGGACCTGGCGGTCTGGGGCTGGTTGATGGAGCTGTGGGGGATGGAGTCAGGACTGTCCCATTGTCCATCAAAGTGACAGTAGAACTCGTTCAGCTCGTCTGCCAGGCGGAGGTCATTCATGGAGTGGAGTGTGATGCTTTTGGCTTGTAGTTGGTGATCTGTCTGAGGCCTCTCCAGACAGAAGCAGAGTCGTTTGCTGAGAGCTGGTGTTGCAGTTTCTGAGTATAGTCGTTTAGCATCTCTCACCGCCTTGCTAAACCTGTACTTTGACTCTTTATACAAGTCCTTGTCCCTACTCCTAAATGCCTGTTCCTTTTGCAGTCTTAGCTGTCTGAGTTCCACTGTAAACCAGGGTTTGTCGTTGTTATAACTCACCCTGGTGCTTGATGGAACACAGCTGTCCTCACAGAAGCTGATATATGAAGTTACAGCCTCTGTGTACTCATCCAGACTGTTGGTAGCAGTCCTGAAAACATCCCAGTCTGTACGGTCCAAGCACGCCCGAAGATCCTCCTGAGCTTCACTGGTCCACTTCTTGAATTTCCTCAGCACAGGTTTACAGAGCTTTAGTTTCTGCCTGTATGGAGGAATCAGATGGACCATGACGTGGTCAGAGAGTCCCAGTGCAGCACGAGGGATGGCGTGATAGGCCCCGCTGATTGTGGCGTAACAGTGGTCCAGAATGTTCTCCTCTCTGGTAGGGCATTTAATAGACTGTATTTGGGGAGTTCATGGCTGAGGTTTCCTTTGTTAAAGTCACCAAGGACAATAACTAAAGAGTCCATGTTGGTCCGCTCCACACACAGTATCTGGTCGGTGAGTGTCCGCTGTGCTTCCTGCACGTTGCCCTGCGGCGGCATGTAAACACCGACCAGAATGAATGAAGCGAACTCTCTGGGGGAGTGGAAAGGTTTGCAGTTTATGATAAAAGATTCCAGATCAGGAGAACAGTGTTGTAGAATCACTGTCACATCGTTGCACCAGCCACTGTTGGTATAGAAACAGAATCCTCCACCTTTCGATTTGCCAGAGAGCTCTGTGTCGCGGTCCGCTCTGAACAGCTGGAAGCCAGCCAGCTAGAATGCGGAGTCCGGTATTGATCCACAGAGCCAGGTCTCAGTGAAGCACAAAACGGAAGATGAAGAAAAGTCTTTCTTTCCCCACCAGTAGCTCAAGTTCGTCCAGTTTGTTGCACAGTGAGCGGACGTTTGAGAGAAATATGCCCGGCAGCGGTGTGCGAAATCCACGTGTGCGAAGACGCACCAGCGCTCCGGTCTGTTTTCCTCTCCTACGGCATTTCAATGCATGGGCTAAGGTGAGAGCACCTTTGACTAGAATGTCCAGTAATTCCACAGAAGTTAGCAGAAAAGTTGGAACTAAGTCCGCTGGAGTTGTACCCCTGATGTTCATGAGCTCATCTCTGGTCAAAGAGCTCTGAGTATCGCAGCATAAAACTGAATTAATGACAAAAACACCACAAAATAAAGCGCACCAACACGTCGAGGCAGCCGTCTGTGGCGCCATCTTAATGAAGATAATGTTATTGTTACCCATTGGATTAGAGCAGGGGTCTCCAACTGGTGTGTGTGTTTTTCCTATCAACATAAACAAACTGTTAAATCTGTTGTTATGTTGATGGTTTCCCACATTTAAAATAAAGTAAGATTTGAAAATCCTCTAGTGTTCAGCAAGAATGAGACAGTTGGGTTAACAACACCAACTACACAAGTATCCTTAAATGAAGTATTTAGAAAGTCTTCAATTTAATAACTCAATGTTGGCCTCTATGAATATGGAAATACTTTTCATGTTTACATATTAATTGCTGAACAAAAGATGTCTCCATTTAACTGAGAGTCCATTATTGTGTGTGCAGTGGATAATTCAAGTTTCCACATCACCCTTGTGTTAGTTGCGTACTCGACCATAATTGGCCTTCAAACTGTTATGTCACAACATCCTATTTATGTCCTAATATTTAAGGCGAGCACGGAGAAACTTTATTCCTTCAGCAGATGCATGTGAAAACTTCTTTCTAGTGTAGAAGAACAATAAACAAAAGATATTTTATACATTTATGTAACTTAATCACTATTAAAGCTGATGAAAAACGTGCTTTGAATATATTGGAACACACGACCAGACATTTGTATTCAAATATTGATTGGTTGTACATGGGATCACTATTTCTGTAGTTAATATATGAACACAATACAAAGCATGCATCAACAGATGTCAATCAAACTGTGGTTCTGCAACAAAACTGTCATTACCAAATGTGATCATTTTCATTTCAATATCTTGCCAGGATTTCGTGTCCTGACAGCTATTGCTCCCTTGCTTCTGTTGTGCATGGCATTATGGGGCAAACATAGCCATGTTTCCATCAACGTAGTTGTATATGTCACGGGGCATGGTGGAGGACTCAGACGCAGACCAGGCAGAGTAGTGTGCAACAGATATTTAATAACATGAAACTTACAGGAACACAGTGAATCCATGGACGAGAGAAGAGACGAGGGGAAAATCCAGCCGGAACAAGGCAGGGCAGGCAGACGGGGAAACCAGGAACTGGACGAGCAAAACGGGCGGGTTGACATGAAGGAGGAATGATCTGGCAAGGAGTGACTGAGGGGCAGGAGTTTATGTAGAGGGATGAACAGGTGAGGGGAGTTGTGCTGATGAGGGGGAAGTGCTTGATTAATGATCAGAGGCAGGTGAAAGGAATTAGACCGAGGGAGTGACTGACAGGTAGAGTGAGGAGGGTGTGGAGCTACACAAAGACACAGAACACAGAGGCAAAGCCTAATCGTGACAGTATATGCATTTTGAAGTCACATTTGAAAAGCGGTACGGAAACAGCAACATTTGAGAAAACTCCCTTACTTCCACTTGCTTAATTGGGCAAAAAGTGTTTATGCTCACTTGAGGTGGCTTTTGCTTTTTTGAAAAAGAGTTGATGCATTAAATGAGATATGGAAATGCCTTTTCAGAACTCACTTGACTGATAAGCGTTTTTTGCTCTCAGTGGTCCTGAATCATTGCATTCATTTGAACCAAATTCCTGAAGACCTTTCATTTTTCTATCATACATGGGTTCGATGGGCAAGGAGCCTTGTTTGGGTTTGCAGTTCACAACCTCTACTTCTTCTGTTTACTGACAAATTAGCGTATATGGACAACTTCTAGAAGAGTCCAAACCAGTTGATGGAGTGTCTAACAAATCCACAACCAACTGATTTTCTATCATGATTCATTTTAATCATTCTAATTTTAGAGGGAACACGCCACATTGTCTAAACTGTACTAAAACACTGCTTAAAATGTCTACTAATAGTTTTCTAACCACAAATCAGAAATGTGTGTGAAAACACAACTCTTGTTTTCTCAATCCAAATGTCATTTGAGGATTTCACTGACTTGAAGAGAGAAAAAAATCAGTGACAAAGCTTTGGAAACTGATGAAACCTTGTGACTGTAAGTTAAGAGTAAGTGCTCATGTGAGCTCTGTTCATCAATCAGTGAGACGGTGAGCATTGGGAAACGTTAGCGTTGGATCAGTGAACTGGAACTGCTGGGACACAGGACGCTGCACTGTGGAGTTGGGCAGAAGAAAGAGATACGGCAGCATTGTAGAGTACCATATCACTGGGGGTCACATGGTCGAAACGGAGTGAACATGCAAATGTTCAGATCATCTATCAGCATACACTTAACTTGAAGGCGAGACTTAAAATCGTCAAATGTGTGTTCCAATGTGGTAAAATCCCTCAATAGTACTTCCTTCCTGTGTGTCTGCGAGAGCGTGTTTTGCTGAGATTTGTGAGTTCAGCGCACCGGCAATCATGACTTAATTATGTCTTAATTGAACCCTACAACGAAGCAATGACAAGTGGGATGTAGCAAAATGGATGCCAGAGCTAATAAATAAATAAACCATGCACATGACTAAAGGGTAGCGATTCAATTATGACCGTAGTGGGGGAGCCTCTGAATGGTAAAAGCCATTCAGCAGCTCGTAAACGCGACAATTTACGAGCACAGTTCTATCTTCCTTAATCTTCAACTATTGCCAGGGAAACAGAAAACTCCCCAACTCACACGTCTGTTGACCACCCGTTGCCTGAAAATCAGTATTAGCTAATAGCTGCATGAACTGAGGAACAGCAGCTGATGATTTTTAGTAAAAGAGTGTTGTGACGGTTCAGAGAGATAAATATAAGGCTGGCAGTGCTTGGTAGGTAGCATACTGTGCTGTAACAGTGCACCAAAACTGCACCAACGTTCCAGGCTCAGCATTGCACATCAACATCAGTAATGCAGTATTTGAAGTGCAGGTTATAGGAAACATCTTTCTTTGGCTGTCTCTACCCTCAAGTTCTCCTCTCCCTCTCTTTATCTTACTTTACAGCTGCTGTCAGCTGTTATGTTGTAGTTACACAACCACCTCATGAAAAATAAAGCAGGCTTTTCTCTTATAACCACATAGGAATGTCATCCCAGCTGCACACTCTTTTTTCTCTACAGTAAGACTCTGCAGTTTACCTGACATCCCACTAAATCAGATGGAAATCATCTTTTACTGAGCTTTGTGCAGTGCAACACAGTTCATGTGGAAATTCTATATTTCAGTCACAACTTCCTCCAGAATATGTTTACTGTGATAATACAGTCTTGGGCATTAGAAGCCATGACAAAGAAGATGGTTTTGATCTGACGGTGGATGATGGTGGAATATTCTCAGGTTGTATATGAAAGCTACTAATTGTAAAGTCCAAAAACTTTGCTGTCGAGGGTAAATGTTGTTCCTTCGGAAACAAGGGTTAGATGTTTATTGAGCTCATTGCTCATTCTATTTCCTCTTTTGTCTCTTTACTTCCAGTTGCTGTCGCCAGCCATTGACCTCGTGCGGCTCACCCCTTTGTTCTTTGTTGCCGATTCTGTCTCTTAATGTTTGGTTGCTATTGCTGACAAAACAAGGAAAAGTCTTCATCCCAATCGCTTCATACACCCTGCTATACATTCCTCAAAGTTGGGAACACATGACCTGACACCACCACATCCACCACAGATACCAGATTGGTGCAAAGTTCCGTTCATTCAATGTTTGTCCTTAATGCTATATGTTGTATTGTAAAATTGGTCAAATATTTCCTCAAATTTAGGCAGACGGTGATCACAAACAGATGTCATCCTAACTGACATATTTCACATGTTTTCAAACAATGAACATTTCTGCAATTTAATATAACAATATCTGCTCATACAAACTAAACCATCCATTAGCATCGTTCATGGTCGTGGTTAGGCCAGGCAACAACCTCCGGGACTAATAAGTGAAGCCAAAGCTTCATGTGTTAAAGCTGCATTCTCTCTAATGTCCACCAGGGGGCGACTCCTCTAGTTGTATAGAAGTCTATGAGAAAATGACTCTAATTCTCTCTTGATTTATTACCTCAGTAAACATTGTAAACATGAGTTTATGGTCTCAATCTCTAGTTTCAAGTCTTCTTCAATACAGCATGATGTTCATTTAGTAAATTATGGTCCATTTAGAGTCAAACAGACCATAAAGCAGGGTATGCTTTAGGGCGGGGCTACACAGTGATTGACAGGTCATTACCACAGAATTCTCCGTTTTGAGAGTTGTCTGAGTTTTCGTCTTAGAGCTTTAATCCTTTCACAGTGTGTTTTGATATCATGAAAGTTAATTGTAATTTGTGTGGCCATTTGTGTGGCCTTAATATGACTTATTCAGCCTTCGGATCTTGCTCCACCCTCTGTCACTTCTGGTTACAGAAACCCAAGACGGCAACGGCCAAAATGCCAAACTCAAGGCATCGAAACTGTGGTCCATAAACCAAAAGGGGACTTAATGGTGACCACCTCCACTACAGTCGATGGTTTAGGCATGCACAGCACTTGGTTAAGGTTAAGGAATATTTGTGTCTCGCAGTGACTTGTCTATGTCCTGATTGGACAATTGTGAACAATAGAAACTCTGAAGATCTTTAATTTTCCCCTGCATTGGTAAATCTTACTGTCCTCATGATGTTTGTAATGCTCCAAAAACATACAGCACTGTTTCAGAACTGTTTATTTTTGCTGCTGGGAGATATGGTGACTCCAGGATAGCAGGCCCTTTGTGGGTTCAGGAAGTCCTCAGGCCCCTTGGGTTTATAAAAAACAAAAAAAACAGAAAAATTAAAGGTTGTCAAGTTGTCACAGCTGCTTATTGCTTATTCTTGAGGACATGTCATCTGTGGAGATACGAGGATTCCCTCCTGCAGCAGTGAATGTAAATTCACCCTTGCCTGAGAGGATTTAATAACATAATTTCATTGACAGGGGCAGTTGTTTATTATGTTGACATTCAGGTTTTTTGAAAGAGCCTCCTCCAGACAGCATAAATACTTTGATCAGTGTAATGTGGATTGATATAAAATCATAAAAATAAAAAAACACATCACCCTGTGTTTCGACCTTCATTTTAATTCGTTGTTGTTGTGAACAGCCATTCATTCGGATGGATCCAGCTGCTCCAACACATTGCCACAGGACTCCTGGGGAAGTTATCAAATTTGACATATTTATCTTTGTATCTGTTGTTGATGCTGCCTCACATTTCTTTCCTTCTAAAAATAAAGAAGATATTCCTAATATTGTCAGCTGTCCATTGTTTTATCTACTTCATAAATGTTATATTCTTAATGGATGTAAATATTTTTTAGGATCTACACCAAATTACCCTTAATACATATTGATAAAAAAGATCAGTAATGAATGAGTCATCTGCACTAAATGGATGAATCATGAATCACAATATTCTTTTTATTTTTTTTACAATGTGGAGACTTTCCTTTACTCTGTTGTCTCGTTGTCACTTCGTTAAACAAGAAGTTACAGTCTGAGAGAGCTGCAGGTAATGCAGCACAAACTGGTTTTAGTCAGTGAAGAGTCTGATGGGAGTGAGCCACACTCTGGTGTTTCTGAAATGATTGACTGCAATGTGTCGAATAGCACAGCATCCTCCTCCACTGTAACAAATGCTTTGTCATTTCTAAGGTGTCATCTGCCTTTCAGGGAGTCATTTCTCCGCATGCTTTGCATTTAGCAAAGTTAGCTGTCACATGAAGCCAAACTTGAAGGCGCTTCCTGTCAGCTGCTCCACGGTCAGCCGTCATTCTGTCTGGATGGAGCAGAGTGAAGTGAGGAGTTCTTCATCACACGCTGCAGGATGTGACAGATGATGCAACTAAAGCTCAGGAAACCTATTCTGGAGGGTTTAGATTTAGGATGAGCAGATGTATTATGAATCATGCTCTTAGCTTCAACATAATGGTTTTATTGATATTGAAACACATGTTTGGGAAGACAACAGGACCGTTTAAAGGGGCTCACTGAACCACCAGTGGCTGTAGCCAAGAATACATATAGCCTAGTGATTGAAATATATTCAATATTTTTTTAATAATAACACAGAACTAATAATTTATCGTGATGATAAATAATATCAACCTTGTTTTATCTTCTTATTGATCTGTTTGCCTCAGCCCTACCACTGGACCCCCATACCTGGTTTTAGTCACCTTTTTCTACTACTCTTGAGTTTGCAGGTCTGGAAGCTAAATGGAATTAAGAGTAGCTCATTTCCTGTGCATGTGTGTGTGTGTGTGTGTGTGTGTGTGTGTGTGTGTGTGTGTGTGTGTGTGTGTGTGTGTGTGTGTGTGTGTGTGTGTGTATGTGTAGGAGAGAGAGTCAGGTTAGCATTGAGCCATTAACGTAACAGTAAATGTGCAGTGTGACAAAATGTTCCAGCTGACAAACCAAGTTGTGTTTACCAGCAGTAGAGTATAGTGGCGGGGGTTCACCCACAAGTCATAGCGGCAAACTCAGCAGTGGAGTAAGAGTCTTTAGACAGAAGCAGGATCAGTGAACAGCACGTATTGCAGCAGTCCTGCAGTTGTGATTAACAGAAGCCTTGCCGTGTTGTTGAAGTCCATTTGTTGTATCACCTATTTTGATGGTCACGAGCTGGGAGATGAAGAGACATTTTTGCGAAAAGGATAAATCTATGAAATAAATGTTACACGAGGTTCACTGCAAGGACAGACAATCTTGTGTTGAGGTGTATTTGATAACATTGTGTCATTATTTGTTACTGAGGTAAACGTGACAATAAATAGTGGTACTGATTGTGGGATTTATTGCCCAGCCATAGGACAAACCCTCTATCATTATACAATTCTGTTCATTCTCTTACTTTGGTTTGTTTAAGAGAATACCATGTTTTTCTCTTCAATACACAGACAGTAAAAGCGCTGTGAGAAGGTTACAGAGTAATACATCGTTGTCACATCATTTTGAGATAGGACTGTAATTACCATAAACAAACAGGACCATCTCTCAGAGGAGTGGCAGGCTTCATGTGTATTTTATATTGTGATCCACAAAGTCAGCTTTGGCTGAATCAGGGTCAGCTGGAGCAGTTTATAGCACAGAAACAATAGCAGGGAGCTGGTTCTTTAGCCCACACTGAGATAAAGACGGCAGAGCTGCATCCAATGGTGGATGTTTGTGAGGGGAATCAGAATCACAACCGTTTATTAGCACATACAAGGAATTTGACCTGGTGGATAGTGCGTAACATTAAACGATCAACCACGATCAACACGGTTTATGGGAAATGTAGTCTTATTTTTAATACTTTGCAAAAACATTTTTCAACTCTGTCCTTTGTTTAAAAATGTGTATTCTGTATAGACGATATCAAAAATCTAAATTTATATTTTTTTTGTTGAAAATGCAACATGTAGAATCGTTGTGAAGCGTATGACATCATTTTGTCTTTCGTCTCCTCACTCTGGTGCACACTATCATCCGTCTGCACGCTCTGGCCCTCTGGACCATCCCTGTCTCAATCTCAGTGGCCAGAACAACAGCTTTCTCTTCATGGGCGGATCCAATGACCCTGAGGCACTGAGTGTAACCTGCCTCCATATCATAATCAATCCTTCACGGTGAGAGCAGTGCCCCAGGACACGTGGGATATGGAGTTCAGATAAATGTTGGCTTTTACTTAGCGGAGGACAAAAAACACAATAACAAATTGTTCACCTCTCAAAGGGCAAAGCTTTGGCATATTGAAAACAGATCAAGAAATTAGTCATGTTTACAATATAAATGGTACTGCCAATTGTCGAGCTTCTGCTTGCCAAAGTGATTCATGGAAGAACAGCTGCTCCTCTGTTGCACTGGTTAAATGAGTAACAGCAGCAGCAAGCAATCAAACAACCACTCTGGATTGGTTTTAATCAGCGTCGCAGTGGGGCATGCATCAAAAGGTTTACATAAACTACAATACTGGAGCATGTATTGTATTATATTACTACCATACATATGGTAATATGAATAATATAAAACCAATATTTCTCTACCCATACATTAGTTTTTCTGAGAACCATAAAAACAAAAGTAGGATCAAATATAGGTGTTACACAGATCTTTATTTGCCTTAATAACAACAGTAACCTTAGTGAGGTTGAACAGCTGAACTGCACATCTCATGCCTCAGTTTCCCACTGACCTGAGTCAGTTCTAACTTCTTGAGAATGACAGACTGTTTATGAAAAATAGGTAACATGTGAGCAGAGAAGTCAAAACGCACGGCTCAAAGTCATGGATGAATGGTTGAAATGCCGAATGAGCATCTGGAGTGGCAGATGTGGTAGAATGTATGCTAACTTTACTAATGTGCCGAGAACAAAAGAGAGAGACCAAGCCTAAAGGATAGCTGTGTCTTTTTGTACAGTTGTACATGTGTTTAACAACTCCTCTAGGGGTGTCTAGCCAGTTAGATATTATCACTTGTATTTGAGATGTCTGCCATACAAATGGATGTAATGCTTTAGTGGTGCTCACAGCATTGAAAGAAATTTAGGAAATTCAACAGCAAGAGTGTTCTGGTTTTTCTGGGCAACCCACAGAATACACTGTGAACAGCTTTCAGAGGGTCTATTTAAATGAGATGGTTCAATGCTCTGAGTACCATCAAGCAGTATTGGGGTGGAGGCAGAAATCTCAAATACAACCAAAAAATGGCTTGATCGCGGAAAATATATTTTCTTTGTGGTGATTTGGGCGAACCTTTAATTAAAAAGGCCCAGATTGGTGGTAGTATCAGCCTGCTCCTCCTCATCATTAATGTGGAACATGCAGAGATGATCAGTGGCACATGGACGGCCCTCGGCTCTGTGATGTGGCATCTAGAGCTCAGGCATAAGATTTACTCATGGCATTAATTACTCCTTCATTCTGCTTCCACCACAGACGACACGTTTGTATCAATATTTGCCAGATAAAGTAACCAATAAACTGAAGTTATTAACCCACTAAACAGAGCCACCCACTTCTTTTGGATGTCTGCTTAGAAAGCTGCCCGTCCCTGCAGCTGTCGGCTTTCTTTTGATTCTCCTAATAATGGAACACGCTGGTGTAAGACAGATAAATACACACACTCTTCTCAAACCTGACATGTTTATTCTCTGGGAGTTTTGTTTACCTGCCCCAGATACCACTGCTCCTCTCCTTCGGATTTTAGGTCCACTTACCTCTGAATCTATGTTCATCAGCTGGGGCCAGGGGTGACTGTAAAGGCCTGACAATTGTGCTTTATTGATTTGCACCCACCCAGACTTATTTAAACTGCATATGGCATCATCAATGGCTGGTACTGGCCCAGATTCTGTATTACTATTCAGAGAGCGTTTGTCATGGGAAGTGGATAGGTGGAGCAGTGTGTGAGACAGCTGAATGCTGGGTAATTACAACAGAGAGTTTTGGAATCCCTGACGATATCGTTTGCCAGCAGCCCTTTTGTTCATGTGTTTGTTTAAACTCTCCCTCCATGATGGACTTCTGGGCAAAGGGGTTGTGATATAAAACATCAGGATAAATGTGGATCAGCAGCTTTAATTATTCTTTGTCTCTATTATTAAGTCACCCTCGGGCTTCTCGTGATAGTGAGGTGGTCGATATTTTGACTTTTGAGAGTGAGATTTGGGGATTTTGTTGGTTCGCAAAACAAAACTAGGTGTAGGCAGAGCTATTCCTTGTTTCCTGTTATGACACTTAGTTAATTGAATTGTTGGGAGGGTTGTTTTATTGAGATAATAAAACACCACCTGTGTACGTAGGAAGGTAGGTCGATAGATGGTCTTTATTGTCCACAAAGGAAACCCTGTTCTGCTCAGGTGAGTAGCAGACTAACAGACAATACATTGATCGCATAAAAATACACATCACAGTAAAAAAACCTGATCATTAAAAGAAAAGCAATGCCTTCTACTTACTATGTGAATGTGTGTGTGTGCGTGTGTGTGTGTGCAACAGGCTTCCAGGGGGGTCGTGTTTGTAAAGTAGCCTCAGCGGGGATGACGCTGGCTCTTCCCTTGTTTTTGATTTGAGTGATCCTTACATCACTGGTGCAGCGTCTCTGCTTCCTCCTCAACATGGGCGGGGCTGCTGGAGGAACAAGCAACGCAGTGTTATCTGCAAACTTCACAGCAATGCTCGTACTGTCTGAGCCCCTCGGGTCGCTGGTATAGAGTCACTGGGGAAATCATGTGACCGTGTAGAAGAGGCAGAGCGGTTGGTCTTATATGTTAGTACCTTTGCAATGTATTATAAATACTGTGGAGAATGTTGGACTTTGCTGTGTTGTGTGTCTCTTGTTGGTATTTCAAGTGGTAGGAACCTGATTTGCCTCCTTTGCAGAGGTTTTCTGACAGTGCATTCAATATTGTATTTTGTGAGACTACGACTCTGATTTGCACCCTGGCACCACCAGCGACCGCCGCAAAGTGAGCTGTTAACCATGGCTTGTTGGTTGGCTACCACCTAACAGTCTTTGAGAATATAAGCATGCTCACACAGTATTGGATGTATGAATGAGTGTTCGAGGGGCTGGTCCTGTTTGAACACATGCCAATGGACCACACGTGAACTGTTCTCTGTCTCGCCTTCTCTTGTTTCAGGTTTTGTCCCTATGTTGGCAGCAGCTGAGCAGCAAAACGGTGTGAGGTGCCTACAGGTGGTTTCTGTAGGGATCTAAATGTGAAGTGTTAGTCAGAGCAGAATGCTATATGGCAATTATCAGAGTGAATTCTCGGATCCAAAGGCTCGACATTGCTCATAATCCTCTTTAAACGTTCCACTACCACTTGTACGGCAGCCCATTGTACTCACTTTAATGCTTCTCTCATCTTTTTTCGTTCTCATCTCTCTCTCAAGTTTCTCTGGCTGATTTAAAGTTTGAAAGGTGAAAATAAATTAGAACAAGGTCACAGACGTGATGACTGAGTGATAAGCACTTCTCCCACCTATAATGAAGCTCCTACTATATCAATACCTTTTAAGATGACTTGCCTCTTGTTCCTTCCATAAATGATACTGTGGCAGTATGAGACGTTTGCGTGTATCAAAGGCAAGCTGGTGTATATTTCTTCAGCGTTTAGTTAAATTGTATGAATGCTTCAGATCCCCTAATATTGCCGTGTGTCACTTGTCTTCACACTTGTTTACTTTGCAGATAATCAAAGCACACACAACTGAAGAAGCTTTAGGTCATAACATTGCAAACGACCTTTGTTTTCTTTCGTTGTCTGAGTCCGAACAGAAACACTCACACATTGTGCTTGATGAATCCAAGAGAGCACAGAAGATCTGGATGTGGATTAACCTTTAACATTGAGGTTTCCCCTTTGATTTCTGACAGATTTCACATGTACTGTGTTTCTTGTATTAGATTACTCCAGCTCTTCCATGTGTCCACTAAGCGGAATTTTCAAACCGAATAATCCCTGTTTTTTATGGATATACTCACGAATACATATTCTAGATGTCATTTTATACACATTTTCCCAAAATTCATCATCACAGAATTGTAGTTTGTTCTCATAAGCTGTTTGAATATATACCTATGAAAAGTTATGTACTGGAATATATATAATGTATTTGTGTATACCCCACAAAAATAAATCCATATGTCATCCATGAACCAGGAAGTATAAATAGTGACGACGTCCGAAGACTTCGGGATGGATGGAATGGTATAACAACAATGGTCTTTCTCCCATGAGACCGTTGGTTGTGTCGCGTGTAAACGTTGATGTATTGTCCCCCAGCTTCAATACTTCACCACCACCATTGCCCAAATATGAACTAAGCTGTTCCTGTGAAGACAGAAGTTTGAAAAGACGGTTTGCATATTACGAGCAGACACGTGTTGCTGGACCTACGTTGGAGAGCACACGAAACATTTGGGGGAACTTATTTGTAAGATATCATACAAACCGTTGAAGATACGGTGCAGAATTGGTATCCATGGAAACGTTAAAGAATTGAAAATGACTTCTACGGGTTTAACCAATACTTGGCTGCATCGTTTGTGGCTGAACAGGGATTTAGAAATGCTCACCCCTCCCACAGTGCATAGAGAGATGTACCTTATGCTAACAGGGAATACGCATAACTTAACGAGAACATGTGAGAGAGAGAGAGAGAGAGAGAGATTTTTTTAGATTTTTCAAAAACACTTTATTTACATAGTTATATTTTTACAATTTCAATAAAGTGCTAATGCATTTGTTTTTTAAATATACATATATTGTATAGTATATAAAATATATATAAAAAATAGTTAACCCGATAAAAACTTGTGCAAATGTCAATTCATCATTAATTACAGAGCAAACAATGTCGTTAAAACACCAGCGTTGTTTAAAACCGTCCAAGTCTCCAATGTGCCGATAAAACCTAAACTCTAGCCAGAGCCTGGCCCTGATGTTGCACAGCCAGACTGACCTGGCCTCCTGCCCCTCCCTGTTCTCCACTCTGTTCTTCCTACTTAGATAGATCGCCATCTTGGCTTCTCCTGATAGATAGTTTAGGAGCTGCCACTTTTCTTTTCCCGTTTTTTTGTAGGCAGCTCCCATAATAAAAACTCTTTCAGTAAAAACCACATTAAAAAGACTAAAAACCAATGTTAAAAGAGAGAAGAACTCTGTGAGTCTCTTACACTCAGTAAAAACATGGTAAACAGTCTCTCTAATGTTGCAGAACGGGCACTGGCTAAGAACAGAGGGATTAAGAACAGAGATAAAAGCATTGGAGGCGACAGCACCATGTAAAATCCTCCACTGGAGGTCGGCAGTCCGTTTTTTGAGGGGAGGTTTATATAAAATCCTCCACTGTGGGCCAGGTCCGCTTTGTCCCAGTCTGTCTGACCACACAGTGGGGAGCCTGTTGCACAGTCCGTTTTTGTTAGTGACCTTCACGCAGTTAAAATACAAGTTCTTCTTGTCTGCCTTGTATAAAGTCAGTTCTTCTGGGCGTGTTGTGGTGAGCAGGGGGCCGGTGAGTGCCCCTAGCCCCGGGCTCAGGGAGATCTCGGGGAAAGGGTCTGCAGGGTCCGGCTTGACTGTTCTTTGGCTGTAGTTCTTGAGGAGGCTCCTCTCTTTCTCCGTCAGCCTCTGGCTCCACAGCTCCAGGAGCCTCCTCGCCACCCGGACAGAATGCAGACCCAGCAGAGAGCCCAGGGCCGGGGCGTCGCTCAGCGTCGGCCCCACTGCGTCTACCAGCTGCTGCAGGCACAGGGTTCTGGACTTCAGCAGTGCCCCCATCAGGCCAGGGGTGACACCGCTACTTATGTCCAACTTGGCCCTGTGGATCAAAGGTTCTCTCAACAACCAGTACAGAGAGTTAGACTTTGGGCACCTTTTACGGAAAAAAAGGACCCAAGACTTAAAAACACCCTGATAAAACGGAGGCAGCCCACTTAGCTTTAAAACACTAGAATCAATTAAAAACAGAGCAGTATCCAGCCCCAGGTTATCTGCACGTCTGAGGATGCAGCTGGCCACATCTCTCCACACTAAACCGTCCGGACTTGCGAGGTACTTTTGCACAAACTGTATTCTAAAAGTGGCCGTCTGGCTGGCCAGGTGGACGAGGCCCTGTCCCCCCTCCTCTCTGGCTAAAAACAGCACCCCTTGTGGCACCCAGTGCAGACCCTCCCAAAAGAAATCCACCATTCTCTTCTGTATGTTGGCTAGAAAGCCTGAGGGAGGGTCTAGACAGGTTAGTCGGTGCCACAGTTGGGATGCTATAAGATTGTTTAAAACCAATACTCTACCTTTAAAAGACATCTGAGGGAGCAGCCATTTCCATTTGGAAAGTTTTCCCTCTATCTTCTCTGTGACGCCCTCCCAGTTCTTCTGGACTATGTGTTGTTGTCCAAGATGTATTCCCAGATACTTGAAGCCGTCTCTTTTCCAGACTAGGCTCTGGGGAAGAACTGGGAGGCCGTCACGCCAGTCACCGACAGTGAGGGCTTCACTTTTCTTCCAGTTCACCCTCGCTGCCGATGCTGTGCTAAAATCTTCCACAATATTAGTTAAAAGGTCTGCATTCCCTCTGGTTCTTAATAAAAACAACGATGTCATCTGCATATGCTGATAAAATCATGTTCCCACTAAAACCAGGTAAAACCAGACCCTGAAGCCTAGAGCGTATTCTGATGAGGAGGGGTTCCAGGGAGAGTGCATAGAGCATCCCGGACAGAGCACAACCCTGCCGGACCCCTCTACACACTCTAAAAGGAGCACACAGACTTTATCTTCAGCACACTCTCAACCTCACTGTACAACACTTTGATCTTAGCTATGAAGCCAGCGCTGAACCCAAACTTCCCCATAACTTTCCAGAGGAAGCGGTCAAAAGCGGTCAAAAGCCTTTTCCTGATCTAGAGAAATCAGACCAGTGTTAATACCCAAAGAGCTGGAGACCTCCAAAACATCACGAATGAGGTAGACGTTGTCTACCATGGACCTGCCGGGCACACAGTAGGTCTGGTCCTGATGGATGACCTGCTCCATAACTTCCCTCAGCCTGGAGGCAAAGACTTTGGACAGAAGCTTGTAATCCACACACAGTGGAGACACAGGACGCCAGTTGCCGATGTCCTGCAGGTTCCCTTTCTTTGGTAGCAGCGTTATCACGGCTCTAGGGCAGGACATCGGCATGGAACCAGAGGCCAGACTTTCATTCAGGACATCCAAGATATCATGGGCGAATATGTCCCAGAAAGCCTTGTAAAACTCCGCAGAGAGGCCGTCGATTCCGGGAGCACGGCGTCCCTGCATGCCCTGCAGGGCGGCCTTCAGCTCCTGCATGCTCACTGGCCTGTCGAGCTCTCTATTGGTCTCCTCAGAGACCTGAGGTAGTTCACCACAGAACCCCTCCGTCAGTGCCTCCTCCTCCCCGTACTCGCTGGTATACAGGGAGGAGTAAAAGCTGACAGCCCGCTTTCGTATCTGGCTTGGTTCCACAACTGGCTGTCCCGTGTCTGCTAACAGTGAGTGGATTACCCTCCTCTGCCCACTCTTCCTCTCCAGGCCGAAGAAGAAGCTAGAGGGAGTGTCCATCTCTATGATGGTCTGAAATCGGGACCGGACCAGTGCACCCTGAACTTTAACATCCAACAGGTCGGCCAAAGCCATTCTTTTAATCTTGAGGACTTCAATATGTCCTCGATCTCCTGTGGACTCGCTTAAACTCTCTAGTTCCACTATATCAGTCTCCAGGTCCTTCATAGATCTGGTGATGTCTCTGGTGATGTTGAAAGTGTGCTGCTGGCAAAGGAGCCTAATCTCAATCTTACCATGGTCCCACCACTGCCTAAGATTGTTAAAATCACTCTTCCTTTGCCTAAAAACACCCCAGAAATAAAAAAGGACCTCTCTAAAATTCTTATCAAAGGTTAAGACTGAATTAAAATGCCAGTACGCACTCTTAGGTAAAATGTTCCTAATGAACACATTACATAAAAGCAAGGAATGATCTGTGAAACCAGCAGGTACAATACTACACATTTAAAAAATATTAAAATGATGCTTAAAAACATAAATACGGTCTAACCTGGCTAAGGAGATCCTACCCTCTCTAAGGTGGGACCATGTGTACTGTCGGCAGTCGGCATGCATCCTTCTCCACACATCCACCAGGCCATGAGAGTGGACCAGCTGCCTCAGAGCATGCTGTGAAGCTGGATGTGGCTCTGCGTGATTGCGGTCTATAGACGCATCTTCTGTACAGTTAAAATCCCCCCCCCAAGAATAAAAAATCCTCCGAGGCACAGCCATTTAAAACATCATTAATTTTTTGTAAAAACAGCTTCCTCTCTGCACCGATTGTTGGAGCATACACATTGATAAAAACAGCAGTAAAAAGGTCAAACCGTGCTTTAACTAAAAACAACCTCCCCTCGATGATATGTTTGACCTCCAGTGAGACTGGAGTAAAGGACCTGGAGAAGAGGAAGCCCACTCCTCCACTGAGGTTTGTGTTGTGACTTAACAGGACTTCCCCTTCCCACTCCCTCCTCCAGTCTGCCTCATTGGTGCTGTCGCTGTGCGTCTCCTGTAGGAAGAGAACATCAATACCTTTCATTTTCTTAAATTCATAAATAGATGCTCTCTTCCTAACATCTCTGGCTCCATTTACATTTAGGCTACCAACTTTAAAAGCATCCATTGTAAATAAAAAAATAAAAACAAAAATAAAAACCAATAAATTAATTAAAACACACATTGGAGTTCTTTTCATAACCATCATTGATTGCTCTTTTTGCTTTCAGCACAAGTTTTCTTAGTCTATAGACCTCTGGATCAGTGAAGCCAGACTCCTTCCTCTGGCTCATGCGGATTCTGGCCGAGTTATAAAATAAAACCAGGTCTGGAACAAACTCTTCAATTTTTAAGTTTTTCTTGTTTTTAACTTTTTGCAAAAAGGTTTTTATAAACTCTGCAGAATAAAGCTTTTCTTTCTGGCTGCTGGTTAAGCTAAAACCCTGGACATCGCTGCTGTCTGACACACAGTCCTCACTCTCACTGTCAGACTGTCCCTGCCCTCTGCCCGTCTGGTTGTCCTCCCCAACCTTACTGGCTTTAGCCTCGCTGCCTACGTTTTACTTCTTTTTTTTCCTCTTAGTTGCAGGTTTCGGCTCCCCTGCCTCCTCCTCCACCATTTCAGCCTCTTCCACCTGCTCCTCCACCCGCTCCTTCCCCGTTTTCAGTTCTCCATCCTGTACCTCCTCTACCTCACCTGACTCTTGTTCACCACCCTGCTCAGTGACGTCTACAGTACCACCGCCACTACCTTCACCCATTTCCTTTCTTCCGCCTCCATCCTCACCATCTCCCACCTTACCCAGAGCCTCCCCCTCACCTTCCTGGACACACTCACTCTCACCGTGCACATCACTCATACTCACCTCGTGTAGGTCAGGCACAGCAGCGGCACGGAGCGGCGCCGCCCGCGGAACCGCAAAGGGCCGCCCAGGCGCCGCGGCACGCGGCGCCGGAACCGCCCGCTCAGATGCCGCAGCCGGGCCCGCAGCCGGGCCCGCAGCCGGGCCCGCAGCGGGACGCATCTTCGCCTCGGCTGGGCTCGAAGCAGGAGTCCACGCAGCGGCCCCGGGCCAGGTGGAGCCGGGTCCCCTCGTCTCGGACAGGCCCTCACGGTATGCCCCTCCTCACCGCAACCGAAACATTTCATCGCCGACGATGTTGCAAAAATCACGTAATCATAATCATCTACTTTAACGTGGAAGCGGAGGTTGAGCTCCTCATTCCGGTTGTTAAGTATCATATACAGGTGTCTGCGGTGAGACACCACGTGCTTCAGCAACTGAGACTTACATCCAGACAAGATCTTCCTGATCGGTGACACCACCTTTCCGTGTCTGGAGAGTTCTCTGCTGAGGAACTCGTCGGTGATGAACGGAGGGACATTAGACAGGACCACTTTTGTGGCCGGTTGCAACAGTGGCAACGCCTGCACAAACATTTCATTTACCGTGAGGCCCGTCTCGATGACTCGGTTCACCTTCTCCACCTGGTCCAGGAAAATGACCACGGCGCCGTTCATCCGAGCGGCCGACTTTACGCTGCTGTGCCCGACCATGTCCCCCACAGCCAGCCCAATGTCCCCCACGCTGCACGGAAAGCCGACGCTGATCTTCATGCCGTGCTTTCGCGTGAGGTGGGACAAAGTTTCCCCATTTACCATGGCGTCTTAGGACACCGGCAGGAGTAAAAAACACCAAACAAACAACCCAAACTCCCCCAAAAAATATTAAACCGTAACTTAAAGTGAAACACAACTAATACACCACATTAAAGTAATACACATAAACTAGGGAAAAGAAAATAAAGGTCAGCGACTCACTCACACACGCTCACTCCCAGCATGCACTGGAGAGAGAGAGAGAGACAGACACAGAGAGAGAGAGAGACACAGAGAGGAGAGAGACACACACACACAGAGCTAGATAGAGAGAGAGAGACACACACAGAGAGAGAGAGACACAGAGAGAGACAGAGAGAGAGAGAGAGAGAGAGAGACACAGAGAGAGAGAGAGACACAGAGAGGAGAGAGACACAGAGAGAGACAGAGAGAGAGAGAGAGAGAGAGACACAGAGAGCTAGAGGGAGAGAGAGAGAGAGAGAGAGAGAGAGACACAGAGAGAGAGAGAGAATGTGTCCTTGGCAGAACCTCCACATATGAATCTGTTTATGTAACATTGAGCAGTGAGGTATGCCAAACAAGGACAGAGGATGAAATGGTTTACTGGTCATTTTCAACATGTACATGTATGATTGGCCTCATACTCACAGTTTGCGGGTAAAAAGGAAAGAGGATAAAGCTACAGACTGGGAGCTCCTGGTCATGACGTGAATATAATAGTACAGTCTGGTTAACAGTACACTATTCAGTAAGTCAGAGGTAACATACTAAATCATCACTGTAACATATTGTGTTTTAACATTAATGCACTGCTTTAAATGTGCAAAAGTAAAAGCACATTCATTTGACATTTAAATGTACATGAAAAGTGTGTCTGGCCTCCTTTAAATTAGACTGTACCCTTGACTCATTTGAAATAATTCTGGCAGTATAAAGTCATACTGTAGACATGGTCAACCATCTTTTTTAATATCTTTTGTTATATGTGACGTTATTTAATAATAAGAACAATGATTTGGCGTGGGAAGCCGATTGAATGCAGTTATTTGTCAAAACAGGCTTTCACTCTAATAAATTGTGTGTGAGCTGCATAATGGAGAAGTACGAGTGTCAAGAAACCTTTATACTCTCTCTCTGCATTATTCTCCAAAACACATGAGGGCGTACAAACAAAGTGTGCTGTGAGAAATCAAAAAAACGAGTGTATATGCCCATAGACCAGTGGTTCTCAAACTGTGGGGCGCGCCCCTCTAGTGGGGCGCAGCGGTATTGCAGGTGGGGCGCGGGAGGAAATGCTGAATTTCTTTATTTCAAGAACTTTGTTCATACCTGCGAACTTGTCGATTTTTTATTTTTGAATCAAATTATTTCATCCACGTGAATCGTGTAGATCCGTAGAGTTGTTGGGGGGGGTCAACTGGCCAGCCAGCGTTTCTCAGATTGGAGTGAGACGAGGAGAAAAGGTGACATTGTGATCTTCACAATAAAACATCTTTGATGTCGAGTCTTGGCCAATCAGCGTTAAGATGTCTACAGCGTCTTTCACTCCGTTAAAGTTTATGTTCCGTTACAGTTCAGACTTGCTGGGTTAAGTTAACGTTCACTGCATGCGGAACTCTGTGGACTGTTAACGTTCGTCATTATCGCGATTTAGGAGGAAAAAACGTAACGTGATGAAACATGCCCCCCCCCCCCCGTGGTCCGGTTCAGTTCACGAGGTCACTCATTACCGTTAAACCCGAACACCGGCGGATCTGGTAGCAGGTTTTTGTTTTTAACTCAAAGTAGAATGATGCGATTTCGTGGTGATAATAACTTCAAACATGAGGCCCAGATACTGATGAGATGATGAGGTCAAAGAGCTTCAGAGGAGGCTGTTTGTGTAGCGCAGCTTGATGCAGGGCTGAGATGTGAAGGAGCTGGGCCTGGATAAAGGTGGAGCTGGGCCTGGATAAAGGTGGAGCTGGGTCTGGATAAAGGTGGAGTTGGGCCTGGATAAAGGTGGAGCTGGGCCTGGATAAAGGTGGAGCTGGGCCTGGATAAAGGTCACTGAATAATAAATTAGATTTCTGCTTAAAGTAAATGTTTTATCACTTAATTTTCTACTCAGCGTACACCAGAATGCTACATTTTAAAGCTCATATTTAAAATAGAATGCTCCTGGTGTTGAGGCTGGAACTTCACGAGAGGAGGTAGGCTGCAAACTTTCACCGCTGCTGACTTCCAGCAACGGAGACTAATCAAAAACGAACTGGATCCAATTAAAAGTCAAAAATAGTATTTAATAAAAAGATAGCAGATACAACTGCAACCACGAAGGTAAACAATGCAAACTGATGCACTCAATTGCAACCTAATGTTTTACAAATGCAATCTGAAATACACCATGCATGGTAATGTTCTCGAGAACAGAGTCCACGTGCAATTTCACTCACAGATCCGACCTGGTCAGTTAGCTGAAAAACGAATATTGCCGAGAACTGAAACTTTCTCTCTCAAACATTCTTTTTATGTTCTTTGATGGGCGGAAAGCGTCCCACGCTGTCGCAAAACATAAAGGCCGTCATCCGGGGTCAGTGATTGGTTTCCGATTGATCTGACCCCACCTCTATCGATCCGCTGCTCATCTCAGTGGCTGTCTCCTTGTGACATCACCTCTGACATCACCTCTGACCTGCCCTCTGTCCTGCGGCCGCATGGTGTTACCCAGGAGTCCTCTCTGTTGTTTTATGACCGTCTGCTTCCCTCCGTCGTCTCCGGTTCTCCTCCTCCTTTGTTGGCCATTTGTCCAGCACCTCTGTGTCCCCTTTGATGTCTCCTTTGATGTCTCTGAAAAGCCTTGCCTTGAATTCCCTAACTTTCCCTGATGGCTATTCTTCAGTGTTTAAATCCTCCAGTGTTTATGCATTCATGATTTCAATACATTCGATATACTGTAACATATAATATCCTTCATGTAAACATATTACAAACATAATTCATTCTTCAGTAAATATTTTGTGACTATCATATTTTACCTTCTCATCATTGTGACAATTTTATTCACCACTAGGGGTGCTATAAATTCTACTAAATAATGCTTCTTAATACTGTAATTCTCCACACTGGTATGTGTGAGCATATGGCTCACACACATCTGTTTAGTTTTGCACAGGTTGCACGTTATTGTTGTTTTGAAAAGATATGCAGAGTAAAACCCAGTAAAACTCTTTATTGCCAAATATTTCAACTTGTTTTGTTTAGTTTTTCACAGGTTGCACTTTATTGTTTTTATCTTGAAAAGACATTCAGTGCAAAACAGGTTAATTGCAGCCACAATAAGCTATTTTTTGCCAAATATTAGTTATTTTTTGCACAGATAGAACTGTATTTGCACTACAATGTGCAATCCCTTTGTTAGACAAAGGGATTGCACATTGTAGTTGTTTTTGTCTGATGGAGCAATCTGGTTTACTTGAGAGTGATTGCAATTTCCTTTATTCTATTATTTGAAAAAGCACAGATGGAGGAGTCACAAAATGTTGTTATTTCAATAATAGTTCAACATGGACCATTTTGTTACCATGTTGTTGGGGGGGGGGGGGGGGCGTGACAGAAAAAGTTTGAGAACCACTGCCCTAGACTATAGGTGTAACCGGAAAAATCCATAAACCAACCTCCACAATGCTGAGGAGGGATTGTAATTATCTGTAAACTCATATCTCATATTCATAACCTACTGTATTGCCTTTGTACAAGCCCTGTAAAGATAGAAGTCAAGTATTAAATGCATTATAAGGAAACAGGTTGAATATCCTGTAAACATTTTGGTTTGGCTGCAAAAAATATACTCCTGTTTCTAAAGCATTTAAAAGCGAATTGACCTTCTTTGTATATGATCCCTCGACATGTGGGTAGTGGAATCACACGCGGCAAGTTACAAAGATTCAGAGCTGCATGACCAAGCGCTGCGACCACGCGCCGGCTGTGATTACGTCATTTTCTGGCGAGCGTTCACAGTGTTCACGTTCCCATTTTCCACATGGAGGGACGACTGTGACCTCCATGAATTGGAGCTGCTATAGAAAGCATGGCACGCTTCATTAGAGTCATGTGGTACATTTTCTGGCTTCGTGATACAATGAGAATCATGATTTGGTGTTTGACACAAATTGAAACCAGGATTCTCTCACAGTAACGTTAGAAAAGCAACAGGCTAGGCTAGTGTCCCCACTGGACCCCCCACCCCATTGGTCACTCTGCGTTGACCCAACCTGACCCCACAGATCAAATGATGAGCACTCATTCTAAATATGCAATTCTTAAATAAACACAGTCGTTGACCTTCATAGATGAGATTGCAGCCCTGTCAAGTCTGAATGGCGATGGGACATTATGAGCATTATGAGAAAATGTTAGTTTGAGCATATTGTTTGACTCCCATTGCAATTCTTTGTCTTACCTTTTTTGTGGGATAATCGTCAGTTCCCATGTTTGTGCTAGTTTGTGTGTTATATAAAGGATATATGAGAAAGACAGCTTGGCAAGATAAGGAGGGCTGTGAAACTTACCCTCACAGTAGTTCTATAGACCAACTTACTCAGTTGAGAGTAACTCATAGACTGTACTACTCCTGTACGCTATACTCTGATTTTTCAGTTTTTCCCAATTTGCCCAAAATGTAAATCAGCAGAGTTCACTTTGGGACACCTCTCCTGTTTCTCCGGTATATAATTGGGATTTTACAACAGACCCATTTGGGGTGGTACCCAACATCTCTATCTTATTTGCATCAAAATACAATACAATATGGCATTACTCGGTTAAATGTGGCAAACAATTCTGTCTTGTATATAGTATTGGCTAAACTGTTTGCCTATTTAAGTATGTATTTATATATGTGTGAGTGTGTATATACAGTATAGATGTATATGTACTGTATATATTTTTCTGTCAAGGACACATATTGTAGATATCTATTTATTGGCTAACTGTTTTGCTGTAATCACGTTGCTTTATATTCTGTACGAGCATGTTTGGGGGGTTTGTTTGATGGTGGGGTTGGGGGATTCCTAAGTCGCTGTGTCACTAGTTTACAAAACTGAAAATTGCAGCAATCTGATCTGGCGTTTTTAAGTACCTTAGCCTGCACAAGCTTTGTGTCAAAGCTACTGCTGCACCTCCAACCACTGACTGTATTGTGAAACGAGCGAATCAGCTGCAACACTACAATAACTAACTTCCTGTTGTTTTTAGAGCACCTCTATCTCAGAGATTTGGTGACTTTTGAAAATGGTTAACTTCTATTTTGGCGTTGAGCATTTTCGTATTGCTTTTAGTTCCGATTCAGAAAGGAACAAAATGCAAATGTTCTTTTCAGTGTCTGGGTGTATCTGGAGAACAAACCCCCCTCTGGACAGGGTTCTTGGTTCCTTCCAGCGCTACATACCAGCCTAGCACAGTTATATACAGTCTGTGTACAGCAGCCAGTTCAGGATGTCAGGTGTGAAAAAGCAATTTAAAGTTTCGCCATGAAAACTGTTTATTGAACTCCATCCATCCATCCATCCATCCATCCATCCATCCATCCATCCATCCATCCATCCATTTTCATCCTCTTATCCGGGGCCGGGTCGCGGGGGGGCAGCAGGCTGAGCAGAGCATTCCAGGCATCCCTCTCCCCAGCTACGTTTTCCAGCCCTTCCAAGGGAACCCCGAGGTGTTCCCAGGCCAGGCGAGATATATAACCTCACACCCAGAACACGTTAATGTTTATTGGACTGAATCTGGTAATTCAGAAATGACACCCCCCACAGTTAGAGTGACCTTAGAATCCCAGTGGGTGGACACGGTAGTCTGAGATTACTCTCAGTGAGGGAGGTTTTCCGTAAGTGTATAGCATGAAGTAGGTTATCATTTGACCAATATGTTCTGGCTTATCGTTACACCTTTAACTTATATTTGGTTTGAACTAGTTTGGCTTCCATTAGAAGACTCGTGGTAACTTGTATCACTTTAATAATAGTCATTGCATTAAGGGAAACAAAACTCGTTCCTTCAAAGTGTTTTGTCGCAGAAGAATCTTTGATGACCAAGCGTAACAAAAATAATATTTAATATTTATTCGATGTTAAATATTTATTTGAAGTAATTTTGTTCTTCTTCTGTGATGTGTGACACAGATAAGTAGATCATTCATATTAATATTCCACTTTCTTTCAGTGTTAAATCTTCACTGCCGTCATGCCCTGCTGCGCTCTCGCCATTGTGAAGGACACACACTGTGGTACTTGAGATGAGTACGCAGCCTTTGCCCTTCTGTCTCCTCAACACAGCTGATTTTCAAATGGGAATCAGCAGACCAAGGACAGATCGGTGGAGGGCCTCTGACCCTGACATCTGACCTGGTCGACCAAATTAAGATGACAGATCAGTGAAAACCTGATGAACAAACTGTTTTAATGAAAGTCAGTCAGAAAGGGATATTTTTGTGTATCGGGCCTGAACATCTCATGTTAAATGGTTAAAGGTTAAAAGGAAATACGCTTTATTCACACAGTTTTGAGGCCAAGAAACTTTTTTAGAGATTTAGCAGTGGAGTTAGTTAACCTTGTCCAGAGTCAGTCCTTTCCCCCACTTCCACGCTCGCCTTAAGTGATGGGCCTCTCATAGCAGCCAATTAGGCTGTGTCATTCCTCGAGGTGCACAGGCCCCGTTTGATAGATCATGCACACAAGCATGTGGAGGGAGAGGCAGCCAAGCATGCTCTTAGGTCAGCTCCATCCAACATACACCAACCCCCACTATCAGTCAGCCAAGGCTGTGTGATCAATGGGGAGGAAACTGTGTAGCTATTATTTATAGGATCACCACACCATTAGACCCAACTATCCACTTAGCCTTTGCCACTGACTGTTTCTGTGTGCCAGACGAGAGAGACTTGGAGATTGAGGACCGCTAGCCAGCCCTTATTGTAGGAATCATTCTTTTCATTTATCTCCATCCGCACTAAATTGACTCTGGGCCCCGTTGCCCATGATACAGCCAGCACCTGGATTTTGAGGCAGGTATTAGCACAACATTTGCAAACCACACTCAGTGATGTAGAACGTCTTTGTACACCCAAAATAATGCACACATGTTGACTGCTTACCATTTTGTAAGATATTTCATTTTTTGCAATGCTGTTTGTAAATTTCATCATTATAAGTAAGGTTGACAAACTTAAGAAATGTGGACTCAAGAAACCTGAATAAACACAGCACAATATTTGATAGTTTTCTGTAATACTACATATATTATATAATATACAACATACGTATAATATAATATAATAGTAAATACTCTACTGTACTATAAAATGGCTAATTAAATGTACCATTCCATTTGTAGAGCTTTTGTGAAATAGCAAAAGGAAAAAGACAGGCACACAACTGGAAGGTCACGGTGACCTTCATTAGTACGTCGCTGAAGGCCTTTATGAATGATCTTCTGCTGACCTCAGTGTGCTGAAGCTCTCCTCTCATTTAGGATTTTCACTTGACCTTGGCAAACACAACAGCCTTTTTTATTTATTTATTTTTTAATAAAAGAGGGCATTTTCTCCTATTTTCTTTGTATAATAATAATAATTCTGTGCATCTATACATTATAGAGAAGACCCGGTTATTCCCCTTTTCCTGCTCCTGATGAACTGCTATAGCTAGCAAGCTACCGGCTAACCCCTCTGTTGGGCTAGCACAAGTCAGCCACAAGTGGGCCATTACTTACAGAGATAGCATCAGACCAGTTTAATGCACATTTTTCTTTCTGCGAATCACCACATTTTTCCGCGATTTAAATCATTCATATTAATAAAAGCATAATAATAGTACAAAACAAAATTGCACAGTAATAACCTCAGCACTATACAGATTGTCATACACACCCATGTTACCACTCACACATTAAAACTGATAACATTTATTATGATAATCAAATCTTTATTTGATACTGATACTTTATTTAAACTGAAAATTGACACGAAATTGTCTGGGTGACCCCAAACTTTTGAACTGTAGTGTACATATACACAATATGGATTGTGTGCACATGCTGTCCACACCTCACTGAGACCAACGTGAGCCAGGTCACCTCTGATCTGGCTGATGGGATCTCACAGTGTACACACTCAGTGGGTCCTGATGGGATCAGATCTGGTGAGCCCACGGCCTGACCGATGTGTCATACTTGATTCAGACAGTAGTAGCCTTTGCACCTCCTGCCCATCAACCTAATGTTGAACATATGATTCCCATCTCATACTGCTTCATTTCCATGCCATTCATACATTTATAATGTATAATTATTTACAATGATAATTTGATAAAGTTACAGAACTGCAGTCATCAGCAGCAGTCACATTTGAGCTGGATGATATTTGACATGTGCTCTTGACAAACGACCCGGGCTATGAGGAAACTTTGGAGGTCTACAATGCCCCAGCGTGACAAGTGAGCTGCACTAAGCTTCATTTTTTTTCCCAGCCACACAACCCTCCTTGAACTGTGTGACATACGCTGATGAGAGGCCAGTGGGTATTATTTGCCAAAGGCACCTTCATTCGTATGTGTCTGTGCAGCTGTCCTGAGTCCAATGATTTAGAGCTAAAGCATTCATCTGACTGGTTTTTCCCTCTGTGTCTGGATTCAGAGCATAGTCATTTATATATTTTTCAATTATTTACAGTTTTCAGACCAGTTTGTTTTGAGTTCTATCAAGGTTTTAAAGCTGAATTACACAAATATGCATGTTGGGCTGCTGTCAACTGGTCCAGTAGGAAAAGAGAGAGACAAGCATTCTGCTGCTGGGGATAGTTGTATCACCTTAAAGCAACAAAACTATTTTTGGAACAAACCGTGTATCTTCTGTGTTATAGTTGTCAATATGGGCTGTTGCTCACATGGCTAGAGAAATGAAGAGAAATGGATCATGGCTTCAGATGTCTACAGTTTATTTGTAGCAATGAACCAATTCATTTTTGTTAACTCAATTTTGGGTATTGGTACAGGAAACTCAACATGGTGTATTTGTAGTTCACTGGGTGTTCATTTTGTTATGACATCACGTCTCCAAATGCTATTAATTGCTCCTGTGTTGTTCCTTTACTGAAATCTTACTTTCTTCACTTCCTGGTTTGGTTCGGGGCTCTGGGTTTGACAACAGTGTCACTGTTCTGTCACACAAAAGAAGGCCTAAATATGGAAATCTCTTCTCCCCTGAGTGTTTCCTGACAGTCAGCAACCTCTTCCATGATGACAGGAGGGAACTTCCAGACTCCTGTGAAGCGTCGGACAAAGCAGTATTATTGACAAAGACATATGTTTGTGTGTGAATGGGATACAAAACAAACTGCCATTGCCCTAAATGCACATTTCCATGCACTTACGTAGCTGTGTTACAGTTGTTTTTCTCCAGTTAGCTGATTTTCTTAAAAGTCATGTAAATGAGAAACCTGGTTTGCATAATGAGGGGCGGGGATCAGAGAAGCCTGATTTCCACAGGACGTACATAGTTTGCTGGTTTCCTCATCAGCGTTTTACAAGTACGCAAGTTTTGCCTCAGACGGAGAAAGTAACTGCATATTTACATGAAGCGATCTCTACTGTATTTGAAATAATTCATCCAAAGTGAATGGACACAGAGTGTGATCTAGAAGTCTAAAGAGTCCGTTTCTACAGCTGAATGTTTGGCTAATGTAAGACGTGCACACTTTTGCTCTATAAAGAACTTCTCCAGTCTGTCTCATCGGCCTGTCACTACTCACACATTATTTTGGGTGTCGGGGAAAAATCTGATTGATTCAATTACATTTGATTTGTTCTGCCCAATATCACAAATCTGCCTCGGAGGGCTTTACAATCTGCACACCATACAACATCCTCTGTCCTTGCTGCATTTATACCAAGTCAACACATCAAACACTGAAGCCTGGTCAGTGGCCCTACGCTTCAAACTGGGACACTTGGTTCACCTCTAGCACCACTTGTGGACGTAACAGCGACGTTATGTAATACTAATATTAGTATCACAGTGTAAAATAAACTTCCATCTTCATAGGAAGTTAAAGAGATGCAACAAAAATGTAAACGAGTTAGGTTTAGGGAAAGAGCGTTGTCGACTTGACTGAAGACTGACATAACTAGCGAGTGATTATCTTACAAGACTCACGCAAGCGCCAGGCTTTGAAGTTCATTTTACATTGTGACCAAAACGTGGAATTACAAATTCACGTGACACCATGGTGCCAATAACAACCTCTGCCATGTGGCTATGTTGTTACTGTGGTTGTCATTATAAAAGAGTGACAATCAAAATGCACCAATTCATATGGTTGTGTTTTCTAGTGTAGGCAGGTCAGTCAGTACGTAGAAATGAACTTGACTTCGTCCCTAAGCTAAGAACAAAGTCCTCTGATAATATCAAAAGACTAGTTTCTCTGCTGATACTTAAGTTTTGAACTGAAAGAATGGATGAAAGGTAATTTAGAAGTTATAAAATCCTATTGGACATTGTCTACTGTACATTATATGAGGATGTTTTTTTCTCGATGACATTGAGAGTCTTTGTCTCACGTCTCCCATTTGAAAGTTTTGTTTCTGTTCATCAGACAAGACGAGCTATCCGAGAGATAAGCATCGCAGCCTTTAATGAAATTTGGCCAGAGTGGGCTGATAAATGAGTGATTTCTGCACATGGGCGGCTACTCGCTGAATCTCCCGAGACTGAAAAATGTCTTTGACGTTTAAGCCATTAGCAAACTTAATACTTTAAATGAGCTCCTTTAATTTTCTGTAGTTTTGTTGCGGGGGGGGGGGGGGGGTCTGTGGCGTCTGATTTATTGCCTTTACTGTATGCTGTGCGAAAGTGTTTATATAAAACGAGTGGAAGTGCTCCTGATGTGTAGAGCTGTGTTAATATTATTCACAGGGGGGCTTTTATCCCCAGCTTAGCTTTGTGTCCAGCTCAATTAAGCAAAGCTCATACACTTTCTCAGACACTGAGCCTCGATTATCATCAGAGGAGCTGCTGGCCACGTCCCACCAGCTGGTGTCCTCGCTCTCTTTGAGGTTTGTGGAAACGGACGTGGTGGAGGTGTAACTGGTCTATTTTCATGTCAGTTTGGGTCACAGCGGGAAACATCGGGTGCCTGTGTGGATATTTCTCTGAGGCCACTGAATCTCCTTCTGGAACTCCCCCATCTTCTACTCCCCAAACAACAAACAAAGTGTTTCCTCTTTCTACCCCCCCCCCCCCCCCCCCCCCCCCCAGGACAAGAACAAGCAAAAGTGAGTGACCACTTCAAGCTATGGGGAGATAAAGTGCAGCAGCGACATGGTCATGCTGGAATTATGAAACAACAATGTTCCCCTGGTTATGAATAGACTCCTAAAATCTGCGTCCCATACAACCGTCCGGCTATTTGTTTTTATTTCATTTATCTTTTCAACTCAAACGTTTTTCAAAGCACACGTCAACAAAATATTACACGACTTAACAAAAAAACCAGAGCTTTTAGAGACCATGTCCAATAATTGTGCATACTTTTCTGTAACTGTGCCTGTACTTTTATTAATCTTTCCTCTCCCTCTCTTCTTTTTAGATTTAACTTTTGTTCAGTGTAATTGTAAGTAGAACATTGTTATAAAAGAGCCAACTCACTCTGTATAAATAACGCTTAAAAGTGGAAATTAGCTCACAAAAGCGTATCTGTCAAGATGATAACAGGCTTGCTTAGCAGCATCATCTGCAGTTTAAATAACATGTCTTTATTTGTTCAAAGGGCGGCTCCAAGTCACAATACTGATATAAGAGAATGTATTTGTTCCAGCTCAGGCTCGGCACTAAGACTTGCAGTGTTGGTGTGCAGGTGGCACTACACTACCAAACAAAGCAGGTTATTATCTCACATGCATGCAACAATTGAATATGCAAACAGTATCGGCATTTTACCTTATAGGCCATTGCATGATGTAGCCACTTCATAAGAAAAACAAGATTAATAGTTCTGTTGAATTCATCATGGTTTTATCAAAATAAACACAAATCACACCTCCTGTGGATGCTTTAACAGGCAGAGGTGGGCCACGGAAAGATGATATCCACTTGCACTATGGGTAATATATGGGAAATATAAAATCCAGAGCTTCTGGAGCTTCACCCATAAAAGTCAGACTCTGCATATTATTCTATTTATTTATTTCTAAATGTCTCAAACATCCTTCAGCTTTAAATAAATCCAACACTTAATTGATAAGGAGTTTTGAAAAATGTGAAATTGTTTTTAAATGCATATAGGAGTGCAATCTCATAACACTGCAGGTAGTTAGACAGCTCAGCTGTTGCTGTGAATAATGATCGATCACATCAGTCTGATGCAGACCATGTCCACACTTCCCCAACTGCTCGTACTTTCAGCCGTATATATAGTGAGAGGCAGTGCTGGGCGGTATGACCAAACATGTATCACAGTATCTTTTAAGATTCTGCCGGTTTCACGGCATTGTTTTTCTATAGGTTCATAGTGGCTTACTCTACTGTCAGGAGTACATAGTGTATTAAGGCTTTGCTTACTACAGGGTTTGCTTGGCCCCACAAAATATTACAATATGTGAAGGAATCAGAATGCATGAAACAGTTTAATTTGCAAACTGCAACGTAGAAAAAACAAAACTTAAAAATAGATAGATATGCCAACAACTTGAACATGGCTTCCTTTTCAAAACTAAATATTTTAAGATAGTTGTATAAACACTATAAACTGACCTAAAACACTCAAAGTATTTAAGTATTCAAAGAGATATTTCTCAAACATCAAAGATAGAAACAAGCCTAATATTAATTCACATTATCCTTCAAACCAAGGTGTTCAAGAATTCAAATGGCTGTTGCTCAGTTACAATACCCTTGGTTCTCCATTTAATAAATAAAACATTCCAAATTTTAATTTGCATTAATATTAGAAAAGTGGGCGACTGTACGTAGCTCCGCTTCCAGCTTGCCTCGGTGTTGTTCGTATAATGTTGGGATAGCAGTTTGGCTGAAGTATTGTCGCCCCGGTCAGACGTTCCTTGAATCCAGTGTGTTAGTCATTGCTCTGAGTCTTTCTCGACTGTCTGTAGCAGGACCATGTCCTTGCAGAGCTGGATCGTTATTGCGTTCGTAATGTCGCTCCACCGCTTGCTTTTCTTGTCATATGCAGCGCGTCGAGCAAATGCCTCTTTAATTAAGCGATGTGTGACCCTTTGGCTTCACTGTTTCACTCGCGCTAATGTTACTGGTTGACAGCAGTAATCACACTCTTGATATTCCATCATGTTTTCTGCTGAGGTGATGGAGTAAGTTGCTCGTGTTACCACCAGCGGCAACAACAGTGGCTCGACAAACTTTGCAATATATAGTCTTTTGGTCTACGTCGAATATATAGTCTTTTGGTCTACAGCAGACCCAGCTCCTCTCTTGGGCACAGACTCTATCGGTGCATCTCCGGTCTGTCTTTGTTCCTCCTGCATCGCTCTGTTCTGTTCTTTAATGTAACGTTACTGTAGCGATGGAGCCTCTCCCAGCTGTTAACAGACTGTTGTGCTAGCGGGCTAGCTAGCGAGCTGTACCCAGCATGCCGTTTGGGTTAGGGTTAAAGAGCATTAGTTGTGGGTTATTAATTGTTGTGTTATAAAGTTATAACCATGATTAGGGGTCCCTCTCAATACACTCAACACAACTAGCTCCGACTGTTGCGCTCTTCGCGGCGAACATTATATTTAGTTGCCTGTTGAAGAGTGACAGCAGTTGTTTCGGCTATGCACCGATGTGTGAAAAATTCATATCATACAGGAAATTAAAACCGGTATACGCCCAGCACTCGAGAGAGGATTATTAAAATACTGGACATGCAAACTCGTACCTGAGAGTTTAGTTGTGTAGTGTAACATTTGAAGAAGGCCCTCTGATGGTCCACAAGGCAAATACTTCAAATGATTATAGTTTGTACATTTTGAATTCAAACAGGTCAGGAACAGTTTGAATATTAAAGTGTTGCCACATTCAAATGAATGAATGTGTCAGCTCCCCCTGCCAATGCATCTCAAAATGCATTAGCATTATCTCACTCACTAAGAGCACGATAGCTCATCCTAGACATGAATGTCTGAACCAAAATCAATCCAGCAGAAAGTGGGTTGACTCACAAATGAGTCTCTAAATGTTTCGCTCAAAAGAGACTGAGGGGGATCTTCCTGGTTTCTTTGCTAAAACTAGGTGAAAACAATTACACAGTTTAAAAAACCCTGCATTGCTGAACCAATAAGAAGTCTTTAGGACGGCCCTTCATATTGGGGGGACAACATACAGAAGACATGTGCTTGTAAACACAGCCTTAGCAGAAACACATGCACAGAACTGTTGCTACAGCTGCACTGCTAGCATGCTAACAGACACGGGTCACTCTGGTGCTGCTGTTCAAAGATTAAAGAGTAGAAATAATCCCAGAGCTCTCCACACGCCAGTCAACGACTCCAGAACGTGACTCGCGGTTTTTATTCCTCCAGAATCTACGGCTCCATCCTGGCTCTCTCCCCCAGAGCCGCATCCTAGATGACGTTGACCGATAACGGAGCGTTATCCCTATGTGGCACCATTGTACGTCCCCACTAATTAAAATGTTGTGTTGTGATTGGCCTCTCTGAATCCAGGACTTGCTGCCATTTTAACAACAACTCCCCAGACTCTGTCTGGTTGAAGTGGTGGACTGTAAGATCAATATTGTCATACCTAGAGTAACGCCACTAGCATGGCTCAAAAAGTTCAAAAAGAGCATTGAGGATTAATACCTAATAAGGTAGAGTGTTCATCTCTTTCTTGCATCACTGTCGGGGAGCCTAATTCTTCCACTCCCCGTATGTATTGCACTTGAGTTAATGGTTAACTTGGTCTGTGTTTATCACTGTGTTTATCACTCATCAGGAAAATGGAGGAAGGCAGTGTGTGACCTGGAATGGTTTTCCTCATTAAAAGTCTTCAGAGGACCTAAAGTGATAAACCTAATGAAATGGTTTATAATTCCCATTTGAAAGTTTGGTCCATTCCACCCAGCCAGACTGCCAACCATTCTCAAGTACAACAATCTTACCAAATGATACGTTGCAAATATATGTTTACAAAGCAACGGACCTTAAGGTGGATCTCAAAATACCTCCACAAACAACAAGGAAGAATCGTGCTGCGCTGCCGTAAAATCCTTAAGATCTCAGTCAGCCACTCTGATGCCTGTATGATGGAAACATCACAATGAACAATGCAAGCAAAAGGTAATTCAACTTCATCACAATAGTCTCTTTTTACATCCTGCCTCTTTGCTCGATCACTGCAGTGAGCTGAACTGACACGGGTAACTAACAAATCTGTGGCAACTGGCAACGTGGGGCAACGCAGCAGTCGTTGTGATGCAGCAATGATGAGACGACTGAAAGAGATACACTCCCTGGAAGATTTCCAAGCTTATATATTACAACTATTTATTACTCTCAAGTGTCCGACTCTTAATCACGCCTGCATAGACATATACATATATATATATATATATATATATATACTGTATATATATTTAGATATAATAGTATCTTGTTGCTTGAGAGGCAGCCACTGCTGCTTTTTAAGTGGAATAACACATTTAAATACTGAAGAGTTCGCATATGTCATTCCTTTGGGCCGTGGCAGTTAAGTTAATCATTTTTTACACATTTAGATGCCATCATATGCAATTAATTCACACGTCATTACATTTTTTAAACTGTTGTTTTTGCCATGAAGTTATTCAATGCATACACTTATACTGCACAACGACATGCAGGCTCCAAACCGAGAAACAAACTTTATTGCTCCTTTCAACCTTGACAAACAAAGTACGTACCAGATCCACTCATCTGGTCTTACCTTTCACAATAAAAACCCTGTAGACGCATGCGCAACTGTTTAGAGGGAACACAACATTCACACTAAAATAATATTCATCACAATATCTTACGGTAGCTTAGACTACACAACAGTTTACCTCAGACGGCCACGCTGCTCGGGTCCGTGGGATCCTGGTAGTTGGTCCTCTGTTCAATCAATTAGAACCTTTTATTAAAAAGTGTTGCAACTGCCGAAAATTTGCATCACCACCGGTAAAAATCTTTTTTATTTGAAATAATCACGCCTCCGGTTTGTTAAGATCCTGCAATGGTTTCTCAGACCAAAACTGCTGCCAGAAATATAACATTTCATCAGAAAAGAAAATGACCAACTGTGTTTTTGAATGACCTTGCAGCAGTTTTAACTGAGTTTAATCAACCAGCAGCATAGATGAGCAATCCAAGAATGAATGTTTGTGATGATGCCAATGATTAATACTGAAGCAATAATGCGTATAAGTGTATAAGGTGCTGAAGGAAGCTCAGCTCAGAAAACATTTAAAAGAAATCCATGTCAGTGAAAGGGGGCTGATTTTAAAATGTGTGCTATAACACAGAAATTCAAAAGACATTTTGATTACTTTGTTTATATATCTTAATCATTTGTGCATTGTGAGTAGGGTCGGCGTATAAAGCCTCTCTGGTTTCAGCCATTGCTATAAGCTCTTCTGACACTGATTTATTCTTTTCCAGTTTGAGCAGTTTGGTGCACTTTTGTTAGTTTTTTCCTAATGTATCTAAATAAACTCACAGACTGAGATCAAGAAGACAAAGAAAAGGTTAACCTGATTGTCATTTGTCATTCCCTCCATCTGTTTTTTGTTTTTTTTGGAAGGTGGTTGAGATGCCCTCAGTCTGAAACAAAGTCGTCCTCGTACATTCCCCGAGCCAACGCTCAGCTAAAGAGATGGGCGCTAAGCCAGGGAGAGTTAAAGCAATCTTTTTAATGTATCTCACACTGCGTGTCCTTCACACAGTGTTATGATATAATTCACTTTAGCTCCTCTACGTCATACTGTACAGTATACAGGACGTCATCTTATTACAAGGATTCAAGGATCATTTATTGTTCTTATGCAGCACAGGGATGCCCACAGAAATGCATCTGCAACGTAAGAATACAAAGCTAAAAACAAACAAACACTCACTAATGCAAGATGGAAAGCAACGGATTGACATGGTCCATTTATTAAATATTGATTTTAAAATGTTGATTAGCTGGTCATGTTGGGCAATATGGATGCACATCTCACAGTAAATAATAACCAGCAAAGCCAAGTATAAATAGTATTTTATATTAGAAAATGTATGAAAGGACTTCTAGAAGAGCCGGTTTGAATAAAAGCATTGTTATCTATAATGTCCAGGTGCAGCTATAGCCTTATGTTCACATTGTTCAGCCAGAGGCTCATTGTGCGATGGGATGAGCACTAGCTACCACACAGCAGAGCCACAGCTCAGAGTTATATTTGATTATTTTCTACAATTTCTAATTAAATGTTAATATTCACTTATCGGAAATATTCCTCTTAATAAATGTGTGTACCTCATTCTGCACCAGATTTGTTCTTAGACTGACTGACTGACTGACAGATGGAGCAAACTGGTTTGAAGGAGGATTGTAGTGGGAGCACTGGGGTGTCAGGTGTGACTGTGTGGCAACGTTAATGGTTTACATGGCTCAGGAGTCAGGACCGACTCACTACGCTGCTGAGTCCCTCTCCGTCTACATGTACATGAGTTCAGTAGGAGAATAGAGCATGTGTATGTGTTGATATGAGTAAAGCAGATCTGGGGAGGAGGCCCAGTCCTCCCTGTGAGCTGGCCTGTAGAAGCAGCTACATGAAGCCTGCAGGTGATCATTTTTGTGATTTGTGGTGTTAACTGTGTAAAAGAGACTTTTGCTCCATGACTCTTCTGGAGTTTAAGGCACTGGAAACATAAGTACCTCGTCAAGATGGCACCAGGCCTACAGAGTAATGCTGCTTTAGCAGGAAGCCTTGCAAACGTACGGTTTTCAGGTATCACCAGTCTAAAGTCATTTCAGCTGAATACTAAGGAGTCAGGCTCAGGGATTACTCTCCCCTCAAACTGATTTTACTAATGACGTGTCCATTAACCATCTCACACCCACGTGATGCATGTCAAGGCGCTGTTATAATGTGGCGAGCATGTCCCGGTGACAACACCGCCGTGGTGCTTCAAGATGCAGCAAGCAGATTAATTCCTCCCACATGTTACACAGAGACAAGTATGTTGACACAGAGATGTTTCTCTAATGAATGCATGGTTTGGGTTAATTAATGGCCCATCAGCATAACTGAGGCTTAATATATCATTGTGATTATGGGGAGACATTAGGCAGCTCAAGTGGCTCTTTTTCCATCAGGTCATGACAGCGCTTGTTTATCCGCTTTGTTCAACACAGAGATGGGAAACATGAATACGTACTCGTAGCACTTATTAATCTCTGGTGTAAACGTTCATCTGCTTTCCATGTGGCAATATTTGCCTTCAGAAGATCATGAAAGAAGTGGATTTGAGTCAGAACTAACTGTTGCCTATGAACTACGGAATAAAAGAAAAATGGAAGACTTCACAGTCAGGGTCATGTGGCCTTTTTAGACATCATTCTTGCAAAGTGCTGGTTGTTGCTGAATGTGACTCCATGTGAGTTGCTGCTACATAAAACCTGCTGTATCATGAAGAGAACATGTAGTCATTATCTTGAGGTTACAGTAAGATTTAGTGTACTTCTATTTTTACTGAGTTCCTCCTCTTAAAGACAACCAGGAGACTGCATCAACACAATAAAAGAGGTTTGTTTAAGAGGTAATGTTGCTGTTATTTAGGATTTATAGTGCACTGGTTGGTAACCTTTCTCAAATGATGAAGCTTGATTCAAGGATTGTATGGCTGCAAAATCATTCATGTCGACGGAGATGGATTCATAAACATTGTTCAACTCAGATGTTAGTGATATGAAACGTTTTAATTCCTGTGTATTCCAGACCCAGTCTGGAATATTCTAAGCATTTTACTTGAGGCCACTTAATACATCACCTTCTCATTGAATTCAGTGTAGCATACAGTTAAAAGTCGCGCCTTCCACATTTATGAAATATTTAGAGTTGAGTATTTGCAGTGGTGTAACCGCATCGATTACTGTCGGTTGATTTTTTCTTTAGGTTTCCGCTTTCCTAAATAAATGGCTGCCAGAAAGTAACCCTGAAACGATGTGTAAAATCTGGCAAAACTGCAGCATGGCAACATTTTAACACACAAAGCAACTCATATCAAATGGAGTTGAATCCTTTCCGGCTGCTGCCACAATCATTCACAGACCATTCTATCCTCTAGTCAAATCTGTATTCTTTACATTACATCCTGGGTAAATCATAAAACATTCAATAAACAACATTATATATCAGTTCTTCACATTTCATTCTCCAATGCAATAAAACTTCAGGACTTCACATCCAAAAGCCAAAACTGTCTGCTGTGCTTAGGCAGGTCATTGGAATGGAAACAGGCTATGAGACATCTGACATGTTTCTGACATCAAGCACCAAAGTTTGGGCTTGAGTTGTGAGCAGAACCCTTGCTGTGTTGTCCGTCCCTGGATCCTTGTGACCCAGAGTGACCATGACACTGCTGGTAGCACAATCGTAATAACAACACACAAATATTTCAATATCTAATTTACACTGACTAACATGTGGATGTTTTTATGAGTCATTCGTTCTGTTTTGTTGTTGCCATCAGTGATTGCTGTTATTCACAGAATGTAATGTGAAGGCCTTTATCTGTCTGTCTGTCTGTATCCATCTATATCACATCTTGTTGGTGTCAGTTAAAGCAGTTAATGCATCTAAATCCTTGCGTATGATAAATGATTGAGAGATTGGAGAAATGACTTCACAGTCAGACATTAAAGCTGTGAAGTCATGTGTCACCATCTGGAACAAACGATGCCTGTTTTTTCAATGGTGCACCACATATACATGTAAATCCTGTTCACTCGAAGCCTGTTTGACAACATGTTTCTATGATAGCGTGCTTTATGCATCATCAAATGATGCCATGTGGTCAGTGGGTGTTAAAGGATGGAGTGCCACTTCTGGCAACTATCAGGTGCAAGTGACTAGTTGTTGACGAGCTCTTTAAATCTTGGTACAGCCCAAAAGACAGCAGAACAAAATCATCCAAGACAGGTGGGATGCAAAGTCTCCTTTTTTCTGAGCTCCTAAAACACACAGAATGCCATATTTAAAAAAGCATTTATGTCTTTGTTTAATCTGATCATTTAGACCCCAAATACAGACACATTGACATTTTGTTCTATCTTCTGAAATTGTCAAAAGAGTTATAATTTCCATTACCCTCTTTGTATTTTGTCAACCGAGCTCACAGCTCATTAAGATATGCATGAGATATGAGATATTACATGGGAAACATTTCTTTTGGTGTAGTGTTGAAAAAGCCCACTTTGATGAACATCTTCAGTTGAAGTGCACGTGAGCGGGTGATGTTGATGTTGATCAGTGACTGGGTGTTGAAGGAGAGGAGGGTTGTACTAGCTAAATATTAACCCAATAGATCCACAGTGTATACAAAATCTACTGGCAGCATCTTAATTGTGGAGCAACACGTGTCGTGTATTTTTAATGATCCACACATTACTGTCAGGAGGAGAGCACACAGCTGTTTGCTCACGGTTACAGTTTCACCTCCCAATCTTACATCTCCCCTTCCCTTCCTCCTTTCATGCTTTTGAGAGGATTGACAATTTTATTTTGGATTAAATTTTGTTTGCCATCTGTGCAGAAGCGATAAGGGGAGAAAATATGGTATGTAAAATATTCATCCCTTCGTTTTTCTTCTTGCTGCTCTCTAGAGGAATTTAGCTGCTGAGGCATACAGTGTTTATAACAATAAGAGCCTACGTCAAACCAGAAATCCTTTTTAATAAAATCATTTTAATATCTAAAATATATATTCAAGAGGATCATTCCAATCAGACTTCTAGAGATGTGACAACCATCGATTTAAAGGACCAGTGTGTATGATTAGGAGGATTTATTGGAAGAAGTGGAATATATTATTCATAACTATGTTTTCATTAGATGAATATTCACTTTAGCTTAGAATGAGTTTCATATCTACATATGGAGCAGGTTCTCTCCCCCGTGCTGCACCGCCATGTTTGTACAGAAGCCCAGAACGGACAAACCAAAAACTGTCTGAGCCTTGTGTTGTCACGTTACTTGAAGGCAGCTGTTACTCTCCAACACAAGTGATGTTCAGCTGGTTGCAATCTGCAATCCCAGCGCTCACTGCTCACTCCATCCTACACATATGGCCGTAGGTATAAGTGCAGTTGGCACTGGGGCTGTAGGGAGAACGGATCTGCCAATCAAACGATAGAAGCGGGTCTGACCCTGCTTCGTAAATACATCTGTGTTTAAACATTGAATAGCATCTTTTTATTTTTCATTTTATATTAAATAGTCAGTAGCCATCTATAACAAAACTATATCTTTATTCTGCATAAACTCTTAAAAACTATTCAATTAAATGAATATTTCCTATTGTCTTTGGTATTTTTTGTTGTTAGATATGTATTGGTGATTGCTTGGTAATATGTGTGTTGATGTTGTCCAATGTCAAGTCTCATGTGTATTGTATTATCATGTGATTAGAGGATAGGACATACGGTAGCGTTGACGTGACTGACATGGTGTGCCTAATGGTGTGATTGTGTGTGTGCTATTCTAGTAACTAGCATGCACTGGGGCCCGTTGAAACTACCTTACGCCACTGCTTTATATAGTGTCTAGTGTAAAGAAGAGTGATGATTAAACCTGCATGTAGAAGTGAATGAGAATGTCTGCACATGTTTTGAGACTTTGCTATTGTAGAATGCTCTGTAACAGTCAACACAAGAGGCCCTGAAGCTGCTTCTACTCTCTAATTCCTCCTCATTTGATGACTAAAGATCAGCAACTTCAGTCTCATGTCTTGTGACATCTTTCATTGAGCTCAAAGTGGCAACACTCCCACTCACATAACATGACTCAAGCAGTGCAAACACTGTGCCAGGAAACCACCAACTGTGTCACTGACCCTCTTAAATGAAACACAAACCACTGAGGACTGAACATAGCCTCGACCTTGAAGACAGTAAGTAAGCAGGAGGGTTACTGGATTCTTTAAAGGCCACATGATCAGGATTCTGTGTTAGATATTGTTCACTAATTCATTCCTACTTTCTTTTGCACTTCAGCCTGTGTCAGAAGTCCAACTATCTCAGCGGTTAGAATGATGCGTGATAGCTTCAGGACAAAGTCTCTCCCCTTTTAGAGAAATTATTTTTGAAAACATGAGGAATGAAAATGATGGTCTCATACTTATTTTGTTCTGTTGCCATGGTGAAACAAAAGTATCCAAAACAAACATGAGGAAGTGGAGAATAGGTTGGGAAAAAGTAGCAAGAATGTAAATTGTACTCATCTAGATATAATATTGAATATCAATGAAATGTGAGAATCAAAATGCACATATACAAGTGACACAGTCTAAAGAATCAGTAAGTCCACATGCCTTAATCTGATCTTTCACAGCTGTTAAATATGTAAACAAACCTGACATCGAGAGATATTCTTAAAACGTACTATTTTCAGAAAGCCTTTTCTGATTCTACTTTTAGTTTCTTGTCTTTTATTTCTTTGGAACAGTTTGTTTTGTTTTCTATTTTTGCGGTTTTAGTTTTTCTTTTGTAAATAGTTATATCTGTTTTCTTTAAAGGTGACGTATGAATTATGTCTGTTTTCATTTAGCTGTGAAGCACTTTGTAACTTGGATTTTACAAAGTGTTCTATAAATAATGTTTATTATTATCATTACATATACACTTCAATTATAGTAGTTTCTCTCTTAAAGCTGCTGTGAGAGAACAATTATTAAATTGTTTTACATTTTAATGATTATTTATCTTCTGTCTCAGACATTTATTGCCCCAAACTTTACATCCATTCTCAGAAGTTACATAATAAAGACAATCTGCATTCCGCTTTTTTCTGGAAATAGGGAAAGCTTGAGTTCTTTTGGACATTAAGACCCACAGTGGATATGCCGTTCACCAAAGAGGTCGTGTGCTGGACCTTCTTCAGGAAAAGTTTCAAGCTTCCGTTTTTAACTTGAGTGAGCATCCATGTACTTTAAGCACATGTCCTTGTAAGTGTGCAGGTCATGTTAAAGAGTGACACCAGGAGAGGGAAACAGTGTTTCTCTATTGAACCTGTATCCACTGCAGCAAGGTGAGACGTAAAACCACTGGAGGTGAGCAAAAAGAAGACCTTTAGGTGATGTTAACCCACTCTTTAAATTCTTATATCCTGATATGATCAGGCAAACCAGAGGCAAGTTCATTGAAAATGAATGTTACAAGGAAAGCAGAGTTCAGCTCCTGCTGTTGTACAAGTTATTTATAAAGGTTACCATTTAACAGTGGGAAATACATTTGCAGCTCAGAGAAATTAATTTGCTGTAGCCATTAGAAAAGAAAACCCTACTTTGAATCCACTTTGTAATAGTAAATTGATCCTTCGCCCTCTCACATACACTGTGATCCATTATTTTTAAAAACCTTATTGATTACACCCACACGCCATTTTTTTCTTCTTTCTCTAACATAGCACCACAAATGCCCTAAGGATGCCACTGACCCTACTGCCGCCACTGAAGTGGAAGTGACTGATGCTGTAACAAAAGCTGTGACAGCGTTAATGGAGCCGAGTCTCTCAGCTGCGAAGTCTTCTGCTCCCGTTACATTGCCGCCATTTTAAACAGTTTCTTGTCAAATGCCCTTCTGTAGGTCAGAAAATTAGGCCACAGAAAGTTCAATGAACCCAGATGATGAACAGGCATTTGGCAGCCAAAAAGCACAGGTTGTATAAAGTATGAATTCCTTCTTCCTTTGGCAGACTCCCCCGTAAGTGAGACTTGTTGTTTTCCTGCAGCTCTGGCGGTGCTTTCTCAGCGGGATCTGGAGATTTGTCATGAAAATGCAGCAGATGTGTTGCTCTGTGGAAACAGTGAAAGATCAGTGACCCGGGACCTGTATCAAAGCAGCATTTTGTGATGCTGAAGCCAATCTGTTGTGATTGTAACAGTGCTCGGCGGTGCAGTCTTCTGCTCATTGTCTCAATCACTCCTGAATGTCACAAGTGTGTGCGCAGATTAACAACAGCAACCTGGGGACTGCTCCAGAGCTGCGTTTGTATATGTACAACAGGTTGTTACCAAGCTTTTTGAAAAATGGTCAGTATTCCAAGCAAGCTGTTAAGATAATTGCTCATAGCTCACATGCTATTAATATTTCCATTTTGATGTTGTATATCATTATTTATTATAATCCCCTCCTTTATATAACGGAATTGGGAACTACAACTATGTGTTGTGTCATGACCGTTATGAGTTCTTTGCAAAATGCATACAATCCTAATAAGGATCATTTGGTTTTGAAGTAAAAGACAAAGTGGTGTGTCTCCCCCACTTATTGGAAAGGGATTTAAAAAATGATTATTTCATTATTATGTTTTTTATCTACTTATTGCACCTGTTCCATGCAGAGTATCCTCACTCAGAGTAAAGGCCTTTACAGATTGGGGAAGTGACAAATAAATAAGACAGAAATATGTAATACTCAACTGCATCTTATATGTCGAGGAACAGGAGTGGATCTGCTCCGCGCTGCCATCATCAAGATTTAAACAAGGAGTCAAGTTTATTATTTCCATTTTCTTCTACAACGTGATTGGCAGATGCTTTCATTAGCGGTGCAAAAGCTCAGAAAAATCCAACCGTGCAAAATCAGAAATTAGTTTTTTTAATATATTTTTTTATATTCACGTTCTGTGTGAATTAATTGAACAAAAAAGCAACATGGTTATTGTGTGTAAAGGCCATAAGCCTGTACAGATTGAGCTCATCCATGCCCTATTCTCTATTATGTCTAACAGTTTCAGCCTCTGTGGTTGAAGGTTTGCTGATCATTGGGATGATCGTCCACCTCAGCTAGACAGAAGGAAAAAAATCATTCCAAAATGTGCAATGAATAATACAGAAGATACCAATGATTGTGTATTGCATTCTGATTTGCAGATGAGCCACCAGTGGCAGGCATGATGAAGAATGGAGATGAATCATGGCTGAGGTGGGGGCCTAGTGGAGTGGAGCAGGGCCAACAACCTGGTGCTAAACATCGCTAAGACATTATAAACGTATAATTAACAAGAGCCACCAGAGGCTCCACTTCTTGCGGCAGCTTAAACAGTTTGGTGTGACTGGGGAGGCGATGCTGACGCCATGGACGGAGAGTTGAGAGTTTCAGGTGTTGGACACTTCATCTCAGGAATAGCACACATCCTGAGGCGGTTTGATACCTGAACTCTGACGCACAGGCACTTGTGGTTAGGCGAGCATCTCCGAGCACTTTAAAGAGTAGGTGGTTGACGGCACAAAGCAACAAGCACTTGAAAACTAATATGGCAGCAGAAAGCACTAAAGGACTTTATCATATTGTTTATCTGTCACAAATGTGGAATTTAATTTTGTACTTGGTTTGATTGTCAAGTAGGAATACTGAATGTACATTTCATATATTTGTGTATTCAGTACTTCATCTTAAAATAACCACTGAGGTAGAATGCTTATTTGAAGTGCTGTTTTTCTTTTTATCTCTTCAGGTGTGCACAGGGGGACGTGGTCACACACACAGCATGGCTAAACCGATCAAGTATCCTGTATGCCGGAGAAGACAAATGGTCGGTGGATCCCCGAGTGAGTCTGGTGACCCTTAATCAAGAGGAGTTTACCATCAAGATTGAAAACGTGGACATGACAGATGAGGGGCAGTATGTGTGCGCAGTTCAGACAAGCAGTCGACCGAGAACCACCTCAGTGCACATCCTCGTCCAAGGTAACACATATACAGTACTGCTGCCACTATTTCACTACTAAATGATAATCACATTGATTATTGAGTGGAACTGAGTGTTTCTCTATAAAAAATGTAAAGATGTCTATTCAAACATCTATCAGCATTGTATTTGTATTTTGTTTGTCTAATGTAACCCTGTAAAACCCTCCCTGTTGACTTTCAGCACATCCAAACCCTCTAATGAACACGTGATTATACACATTATTTGTTTTTATTTTTCTACACTGTATAATTGATGGTCGTGTTATTCCTGAGCATCAGCACATGAGGGCATAAGTGAACAAACCACAGAGTACAAACAGACGTGTGCACTCTTTTTGAATCTCACTTCCTCATTCATTGCTCCACTGGAGCGATTAGGGGCTAAATGCTTTGCTTGAGGAGAGGGAGGGGAGCGTGTTCCTCTTTTACTACATCAGGTGAGGTTAATGGGGAAGTACCAGATGTTAAGATCCTTAGGCTAAAATGATGTGTGGAGTTGCGATAAATGTCCTCACAAAGATGCAAGGCACAGTGAGGTGAACACATAGGATCATGGTTCCGAGAAATGATCTTCTAAAGAAGAGAGAAAGATCATTTTAGCCAAGTTTGGATTTCTCTGGCTCTGAATTGTCTCTACAAATAGAAATGTAACAAGAAAGACACGTGTTACTTGAACTAACACCACCTGTGTGTTCAAATGTTCAAACCATATTGGTGTTAATTGACTTCAGTTGTCTTTTATTTATAACTTCTGGACTCATGAAAAATGCTTTTTGTTGACTTAGGGATGTAGAAAGGATGAAAAACACTCACTTATACAAGTTTTCTTCAAAGTCTGTCTATTCATTTCATCAAATTTGACACTGTTAAAATCATGCTCGTTGTCACCACCCTGTTTGAAGATTGTTTGTATTCCTATAGCAACCTTGGAGATAGACAGCACCTCTAATCTTCATGCAACACCTTTGATTTGAGAAAACAGAGAAGAGACTCTGTTAGCAAAGCTAACTTTCTTTGTGTTTATAATAGTGCCCACCTAAACTACTCTAAATATTTTGAAGAAACTGATAATTTCATAGCTCCTTACAAACAAAATCAAAGCTTGTAAATACAACTGTTGACAGGAACATGCATTTCTCATATTATGTTGCACTGTGCATGATTCGCCATTATGTGAAATTAAGAAAACTCATCTGAGTTGTCATCGTGACATAATGCAAAAAAAAGAAGCAATCTGTGCCTCATTTAAATGTAAATTAAAAAGCTCCTAGTCTGTTTGACATTCATGAAATGTATGGGCCAGTACCACAACAGTCCCATAAACTGTATAGAAATAGATGCTGGGTACATTATCCAGTCAGAGGACCAGACATTAGTTTAAATGGTGGATGAAACAGATCGGTCGATCGTTGTGTTTTCTTAGAAGGCTGTGCCATCGGTGTATGAATATGTGGGACTAGGTTCCTGATGGGCAGGTGGCACATTGCATGTTAGCATGTTAGCCTCTGCCATTGTTAGGCCCCTGAAAAATGGAGATTAACCTGTTAATCCCGAGTGACGCCCAATTGGGCACACAGGGAGCGACGGAAAAATCACATAAAACACATAAATCAGGCCCCTGAGAGGTCAACATTTTTTCAAAATGATGCCAAACTGCTCTATTAGATAGATTGAACCCTGTTAGTGATAACAAATTTAAATATATAGTTATATAGTATATACAATTAGAATAGAACAGCTGGAAACCTGGTTCAAAAAAGAATTTTGGCTTGAGCTGGCATGAACTCTCTGTACTCCAACCTCTATCAACTTGGCCTGCTTCACTTTATCAAAGCCAATTATTTTTTAAAAAGGACTGCTGACATGTGCTATGATTGTGGAGAGTTTTAGGCTTACTGCTGCATTATTTCAAAGACAAAAGTGCTTTTTTTTCCAGGCGAAGCTGAACATTTTTAATTTGAGCTGTGTGTTATATTCATTCAGCATTAACCAGTAACATATACACTGTGTGGGTATGAAATTTTCGAGCAGAGGCCTCAAAATAGGCTTATAGGTTAATAATCACAAGCGTGATGTGGCGCTGTTTCCTCAGCAAGAACTTAGAACATAAAAAACACAATAATTGACATAGGAAGAGATCCACAGGAGAATAGAGCGTGCACTTTATTTAAGTTTAAACAGTATTCAAAGTAGTACCTAAGATATTTCTCACTTCCTCTCATTATACTATCAAGCACAAAAAAAAACTAACTAATCTCAGTACTTTTACATAAAAGTCTTCAGCACTCACTTAAAATGTATTATACAGAAAATAAATAAAATATTGCTACTAAATATTACTATCTGTGTACTTGTGAATTCACAAAATGACAGCTACGCCTACACTGTCAACACGCGGGAACTCACGTACACACACTTCAGTACTCAACTGTAAAGTACCCAACACGTAAGAACAACGTTCTCTTGAAACATATGACATGTTAGCAGATTCATACCAACATGTAAAAGATGGTGCTTTCCCCTAGCTATGTGGGTGGAGACCAAAGCAATTGTTGAAGACCACTACGTAAATCAAAGTTTAACACTTATATCCTAAATTACACAATAAAGATCAAAGTAAACAATGTAACCCCATTTGAGTTTTTAACTACTTATCAACATGTGATGAATTTTTCATAACTTTATGGTTTAAGTAAATCCACTTTACAATATGTTATTTGTGAATGATCTTTTTAACCACAGATCACAGATTTTAACATAACAAAATTTACCATTTTCTTTAACTTGTAAAAGTGCACATTTTCCAACTTGTCACACCATCAGTGTATAAATGTGTGTGAATGGGTGAATGACGACATGTAGGCGCTTTACAAATGCAAGTCAATTTACCATGCCTGTGTTTGCTTGAACCAATTGAACCAGAGGATACCATGACAGGGCCACGGACAACGGCTTTGAATGAAGCAGTAATCACGGTTAAGCACTGACATGACCCTCATCCCACATCAGAGCTTTTCGGTGCTATGTAGTTCTGTTGCAAAGCGGGGGGTCTGGAGACTCTGCCCAAGGGGCACTGAGGGCTCAACGCACAAGTGGGGTTACCCATTATCTCCGCTTCTCATTTCATTACTGGTAGTATTTGAACTACCTGCTCTGTCTGTCATTTTCAATTGGATGGAAATTAGGACTTGCTGTATCTTCAATATCACTGAACACGAGCCATTCCTAATTCTACTGCAGTTTCTAATGTGTTTGTTTATTTCTTCAAGATTTTCCAATACCATCATTTTTTCCCCCGATACATAATAAATTAGCTTGAATGCATCATAATATTACTCAATGCAATCTTCCTTACAGTTGTAAGCCAAGCAGGACAGTACTGACCACCAGCTAACAGCTAAATGCTAACGTTATCTAGCTCTGCTCCTGCCCATTTCAACACAGATTTGTTGTTCACAATGTAGCATGATCAGGGAAAGGTGTGTAGAACTAGTTTGCACATGTAGCGATCGGGCAGGATGTGTGGATCTGGTAGTGAGTGACTAGTTGTTCTAGCGTAAATGAGCTTATAAATGATAAAGAGATGTCAGATCAGTGCATAGACTCACATACTCGCTGATATCTGATCCAGCATTGTAGGCTGTATCTGAGGCATCTCTGATATTGGTATCAGAACAACTCTCTTTAAGTCATGCACAGATATATATATATATATATATATATATATATATATGCAATGTAGCAGGCAGGTCAGGTCACAAAGGTGGGAGTGAGAGGATGTACATCTCTGCAGGCTTTGTGTGTCTTGCCATAGAGCATGTTGACTTGTGTGGACACAGGGGTCACTCTGGCCTCCTCTGGCCTCTTGAACACTCAACCTTCCTCTACATTACATTACAGTCAGTTAGCTGACGCTGTTATCCAATAACATAATAATGTCATACTGTAGGCACAGCTACGGGAGCAATTTTTGGTGTGAAGTGTCTTGCTCAACGACACAAAGACAACTAGAGCCGGGGTTTGAACCGCCAACCCCCTGATTGAAAGACGGCCCTGCACTCTACTCAGCCACACTAACAGTTCAACCTTCCTCTACATCCAGGCTGGTGACTTACATTATGTCACGGCTAAGTACAGTCTACACTTTTCTTTCTTCTTCTGAAAACTTACTTACAGAGCCCTGAAAAATATATGTATTTGTTTCCATCTTTAAACGTATCAGAAAATGTAACCCGGAAACTGGGGGACCGAAGTCTATCACAATTACCGCACTCAGGCATACTTGTAATTGTAACATGTCCCTGTTACCATGGGGGTTCTTAGAAGCACAATGACGCCAGAAACAGTCAGAGAGCGGTTCTTAATGTCTTTTTATTTAGTCACCGCTCACGCTGGTCTCGGCCGGGCGCTCTGCCACCGTGGGTTCCAGCGCCCAGCTGTGAGCGATCCTGTCCGTCGGTCTCTCGCTCCCAGCGTCGCTCGGCCCGCCTGTGTGTTCTCTCGCGCCTCCGTCCCTACTGATGGTTTTAACGGGGAGAGATACAATTAGCAATTGCCTACAGCTGAGGCTGATTACGCCTCTTACCGGCACCGTTCCCTGAACCACTCCGTCCCCTCTGCAGCTGAGCCCAACCACGCCCACGCCACCACAGTAATGATTACTAGTACTTACGCACTGGAACCCAAAAGCACGACACAGAGACAATGTTACAAGTATAGTCCGATTTACTTGTGTTCAGGCCGGGTCGAAACCGAGAGATCAGTCAATCAGGCAAACAAATCCACAAAGGGGCAGGCAGAGAATGCAAGGTCAAAAACAGGCAGACAGGGTCAGAACAGGCAGATCAGATATTGGAATGAGGATAACGCTGGAGTGCTTGGCAGTAACACACAAGACAATCTGGCAGTGATTAAGTGCAAGTGAAGAGGCCTAAATAGTGAGGGACTAATGAGGGAATGGGCGTGGAAGACCAGGTGAAGGGATCGAGTGATGACAGGGTGTGAGTGGCAGGACCTGAAACAACAGCAGAGTTTAAAAAACAGGCAGGCAGGATGAAAACAATCTAAAATGAAGAGGAATACTAAAGCCTCTGCTGATTTTAAATGAAAGTCTATGAATTCCCATCAGTCTCAATGATCCGTCTCAGCTTGTGTTTGGACATTGTTTGTGTGACATTAATCAATCAACTTGCGTTCTATCCAATACAACAGCACCTTTGTAATATTCTTCGTAGGGTTATTTTCATGTACACCTGAGAAGCTGAGAATTAGGAAATATTAATGCCACTGGGCTGTCATTTATCACATGGCATTTAATTCACAAGAACAAAACAGTCAAGGTTATTTGTATTTTTTTGTAATGTCGGCCCATATGCAATATGATTTAATTGTGTGCAAACAAACTAGATCCCTGTACATATGAGTGCGTTGGCGTTTAAAGCCATGAGCTCACTGTGCTGTCAGCGCTCTATGCAAAGTCATTATGTTGCTGTAACAGAATGTAAATTACACAGCACCTCTAATAACATGATCAGTGAAACCGGCTTCATAAGCACAGTGGTGTCAAGTTTTGTGAAAGAGATAAGCACTTGTTTGTGGTTCTAAAGAGAGCTCATTATATAGAACTGGCTCTCGTCCCCTCCTTTGGCATATTTGATCAGAGGGTCTTGATGGCTCTCCAGCATGAGCTGTCGGTCCCTGGAACCATGCCCCATCACAACGGCTGTGTCTGATTCAGATGGCTTCATCGATTATTTACAACATGTAAGATCTCAGTAGAGAGTTTATCCACAGCAGTTTAGAGAACCTTCAGCTGGAGTGTTTAAAGTCTGATCACAGATTAGTCCTAGACCCTAGGTGTTAGGCAAGGGAACAATAAACATGCACCAGTGCATTCTAGGACAATTATGGGCCTCATTATCTCCACTGGGAGCATCATTCGATCAGCCATGTGTGTGTGTGTGTGTGTGTGTGTGTGTGTGTACATGAAAGCGTGAGTGAGTGTGCACCTCTCTGTCTGTCCACAGTTAATTACGCAAACTGCATAATATTTGACAAATGAAATAGAAGACAAAATAGGGACACCATATAAAAGTCATCTATAAAATAGAGATAAGAATAAATTAATAAATTAAATGTAATACAGGCAAGTTTTAGCTGCTGGTGTCCATAGTGCAACTACAGTGGACCTGGTCTAAAGCTTTGCAGAAGCATTATGAACCACTTGTAAATGACCCAGTGATGTTTTCACAAAAAACAGTCAAGACAGATTTTAAAACGTATAGATGGGATGAAATAAAAGCATGACTAATTATCATATTACACGTATGGTTTTAAAAACACAAGCAGTTTTCAAAGCGTTCTCCTTCCCAACTCGTCACATACGAACACTTGGTCAGGACCCCGTGGCGTCACTTGTTAACGTACGAGTTCCCCTTTGATTTGATTAGATTTTTGTTTTGGGAAAATAAAATGGACTTTTTTAAACATGTGAGTTTGATAGGCATTAACATGTGGTTAACGTTTCATTTGGCAATTTAAGTACGTTACTTACTACTTGTTTAGGAAATGATCACGGTTTGAGTTAAAAGAAGATGAGTTAAGGACGAAAATAAGTTCACTATGGTACGTACAGTGCGTGACATATGTTACAGTTTTTTTCAATTGCTAACAAGCAGTGTTCAATACTGAAACCACGTGTTCAAAACTCTTCACACATTCTGCATTACCAAGATTCATTTTGGCCAAACGGTTAATCTTCCCTCCAAAACTCACTCAGACCAACAAAACACTTCATACATGTCTCAAAATAAGCTCGTTCCACCGATCACTGGCAACAAATTCTCATTCAGAAAACATGCATGTCACTCAGAACACACTGACCTAAAAAACACTAGCAACAGGGAGCATTACATAAATCATGAACTTTTATTTAGTTAGAATGAATTTTCACATAAACAGTATTTCAATATAGAATAACAGATTTTTAATTTATTGAATGTACTAAAGCATACGTATGTAACAAGAATGAATCAGAAATATATATATATTTTTAATATAGTACTTTATTTGTGAAAATACTGTAAATAGGTGACAAAAGAAAAAAAAAATCCTGAAATTCCAGGGCAAAAAAAAGAAAAAGTCAACAACACGTGTAGTCTAATCACTCGTTGTGAAGTTCTGTGATGGTTCTAGTCCTCCCTCTCGCTTGGATTAGGCCACATGTTCTCATCAACATCACATCTGATGTCTTCTCTGGCAATGCATCTTGGAAAGTATCTTTAGGAATGTCTAACCCAACCCTGGCAGTCTTCAGGAGAAATGTCTCCACACTCCGCATTCATTACCTCCAGTAAAGTCATCTGGTCATGTGGATGGTGGTCATAAACCTTCCACCTCCATGCAGAGAAAACTCCTCCTATTGTACTGTACTGTAATATGTATCTTCTCACCTGTTGTTTTGCCGGAAAATTTGTATTATTGACGCAACTGTTGAGCGGGGCAGATTAGGTTGCACCCTTAGACCGGCCTCTCTCAAAGTGAGACCGTGGTTTACAACATGGTCAATAATTGTGGCCCTTATTTCATCCGATATCACCGCTCTTGGTCTTCCTCTCCTTTGTCCTCCACGCACTCTCCCTCGTACCACTCTGTCTTCTGTGATCCATATTTCCAAACAAAATCAGTTCCAAGCTATCCCCTTTTACTGAAACATGGTAATTAGACTAAAACAAGACACCTGGGCTGGCTTTGAGCTGAAATTGCAATTAGCTTGGAATGATTATTATTTCATTTTCATTCATTTTCTATATTTCAAAATAATTACTGCAGAAATGTTTGAAATTTGCCATCATTCTGATTTGAATGTGCTTTTATCAGTTTTGAAAGCAGTGTGTTAGCATATGAAAAATGTCCTGCAAATACATAGTTTTTTGCAGTTTGTGGAGTATGAATGACAAAAGTGTTTGTGAATTTTGAAAAATGTGGTGATTGAATGCATTTAGTCTGAAAGCAATGAAAAATGATTCACAGTTTGGTCCGTAGACACTTGTGTGTCGCTGAACGTGTGAAGAGTTTTGAACATTTGGTTTCAGTATTGAACACTGCTTGTTAGCAATTGAAAAAAACTGTAAGTATGGTTCATTATGTAACTACAAATAAGTGAACTTTGAGTTTTGCACGGGACACGGTGGTCTCCTTGGTGAAAGTCTGTTTGTTTGTCCAGTCATCCACTCCATCCTCCTTCCTATATGCGGATTTGTCCCATTTAATACTATGTCACCTGGCCTTCCTCCTTTGCACAAATCATAAATACTATGGCCACTAGAGGCAGCCCTGCATGTCCAAACTGACTCTAGAGGGGGACGTGAAGAGCATCATTGACGCATAAGACCACTGACCAAGCTGCCTCTGACGAGCTGTAAATGAGAACTGGTTGAAAAAAACACCTCGATGCTTGTAACAATTCACCTTATTATATAAACCTAACAAGGGAAAAGTACATATGCTAAAATGAAAGGGCACGGACGGATCTGAATTGGTAGTATACAGACACTACATCTGACTGCATAACATGGTTGAAAACACAAAACACGCTGAAAGGCTCTCTCTATTATTCACTATAATGACAGACCACATCAGACACAAAGGAAACCACACAGCCAGTTAAATATAACACCATATATTAATATAAAGCAAATTCATTTGACTTACGGGTTGCAGCAAACAAAACAAAAACTGTGAGTCTCCCGCTCTACAGTAAATATTTACAAACTATCGCTCAAACCCAGAGTCCCATCAGTTCCAAAGTTCCTTAAAGTAACGCAAAACAAATCCCCAAAACAAAGTCAACAACAGGTGGAAGCGTGGCAAGACGCCGCGGTGCCTTTGTCCACAGAACTCACGCTACCTCACCACAGCCTGTTTAGCTGGTGGTGCTCTGTGCCGTTTTCCATTGAAGTCTCCCACTTGTAATCCATGAAACGGATTCTTTTGCCGAACAAACGGCGGAAAAAACGTGCTTTCTGAGTCCACTAAACATCGCGTGCTTCCCCCTGTCTGCGCGCACCATCTCCTCTCACGTCACCATTTATACAAGCCAGGTCAAATCAAATAATAACAATAACTGACCCCATTCATATCCTGTGTAATCATTACAGGCAACTGAGTACAGCACTTAATAATACAAAAATAATAACCAATAGGTTCCCCATTCATTGTCGTACACAAAGGCAGACTTCATTACATGCTGCCAAATCACTGCTCTTATTAGAAGAAATAACCCATTTTGTTGTTGTCAGTCACACTTTTATTTTGTCTTGTTTTCTGTTTCCCGGCCTAGATTTTGACACAAACCCTGAGAATCTTTAAAATAACTTTGTCTTACCTTCAAACATTTTAGAAACACATTGGGTGCAGAATAAGATAAGTAGCTGAAGAGAGGTAGCAAGCGTGGATTTTAACATTTTCTGACATTTTTTGTGGTGGTGCAAAAACCAGCAAGCAGCGATCTGGCAGTTTGGTATGTTGTGCACAGCTGCTTTATACTGTAGCTGTGTACTGTGTACTGTATACTGTGTACTGTATACTGTGTACTGTGTACTGTATTTTGTGTACTGTATACTGTGTACTGTGTACTGTATTTTGTGTACTGTATACTGTGTACTGTATACTGTGTACTGTATACTGTGTACTGTGTACTGTATATTGTGTACTGTATACTGTATACTGTATTTTGTATACTGTGTACTGTATACTGTATACTGTGTACTGTGTACTGTATATTGTGTACTGTATACTGTACACTGTGTACTGTGTACTGTGTACTGTATACTGTGTACTGTGTTCAGTAGCTTCATTCAAATAAAAAGTGACATGACTGTCATCACGGTTTGATTTTGAAGAGCCAGCCTTTGTTGAGGGTGATACAACACAAAAAATAGTTTTGCTGTGTCCCTTTTGAAAATGCTGCATTGGATGCACTGTGAAATATTGAGAGATGTTTGTCCAGTGCATTGCTAAATCCTCCTTTATTCCCAGCTACAGGATTCTCATTGTTTTACAGCAGGGTACCACTGTGCTGTTTGGATAAAAGTCTGTGTGGTGTAGTTCACAGTGCACCGCTGCTATATACTGGATTAAAAGCTTCTCCTTTAGTTCATTGTGTCCACTGTGTTTACCTCGATTAAACACTGACTGCTACAAAATAAACCCACACTACTTTACAGACCTCAGACTATAACTCAGACTGCTAAATCTGATACGCCCACAGTCTGTGCTTTAGCATTTTTGTGCCATATTTTCAAATGACATCAAAATGCAGCACTTTTTGGAAATGCACAACAGCACATGCATTGGGGTATTGGGGAGATTACCCGACCATAACTATGTGAAGAGGGTCAAAGCTGTTTTTCTTCTCATATGTATTATAGGCTTTCAGTGCCAGAGACAGCACATTACTTGTTTGGTTGAATGCACAGAGACGCTTTATGACAGAAGTTAGAGGCTTCCTGCTGCCCCGGAGTAAACATCTTCCCACTATGAAGCTTAAACTTTAGGTGAAAAACAAAACTTCAATATAGTCTTTGCTTACTGTTGCCTTGGTGACAGCCAAAGCAGGATAAAAGTGGGTTCATTGAGGCAGCCAACAAATACTCATACAGTAAAGGTCAGAATATAATGTGTGGGGTTACTGTATATGTTGTTGCGGCTGCTGACTATTATATTTGCCACCTGACTGAAGCCCATCTTCCACTTCTCCAGTCTAGTAGCAGGTGATGTAGAAAAAAAACCCTCATAGTCTATTACAAGTTTCCTTTTTTCTTTTTTATAGAAGCCCACACAGAAGGCTTGTCTATCAAAACACTCAGTGTATTGATAGAGTATGGTCTTCAAACAGGTCTTGTGGCAGAACTTGAGGATAACGATGTCGGTCGGTTGGTTAAGTTTGAAGCAGATATATCTACCAACAAAACAGGTTGCCATGTTGCTCATTGGGTCTACCAGTCTGGTCCAGACTGAAATAAATCTAATACAATATTCCCACGAAAAACAGAGCCTGGTTACTTTAGCCCTCCCCTGATGTGTAGTATGTGAAACCAAGTCAACCTTGACTTATTTGACCTTACTTTTAAGGAACTTCCATACTGTACACACCAGTCACGTGACAAATTATTTATTTTACTTAACAAATGTTCCTATTTTAGCCCAAACCACAATCTTTTCCTATGCCTAACCAAAAAAGAAAAGGTATTGAGGCTTAAACATTCCTGCGTAGTTTTGTTGCGTAAATAAACCGAAAATATTAAATAAACCTACCCTTGGAAGTTTACTTTGAAAAGAGACTGTATGCATGTAATGAGAGGTGTACTTTTCCTGTGAACACGGAAGTTTACAGGACACTATGCATGTACCAAGTGGAAACTGACTGGCCGTCCTCAACACATCCAACACTGACACTAGAGGGGTAGCTCCAGCGTTATAGTGTGAAGCGTAGGGCCACTGACCAAGGTGCGATGTCTGAAGAGTTGGGAGTGAGAATGGGTTATTTTGGGGACATAATTATTGCAAATTTATACAATATTTTGGTTTATGACTAAGTTCCACTTAACCTCAGCTGTACTTTGTTTTTAGTTTAGTTAACACAGGTTAGCATGGTAACATGTTAAACTATGATAATGAACATGCTAATCATACCGGCTAAACATTGGCATGTTAGCGTTTTCATTATGAGTTCAACATTCAGCTCAAAGCACCTCTAGTTCAACCTCAAAGAGCTGCTAGTTTTTTGTCTTGTTAACCTCGAAACCAATACGGCTGCAAAAATAGAAGGAATGCCAGTGCGGCAATATGTGATCTTCCATCTAACCCTGTCATGTTTTGATGGAAAATGAACCCACATTATTTTTGCTATTTAGCTGTTTTCACTAAAAATGATGTTTACATATGTCTCAATGCAACAAGAGGTTGTTGTGTTCCCTGCAGCTTACAGATGGTTGGTTACATAGTTCTACAGGCGACTGGACTAGAGCAGGGTTGTCCTTCAATCAGAAGGTCGGCAGTTTAATCCCCGGCTCCGCTAGTCCATGTTGATGTGTCCTTGGGCAAACACTGTGCGGTTTGGATAAACGCTGATCCATGTGGACAGTAGGCGTCATTCCTACTATATGTGAGGCTCAATCAATCCCCATGAACATGTTTAGCTCACTCCCCTGTATGTGAGGTCAAAGGTCAGAGTTAACTTCAGAGCAGCAGCCTCAGGGCCAATAGAGATGTAGTTTAGCTCAGCAGGGTTGGCTTACACAGGGATTTGAAGTCTGGTTATCCGGCTGAACGATGAGTGACCACAACACAAGTGATAAGACTCTGTTCACCTTATCGCTCCTATCAAAGATGTCAGTGAGCAGCTCTTTATCTGGCTGTTTTGTCTCACAGGGTAATGAAAATGTGTCTCTGTGTCCCATGACTGTTGGGGAACACCCAAGAGAGATCTAGAGTTTTGCTCTTTATGTACAGCAGTAGACTGACTGTGTCACTGACAAATGATAACAGTGGGTGATTATAGCTTCCTGTCAGCTTTCTCTTTCTCAATCTTCACCTACTCTTAAAGCTTTACAGGAGAAGGATTTATTTAAAGTGTATCCTCTGCGGGCAGCACGGCGGTGCAGTGGTTAGCATTGTCCCCTACAGTCCAAAGACACGCACGTTAATGGGCGACTCTAAATTGCCCGTAGGAGGTAATGTGAGGGAGAATGGTCAGATATGTCGAAAGTGTCAGCTGGGATCAAATTGAAATGTGGAATGTACTCAAAGGAAAAAGCTCCCACAGGCACGAGGTGAAAGGGGCAGGTGCATGCTGGGAAGTTGGTTACTGTAGTTAGGTCAGCTGATTTGGCCCACCCACCAACATGGTCACCCACTGCAGCAGCAGAGGCTATAACACATATCTCACGGAGGCTACTGAGGTAATTTAATACCATTAGAGCCTGATTGCCGTAATATGCGTCATAATTCATATTCCTTTTCTGAGTCATAACTCAGTCAAATCGGAACACTTAGACATAGTGTACATATTTTAAGATTCAGTGTGATGCACACGTCATTATGTTCCATCTGAATTGATTAAATCTTAAGGGGGCAGTCTCAATTTTGTCAGAAGGGTGCCACAGTGTCAGATTTGAAAGATCTCTGCACTCAAACATACAAAACAAGATATCAAATGTAGCGCCGTCATATGTTTTGTTTTTATTAAACGACCTAAAATGAAAATGACATTTATCTATTGACTGAAGGGTGAACAACTAAACATCAACAGCAACAAAGAAATCAGCTTCGAATTACTGCAAAAATGTGTTTATCGGAGGCACTTTACAGCAATTCTGCATGTATTGCTGCTCAGCATATTTGTGTTCATGATGCAAAATGATGACATTACTGCATTATTTTTTCAAAATAGCTCTGCAATGCTCTCTCAGAAATGATGTGAGTTCACACCTCTATTAAAACCGTACATGTTTTATATGAAACGAGGGCCGGAGAATACTAATGTGGCTTAACACACACACACACACACACACACATTTACACACAATCAACAAGGTGTTCTATAAACACCTTCTATAGGCACACAGACATTTTATTGGCAGTTAAAAACAACAGACAACGAAATTGTAGTAGGGGATTCAGTTCAAAAGTTCAGTTGTTTTTTCAAACAAACATTTTCAAATTCTGTTGATTGCAGCAGCCACACTGTAGCCAATGAACTCTTCTAGTGATATGATGTTTGGCACACTTGTCTTGGTTTTCAATAGCCTCGTTTGACTTAAAACCATCAAGCTGTCACAGCTTGAATAGCAATTCATTCACAGTGTATTATTATTATTAGCAACATCACCCCAAAAATGTTGAAGAATTTCATAACCTGACAGCTTGTATTGAATACATCTGAAAGTCAACCTTTTGTTTTGATTCCACAAACAGTGGTTCAGCCTTGGCCTCTCGCTCCACAGCTAAACAGAAGCAACGCTGACACACTTGCTGTATGCTTTTGTCATTCATGAAGGGTAAATGGGGATTAAGCTGACATCCAATAAATTATTCATAGAGATTTCGTCTTACAAACAAGTCTGATGTGACTGAAACAAGTTAAAGCACTAGTGATGCTCTATTCAAGGGATTGTAGTTGATGAACCGCAAATGTCAAAACAGAGATGTGTCCTTGTTGCTTTGAAATGGAAATGACAAAAAGAGAGCTTTGACTGATCCGTCTGGAATAAAAAAAAAGGATAAAACAACATTTATCACCGTAGTCAACTATGTCTTCAGATGTCCTGCGACATGTGTTATTTATATGTCTTGAGACATCAGAGACGTCTTCAGATGTGTTTTTATGATGTTTTTAAGAGTCGTGTGAGTCCACACAGAAACAGCTCTCATTTAAATGCACCCATATAGTTAGTCACATCAGAATGCTGCTGGATATGGACATTGTATTGTGTGGGGACATATTCAATACAGGGTTTGATTAATGGACAAGTCAATTCATGAAATGCACAAATATTTGAGATGCAAGTCTTTTCTTTCTTTCTTTTCCCTAAAGATGGGTTCCTTAGTACAATCCTCAAGGCCATATGTACATTGAAAGAGTTGTTAGTCACATGCTTTGTCATTCCACCTCTCCACACTGACACTCCAGTCACTCAGTTCTCAGTGACTGAGTGATCAGATAGAACACAAAGCCGTGTCATTTCCACGTGAGTTGAAAATGTAGAGTAAAAAAAATCTGCCTTAGCCCGCAACTTTATGAATCTGCTTCAAAAGCGTACAAAGAAAAGAAGGAAAAAAGGTGAGCAACTGAAGGAAATGAACAGGAAGAGCTGGAGTTTCTGCTGAGTATTGAGATCAGTGAGAAGCTGAGCTGAACGCAAACACACAGACATCCCATCCCCACAGATATGGTTCATTAGTGCGAATGACCAACACGTTCTCCCACAAAATGACGTTCCCATACAACCCCAGTACATTCTCGATTCTAGAGGGAACATTATTCTTAAACATCCTTTGGCCCAAACCAACCGTTACAAATGTTTATGTTGCCTAACCTTAACAGAGTTTGACTGCCATAAGATCGAACCTTTACCGTACTCTAGTTGACATGCACAGACTCTTAAGATGTTGCCATTTGACATACAAAAAAACATTGTCATTGAATGTAACCAGGTGTTTTGCAAAATGTGGACACAGATGAACAGGTGGGAGGGGAAGGTCAAGTGACTTGGACCAGAGGGTAAGGGGAGGCTTGATGTGACTGGGACAGGAGAAACAGTCACAGGGCATCTGGTGGACGGGTAGACGATGGTCATCAAATGGGTTTGGGGAAGAGGATGGAGGCAGAATCATTAATAATCCTTAATATACCGCCATTCACGTAATGCAGGTCTGATTTTTGTTTCTTGTCCTAACAAATGTCTCAGTGATGAATCAACAATAATTCATATTAAATCAACAGTGTGAAAATGATTAAATATACCACTGGCAGCACAAGCACACTGATTAAACCATTTATCTTGTTACCCTGAGGAACTCTGGCGGTACTAAGCAGCTCATTGGTGGGAGGTTTTGTTTTCTATTTTTTCCATATTTTATTATGTAAAGTGTATTCTGAGCTGTGCACAAGAGGACCTTGTTTGTTATAAACTGCTATGTAATGTCTCCTTGCAGCAGAAATCACAACAACGTTTGGATCAGTGAGGACATTATATTCACATAGAACTCTGCTGCTTTTGAAAATATTGTTTCTGTGAAATGGTGTTGTCTAATTCAGGAGAGCTGTAGGTTACTGTGTATCTTCCCTCACCTTGTGTAAACACTAAGTTGGGGATAATGTAACCTGTGAGTATTTTAACATTGCAACTCCCAATTTGCCTACACTACGTCCTCAGACTTCCATGATCGTTGTTTTTTCTTGCTAGAGATGTAGGTGCCATCTGTGTGGATATCTTTTCATCTCTTTATTAGAGCATTTCAGCTGTTCTTCTGAATGATCGATATAAAACGGAAATGGCATAACGAAGGCTGGAATCCACACATGCAGGTTTACACTCCTGTTTGTATAAAAACATCTGTCTTCACCATGCTTGAATTGTACTTCCCTATCCATGTTGTATTTATGCCGATGATTTACTTAGTTATATCAGTGATCTTGTGAAAAATTATTCTTGTATGCAATTTCTATCTTTAGAAGGTCAACTTTGGACCATCCCTAACATTCAGTGCTCCCCACCACCTCTCCCTCCTTTTGATGTAACCTATGAAGTTTTTTTGTATTGTATCATCTTATCTGAGTCTTGCTGCAAAAGCCAATTGCCCTTTGGGGACAAATACAAGTTGAAAGTTAAAGAAAGTCTGTGGAAGCCCCTGAGCTTTCAGGCAGTCGGGAATGACGAACTGCTAGCGAACCAGTTTCACGGACTTCCAGTGGAGTAGAGCAGGAAGGAACATATCTCACTCTCTCTGCTTGTTTCAAACTCAGAAACAAAAAGCTTTATTTGTCCATGGGGAATAAAAATGTCTGAGACAAAGCAGAGGGAATTAAACATGACAATGATTCCATTTGCACATAAACATAATTTCCTTTTATTGATTTGTGTGCCACAAAAGAGGATATTGACTTCAAATAAATCTGTTTTGTTGCAGGGTATAATTCATATCTTTATGTTAAAAAACAACTGCTCCGGTGAAGTGCTTGCATTATTTATTAGAAGCAGTTTTATCAGTGGGAAAAGGAATGGGAAATATCTCATAAATGAATGTGACTGACACTTCTCCCTTGTTGTATCAAATGTTAACCGCACAACTTAAATGTGAATCATTCCACCTCTACGCATCTAATGCACTCATCAATGATTCTTCACATTTAAACAGGCGGGAGGCTTTTAGCATGTGCAGCAGAATGCAGATTTGAGCTGAGAAACTAGCTCCTGGATCCTTCAAACTATCCCTCCTTCCCTCTAAAGTACGGTCTAGACCAGCTCTCTATGAACAGTATCATGAGACAACTTCTCATGTAGTATTTGGTACTATATTAATACAAATTGACTTGACCTGACCTACATAACCTCCTCTCTATCCACGAGTAGAAGACTGGATGTCTTGTCGGTGTTTACATCTGAAGTTACCAGATGCAAACTTCAACAAAAGGAATCAGAATTGAATGTTCAAACTTCTCTAGTTATGAATGCATTAAAAAATGGTTTTACAAGAAAAAAAGAATAGTGATTTTGAACAATTTCAGTTTATAACCTGGAAAAGAAGAAGAGGAGTTAATGTTTCTTGTAATTGCTAAAACATAGACAGACCATACACAAATGTGAATTAGTTTGGAGCCTCTCACCTCATTTTCAATTCCCAAGGGGCTCCATCAACAGCTGTAGACCAAAATGCCTCTGGATGCAATTAATAGACCTACAACCGATGAGCAACGAAATGTGACGTAGCGCTGAGCGACGAAAAAGTGTAAACGTCTTGCAGAGATGAGCTGTGATGGTGTAGAATCAATATGTCTGTGAACAAGTATTAAGTTAGCATCCATATTTACCGGTAGCTACTAAGCTAGCCAGCTGGTTCAGACATCCAATTCATTTGGCTTCTAGTTAACATAATCCACAGCGGTTTGGAATGACACGATGTAGTAGCCATCACTTAACATTTGTATGCAGTGTGAACTTCATTCAAGACAATCGCCATATGCTTTTCTTGCCTGTGGACGCCAACATGTCCCTCCACTGGCTTTTCAGCAGCACAGTTAATACAAATACACTTTTTTTTATATTAATGGTCCTTTACCATCGTCCCATTAAAATGCATTAAAACAGTTTGTATTAAATATGCCACAATAAAAAACAATGGCAGCACACTTAAAGTATTTCAATGTAATATTTGTGAACACCTCTAACTTAAAAGGAGCATTCCAGTCATAGCTTGCAAACACATTAAAAGGTTACTACGACAATTAATATAGAGGGACGTGGAGGAGACAAATAAAAACAAATCAATCAAAACAAAAGCACAAAAGACACAAACCTGATGTGTAAAATGTTCTCTTTTATTCCCTTTCAACCTTCTTCAACATTTGCTATTTGCTTTCACAGTACCACCGAAAATCATCAACCTGTCAAGAGATATTGTGGTAAATGAAGGCTCCAATATCACCCTGATGTGCCAGGCCAGCGGTAAACCAGAACCTTCCGTCAGCTGGAAACTCATCTACTCATCAGGTAACTTGTTTGTCCTGTAAATAAGTACATTAAGTTCTGCTACATTCAAACCTTCACACATTCTCTGTGCTTCCTACTTCATTCTCCTCTCTTCCCCTCATCCCGCTCCGTTTATCCCCCCATCTTTGACTTTGTTTGACCCCTGGTGGATTTCTCACTTATTACCCATCATTACCTGCTTCCAGATCATCATTACACTGAGTTGTTCGCAGAAAAGTAAACTGACCCTGTTGTTATTGGACTAATTAATTAGGATAATAGGATGGATGTAAATGTTCTGGAGGCACTTTGAATGACATTATTAATACAGAGAACATTACTACTGTGTGGAGAATTATTCATTCACAAGCATGCCATGGCAAGTATGTCCAGAATCGGGGTTGTTGCATTCTGCATGCTCAATGGCATTTATGCCATAATGCCTCACTGAAGAATGAAGGGAACCGTATCACAGTGGGCCCATGCTTCACTTAATCAGGCAAGATGTTTGCATTCATAATTAGTTACTTTTGTCTGTGCTGTCCTTTGTGTTGATGCTGGGATCTGGGAATTGAAATGTAAATATGACACTAGTGTGACTGACCTGTCTGAACGGAGATAAGCAGCGAGAGGGAACATTGATTGGCTCCTATTTGTGAAATGCTATGCTTGTGCATACGGTATTGTGCAGGCTGTGTAGAACAGACTGCTGTTGGACTTCTCTGTTTTCCTGGGTTTTTTTTAAAGGAGAGAAAGCAGATGCCTGCTACCCATAACACTATTCGGGTCAAATGGTGAACAGTCTGGGGACTTTGATATTGACAACAACTGTGACACCTTTGAGCAAGATGTTGCACAGATTGGAGTATCTTCTTGTTGACTCATGTTGACATTCTGTGGTTAGGGACCCATGAGCTCCTCCGTAATCTGTGCAGCATTTATCAGCAACAGAACCTCACTGCCTCTGTATGGAGACTGAGTCAGCATATTGTTCAGCTCTGTCTCTGGGTTCTAGACTGCGGCTGTATGCCGAGCATACTAGAGAACACAGTACACTTCCTCTGGTATAAAAGCTGAGGATGGAGGAAACCCTGCCAGACCTGGTGGGAAGATTTAACAGAGAGTTCTTGCAGGATGCAAACATAAAGCAGCAGAATACATTTACTTAAACACAACACTGCTACGGAATGCACAAGAAATGTTATATTCTTACAAGTATTGCATTATTAGTGCCAACACTGTTAAATGTGAAGGAGAAAAAGAAGAGAACACATTCTATTTAACCCTCTGTTATATGTAAATCAATCAAGCTTGTTGAATATATAATCAATGACTTGCTCCTTATCGTAAATTACCTTTTATTAATGTCCAACAGATAAACCTAGAACATCTTTGACCAAACTTAAAGCTTAGTGATGTAGAGGATCTTTTCTCTATTCCCACGCTATCTTCTTTATACATATGATGACAGAAAGAACATTACGGATAACGGAAAGACATCACATATTTTTCTCAGTTCCTCTGACTTAAGCCAGACACACCACTAGAGAAAAATACAGTAGTGAATTCATGACTCCAAGACGACCGAAAAACTTTCCACACAGTCAAACCGTGTTAATGACACTCAGAAAAGCATACTGTGTCTTAAGCAATAGACTGGAATGGATCTTAGCTGGGGATGGTCTTGAGATTGTCAGTCAGTTAGTATTGTCTTCGATTATCTAGCAGATTGTGTCCCTATGAGGACCAAGCTAATGTTTGTAAAGGTGTAAACATAGGTGAGCTGACACTACAGCAGGAACTGGATGTGTACAAGGAGTCTGCACTGAAAGTTAAATAGTCAACATAGGTGCCAATGACTTCAATAGTTTTGAGCAGTGGTGGGCCGTGCATTTTATACCTGGGCCTTCTGTGCTGTCCTACTGAGCTACGGTTATTTGTTTCTAGGGCTGTAACATCACCTATTTGTATTAAACCGCTCGGTACGAGGCTTACGAACCGAACAATACATGTGAATAATACTAGTGCATTTGGAAAATGCAGAAGCTTAAATTGTGGGAAATATAATGTTTTCGGTGGCCTGCGCTTACGTAACAGACAACGGGCTGTGACCTTTTGAACCCGGAACAATAACAAAAAACAGCTGAGGCCCGAGTGTGTTCAGGGAGGCTAAGCTAACTAGCTTAGCGGGGAAGCTGACAAATCAACCCAGCAACACTGCAGTGCTAGAGCACGAGCCATTCATATTATTCATAAAAACGACACGATAGACAAATGAACACAGTAGAAACGCTACTGCAGATGTAAAAAACACAAAAGCAGTTGACTTATCAAAGCTGCCTTCACTTAAAGACAAAGTCTATCCTCCTTTCTTTGTTAACAAAGACCATAACTCCCAAATCCGTTTCTCCTCCTTCAACCATTGAGTGTTAAAAAAACAAAGAATCTACACCAAGCAAAACGCTAAAAATGTCATAACTTCTCTTATATATGTTTCAACCTGAACTCTTACTAAACACTAAGATCTGCTAGCTAGCTTTCTGTTTGACAAAAGTCACACTGGCCCACTGACTAATCACGGCGCACGTCAATGCAGACATACTTAGGAGGCTACCTGGGTATTAAATTATAATACATGTAGTGTATTTGTGAAAAATTATTAAATTATGAAATACCTACAACTTTGTGATTCTGTTTAGGCCAGCAGAGAAGGCTTAGCTGGCCCTGATGGCCCACCACTGGTTTTGAGTGAGTGTAGGCAACTGTAAATCAAGTGATATAGAATAGTATTCAATTTGAACATGTTTCGTTGGAGATGAGAGTAACAATGCTGTCAGGTGATAGCATGTGGTTTTCAGGTTAAATTCAAGTTCAAAAGTTCAGATTTCTAAATATCATAAAACAAGAACAGTCAGCAGCCACTGAAATGCTCACTGTGAAACAAACCAATCTGTTAATAAACCAAAGTATTGGACAAATTAAAAGTCTGAACGGATAATGGTGCTAGATGGAGAGTTCACCAAATTTCACAAACACCATAAATGACCGCTCTAAATTGAATAGTAGTCCGTCAGGCAGTTGTCATTCTGACCCATAATTGTGAAACTGCTGATGGGGCTTGAGGGAAAGTCAGGGGAGCATCAAAGTCTTCAGGATTCAACCTCTGGGCATCATGAATGTCTATTCATGGGGATCCTTTAGCAGCATTGACTTAAACATAAGTAGTGTTATATAAAAGTGCAGCCTTTTAACCATGTTATATAAGTTCACTCCACCAGAGAGCTCAAATGCATTTAACATGAAGTAGTCCATCTGCACTTAAAGTCCAGGGTGAATATTACTCCCAACCAGGCGGCAACCTCCAGTTCTAAAAAGGGAATTCAATGCAGAACCTGCATTCACTCTACCGGCCATCAAGGTTGTTAAGTTTCTCTAGTGGATGAAGGAGGTTAACAAACAAAATTATCATAAGTTCTCTCTCAGTACATGTGATCATTTTAAATTCCAATAAATGTGCACTAGATTGAAGGGCAAGCCTCAAAGTGAAAGGCAATTAGAAATTATGTTTTTTTTCCTCTGTGTGACCCCTCCAACAGCCCAAGATGGGTTCAGTGACATCCGTATATCGATGACTCAAATCTGCATACTCTTCAGCCATGGTTCAAACTGAAGACCACTGTAATGTTGGAGTCACACTAAATGTACTGTTGTCTATGTTCAGTTTGGCCTTAGAACCAATAGATCATTCCAGTTGTCTCCAAAAGGTGACTTTTCACCAAATACTATTTGTTCCTGTTTTCTGGAATCTGGGTCAGCTCAGCCCTTCTGCCTTTTCTGCGCATTCAGCAGAGCAACAATCACAACTGATACTGGGAATGTGGCAACTTACTGTAATGGTTGTGGGTCACTGTATGTGAGCATGGCACACTTTAAAGTCGAGTCCAGGTCAATTTAACTCATTATGACATTCTGTCAGCTGTAAGAATGGCTTGATGAAGAGATGCTTGTGATGTGATGTTTGATGAGTGTTTCCCAGCAGAGGAGTGAAGACCGCTGACTCATTGAAAGGCGATGATGCGTTAAGTCTCTGGAGAATTCCAGCTTGCTGCTTTATGTTAATAAACATAACATTTGCTTGTGCATTGGAAACCACTGTCTCTAACTGGAGCGGATGTGGTTCACATTGCCCCTTTATTGTATGCTTTCAACCTTTTAGAACATCAGTACTTTAAAATGGCATGATAACCTACATCATTACTAGTTTGCTTGAATGTCATAGTTCACATATGAACATTGTTCATATTGTAGCTGATATCATATTTGATGTGGTGTGATTGGTGTTATGCATTCCAGATGTTTGTTTTTAGACATTTCAGGGACTTTTCTTTGGTTTGGTTTGGAAAGAAGGCTCAAAAGTTAAACAAGTGGCTATCAACCACATACTGCCCCTGTACCAGGCCGACCAATGATCTCTGTCATCCGGTTCTGGGGTTGGGACCTAATCATGGTGTCTGGTATTGGATGGAGCATACTGAACAAACAGCTTCACCAAGCCCCCATCCTTTTCTGCAGGAGGCTGCAATCTGTGGTTTCCCAGCTGGTCCTATGTAATTTTGGATAAGCCTGGCTGTCATCTCTAGGGAGTGCTGCAAGGCCCTAAAGGCATCATTACGCTTCAACAGAGGTGCTTGTCGGATGGTCGAATAGTGTTTGAACCCCATTTACTCCCACACCTTTACAACGTTGAAATTGAGGGGACTGCAAACGTCAATTTCTCTAACTCTCCGAAACCCACAATCTGACATTCACACCCACTTCATGCAGCAACAGGCCAGTTGTGCGTAGCTGAGAAAGGAGCCAGGATTCAAACTCTATTTGTATTGCAACACTGTGAATGCCTTCCAGCAAACACTGAAAATGTGCACTGTTATCCCCATTTTTAACTCATTATCACATCCCACTGATGGCAGTCTTTTACCCTGCCTTGATTGTGAATCTTGTTCGTCAATTCCCTTATATTTATCCCAATATCACAAATACATTTGCCTCAAAGGGCTTTATAATACACCCTCTGTCCTTATACCATCGATTTCAATAAAGAAAAATTCTGTGGATAAATATAAGAAACCTCAGGATGACACAAATATGGAATTATTGTAAACATATGAAGCATACCCCTATTAAATCCTCCCATGATGTTGTAATCGCATGAGTTTGCGGTCATTGTTTCAAAGTTGACTCATTTCCTTTGCTCACTAAGGCACAGATCCCCTCATTGTCCATTGCTCCAAACTTTCTTGGTCTGAAAACTTTCTTGGTCTGAAAAATACCTTAATGATGAAGCTTGTTTTGCACACAGGTAGGGTCCAATTCATCTGTCCATCCATCTACCTTATTTGTGACAAATACACCTTTGCTTCTCCAGACAGATCAAACATACAGATTATCACATTATCTGTGTGGTATTGAAATTGACTGAACTTGGTATTTTTGAAGGTCCAAATCAATGATCTGAGCGATGGTTCACTGATTTCAGTCACCTGGTGCTTGACTGCATCTACTTTCTGTTTCAGTCCAGTCAGGAGGATTTGGACAGTTTTACAAATTAACATGGCATTACTCAGAAATGTAATGACTATGTCAAACAGTGGGAGCCAAGTGAGAGTGGTCCATACCGTTGCCAAGAGAAAAATCAGACAACTTCAATACAACAGACCAACCCATAATCTATTTTCCTATGTATGAGTATCTATTTGATGACATGATGTCTAATGGAAATGATTTAGTGAGTGAAATGATTTGAATGAAGTTAAATCTCAGTTCTCAGGTGTTCTAGCTGAGAGTATATGAACGTCAAAATACTGCCCATGAGGAAAAGCTGCTCACTTCCTTTTTTTTACTCTTGAGCAGCCAATCAATAACCTCATTTTAATATGATCGTGAACCAAATTGGACTAGCGCACCTAAAGAGATTTTACAGAAGAGAATGCAGTCTCCTCACCCTTTTGTAATGTTCACTCTTAATTAGGCCAATAGTGAATTAGTGAGGAAAGCAGAGGAGAGAGTGGTCTGACAGAATTGACTGCAGGGTGAGAGGGGGCCACACGTGTTGCTGAGGTGTGGGACTGAACCACTCAGCTATCTCTGGGAACTATTGCTGTGAAATCTCATTAACTGGATCCAACAGCTGGTTTCGTTGCTCCTTTTACTTCTTGGCTCCAATGTGAACAACAAAGCTGTTTTCTCTTTAGACATCCTATAATTGGCTATAAATACATTTTCATGTGGGAGGAGAATGAGGAAGCTGAGTCATCCGATGGACAAATTAGTTTGATTTCACCATGCTGGGCTGGAAACTGTTTGTGTATATTACTTTACCTTCTGCGTGGAGTTTGCATAGTCTCGCTGTGCATGTGTGGGTTTTCTCCAGGTGCTCCAAATTTCTCCTACGATCCGAAGTCATGCAGTTTTGCTTAACTAACACTGACTCCACACGTAGGTGTGCATGTGAGCATGAATGGTTGTCCAGGGTGCACATGTCTAAACTGCTGTATAGATTGTCTTTCCGTTGTATGTAGAAGAAGAGAAATCCAAACAAAGTAACTCTTTTGTTAATATGTTTCATAAATGTGGACTACAATCTGGAATCATAGGACGCCTCCGCGGCTTACCACCCTGGGGTGCCCACCATATGACATCAATGGTTTAAAATGAGGTTTCTTTTGCATCTCTCTGGCGTCTTTCATGTTTTGTCATGGTGTGTTTTCCAATACAGCAAAGGCCTTAAAACTAATCTTTGATAGAGACCGTTCAGATCTCAAACTCTGATCTCTGCTGTGCATGTGTATGCTGCAAGACAGCTGTGGAAGTGTGTGTGTGTGTGTGTGTGTGTGTGTGTGTGTGTGTGTGTGTGTGTGTGTGTGTGTGTGTGCCCCTGCATTTGGCTTTACTTTCACCAAGTCTGACTTTTGTGAACTGGTTGAGAGTCTGTATGTAAAACAAGCCATTTTTCAGAGCAGCAGGCCCTTTAAAAGTCATTCTTTTATTCTCTACTCATCTCAGCACTCTTCATAATCAAATGTGTTCAGGGGCTGGTTGCTTATGTTTATTTATCTGTTTAAGTCCATATCAGAGGTAGAACATTGATATTCATCGTGAAGAATTGTTTTTTTTGCAGGCACCAACAAAACTACTATTCAGAGATGTCGATTGGCTTTTAGTTTAGTGTGAGATGAAAATGTAAATAGACTAGCGTTAGCTCGAAGAGCTGTCGTTTTGATTTTCCTCATGCAAGATAAAAGAAAACAGTGATTCAGTCTTTGTGGTTGTTTTTCTCTCCGATTGTTCACTTCCAATGTGCTGAATTCTAGCGTCTTTTTTCCAGTAGCCTTTTTCTTATCAATTTCATCTCCAGTATTTAACTGAGGGCCTGATAAGCAAGCGTTTCAAAAATACACAGAGTCACACGGCATAGTCGTCCCCCTGACTCAGACAAAGAGCAGCAGAGCAGAGCAGAAAAATGTCCCGGTACTTTCTAAAGTCCAAACTTGTGTTCCAATATCTCTGAGCTGCAGAGCAACTCTCCTCCTGCCCGGGGCCATTCAGTGTGAGCCCAGCTATTGCAAGCACTCCGGGGTGTTAAAAAGGGTGAATTAAATAAATAAAGATTGTGTGTGTGTGTGTGCGTGTGTGTGTGCGTGCATGTGTGTGTGTGCATAAAGATTGATGATTTCAGGCTGGGGCCGGGGCTCTCACACAGCCATGACCCAGCTCCCCCTCACCTTTGATAGATAGATGGCTTTAGGGGCTTGTGGCGGATCAGAAGTGATCCTCGGTATCTCCCACAGACCACACAACCTGACTGCAAAGTTTGTCAGCCCAGGCGGCCAGCTGACACCTCGGTGCATTAAGGCGACCGGAATGAACATGCACACTGAATTTGAATTTGGCCTCGGAGCAATAAAGGTTTTCTAGATTTGCAGAGGCCCGGATGCTTGGAAAGATTCATTTGAAGTTGATGGAGTTGGTAGTCATAGCAGATTGGTCCCTTTTTGACCTCTTTGAAGGTGAAGGAAATAACTTAATGCTGTTATACCATACCAATACCATTTTAGATGTTCATGGCAGCGTTAATTCTAGCACCTGCTTAGCTTTAGTGTTACTTTTTTAAAGAGAAAATTTGGCACATTTTTCATGGGCGCAACCCACATACTCAGCTCTGCTGCTCATCCCACAAATGCATGTTCCTTACAAATGTGGGACCATTTAAAAGGGAAATAAACAGGCTTTCCAACGGTATAAGATTTATTATAGAAAGAAATAATCTACCAAACACAAATTTCCTTACTTTTTGTGCTATGTTTATGTATTCACTTTCCAATTCACGCAGTATATATGTTCTTCACTTCCTGCCCTCCATCAAAATTTTCCGCGTCAAAATAGTCACGTGATTGCAAACAAGTTGTACAGAACTAAAAATATACCCCATACACCATATATACTACTTCTAACTTTGTAGACATTACAGCATTGTAATATCTACAAAGTACGATCATAAATGTTTAGTGTACCAAAGCAGTTTTTCCTAAAAAGTTATTTCACTAAGGTCCTAAAATTGCTTTGTCGAATTAGACACAGTAATTGTCTAAACAGTACACTTTGTCTGTGTACTGTTTTTACATCATATGTATTTACTGTGGTTGATGCAATAGCTTATTTCAACTAAAACATCTCATCATGTTGCTTATATTTAAATCATACACTTTTAATAAATACATGTGTAAATAGGTTATGAATTTGCTGTTAGTATCAGTGTTCACTGTATTTCAACTAATAAGACTTGTTGTTTTAATTCACTACATTTTAATAATATAGGCCTACTCACAATACATAGTTAGGATTGAGAGGTGGAGGGACTGAGAGCATCGTGTGTAAGTATGTGTGTGTGCATGTGGGTATTTGATGTGACCCATCATCTTCATGTGTATATGTGCTGATATGGAGTCAGTTTAGAAGGATTGGGGTATAAATGCATTATTTCATTTAAAAAATTGATTTTTATTTATAGATAGTATTCATGTCATTTGGATGCAAAATAGGTCTAAAAATCCAACCCTTCAAAAGTAGCCCAATTCTGCGGCAATACTGCCGACATCTGCTGCACCCTTTTATCCAGATTTGATGGGGACATTATAATGTACCATTTCATATAGCACATGCTGTGGGCTGTATGGTGGTAGTACTGCTGATATTAATGATAACTCCATCATTAAGATTGGTCATTTTGTGTAACCTGGTAGATTGTTTGGGGAACAGGATTTGTTTTATATTCATTTATTTTTTATATTTTTGTTCAAATTATTGTTCAAAATCCTTTTGAGATGAAGGTTTTTAGGATTTAGAAAGGTACACTACTACTTAAAAATACAATGCATGCAAATACAATTTCCAATATAATAATACAATTAATAATAATAGTTATATTGTTCCTGTACGAATCAACTATTTGTCAACAGTTCTTTTTATTGAGTCAGCTCCACATAAATTCACTTTGCTCAGTAGGTGTTTCTTTTCCCTTTTAATTTAGCGTGCAGAAGCAGAAACAGAAGTGTGATTCATCCCTCACAATCACTTACATATTTTTCATATCTTTAACTCACATGCTGTATCCTTCCCTTACACAGCTGCTTCCCCTATAGACTAACTGAGATACAAAAGGACTTGTGGCCTGAGAGATTAGTAGCAGCCACGGTTTTCATTTTTCTTTGTATGCTCAAAAATATGTATGCTATTGATGGGTCAAATCTAAACCGTACTGTCACAACAGATTATCTCCGCTGGCAAACCTCTTGAATAGAAGTAAAGCTGCCTTATTGCATCTCAGTAATACATGGAACCCCGAGCTACTATATTTCTATGATTCTTTTTTTTCTTTTATGTTTGTTTCCTTCAAAGGGGATGATGCATCAAAGGCATTTTAAGAAATTCCATATGCCAAAGGCTGATAATCAGTGACAAAATAACTATCTATATATTCACCTCGCACAGCGGCAGCAGCAACAGAGGCACAGTTTAAGACTGGAGCTGCAGAGCAGCAGCAGTCGGTCGCTCTCTTTCATTGTCTTCGCGGACATCTTTTAAATGAACGTTCTTTCTCACTGTTTGTCTGAGTAACAAAAGCTTTTGTTCCTTCTCCGTCAACACATTTCACTCCGACTTCCTTTCCCTCAAGACAACACTGATAACACCATCCCCACTCCCACTCTTGCTTTGGTTTATGTGTCCTCTTCTGTCTGCCATTCTTCCTCTATTTCTTTCCCTCCCATTGCTTGGATTCATCACTTTAAATCCTGCCTCACCATATCCACTTGTTCTCTCTCCTTAAATGCCTATATCCCTCAAGCATCTGCTCTCCTGTTCTGCCCCTCCCTTCAAAGTTGTTCCCCTTGCCCTGCACACAAATATCTCTTTCCATTTTCTACTCCATTTTCTTCGTTGCCCTTGAGTTCGATGTTGGCATTTCAGGGACACAGAAAGGGTACATTATCTTCTGCGGGCCTCTCCCGAGACTTCCTGGCTCTTCTTTGCTTTCTTCTCCCCACCACCTTCTCCTGCCCGGTCTCCCCGATGTCCTGCCATGTCACCTTGATGGCAGTACTATCTCACTAATGACTTGGTCACAAACCCAGCAGTCCCCTTGAAACAGACTGCGATATTAGAAAAGACAGCTCACATCTATAGTTCAGGTGGATACTTGAAGAAGTAGTCAAATACCAGTAGTCATGCTATTGTAAATCATGTTGTTCTTTGTAAACACATACCCATGGAAATGAAATATAATGAGGGTCTATATGTGTATTTTCAGAGCCTGGGTAGGGTTGTGTAGTGGGTACTGAAGTGTTCTGAGAACTCTTTGTTTCTGCTGAGACAACATTTTTTCTCTCTCTGGTACACATAAAGCGAAACATCATCTTTTGGCAGATTGTGTCGGTTGTTATCAATGGCTTCACTTGCACAGTTGGGTGACTGGCGGTCAAACTAAGAGGCTCAGAAGTGCTACAGGACCGTCATGCTAATAATTAGTTATCACTTTTTATAATGCAGGATCATTTGGCAAACATGTAACATTTAAATGAGCGATGGTGCCGGTACGTTTATGTGAATGAGATGATGGATTTGGAGGATTGCAACCTCTGATGCTTAGCCAGCCGAGAGCATGGAGCGTGGAGGTGGAGGTGGAGGAGCATTGTGTGTAATGAAGGACAACAATATGATAATGATAAGGGGATGTTTAACACAGAGGTCATGATTTACTACACAGTGGCCTTAGGGAAAAATATATGTGACATGATTTGGGAATACCAATGGAGAAATAGGCCAATATATTTACTGGTTTGAAAATACATGTGAGAAGAGTGCCGAGTATACAGAGTGAATAATGATAAGGCAATTTATAGTTGTCAATAGTACTCATATATAGTATTCATATACTTTCTTGCAATTCATTTGTTTGAAGATTGACTTCAAATGTAAATGTTAGGTAGTAGACATTAAAGCATCAAATCTTCATCCTAATTCCCTAATGCAATCAAGTTAAGGTTCACTTTCCATATTTGTATGTAACCACAAGTTATATATACATAACTCAATGCTTCAAAGATTAGCGGTGTGATTACTGTTTGTTGGCTCATAGGGCAAAACTCTTTAGAATGATACAACCTACAAATGAGATGGACCGCAGGAGGTTTGAACTGTTAAAACAAATAAACACATTGCTATGATATGCATGATGTTTAGCTGAGAGATACAACTGAAATCACAGTGACATGATTAGCTAGCTTATTTCACAAGAGGAAACTCACTGCTCTGAGTCCTACAGCAAGTGTAGAGTTTATTTCTTCAACAAACGGTCTTTGGCTGTTTTGTGGAGTTTAATTTGGGCCTTCTGGGAAGTTTCTCACCAAGTCAGCGTTAATTAACCATATCTAATCGTTGTTGTTTCTCCTGGCAAAATCTGACTGTTCCAGATATGAGAAGCCTTCTACCTGAATGTTTTCTACATTGTTCTTTGCTAATAAAATGGATTAAGACAAATTAGACAGATTTTCTATTTGCCTCAGATCTTAGCTAATATTAGCAGGTTTTTTGATACCCTGAAACCAGATCCAGAATGAACGTCTCATCCCACCTGAACACAATTGATTAAGCTGTTTGTCTACTTTTTGCAGCTTTACAAATTCCCAGGATTTTCTTTTTTGCTGTTTTATTAGTTACTGCAAAGCTAATGTACAACAACATCACCTGCTGAGTAGTGAAAAAACACATCTTTCCTCTTTATCAATTCAGTTAGTAGATGACAGTTTAAATGACCACCTCGCCCATTGAACACATGGCCTTCGCTGTCTAATCTAGCTGCTCTGCCTGTTTTCCTCCTAACTTTAAAGGTGAACAGTGATAGTCTTTAGTTCAGAGAGGCACTCTGTGTTTCGTGCGAGGAGCTGTGCTTCTATTACAATAAACTGGTATAAAACAAGGCTTTGAACATTAGCAATGATTATTTTAAAGCAACCGCTCATAACAGGCACAATGTTACTATTAATACTAGTAGTATTTTTATTAATAAGCCATCACACACAATACAATAAGTGTAGCATGTATACAATCTACAATATGACTGAAAAGGCACAAGAGGAGCATAATAATGATATATGCCTACATTCTTATCAATTTAAGCTACGTAAGAAAAGAAAATATAAAAAAGAACAAAAATATATATAATTCACACTTGTAACCCCCAAAATTGCTTTATAAACAATTATTCTAAAGGTTGATTCCCACACCTCCACACAATAAGATATCTCAGAAAGTATAAGTATAATATTATTTGCAAGGCCTTATAATTTAATACATGTTGAGTAGTTTTCATATTTATTAAGAGACAATTCATTAACATCCAAAGCAGGCATGTGGGAAGAAACATATAGCGCATTGTTACAGCTATGATTGACGTTCTTTTTGTGTGAATGTATTTCTTAGAGAAACATTGATTTCATGTGCCAGTCTGAAGGACAGCTGTTGATGTGAAACCACCTGCCGTAAAAGTGCCGCTTGATGTGTGGACTTGGAGAGTGTGCGTCAGCTGGCAGCCTTGTCTTGATTAACTCTCCTCAGAGGATTTTACCGTGTGGCTTTAAGTGACACTGCGGTCTCTGTTGGCACAATGTAGAATCCTCGTTTGAGGGAAAGCAGAAAAGGAACAGCGTGAAGTGAACATGAGTCCTCCCGGTACTCCTCGTCAGGTGATCAGCGTGCCGGTGAAAACTTCCCTCCATAACAACCTTCCCAGGTGTAATGCAGTAATGTGCCTCAACCCAGCAAAGTGAATCCATGTGCAATGTATTACTGTCACCTGCCTACGTCTTGGGAGGAGGCTTGAAGACCATTACGTCTTTTGTTCTTTACATTGAGCGCTGTATTAAGTGTCTCTGTCAAGCGTGTCAAATTGATACTAGAATAAAGTAACGAGGCTGGCATTCGTTCATATTGTCACAGTCCTGGTGTGCTCCAAGGCGTGAGAGACACAAAAAGGAGCCGAATATGAAAGTTCTGAGAGATAATTGATGATGAGTTGGGCCTGAACAAAGCACTAATCACCAAGTGTTGTAACATCTTCAGAAATATGTCAGTAAGCTCAAGATGTGGTGTTGAAAGGAACAGCGGAGAAGCGGCAGAGACAGAATTGGGCACACGTCATGACTTTTACTGGTGTAAGTTTTGACACACATGTAGCTGTGTGAATTTTGCTGCCACATTAGATCAGGGTGCTACAAGAATTAACAGGACCTGTCGGCGCTCCTGCTGTTGCCTCTGAACTTAGAGCTTTGATTTCTGCGTTGGAGTTAGAACTGAACTGCTCTCTTTGTGTTGTAAATACCAAAATAGCTTCTCATTTTTTTCCAAAACCAGAATGACAATGACTATCCGGAGGCCACGCAAAGACACAGTGTGAAAATCGAGGCCACAGCTGTTGACTTCTCACAATCATTTTGAATCTCCATCTCCACTTCCTTCCCCTTCCACAGGAGACCTGGCATCAGAGGATGAGTACCTGGAAATCCCATCTATCTCCAGACAGAGAGCAGGGACGTATGAATGCACAGCCGTCAACGACATTGACACAGACGTCCAGACCGTCGACATCACCGTCAACTGTGAGTCCACTGCTTGGCTGAAGAATTTAAACATTTTGTATTTGAATTAACAATGTTGAAACAATTAGTCAATTTATCATTGAGTCTTTTGGCAGAAAAATAATATACAATCATGTCAATAATTTATGAAGAATATTGATGATGAATATTGAAAATTTTCAGGTTGAAGTTTCTCAAATATGAGCCGTTGCTCCTTTTCTCTGTCTCATATCATTATTATTATTATCATACTCTGCTGATTTAAATTTTAGAATTTAAGTATTGCAACTTTAAACAAAATGTCTTATCATTGACTTATCATTGAATTTATTTATGGACCCTGTGTTGAACCATTTTCTAAATTGTAGTGGGCCAAGAGAAGGCTTGCTTCAGTTATGTGCTTTACCGTTTGTGTTGCTGCATTAAATCAAATGAGTCATGGAGAAGTATGAGGTTATTAGTATTTGAGCTGCTTTTATGTCAAGTGCTGCTGATTTTAACAGTGTGATTTTAAAGGTTTATATCTAATATATAGCAGGGCTAATACTATTACTTGATTAATCAATTAGTTGATAGGCTGAAAATGTATTTGCAGCAATGTTGGTATTCAATTTATCGTTTGACTCGTACTTTCCAAGCAAAAATGTCAACTATATTAATTACAATTAATCAATTGGCTAATTTCATAGAAAACTGAAAATCTGTTTTTCGATAAAAAACAAGACATTTTGAGGACATCACATCGGGCCCAAGGAAAGTCCTGATCTAATTGAAACTATTTTCTAAAACGTTATCGTTGAAGCCATTAATCATTAAATCAAGAAAACAATCAGCAGATTAATTGACAGTTACGACATGGCTGCATAGTCACCATTGTTTTGTCTCAGAGACATTTACCGAGGCACACAAAGCCCAGAATAAAACAGCTACAATAAAATCTATCAGATCATTTTGCTCCTCTGCTGCAGGAGACACAGGGTGGATTGTAACAAATTAAACCCTGAACAGTTAATTCCATCTCACCAGTGTAAGAAATACCGTACATGATTTGAACTCCTACTTCCTGTTCACTCGTGGTCATGCTGTAGATCATCATGGCTGAGAGGAGAGAAGGCCATCAACCCGTCTCCTGATATCCTTGACTCGTCCTGATCTCAGTGCTCTCATGTTGTTGCTTATAGATGCTCCAGCTGTATCGGAGGGCAGAGACATTGGAGTGACTCTGGGCCAGAGAGGAGAGCTGGAGTGTGAGGCTGATGCCGTGCCTGAGGCAGACTTTGAGTGGTACAAAGATGACAGAAGGTAATTAGTTTTACATTTGAATTTTACGTGAGGCAAATGGAAGAAGCGTGTATATGTGTGTGTGTGCCTGCGTGTTTGTCAGTTTTCACAGTTATTGATGGTCATTGATCAGCTTTCAGTCATACAGCGATTACGATTACTGCAAATTGGTCCTAGTCATTAATTAAATTACTATTATTATTGCACTCAGGCCCATTGGTAATTGGGCAAGTGACTTCACATTTCACAATGTCACGTTGCACTCACTGTGTACTTTCTCACATCTAGGATCCTCAATGGCTTCGATGGCATGGAGATTATGGATTCTGGATCTCTGTCGAAGCTGTCATTTTTTAATGTGTCCGACGGAGATTACGGGAACTACACTTGTGTCGCACTCAACAAACTTGGGAGCTCTAACACAAGCTTCCTCATGTATGGTGAGTACAGGAATATGGTACATCTATAGTACTACAGAGAGGGAAGTATAACTAAAATGCTGTAGTTTATCTGTTAAGTGTATGTGTGGTGAAGCCTGACCGGAGTGGCTTCTGGAGTGGTAGGAGGCAGACACGAGAGACTTTGTTCCAATAACAAAAGGTGTTTTATTTACAAAAAGTGCCCTGCTACACGTGTAACCAAACATATATCAAACAAACGGTTAAATAAACTCAACTCATCATACAGTAACATAATCACATGCACACACAGCTGCACACTGATCTTCTCCCCTGTTCAGTCAAAGTCATCTCCTTATATTGAGCCTCCTATCAGCAGGATCTAATTCCTACCATGAGTGCAGGTGACACCGATTACTGACGCGAATGGTTATACCATTCACATACCCTGAATGCTATACCCTCACAACAATGTAAAACAGATTACAACTAACCTACACATCTACCTATACATACTCTACCCCCCCCCCACCCCATACTTGGTCTGACCCAATGACATCACGGATGACATCATCCAGTGTATAAATAGAGGAAATGGTTGGGTGCCTTCCCCTTTAGCCTCTGGAACACATGGTGGGTATGAGAAACACACAATTGACAAGCATGGTTAGATCTATCGATGAATGTAATATGGGGACAAATGGTGTGTTCTCACCCACTTTGTCACAGTATGTTTTAATAAAAGTAATAATATTAATAAATAATATTAATAGTCCACAACTTTTTTCATCAGTTTGATTCAACCTTTATCCATTTCCTTTTATCCAAAGCTTTTACATTTACTGTTATATGCACATAAATATTTTCCTATTTATGACTCAAAAAGAAAGTAATGCATTTATGTGCAGGCAACCACAGATTGTTTGGAGTAAATATACAACGCTGAAAGATAAGATTTCACTTCATTTAGTTCAGACCATTAATGTATTAAGATAACTTGATGCTGTTCCATATTAATTCTACTACACCTAAAACGTTGGCAGGCCTCCTCTTCTTCGGGCCTGTAGAGCATTAGAGTCCTTCTCTTGCTCAGTCAGCTGACATCCTGCTCTCACTAACCAATGAAGAGATCCACTGCTTAAAGCTGCTGATTCAGTCAGTGACAATAGTGATCTCTCTCACGCACCAGGTGCCAAATATCCTGCAAATATAGTGAGGAGCATTAAAGTACAACACCTCTCCGTCAGAAAAGGGTCTTCTTTGGGTTAGTGGGCTGAGTGTGTGTACACTGTATCAGCAAATGTGTCATCACAACTTTATCAACACTGAGTGATTGTCAGCATTAAAATACTGTGGTGTTTCAGCTTTGAAATAGAATTCAGCCACTATTTTGACACTATTACCAGTTTGAACACTCAAGTATGCCACTGTGCAGCCACAATGTTACAAGTCTATTCAGCAGCATACGTTTCATGCTTTTCACAAGTGCTGTCAATGATTTGTTGCTGCTCTGTTTCCAATATGTTGCTCTGTTCCATTTGTTTCCCTGGTGTAGTCGTAATTGAACCCACTAGCTCAACGCTATTGCAAGGTTAGTATTCTGCACCAGCATGCTCTTCAACTGTTGTGGATGGAAAGTATTAACTGCATGCTGGCACATGACCAACTGCCATTTTCCCAAACTGGAAGTCAGGCTGCACTGTCACTGGAGCTATACGCAGTGTCTGACATGAAGAGACAAATCCATTCTGGGCTCTGTTTGATTACTCTTTGTTCTCTTCATGAATTGACATGTTAAAGTTCATGTGTGGCAGGCAGCAGGAATGTCAAAGCACACCACCATACGAATGTCACATGAACTTTTGTGAAATTGGCCATCACAACCCATTTTGCTAACCATGTTTCATCTTCTCCTCTGCAACCCTAACCTGTGTGACACGGCTTCATTTTGATTTTTGCATGCTCTTCTTTCCAATGTAAGTATTCGTCATTTTTCATTATCATCATTTGTGCTTGTGCTTTTGCCTTCAGTTATTGCATTTCAACTCTACATCCAACAGAAAATTGTGAGACGCAAACAGAAAGTTGTAGAACCTTACTGCGTGCTAAAATATTCCTTGTATCTGCCAAACAGTGATTGCAGATTGCAGATATCTGGTGTAGATGAGCCCTGTGTGTTTTTAGAACAAGCGTGTGGAGCCGGGGCGATAAACACCTCGCCCATCATGCCATTTAATGTGTCCTTGTGACTGGTGGTTGCAGCATCTTGTCAGCAGACTCACTCCATTAACACAACATAATTGTATTAATGGCTTTGATTTTGACTACGAGTGAACGTCATTATTGTAATTAGCCATATGCAGGATTACGGATAATCCACTGTGGCAGGGTAATTGGATAGATGCCCTAAAGGAAACTGTGGTGAACTCATGGAAATCCAAGGGAAATGAGTAGTCATTGTGTTCCAAGCTTCAAAGAGAAAAGTTCAAATGTGTCCTCAATCCTCATACAATGCATCGTTTTGGATGGAACTTGCCTCATCCCTGAAAACAGCATGATGAAACTATTATGTGTTATAGTTTTTATCATTGTGAAATTGTGTTTTTTAGCTGTGCAAACACTGTAGTACTAGAATAATACATAAACATTTTATTATAAATTACTCAGAAGATTACCTTTTTAATAAATCGAAGGCCAATTAGATAAATAATCTATAATCCCCATTATATATTTTTCCTGTTGTAGCCTGATGAATAAGAATCAGATGGACCAATTTTAATAGAAATGAGGAACCAAAAATGATCTATTGGTCTTTAGTTTCATTTATCGTTCTAAAGTGATTCTCAGTTGGTCGAAATGGAAACCTGCTGAAAAATACACATACAAGTGTGCTGTTCTTCACATAGTCTACACTATATATTTAATATATTTTACTGTAGTCAGCTTTAATGCTAATCTCAACCAACTCATTAATATTGATTCATATTAATTCTGCTGACAGACTGCCAGTTACAACTGACCAAAGCAAACCTGGAAGTGAAAGCATCATTTTAACTAAATCCGATGTGTTTTTAAGAGCAGTTCTCAGAACTAAGAATAGAATGGCCTTCTTTAAGCAATAGATGCTGAGCAATGGTCAGTGTTAATCCTCAGTGCTGCACTGGATGCTGCAGACCATGCCATTTTGATTATCCCACTCAAAAGCGAGTGCTAGCAGCAGCACTAAATAGCTCACCTTCTGCCTCACTAATGGAAGCTTTACTGTATCATTGTAATTTTAAGTGTTCATGTATGCTTCCGGAAAATGACTGATTCCTTTCTCTGGTCTCCAGCTTCCATCCCGCTTTCATTCAAATAATTACCAATCCATATTCAGCCATTTCTGTTGAAGAAAACAAGTATTCACAACATAATGCTTGTTGATTATATATCTTTAGATTAGGTATCACAAATGTCTTTACTTTAGCAAGAGAAAAACGGTTGATATGCATACCATTTCTATATAGGAAATAAATAGAGATTCTACGAATGTTGGCTGCATATGATAATTATTGCAAGCTGATAATGACATCAATAATACATGTTGGGGACAGGGATAGAACCTTGGGATTCTCCACGCCACTGATGTGTCTATTAGGCTGGAATGAATCCTAAAACAGGGAAATAAATAGGCAGCTTTGTGCTTCTGGTTCCCTCCTCTCAAATTCAATGATTTTCATTCCTCAATGCTGGAGATAGCCATCGGTGGAGACATTCTGTTTTCGAGTTGTCGGTCAGTCCATTAGTCCGTCTGGTTCATTTTTGTGAACGCGATATCTCAGGATCGACTTTCTCCAAAGTTGACACAAATGAACGATGAACTGATTAGAATGTGATGGTCAAAGGTCACTATGACTTCTCAAAACACATTGCTGGCCATGACTCTACGTATGCTTAATAAGACCATTTCACATAAAGGTTTATTAAAACAGATAAGTAAAAGTATAAAGTGAGCACATGTTGGGCCTGCAGTGAGTGTCATTTTCAACATTCATTAACAGCAACACAGGTAGCGTTGTGATGATAAGAGTGAGATGCTGCAGATGCATTCAGTTTAAACATTTTACAACTTGCAGGTATATTCATAAAAAATGTTTTTTTTTTGTACAAAATATGAAAAAATTCAGGTCTCATGTTTCTCTAAATGTATTTGCTGTGGTGAATCCAAATCCACAGAGGTACTTCAAGTCCTTAGTCTCTCAAAGTCTCATAAACATAATCTCCACGTTAATGTCATGTCACTAATAAAACCTTGTAATCCATAACTCCAATTCCCCAGTAAACAATACACAGTAATCACTGTGTATTGTTTACTGTGGAACTATAATCACTAATTATGTACACTGGTTTGCATGTAGAAACTTCAGATAAACTTTATAAAATAGTGTTTTCACAAACAGAACTACAGATTTGCGCTGCTAAAGTCACAGTATTCCCCTTTAGACTCCTGCTGGAAGATAGGAAGTTCATTTAGTAACTTACCTCCAGTAGTGATCACACAAAGAGGAAAAGAAAACTTACCCAAGTGTTTTGCTTTTCTTTTCCTGTCAGGACCGAGAGCAGTTCAGGATGGTAGCGGCGGCGCGATGGGAGTGCACTCACACACCTGTCTCCTCTTCTTGGTGTTTCTGCCGTTCCTGCTCAGAATTTGAAGAGGAATGAATTTGAACACAAGTATTTTTTGTGTGTGTGTGTGTGCGAGTGTGTGTGTGTGTGTTTTTTTTTTTCAACCGGAACCATAAACTGGTGCACAGTGAGTGCATGAAGTATCCTGCTACATAATGATGTTGACCCACTAAATAAGTACTGAAAAGAAGGTTTCTGTTGTTTTTTTGTTTTGTTTTTAGATTTCAAGGATGTAACAAATGCTTCACAGGAATTGATTTATGTTGGAAATGTTTTCTCTAAATTATATTAGTCTGGATTATCTCTTTTTTACTCATAGTATGTCTGAGAGAAAAAAAGATTTTTTGATTGTGGTGTCTCTTATTCAAATTGATTTGTCTTCATTTTTTAACCGCATTGCATATTCATCTCAACTCCAGGAAAAGGCAAATTTACAATAAGTATGAGAGGTGAATGATAAATACCTCAAAGTCAAACCGAGACAGTGAAGCAGGAGGAATGTAGGTTACCCTGAGGCTGAAAGCCTGCTATTGTCATATTTTAATGTGTAATGATTATCATTCCGTCTGGTTGTTGAAACAGAATCGTTTTTGACCTTCAAGTATTTTCCTTCTCAGCGTTATATAATGATATACTTGCAGTTGTGTTATGCTAATCTTTTAATTCTATTTTTTTCAGTTATATTTAGTTTTAAATATTTTTGAGAAGGGAAAATATGAAGTTGTAATTATTTAGGACAAATATCTTAGTTTTATGTATTTTTTTTCTGTACACAAAAATGGTGTCAAGAATACTTACGTTATAATTATGTAGTTAGAAATGGAGGGAGAGTCAGCTCCACTTGTGTGGAGTCGACGTCTGACTAAAGTAATGCAAATGTATTAATGCTGTTGCTACTTGTTTGAACATCATGCCGTTTCTACACAACACAGTTATTTGAGGAAATGTTTCTGTTCATGTTGCAAACCAGCACTGGAGGGTCAGAGGCCACTCAGTCACATCATGTTAATAGAAAATAAACAGCCTTTGCATGTGTTTAGACACCAATAACCCAAAGACTAGCAGCTCACACAGCACCATGCTTCATTGGATTTCTGTTTCTAGTCTTAACACCAAATAAAACACATGGACACCGTTTCCATACTATTGTCTTTTCACAAAGAAGAGGGTTAACATGTTTTAATCTAAAATAACACACACCTTTGAACCAAAATGTACAGTATGTGGTTTATGACTGAAATGCTCATTCTGAACATGACATTCCCAGCTCCTATTGAAAAGAAAAGAATTGCAGGCTTACTGTACAGAATGCGAGCCGATTGCAATAACCGACAGTGATCGGAGGTCCGAGTAAAAAATAAATACTACAACTGCTCTTCTCGCTTCATATGCGACTGGCGTTGTCAGAGAGGAGAGGATATGTTTGAAAACAAAGAAATCATACCTGTGTTTTATCACGGAGGAGGATCAGTACACACAGAGGATATGCGCGTTTTGACAGGCAGCAAACAGGACGAACCTCCGTTATTTAGTTGTGAGCGTGAGGATTTTATGCAACAATCAGAAACCTCTCACAACACATCGGCAAGAATTAAAAGCCGGGGATTTGTCTTTTTCAAGTCTCTTGTGTTGGCAAACAATTTACACCAACTGCCACACTAAGGTTCGCCCCGGCAGCGAACAAGCTGAGTGACAATAACAAAAACGTAGGATTTTGGTGTAAAGGCTACTGGTTTTTTTTACAATGTGGAAGGTCTTTTTTTAGACATCATGCCCGTTTGTGTTTGTGTCTACCGGCTGCACTGCACTGCACATCATTGGACTGTGTGCAGGATTCCATTAACACAACATCAGACAGGGACAGCGAATTACATCGAATTAGTGTGTGTCTGTTTAGTGGCGGGGCAATGATGCGCTTCTTATTATCCCTCGGCTCTGATTGAGTGTTTTCACATGTGGTTATTTTTAAATGAACGCGCGGCAGAACCAATGATCTCTGCTCTGTTCACACTCACCTTTTCCTCCCTTGTTCCCCTGGCTTGCCTCAGCTCTGGTGGGCTTGTAGTCTTTCATCCATGTGCACACACTTCAATTTGTCTTTTTAACTAATTTAGCCTCATTGTGGCTCTTGGGGACAACAAGGTTTGTGCTTCTCAATGTCAAAATGAGCAAATCAAAACGCCATGAAACAGATTGGAGCATTATTGAAATTGATCAGAGTAATCATCATCTGAATCTGACGGGCTAATCACGCTTTGTTTTCACACACAAGACAATGAGAGGGAGAGAGAGGGAGACAGACGCCGCAGACTATTATTCATCTCCAGCACAGTGATGTTTGGAAATGACATGGTAATTATTCCTCCCGGCTGGAAGGATGGCACCACTGATCCCACGTCTGTATTGCCACAAGATTAACCACATTTAAGATGAACTGAAGTCAGATCACCTCCCAAGGAGGTCCACATGGGGGTCCCTTCAGAGGAGTTTGCATGAAGTGGTTGCTGTCAATATGCACAAGCAATCACAGTCTCGCTGCTTTGAGTTCTCTTGAATGGTTGGAAAGGGAGTCAAATGTGCTGAACACCTCGCTTAATAGTCTGCCTGGAAATATCACTTAACAAAAACACACACACCTCATTTCTTCTCTCTCTCACACACACACACACACATTGTACTGAACTAAGACACTTTCTTGTTTATTTCTTCTGTAGGACAGCCAAGCACATGCAAAAACTGGTCATTGATTTTTATCTTTTTACTATCTCTGAGCAGTTGCTCAGCAAGTTGCCCAATTATTTAACTACGCAGCGATCACCACTTTAAAGTAATATTTATTTACATGTGTTCACGGGTGTGCATTTGAGTGGGCTGTAATGTTCACACCCTCGCTAACACCACACCGCTGTACTGTCAGTCTAGTTTCTCCAGGAGCATCACAGCACTCCACAGGTTCATGAAAGCTCCATTGCTTTGTCCTTAATAACTGTCATATTGTTTTTTGATGTCATATCAAATACAGTATAATTTCTCGAGCCAAGCACACTGAGGACAAACCCATGTAAGCGCGTACCTTTAAAGCAGATGTGTATAAACCAGCAGGGCTGCTGTCAAAATATATCTCTGGATGAAATGAAAATGAATGGGTTTTTCCTCACACGTAACCAGCGGTAAGGAGGTTGCTGTTTAACTGACTTCATCTAATAATCAACCTAATAATAGCAATGCCATATGGTTACTATGGCAGCGATTGAGAGTTGGGGCTGTACTGAGAATCACAGACTACCAACCAAAACTGCATATTAATATTCTGATTTAAGATGATCATTAAGAGAAACCCCGCCAGTTCTCAATGTCAAACAAGCATATTGTTTTTGAGCTCTGATGAGACATGCGGTCACAGTGAAGCACTGAGCCGAAGAAGCCACATCGAGCCAAAGAGCAGTCTGGTCTCTGATCCGAGGATGAGGTATTCTGCCTTTTCAGAGGAGATGGAAAACAGTCGGCACCTGTCAGATCACGGCTGGAAATCCCGCTAGATCCTATTCCTAAAGTTTTGGCCTTGGCCACATGCAGCTAACAGCAAAGTACCGTCTTCATTTCCTTGTTCTCAAATCCCTGCTGTTCTAAACGTGTAACAACAGAAGGCGTGTGGAGAAAACCTATGCGGGCTGCTTCTTTAAAGGCTTCAGTTGGATTGTTTTCTGACCTGAGGCCTTTTGCATTACTTTGCACCAGTGTGCTCTCTGCATTATGGGCACTGGCAGCCTCAAGGTTAGACGAGCCGGCTTGCAGAGCAGTTAAACAAACACAATCACATTTCAGTTAGTGAGACAGTGGGAAGTTTTGTGTTGCGTAACACAGCTATTTGCCATGTTATGGCTCATAAAGTTGAGAAAACTCTAATGAGCTCCCAGTTGGCCTTTATGTTGTCCTGTTAGCTGGACTCGTCCTCCATTCTATAAGTCTCACAAAGTGTGATGATTTTAACTGTTAGAATAATATAAAGTTAAAACTGTGACATCGTTTCTCCATGTGCTGTGTGCTTCCCACAGCTGCATATGACATGCATCATGGTCAGGCAACCTGAACACAGAAAGTGTTGACGTACTTTCTTTCTATGAGAAATGAGCAACTTCATAAAATCATTTACCATCGCTCTCTTTGTCAGCAGGCGTACTGCAGTTTCTTTCTGACTGGCATTAAAAAAAGTCTGTGCTTTCTTATTAGAGCAAACGCTCCAAACTCCCACCAAGCGTGACTTTTTTTAAAAAGATATACACACTGCAAGCCCCGTTCAAGCCAAACTTATAATGATAAGACCTAGCTAAGGAAGAGGATCTTGGACATATTTCTGATCCAACCCCAAAGTTCAGCTAGGAAACTGAACTAAGAAGGCCTGAATACACTTAACTTCTCCTGTTCTGACTTCAGTCAGCCAATTCTGAATCACAGCCCATGAAGGCTTATATTTTGGTAGTAGTGCTGCATATGTATGGTGATATGACCAATTCCATTGTCTGTTTAAAGACTGCAGGATTGCAGGACTCATTCTCTCTCTCCCATACTCCAACCTGGCCCATGTTTGCTCGGGCAAAGCTTTGGGTGTCGGGTTTTTCTTCGTCTCCATATGTGCAAGGCAAGAGAGCAGTCCCTGAGGAATATTTGATACCAGTTAAGAAAGATGACTTGTATTGCACTTATCAGATAGTACTATTCATTTTAGGTGTTTTGTGACATGTGTGTGTTTTGCATTGGAGTCTGGAAGAGATCATTTTTGGATGTGAACTTTGGTTAGACATGAGAAATCCAACCTTTGCTTCAGCTGCCAGGGGGATTATCATAGCAGACGCATGAAGTAGTCTCATGATCTGTTGGGGTTTATTTTGAATGATTCACAAACAGAAGATTCTGCCCTTTGCCTGGTTACAAGTTCACAGGGCTCCCTTCAGATTGGATTGTTTCCAAGTGGAGGGGGACCTCATGCTATTTGACTCCCTGCATTGTAAAGGATTGTTGGTTCATATGTATTTTCTTGATGAAAAGTGTGTGCTCATATTTAAGACTGACAATAATAAAATGTTGTATCTTAAAATTGTGTGTTGTGCATATATTGTTGGAGTTTATTTCAGCTTGTATTGCCCACAGTGGCATCTATCCAGAAACAAGACAGACCTATTGATTTGTTTGATCCCTCAGAAGTCCTGACCTTGGACTGAGCTCATTATGGTCTGTCCGCTACATTACCAACAACTGTTAACTGCAGTTCTCCAAATGACACCAGTGTGTCTTTAAACCTGAACACAGTGTATTTTTTAAGGGTTCTGGTACATTAATTATGTACCCCCGCAGCAGGAGGTCTGCCATAACTCTGTGATGGTGTCTCTCTTTCTCTACTGTAGCTATTTCCTATTCTTATTCTTTCGCTGTATAGATGATACATGCAACAAGAATCTGGAGGTTCCCACTGTTAATTGTCGATGGTAGTGGTGCTTGTGAATAATAATATAAAGCATGTCTATGATATGTAGAGTATTTTAGGTTTTGGGCTTTTTATAGCATTTTTGTTAAGCAGTGACAGAAAAATGTCTTTGCAGTTGGTACCACACTGTTGTACTTCAGACTCGACAAATATTTAATTCATGCAAACATCTGCTCTCTACAGCTGAGAGTTGCTCCATACACCAGAGACTGAATATAGTGTTAGGAAGATAACATAATGCTTTATGTTAAAGGCCAGTGTCCCTTAAATCAAAGCTAACACAGAAATGCACAATGTCAGGCCATTCCAAGATGATGAACTGCATTTCTGTGGCAGCCTTGCTCTGTACTACTACCAATACTACTAAACATGTTTTGACTTTTTGTCACTAAAGAACAATAAAACTGAGCATTCAAGGGAGACAGCTGAGCACAAAACACTGAAACCAACACCATCTGGTAAGAATTGCTATCAAAGAAAGGGTGTGTTCACACCAGGCATGTTTGGATCTAGAATATGTGGATGCTGCAAACTCAGTACTTGTTCGAACCAGAAAAAGGCACAGCGACATCCAGTCCACCCTGTAAACAAAAGTGGAGCTTCAAGCTTGGTGACCTATTGGCTTTTGAAGAGGCTTCCGTTGATTTGTGCTCATTTTGTTCAGTCAGGCTACATTTAATGGAATGGTGCAAAAAAGCTTCCCCCACATGGTACTCTCAGGTTCTCTGTTCCGTTACAGCACAGTCAGTGTTTTGTAACTTGTTAACAGCTCAACAAGATTGAACTTTGTGAAAGTACTATAAATGTTCTTAGTTTCCGCAAGCGAATCCACTGATTGGGGCAATTGCATTGGAATTCATTGTTGGCATTCCAAAATGTGATAGAACAGAGCCTTGACTTGAGCCTGATTTACAGGTGGCAGTTCAATCAGGAGAGACTTGTTTTATAGTTTAACAATGATTTATTACACATGCAAATATGAAAAGTGCAAAGTCTTTGGCGATTGGACTCCATCATGAAGTACTATCACCGAGGGTAGGGATACTGCGGTCCAATAGGCCTAATCCCCCCTGGAGTCCAGACACTGGTGGTGAAGGGAGTTGCTCCAATCTGATGAATCAGGAGCATGAATGTGCTGCTGACTGGAGGTGACTGGGGTGGAGGAGGGTCGCGTCTGCTTAGCTGCAATGACAACTGACAGCAGCAGAGAGAACACTTTTAAAGTTGACCGCACAGATATGATTGGCTTAAGGAAACTGTGCCGCATCTGGTTGGATAGTTAAAAGTGCTCGCCCCCAATCAGCCGATAGAGTAATTACAAGGAGAGGAGAGACAGAGATTACCCGTTAGTGTCTTCCTGACTGAACTTGCGCTTGAGCTCCATTTAAAGTAAACAGAAAATATAAAAATGGCCGAATCACACTGTTGGTGATGTACAGTGTAACGTTGCCTTACCATAACAGCAGTGGTGCAGATATTTTCAACATGGGTGCGATGAACAAACATATAGAAAATCTGTTTTAAGTAGATTTAAAAGAAACACGTTCTGCGTGTTGATAATACTAACGTATCGTGCTTTGGTGGGGGCAAAACGTAAACAGGACAGTGATGTCTGCTGTGGGATGCTTTCACTTCAAGTGTTGGTGCTTGCTTTTTTTGTAATCGGTGATGTCGATGACATAAACAAAGTCTTAAAGCACAGCATTTGAAGAAAATATTTGAACCTGCTTTTGGAACTAGGGGACAAGTCAGTCAGCAATGTGATAGTTTATTCAGAGGGAAACATGTGTACCAAATTTCATGTTGATTCATTTAAAGAAACCTTTAGCATAAATTCAGTCAGGAAGACTATACTCTTGCATGCTTAGGCCCATAGTTGATTTCACATACATCTGCTGTTAATCATGATATCAGCTGTTTAGATTAGCTGGTCTCTTCTATCCAATACTGTAGCACAATGAAACAATGACATGGTTAGCCTATCATCTAGTTGCTGTCTCTTTAAATATGATTGTCTGTCTACCTTCAGTACGTTCATGCTGCTGTTACGCACCCCTTCATGACGTTCAGGTTGCTGTTACTAGTGTAGGGGCTCTACATCAGTCCGGTCTGTGTGTTTTCATTACGAACCGACGCAATTAGCAAATGTCCACGTTACCTTTTTCCAGTCTCATTCGTAGGAGCACGCCGACGACCAGTTTCTCAGCAGAGAAAGCATCTTCTTCCTCTCATCCTTGCCTTGGAATCTCACCGGTTACTCCGGGTCATTCTGTGCAGGTAACAACCTGATCTATAGAACTGATCTATAGAACTATGTGGTGTCCTTGATAACTGTGCTCTGACCCACCCACAACAGGGGGCACACTCTGGACCTAATCATCACCAAAGGTGTAAACATTTCCAAGGTTGCTGTGACTGATGTTGCACTCTCTGATCATTTCTGTTTTCTTTGAGAGCGCAATCTCCTTGCACACAAATGTCCAGACCGAGGTTGTGACAAAGCGTTACATCTCTGAAAACACCAGTGAACTATTTATCCAGAAGTTCTCCTCCACACCAGCTCTCTCTTACATCTCAGTCAATGAGCTTGAAGATAGCTTCAATTCTAAAGTAAAACATTTTATTGATGCCATTGCACCCACTAAAGTGAAGGTTGTCTCGGGTAAGCAAAGATCTCCTTGGAGAAATGCTACGCTGGTCAGAATAGAGTAAAGAGAGTGGCGGAAAGCTGAGCGCAGGTGGTGAAAAACAAATCTCCAGTTTCACTGTGACATCTATAAAGAGAGACTTCGTAATTATAATTTGGAACTTAGAAATGCAAGGCAGTCCTTCTTCTCTGACATCAGAACCAAAAACAATAACAATACACGCGCCTTATTTGCTACCGTCGACAGGCTAACAAACCAATCAATTTGCCTCCTTTTTTACTGACATTCAGAAAATTAGAAAAGCAGTCAGTGCCTCCACACCAACTACAGGAAATGTTGTCCACATCTCTAAATAACATCCATTCAAACTACCATCAAATTCCTAGAAGACATTATACAACATCTGAAGTCATCCTCCTGCTGCTTGGTTACTCTACCAACACACTTTTTAAAAAATATTTCAAACTGCATGACCACTGATCTTTTACAAATTGTAAACACATCCCTTCTCTCAGGTGTCTTCCCACACGCTCTAAAAACTGCAGTTATTAAACCACTGCTAAAGAAGGCTAATTTAGACTCCGCAACAATGAAAAATGGTAGGCCAATATCAAACCTCCCATTTATAAATAGAATAATTGAAAAAGTGCTTTTTCAACAGATGAACAACTTCTTGGCCGTAAATAACTATATTGATGTCTTCCAGTCAGGCTTTCGACAGCACCACAGTACTGAAACTGCTCTTGTTAAGGTTTTCAACGACATCCACCTCCTGCGCACGACGCCCCCAAATTTGGGGGCTCTCTGGCTCAGAGGGGGTTTCACATATACCGTCGAAAAAATGTACATATCGAGAGCTAAAAAAATGCATGTATACATGTTATATACCAGATTAAACAGCAACATCTGGGCAACACTATCATGTAAGTCACTTTTTTCACACTGCAAACACAACTATACACAACTAATATAAGCAACTAGAAGACGTACCACAATATCACGTATTTGTCACCACGAGTCGGCGAGCTATGCACTCCACTTCGATTTTCCATCACAAAGCCAACGGCTACACGGCCGAGCAATACATCGCAGAGCATGAGAATTCGACATAGAAGCCAGAGATATCTTCAGAATGTCTCTCCGTGAAACCAGTACAACGCTGTGAGCAAACAAACGCCAGAACAACAAACCGCTTATCCAAAAAAAACTTACGAAGAATCACGAAAAGACCGGCATAATTCCCCATTTGCCGGCTAAACACTGCTCCTACGTATGTCCTGTGTCTCTCTCCTCTGTTTCCTGGTGAAAGGGGGGTCAAACTAACTTGTCGGACCCGGAGGGAAGGGGTCAGACTTTTGGCGAATGGAATTTTTGGCTCGGGGGTGTGGGGCATTTTTTCGATTTTTACTGGCTAAAGACTCTGGGCCTTTCTCAATACCCAAGTTCACAAGTACGGACTTGTGAACTTTTGGAGTATGGACTTCAAGTACAGAGGACACAGTATGGACAATTGGAACAGCAGCTTACTTGATGACATCACCACCTCAGCTGGTTTTGCTAATGAGTTTAATCCGTTTTTTTACTGTAAAGTATTTTTACAATCAAACTAAATATGACAACCCTGCTTTTTTCATTTTCATTTAAAATAAAATAAAATATATTTTTAATTATATTATATACACATATATACATACAATTATATGTATTTATATATATATATATTCAGATCCGGATTGCTGTGCTCTTTGCCGATGAGGAAAACGCTACAGAGACGTCAATACCAGCGCTAAGTTTCAAAAAGACTCGCCGAGATCAGGCTGTTCTAGGCGGGCACCGTGAGCGTGGAGCCCCCGGTGCTGGCGGGGTTTTACTGCCGAGATCAGGCTGTTCTAGGCGGGCACCGTGAGCGCGGAGCCCCCGGTACTGGCAGGGTTTTACTGCAGAGATCAGGCAGTTCTAGGCGGGCACCGTGAGCGCTGAGCCCCCGGTACAGGTTTACTGCCGGTCCCGCTAGCAAGACCTCACATCTCCGAAATCGGAGATTTTTTAATCGGCTGAATCTTGACAAACCGACCACGGATTTGATGCTCAAACAACTAACTTCTCGCCTAAAAACATCCTAAAATTACTTTCTGTGACTTAACAACAGTAGTATTTCGAAAGTTTCAACTTCCAGTTGTGTGATTTCTCCTCCACCATTGTTTCCTGTTGCTGGTGCAAAATGCATTCTGGGATATTTGGCTGTCCCAAGTACACACATGTCACCTCCGATGCATCCCCGGTAAAATGGGCGGAGCGAGCCACATCCGGGCATTTGGACCTGGCTTGGCTTGATGTGAACTTTGAATTGGAACAGTACTTGGGCTGAGACTGATGACGTTTCACAAGTCCACAAGTTCACAAGTACAGAGAAGTACGCATATTGAGAAAGGCCCTCTGTCAATCAACACCAGGCCTTCACTACCGCATTCCTAAGACTCTGACAGATGTGTCATTTTCTAAAATTGACCAATCATAGGCTTCCTGAGCTTCCAACACACACATGAAGACTGGAGCTCAGACGAGAATCATCCATGGTTTACAACCTTAGAGAGGATTCTGGCTCTCAAAATGATGCCAAACTGCTGTATTAGGTTAGATTGAACACTATTAGTGATAAAACAAGTGAAATATATAGTTATATAGTATATAAAATTATAATAGAACAGCTGCAACAGCTGGTTCCAAAATGAGAATTTGGCTTGACCTCGCTTGACCCTTCGTACTGAAACCTCTATCGTTGGCTTGCTTCACTTTATCAAAAGCAAATCTTTTTTGTGAGACTACTGACATGTTGTGCTATGATTTGGGAGAGTTTTTAGGCTTTCAGCTGCATTATTTAAAATAAATAATATCAATAAAAGTGCATTCTTTTCAGGCGAACCTGAACATTTTCAATTTGAGCTGTGTTCCATCTTCAATTTGTATTAACCAGTAACATATACACTGATATTTACACATCTGATCAAATCTCACAAGTGTTTCTGTTATTATAACATCAACATTATTCAAATAGACCTTGTAGTTAGAGATTTACACTCTCTTTAGTATGGGCATGACATTTTTGAGCAGAGGCCTAAAAATAGGGCGAGAGTTTAAGAGGAAACAGACAATGGAAGAATTTCAGTCTTAGTATTACTAGATCTCAAGGCTGCATTCGACACGGTTGACCATGACATACTACTAGAAAGACAAAAAATCTGGGTGGGACTCTCTGGCACAGCACTTAACTGGTTTGAATCCTACTTGAAGGACCGAGAATACTTAGTGTCTGTAGATAATTACACATCAGAGCTGACTAAAAGGACATGTGGTGTTCCCCAAGGTTCAATACTGGGGCCTCTTCTGTTCAACATCTATATGCTTCCACTAGCTCAGATTATGGAAAACAACAAAGTGTGTTATCATAATTATGCAGATGACACACAAATCTACATAACTCTATCACCAGGGGACTATAATCCCATACAAGGGCTGGGTAAATATATTCAACAAATCAACAACTGGATGTGCCCGAATTTTCTTCAAATAAACAAAGATAAAACAGAAGTAATTGTTTTTGGTACCAAGGACGAACGATTGAAAGTCAGCGCTCAGCTTCAACCACTGATGTTAAAAACCACAAACCAAGCCAGAAATCTAGGTGTAGTTATGGATTCAGACCTCAACCTGAACAGCCATATCAAGACAATTACAACATCAGCCTACTATCACCTGAAGTATATATCAAGGATTAGAGGACTTATGTCTCAACAGGATTTGGAAAAACTCGTCCATGCATTTATCTTCATTAGACTGGACTACTGTAACGGAGTGTTTACAGGTCTCTGTTAAAAGGCAAACAGAAAGCTGCAGCTGAAGTTTTGACTAAGACCAAGAAAGTGGATCACATCACTCCAGTTCTGAGGTCTTTGCACTATGGGGTCAGATCAGTCTCAATAATTGCAAATGCACACAGAAAGACTCACAAATGCAAACAGAAAGATTCACAAATGCGCACAGAACAATTCACAAATATATTCGATTTACAAATGGCTTCCTGTCCAACAAATAATTTACTTTAAAATACTGCTACTTTCTGTTCCCTGAGTCAGAACTAAACATGGAGAAGCAGCGTTCAGTGTTTCTGCTCCACATATCTGGAACAAAGTCCAGAAAGCTGCAGGTCTGCTGAGACCCTCAGCTCCTTTAAATCCAGATTGAAGACTTTTCTGTTTGCTGCTGCCTTTAATTGAACCACATTCAGGATATTAATCAATTTCCTGCATTTCACTACTGTATTTTATTTCTTACACTGCTTTTTAGTGTTTTAATGACTGTTTTTAATGTTTCAATCAATGTTCTTAATTGTTAAATCTCCTTTTCTTTTGCCTTATGTTTTGATGCTTTTAATGGTTTTATGTGAAGCACTTTGAATCACCTTGTTGTTGAAATGTGCTATACAAATACATTTGCCTTGCCTTGATCAGCACCATGCAGTCTCCGGCTAAATGCAGCAAACTATCCATGCACGCCACAGGGCCGAAAATCCCTTAGTTTCTGCCTCACCAGCGTCCCTCAGCGCCGGCCCCTTGTGGCAGCGCGTCATGCACTCTGCATTCATTCCACTTCAAGCCGCTCAACAATCAAGGTAAAGACATTAATCAGCGTGTCGCTCCCGGACCGTCTTCTCAATCTTGTATATATATAGTGGCCAGACTGCTTCGTCAGGAGTTTTAGGTGCTAGATTCTAATCACTTAACTCCAAGTTTCTGTCATGCTCCTTGTTATGCCTCATCTCTTAGTAGCTTATGCCATCATTGATCATTTGTGACCCGTTTCAAATGCCGCTGGGTATGTAAACATTCTTTTGGGGGGATATATTATATATATATTAGGCTACGGTTTAATTTTTCCTTTTGGCGGATTTATCTTGCTGCTGCTCAGGGCAGACGCCCCTCCATCACAAATCACCCTTTAGAATGCAAGCACCAAAGACTCCGTCAAGACTGTATCATCACATATTATCTGTTAATAATACACAATTATCTTTTCTTCATTTAACTTGTCTCTCCTGATTGAACAGTTGTTGAGAGATTTTACTCAAAGCTACAAATGTGAATCTCATGGTGGTGCTCGACGAAAAGTCAGGGAATTACCAAAATCATGAGGATTCCTCCTCTGGGAACCTTTGATGTCTTAACAAATATCTATACTGGTCTGTTGTTAATGCTAGCAGCATGGCTCTTGGATGGATTGCCATGATGATTTTGTAATCTGTTCAGAATGTTTATAAAAACAGAAAATCTGCAGAAACATCCTTCATGCCAAAGTGAAGTTAAAGAACTAGAGAGTGATTCAACTTTTCACTCTCTTGTCAAAACTCTGTCCAATAAGTGAGCTACTTGTGAGTTCAGGCAAGTAAACTTTTTTAACCATAGTTCAGATCAAAGTCAACAATCCTGCAGGCTATTTAGTTTCCAGTAGTACCCTCCTCAGTTAACAATCTAGGGTCAGCTGTGAGTGAAAGGTCGCTTGCTGGTGAGGAAGTGTGCCAGCCAGAGGTCATCCTGATTAGGTGGCCCATCTTGTTTGTTTACTGCACAATTATATATTTTAAATGTTTTACAAAGCTATATCCTCATGAGGCCCAACAGAGAGCACATCTCTTTTACATGGGTCTTTTGGGAAAATAATGAACCATAGATCAATCATTTCTCTGGTTATGCTCCATGGCTCCATTTTTATTTTATCTTTCAGACATGTTGCCAGTCCCAACAGTTCACTCATAAGTGTTTCATTACTTTCACTGAACTCTATGGGCCACCAGTTGCAGAATGATTGACCTAATGCAGGGGCCGGCAACCCGCGGCTCCGGAGCTGCATGCGGCTCTTCAGCCCCTCTGCTGCGGCTCCCTTTAGCTACATCCACACTAATACGTTTTAAAAAGGAGTTTTAACAAAAAAAAACAATCTCCGTCCAAACGTCTCAGCATCGTTTTCGAGATGATCTCTGTCCAGACTAAAACGCCTGAAAACGAATATCACGTGACTCTTCACGTACACTGGGCATGCGGGTGGGTGTCGATGTAAACAGGAAGTAGAATGGTGTCAGGATCCCTGTTGGACCGTGTGGGTTAACCTCTGGTTTTCCCCAATCTCCTCTCCTCATTTGGCTGTCATTTCCCTGTTTGTGGTGTTGTGCCATGTGCGCTGGGATTTTTCCTCTGCCTCCAGTCACTCCCATAGCCACACCCCTGACTGGTGCACAGCTGCAGCCACTCAGCCAATTACCTCCCACAGGCTGACACACCAGACGCTAGTTACACTAATCCTTTCCCCTGCCACTATAAGAACCCTGGTCCTGCAGTCTGGGGTTGTCAGTTCGTCCCGTCTTCCACCCGCTTCAACCCTGCATCGCCTGCTGTCTCGAGCGTCTGCCCTCCGGTGTCCTACGGTCCGGGAGTCCCCCGTTCCACTGTTGTGTTCCAACAGTTCGTCTCGCCCCTACGGTCCGGGAGTCCCCCGTTCCTCTGTTGTGTTCCAACAGTTCGTCTCGCCGACGCTCTGCCTGCCTACAGTGTCTGCCTCCGGTGTCCTACGGTCCGGGAATTCCCCGTTCCTCTGTTGTTTCCCAACAGATGTTGTCGCGGACGCTCTGCCTGCCTCCGGTGTCGTGCCACGGGACACACACCGTCAGTCTGCCTGCCCTCCGGTGTCGGACCACGGGTACCACACCGTCGATCCGGCCTGCACGCTGTGTCGGACCACGGGCTCCACACAGTCCTTCCTGTCGGTAATCAGCTGTGATCAATAAAGACTGTTTTCCTGACTCTATCTCCTGTGGTCTTGCTATTGAGTCCTAGTCCTTGCATTCCCGTGACAAATGGTTGCTTAGTTAAAAAAATACGACAGAGTAATAAAGTAGTCTTTAATAATGAAAGGTCATGTTTGATACTTAAAATCTTCCTCTATAAACTCAAACAGACATATTTCGTGGAAAGTTTTCTTTTTTAGACTTAGGTCTTGCTCTATCTCTCTCTCTCTCACATCACATTTATTAAAATGAACACTTGCACATACAAGTTTATTAGATAATGGATCAATAAATGAGGTCAACACATAAAAGTTTATTAGATAATGGATCAATAAATGAGGTCAACACACGTCTCTCACTCGTAGCTCTGCTGGTGACTGAAGTCTCTGTCGTTCTGGAGAGCAATCGATGTTTAGTTCCTTTATAGTTTATGTGTTTGGACTTCACAATAGTTAAGAAACAATAATAAGAAAAGGAAAGTCCTCCTCAAAGCCGCTAACCGTGACTTCAAACGGACGCTCCGTAGGGCTGGTAACGCCGCCAAAATATAAAATGTTTTCATATTTTGTCAACTGAAATGTGCGCCACATCCTATTACGTCGCTGTCAAGCGCCTTTCCCTGCAGGTGGCTAATTATGATTTGCAGACCTCCGCCCTCGGTAAACTATTGTAAGCTATTATGTTGAGCACGTTCAGAGCTCTCTAGGAAGCAGTGTTCCTGTGTATGTGTTTGGGGCTTTTATTGTGGAGGATGAGACGGAAAGCGAAAAATAGGTTCTGGTGAAGTGTGGGAGAAGTGAATAAAGTTGCTGCCGTCTTGGCGCAGAGTTTAAAAACATATTCTTGTAGCCCAGGTTCTGCTGTTTAATATGATTTGCAAAAAGGGGGCGCTCGGGCTTAAGTGGAGCCCCGTGTTTATTTTTTTATTATTATAAATTATAGAAGCAACATTAACCCTCGGCTACACTATCAATGGATAAATTAAAAAAAAAGAAAAGTCACGGAGGAAAATAGAGTTTAATTCTGCGTGGACGTATTAATTTGCTTTCACTGCCAACGATGCTGGCTTACCTGTATGCTTGAAATGTGGCGTGAAATTTGCTAACAACAAGAAATGTAATGTTGAAAGTCACTTCTAGAACAAACACAGCATTTGCTGAAAAGTATCACGCTGGAGATGAGCAATAAAGTGCGATATCAAATAGCTTTTGAGGCTCAAGACACATTTTATTTGGTGGAAAATAGAACAAAATGTCTCTTTGGATAGTAAAGGTTGCCGACCCCTGACCTAATGAATTGGTCTCCTTACAGGTGGTGGTGGGCTGGACTAAAGCCTGAGGCTGTGGGTCTGTTGTTGAGACATGGAGAAATATGAGTCTCAGCTCCTCTATAGGGATGTGCGCGGTCCAACAATTGAATCAACATGATCAATTGCAATATTAATGTTTAAAATGTGTGTTCCCCTCATATAAACTCCGCTTCATATCAAATCAAGCACTTCCTAAACAGAAAGCCACCAGGAGGCGATCCAGGTTGGTTTCGATTTGACTTTTGGGGAGCTGTCATGCTGTTGCCTGAGCACTCTACCGCGGCAGACGGTGAAAAAACTCAACTTTCCTTAATGTTGAGGCTGCAGTCCAGAATAGAACAGTAATATTCTCTTTTCCCCTTCTGCTTGTATACAACAGAGAGCAAACGGACATGCAGTGAATTCAGGTGATGAAGAACCTTATTTTAAGGCCTTTTTTATGCAAATATTGTCAATTAGCAGGACTGTAGCACAGCATAGAAGTGAAAGCAGTGCTCCATTGATTTAAATATGAAAATGCAATGACATTCTTTTGGTCTCTAAAATAAATGATTAATCATGATAAATAATTGTGACCTTGATATTGATACAAATTGTGATTATTATATGTTGCTTGGCATTGCTGCTGATGTCAACTTCCTAATGCAGAACCATCAGTGTTCTGCCACTGCAGAGAAAAATATAAAGGTGTAACTAAATATCATCAGGACTTAACCAGTAGTGGACTTACACAGGAAGCTATAACAGTAATCAAAAGACAGAATACATCACAATATTTTAGTTTGTGGCTGGTCCACTGGAGGAAAGGTCACCAGAATTGCTAGGACTCATCAGGTGGAGACCATGTATATCCATAACAGACTATCACTCTGTCCAGTTGATGTCTTATGTTCAAATTGAAAAATATGCTGTCAAACAAAAGTAAAGTTTCCCTGAATAAAATTCATATTTATCAAATCTGCACCAGTCTACTGACGATGTATTTTACTGAATTTGTTTAAATAACTGCTCCAGCCAAAGCCCTTGGTTAATGTAAAGAAAGATCATATTCATGTTTTAAAAAGTCTAGCTGACAAAATAGGACATAACCAAAACCACCACCTTTCCTATATCAAGTGCTGTAGTAGCCTCAACATAAATCACAGGCAGGATGCAGGAGATGAACTCCAATCTCTGGTGTCAAAGTCTTGTGCTGTGTTGGTGCAATCATCCATCTTCCATTAATCAATCATCTAAGGTAACTTCTAACATTGCCTTTAATCCAGGCAGCAGCTATATTTTTGTAGATTGACAGTATATGAATTTATTTTGTTGGATATGAACATTCATTACTTGAGTATATAAAGCCACGGTGTTAGAACAACCAGTCTCGTCCTGCCAGCAGATACACTGTTAATGCTAACTGTCAGACAGTTGGTACAGTATTTGTGTTGTCTACAACACCCACTTAGAGGCCCATGATGGACATTTAAGCACCGGAGAAAAGTCTCGCCGTCTACCTTCTAACTCCCAGTTGGAGCCAGCTCTCCCCCCCCCCCCCCCCTCCCTCACACATTACATTTCAACCTAATTAATGTCAAAATGGAGAAAAATGCACAATTAAGGAACTGTCTCCAAAAGTTGTTGATTTCTCTCTCTACTCCACTGTCATCGAGGCGAGCAGAAACTCTTAATGGCTGGTAAACATCTTGTGATTGGCCTGATTGTCTCACAGGACTGAGTGTGCTGTAGCTGAGCGGAGTGGAGAAGAACTGAGGAGGAAGAGCGCGCCGCTTATCAAAACCAAAGACAATAACATCTGTGCTGAAAGGAAACCAGACTGCAGCTTCCTCCACGCAAATACAGATGAAACGTCATTTTCCAGATTCACAATTAGATGCTTTTACATTTCCACATGTCACTCACTGAGAAAGCGAGCCCTTCTTAGCGTGCTGTCAAGCACCAATAATGTTAATGCGGGTGTTAAGCCTACAATCCTCTAAAGATAAAAAAGAAAATGAAGTATAGTCCTGAATATGAGGTCAAATTACAAAAATAAGACATTTAGGTGTACTTTAGAGAACTCATTTACTATTTCTACTGTACAGACCAGTTTTGTTCACTTTCAGATCTGTTATTAAAAAGCATGATTTATCCCATTGCTCTTTGTGAATTAAAGGAATATCCAGCCTGTAATAAGGTTTCAGTGTCTGAAGGAATATTAACGAATCGTCTCCTTCCTTCTTTTTTGTTTTATAAAAATCATCTGCATCTTTACATATGTAAACGTTTATTTGACTAGTTTTCAAGAGAAACCATGGGTGTCTAATTAAGAAGGCATAATTAATGTCATTGATTCAAAATGTTATGACACCATCCGGAGAAATTGAAGGTACAACAAAGTGAGAGTCGTAGGCTTCTGAATCAAGTTTGTAAGTGGGAGTTACAACTTATAATGACATGATTATAACAGAATAACTGCTGCCTGAGAGCCTTTAGCTACTTCATGATTTATTGAAGGAAGAAACTTTTCTGCTGCAGGCTGTTAGGAACTCAAGATGATAGATCATTATTATCATCACAACATGGCTGCTTCTGGTGTCAGGGAACAGAAGAAACTGCAGTGAGGATTTATAAATATATATAAATATAAATATATATATATTTACAGTATGGTTACATATTGCAGGCCTTTACACACATATGGTACAAACTGCGTTTTACTCTATTTCTTATTGATTCTTATATTACCTTGGTTAGAATAACCATATCTTTATCGCTGCAAACCATTTATTGTAAACCAACATATTGACCAATGTGACACAACTGATATGAAATCACAAGATAAAAAATGTAACTTGAATACTTTTGAAAATTTCTATCAGGGTGAATCCTGTGTTTTTTGTTTGCAAATAGTATTGCAACATTCATTAGCAGTACCTCTTATGAAGTTCTTTGACTGAATCTTTAACATTACACCTCAGGAGAACAGAAAAATGAGAACATAATACAAACTAAACCACCTAAAACTATACTATAGTCAAATCATGTTTAGTCCTTGATTTAATTGTTGTATATCCTTTTTTATGAATATGACTTAGATAGACAAACATGGCAAGAAGGTTACATAGTTCACACTGTTGACCCGGACAAGTTGACTTTACTTAGTCATGCTGACTAATGATGACCTTCAAAATAATTTAAAAGGAAGAAAGAAATTAAGAAATTAAAAGAAAGTAATCATAACAGTGAAACACTTGAATGCTAATAGAATTGAAACAACAATTTAAGTTCAATAAACTAAAAGCCAAATTATTTGTGTTTGAAGTTACAATGACCAAATTTCCATCTTTAATTTAGTGTTTAGAGCCTTGTACACTAATAAACTCAAAATGTATTTATTGTTGATACATACAAAACATCTGATGAGTCCTAAAAACATTTCTATATTGTGTAAGGCAGACAGGCTGACACTATTTTCAGGAGCAGACCCTGTTGAATAGATAAAAAAAAAGAAAATGATGAATGATATTGAAATACTTTGATGCACATTGTAGTGCATGTGCAGTTAATATGTTGGACTAGACAGCAGGCACAGTTGCTGCCCAGATACCACCCCTGCCTTCCAAGATGTTCCTGCACACTCTTGATGGGTTCAGGTTTTGGGACACATCGTCCTGAAGGCAGAAGACTCCAACAGGACTTTAAAGGCATTTTCATCATCAAATGTCTAGTTAGTAGAACCCCCATTTTACAAGTGAATCTGAATATTTAACCCTTGTGTTGTCTTACCTTTCTGTATACACCACTTGTCCCCGCCTTCACTAAACCCCTAAAATAAAGCAGCTTGATTGCATTTTAAACCCCAAATCTATTTTGCATAAAGAAACAACCTGTCGTTCATCACAAACTTTGTGAATATCTAGGTTTTTCCTCTTCACAGTGCAGAAAGACTGTTTAATCAGTGGAATCCACTTTTCCCAGACCTCTCTTACGGCCGCAAGTTTGTCTGTCACACGCCTTGCAGGTCTTGACTCACGATTATCAAATCGCATCGTTCTTGAGAAAGTATGAAAGACCTTCAGTGGCATCGTTGCACGGAAAATTGCTATTCCATTCTTTGCATCCCAAAGACTAGATGCAGCCTCGCCTCGGGACCCACACACCTGCTAAGATTAGCAGCCCGATGTAGGCACGCAGGTCAATCTCATCCATCCTTTTTCCAATTGTGTGCATACTTACGGAAACCCTCCAAATTTGTCATCTCCATGATGATTTTTTCTATGGCTGGTGTGATGAACATGTTGAATGTTGAGATGATATCCTGGGCATGGACAACTGCATGTCTTGTGGGCCCTGGGGTCATCCTTTGTGCTGCCATCCTGCCCTGGTTGTTGTATGGTGACCAGGACCATGTCATTTTTCCGCTCTTTGACAAAGATGTCTCTCTTTCATCTTGGGCGATATCTTCTTCATCTGAAGATGATTCATCGTGCTCTGGGTCATATTCTTCCCCATCGTCTTCTTCAGATACCTCTTCCTTTTCTAAAACACTGTCCTCTTGTTCCTCCTGGACATCTGAATAAATTAGATCTAGGACCTGCTGGGCAGTGAAACATGCACTCATGGCTACAGTAAAGAGAGTACTGGGGGTACTGTCATCTGCAACACCTTTATAGCCTCTGACTGCATTCCCCATTAGTAAACAATGCTTTCAAGAAATGTTTATTATTATATTATATATATATTGTCTGTGAACTTCAGTCAGGTGTGGGGAGTTCAATCAGTAGCACACGTAATCTCAATTTCTTGTGTGTGTGGTGTTTTTTATGGTTTCTGTGGTATGGAAATTATTTTATAACTGCCGGGTCAAAAATGACCCCGAAGACAAGATTTGTACCCTGTTGGTGTACAGCTTTTATGGAAATATGAACAAAGGCAATGTTGAACTTGTTCTCATGTTGGGGTCGTTCTAGGAAAAGTCATTGAATTTCAAGTTGAAAAAAGATCATTAGGGGGTTTCCTATGCTGTTAAACAAAGTGGCGGGTCATTTTTGACCCCTAAGACAAGACAAGGGGTTTAAAGCAGAAAGTTGCTCACAGAGCTACTCTTGAAAAAGTTAAAAGCACCTTAACCAAAAATGACTGGAAACCCTGTGAGACAAGGTAGATAATACATAACACTCTCAGCAAAAATGGTCTACATTAATTTATGACAACAAAAAAAATGTACCTACCTTTTTCTGTCGCAGTAAGTATGCAAAAGTTGGCCAGTGAAATTAGCTTTTTCAAGATGTTCGTCAGGCTTAGACAAAAAAAAAGAAAGAAGATCTCTCTAAAACATTGAACAGGCCACGTTTAAAAAGTTCAAGATTTAAAGTGGCTAAAGTAAATAAGATTACGTAAATATGTTGACAATAATTGTGGTATGTCATTTAGTCACATTAAATCCACAGAAATATATATTTTTCTCACTTAATCTTGATTTATTTTGAAATTATTTATAAATTAAACCAGATCTTATTATTGTCCCCTTGATGCATGTGCTAACGAGCGTTAGCAAGCTTGTGAGCAAAGTAAGCATTTCCCACATCAATAAAACTTTATTGAATGTAATGATGTGCAGTCCTGAGAACAAAATGCCCTTGGGAAGTGTGTCTATTGACCGCACTGAGACCAAACTGATGAACTCTCTGATATAGCTTCTGATAAGACTGCAAATAAGTTAATCCAAATGTCCAAATGGTGAAGAGTTACTGGGAGGAGTAACTGTTGTACAATTACGGAATTGTAGTTGTAAAACACAACTGTAATGTATAACAGAGGGAAGCAGCTCAATTGCCAAAACCAAAGCTGTAGGCAGCAGCGAGCAGGTTTCAGGCTTCACAAAGCCGAGCAAAGTCCCTTCAGGTGGTTTCATTCCGTCTAAAGAAGGAGCGAGAACAATCACACTCAGTTTCCATCATGACAATGTTTGCAGCCTTTCACTACTTTGCCGATGTTTGGACAAACTCTCATTGACCTAGGTCTCCTGTCGCTGGGTTATCCTGCAACCAGATATCAGCCAGGAGCAGACTGGGTGGTGGAGTAGTGTTAGGTCCTCGCTGGGTTAGCTTAGCTTCCATCCAGGCTCTCCTCCTGGGGCGGTCGACTCAGCTTTTGGTGGCGTTTGGTGAGGCTGGTGCAGCTGGACGTTCTGCCGTGGGCATTACATCATTCTTGGAGCCGAGCTGTATTCCACCCTTCTCTGGCTTTTAAATTCTAAGACAGGAGCTGAACGCTTTAAAGAGGGTGGACCCTTGAAAATTCAACCCAAAAGAAAATATTAATTTGCTAGACAATACAAGGTTACCCACTGATTTGAAGAAATCTGACATGGACTTGAATTTAACTGGAAGAACATTGACGACTCGATATCCAGAGAGAGGTGATTATACCCACCATTCTGTGTTGTGGCTGACAGTGTACCTGAAAGAAACACTTCACTACTAAGACCTCACTGCGGCCAGATGTATACCTCAGCTACTCGAGGTTAGACTCCTAATTACACACATTAAACACAATGAGCTGACATAAGTACACATACCCTACTAGGCCTGCAGTGAGTTGTTCAGGGCAGCATTCTCTCCTGCTTGTGTTGACCAATATGACATGTAATTAGTGCTGAGTAGGAGCAGACAGAGGAGGTGTTACCATCACAGGAATGCAACACTTCTGCAGTGTTAGCTTCAGCAAACACATGCAAATTGGTGAAAAATCACAGTATGCATGCATCAAACCTCAGAGTCTGCCACTTCAATAATTCTGCTCCAACTTCACGTACTTTGGATGCAAATACAGCCCACCATACTCATCACATAAAAAATTACATGATACTTGCTAAGTGAATATTTATGAGGGTAAAGGTGAGATATTAATCTGATCTAAAGCACCTTTCACAGCAGATAAAAACATATTCTCCCACATCCTTTTGGTGGTCTGTAGATAATTTAGATTTTATTTGTCCAGATTTTGGGATGTCTGTTTCTGGGACCTCAATAAAACGGGAAATACCCACAGCATTGTGTTAAATGCCCTGCTGTTGTATGAAATGGCAACAATGTTTATTAAATCCCCTTTGATTTTAGATGTATTTCATGTTCTGCTGACCTTATTAAAACCCAATTTGTAGAAATGACAAAATATAGTCCAAAGCTTTGACATTACACCAAATAAGGACATGTGTGTGTCTGGATTGGTTTCATATGTGATATGGACTGTGTATGAACAAATGTATACATTCCCTTTGTTTGTCAAAAAATGATTCATACTCATGTTACTAACCTTACAAAGGTCTAACTCCCTGTTAGACCTCTTATGACTTATCACAATCACATTTAAGCAAGATCAATAATAATAATATAATTATTTGAATAAAATTATCAAACATAGACAATAAAAATAACGATATAGTAGGCCTTCAGTGGTCGTTCTAGAAATAATCATCTTTGGTGCCACTCACTGAATTGAGCTGCATACTTTAAATGGAAAACCTTCAACCAATCACTGTCCCTCATCCCTAGTGTCCAATCACGTTCTTTCTCCTATAGCATTCAATCAGCACCAGGCCTGCCCTCTGTGTATGGGCTTATTCTCCTACATGGCTCCTGCTCCTCGTCCCTGTCTGATGGCTGTAAAGCTTCTAAGAGTGTCCCGCCATCAGTGTCCGCCGCCAGGATGACTGCAGCTCCTCAGCTGATATCTGCTCCAGACAGTGTCCATGTCCCATAATCTCTCACACCAAGCCCGGATGTCAGCTACCAGTTCTCACCCCCTGCCACACACACACACACACACTCCTCATACCCCCCTTGGCGGCACAGAAGGCTCTCCTATGCCTTTTTGGCTTTCTTTCTCTCCTCCTCCTCCTCTGTCTGTTCTTCACAGTCTGTTTATTCAAGCAGCTCCTTGGCAACACATTCACAGCTTCACGGCTCTCTTCTCCCAGCCTTCTCTGTTGGACAAGCAGCCCATCCGTGCTGCCCACCTCTGCATGGGACAAGTTTCTCATGCACACAGACTCACCAACCAAACCTCCCACACCACCTCCTTTTGCCATCTTCACTTCTCTGCACAGTTAACCCTCTGTCGCTCTGTCTGGGTCTCTATGCGCTGGCAAACATTATTCATATTCAGATAAAGCCTCACATGTGCTGAAGCTACTTGATCAGTAGGACAAAAATCAATGTCTTGCTTTCATTTTGAAACCCAAGCAGGACCACGGAGAGAGAAAATATTGCAGGACATGCAGCTCTCCTCCTGACCCGTTCCATCTGTTGTACAGGAACAGGCTGTTTCAGCTTGCTGGGTAGCAACTGGCTCAGTGGGAATATTTTACTGCAGTGAAAAAGAAAAACACTGAATAGTAAAGCAATTAAGAAACTGCCTGGTACACTGGCTGACAATAAGTTGTGGTGAATGTCAATTTCATGTACAAGAACATCATCATTCAACTGAAGGTAGCAGGAACATTTGGCCTGTCTGTTACAGGTACCAGGACTGGTACCAAGTAGCCAGATGATAATATTCCACCTGTAAACAGGACACACTAATGACACAGGGCGCACCTCTGTTCATCTCGCCTGCTCCGCAGAATCCTTTTATTTACCAAAAAATACAAGGTGCAATACATATGGTAAACACATTTTAACAGTCTTAGACAAAATAACAATATTATACACAAAATGTTCACTGAGCCACAAACAATACTTTCAAAAGGACGTGACGGTGTGGCGCCATTTTCACTAACGCGGCACACCGGACAATCAAACTAGACACCCACACAAACACATTCATATATATATTCACAGACATCTATCTCCTAGCTACCTAGCTGCTAACAATATGCTTATCTAAACAGACTCACTCATTACTCAATACTTCCTCACCCACCTGTAAACAGGACACACAAATGACACAGGGCAATTTCACGTGTGTTCATCTCACCTGCTCCGCAGAATGAGGAAACGGCATCGCGCCGTTATGGTCGTAACTCTACTGTCCTAAAGCCTGCCCGAAGCAAAGCAAAAAGCACAACCCTGCCCCCTGCTGGCCACAGAGTGGAATGCACACTCCATACACAATGAAAGCACGCCAGTCCTTCATCAAATTATTATATTTCTAGCATATACAATGCTCACTGCAAACCATATTGGCTATACATAACACAAAACACACCAATTCGGCATCACATGTCCATTGGTTTGATCGGTTTTAATTAACAATGGGGATTAGGCAGTGGTGGGCCGTCAGGGCCTGCAAAGCCTTCTCTGCTGGCCTAAACAGAATCACAAAGTTATAGCTATTTTATAATTAAATATTTTTTCTTAAATACATTTAATTTTTTCTTATATGTATTATAATTTATAACAATATTTTTCTCATTAGCTTATTTTCTCATTGCACAGCTCCTGTCTTCCTCAGTTGCTCTGCTTCAGTGCAGCTTGTTTTAAGTAGAGCTTTTATCCAATCAGATTTCACCTCCGTGTCTCTAGGTAAGAAGAGAGGCCCCAGGCCTGCAGACTCACCAGTGAATCCATGTGCAGTTTAAGTGAATGGGGATGATATTGTTGATTGTCATAGTCTTCAACCAATCAGATCTTTAGTTTAACATTCTTTGTTGCGCCAGAGCGGCTAGCTGGCATACAACTACATCAGCATTAAGTGCAGCTCAGTGTGTGCTGTGATTGGTCAGTGGGCGTGACTATTGTGAAATGTAACTTAACTTGCCAGCAGAGTTTAGTTGGAGGAGTAAGAGTTCAAATTGAAAGATATGGAAGGAATTATAACATTTTTAGGGTTTTGATTGGTGTAGTTTATTTTTTTACATAGCTTTGTTTTTTCAGCACTCAATGGCTGAATAAGGAGGAGAAACAGATTTAGTGGCGGAGTTACTGACAACGCCTTTCTCAAGAAAGACATTTCAGGAAAAGCTGGCCATCATAAGAAATGGTGAGTCAACGCCACAGCTGGCAGCCCTGACTCAGCAGGAAAAGGATTTGTATGAACGGTATTTCTTGCTGACAGCGTCGAGAAGCGTTGCACATTTTCTGGCTGGGTTTGGAGCTATGCTACGCTAACCTGAGGACACCATAGCATTTGAAAACTTTTGGAGAGACTCGAGTGGATCTACAACTCAACGAACACTTTCGCAGGGAAACCGCTCCACAACTGCGGCCCGGTGTGCGGTCTGCGCCGGCCGGCGGGCGCCTTGACGTGCGGTCTGCGCCCCGGTGGAGGTGGGATCCCGGCCGTGCTGCGAACCTGCAGCAGCAGACCGGTGAAATACAACTGGGGAGGATCGACTGTCATCACTGGCTCCATGAATCGAGAAGGACTTCTTACTAGAACTAAAACGATGTACTGGAATAAACTCTTTAAAGTCTCGGTAAGTCACAAACTGCGTCAGTTTTTTTACATAGTAACGTTACTGCTGTTCATTTGTCTATCGTGTCGTTTTTATGAATAGTATTTGAATGGCTCGTGCTCTTATGTGGTGGAATGCGTGGATCCGCTGCAGGTTTGCTGGATTGATGTGTCATCATGAGGTTATTAGGAGGTAATTCACCTGTAGTAGGACAGCACAGAAGGCCCAGGTATAAAATGCACGGCCCGCCACTGGGATTAGGATATATCTTGTCATGGCGATGGCGGTGCATGTAGATGCAGCAGCTGGTAGCTCCCACAGACTTTGCTACTTTTTGTTTTGATTTGTTGTCTCTTCGTATACTGTAACAAGTAAGGCAAATGACATACACTCATCAACGAACCAGACCTTAAAGCAATGACAACCCATGGCATCTTCTGACCACACAACAACACCAGCTGGACTAAACGCCATCTAGAGCGGAGTCCATCCCCCTGGAGAGCTTAGATGCTAACCCAGCTAAGACTCAAAACTATTCCACCACCGAGCCGGCTCTTAGTTGATGTCCAGCGGTTGGAAAATGAGATATATGAAAAGACTTCAGGCTAACCCAGCAACAGGAGAGACAAACAGAGACTGTCGTGCCCACATCTTTTCAGAGACCTGGCTCCATTGTGGTATCCTAGATCAAGATACTGCATTTGACAGGCGCAGGGCTCGAGGTGACGAGAGGAGGTGGACTCTGTGGTTAAGGTGTGCTTGGTGCTCAAACATAGTCAAAGTTGATGGACAGTCAATTGTTTTATGTTATGACGACGTCCATATTATCTACGTAGAGAAATCCAATTAATTCTGCAAAAAAAAAAGTTGGCCATGTACGTTTCTGCAAACCATGTCCGTCATACCTCGCACCCATCATAGCATGACTTTATCACTTGTTATACTCGTTACTATACAACAGGCATGTCCAAAGTCCGGCCCGCGGGCCAATCACGGCCCGAGGTCAGATTTTATACGGCCTGCGCCTTCTGTCTTAAAATGCATTATTTATGGCCCGCCAGCACAGTCAAAACGGAATGAATAAATCATACAAATTCAACATGCAATTCCTCTTTTCACCTCATGGTGGCAGCACCACTCTGTAACTGTCTGGCTTTTTTTAATTGTCTCTGACCCTTCAACTGTCATGGCTACGGCAAGTAAAATAAGGAAAGTCGATACCGAGGGCCGCCGCTTTCATATTTTTTCACCGAAAACCGAAACAACTGTGTCTGCCTAGTTTGTCATGAGACTGTTGCCTTGTTTAAGTGATATAATGTAAAGAAACACTACGAGAAAAAACATGCTAATACTTAAACAAGCTATCACAGAGCGACCGTGCTAGAAAAGTGAAGCAACGCCAAGATAACTTGGCCACACAGCAGCGGTCTTTTTCGCGGGCCCACGAGTCAAATGCATACCTGCAAACTTGTTGCTTTTCAGCGAAATTAGCCGTTTTGAATGAAAATATATCATCCACGTGATCCGTAGATGTTTTCTCTTTAGGGGGGGGTAATCTGGCCAGCCATCGTTTCTCAGATTGGATTGGGACGAGGAAAAAAGGTGATGACGTGATCTTCGCAATAAAACATCTTTGATGTGTCGAGTCTTGGCCAATCAGCGTTAAGATGTCTACACCGTCTTTCCCTCCGTTACAATTCAGACTTGCTCGGTTAAGGATAACGTCCACTGCATGCGGAACTTTGTTTGTTAACATTCGTCATTATCGCGATTTAGGAGGAAAAAAAACGTAACGGGATGAAACATGCCCGGTTCAGTTCACGCGGTCACTCGTTAACGTTAAACCGGAACACCGGCGGATCTGCTGGCAGGTTGTTCTTTTTAACTCAAAGTAGAATGAGGATGATTTCGTGGTGACAATAACTTTTAAGACCACGATGATGAGACCCAGATACTGATGAGATGATGAGGTCAAAGAGCTTCAGGGAGAGGACGCTGTTTGTGTAGCGCAGCTTGATGCAGGGCTGAGATGTGAAGGAGCTGGGCCTGGATAAAAGTGGAGGTCTACTCTAAACAGACGTGAGTACAGCTTCCTGCTGTCGCAGTGTTTTAGAAATATTGATAAGGCAGGGTATGCTAAATGCTGCCTCTGCTCCAAGGAGATGAACTACAGTAACAAGGGCTCACGTGCCCTCTCATCACACTCCCAGACACTGTTCACTGTGATGACCACAGCCAGGGTACTTCTGGTCCCAACAGGGCCCTGAAGTAATGATAGAGAGGGTTAAGGTGCCTGTATCTTCATTTCAGCAGGTTGCTAATGCAGAGGTGTGTATAGATCACAGCTATTACTTTACTCTTCATTCTAATTTAAATAATTGAACTGGATTGAATGCATATTATTGCAAATAGAAGATAGGCCACAATTCTAACAGATTTACAGTAACAGTGGAAGTTAATACAGTAACGGGGTTCAATGAAAACTAATCACTTTATTTGTACAGGCGATGGTTCTCGCTACTCTTGCTATCTTTGTTTTTAAATGACAAACTTTTGAAAATGAGACCTCGTTCTCAATGGATTTTGTCTACATAAAAGGTTAATAATAATAATAGATTGAAAAAAACTATCCAGCTGTTCAACCAGAGCTGAAATACTGATTAATAACTGAATAATAAATTAGTTTTTTGATTAAAGTAAATGTCTTATCACTTAATTTTCTTCTCAGAGTACACCAGAATGCTACATTCTAAAGATCATATTTAAAATAAAATTATCCTTGCTGTGTCATTGAAAATATAATTATTAAATAATAGTGTATGTATAGGCAAATTGTATTGTTTAAAATAATGTCAGCAGGGACTGTTGGCCCTTGGGCATCTTCACATTATCAAATCTGGCCCTCTTTGAAAAAAGTTTGGACACCCTTGTTATACAACATAACTTCCACTAACAGTCACCCGTTGTACTACATCACTTGCTCTGACCAAATGCAGAAACTTTGTCTTTGAAGGTACCGGTGCTTTGCAGAAACGTACAATGCCAACATTTTTTTCTGACTGGGCTGGAAAATGGACTTGTGCTGCTTTTTACCTTGTTTCTGATGCAAGTTCAGAAATGCACTGAAATGCACCACTGCTATGTTTCATTTTTGTTTTATCATGTAGCAAATGAGGTACGACTGCATTTCATTGTGCAGCCCTGGAATCCATGATTTCTTCAACGAGGCATTCCAGTAGTTTAGTAAATTGTAGCTCCTTAACTTCATCTTTGTTGACAATCTGTTCTTGAAACAGATAACGTAACTGAACTAACTTATTGTGTTCCTCAAAGATCCACCAGCTTGGGTCTTCTACTGTAACTGCTATACAATCCAGTTTGATATAGGCAGATTGTGTTTTTGCTGCACTGGGTCTTATGCTGGGTTGAAAGCTGTTCAGTTCATCAGGTCGGTTAACACTGTGTCTGTATTTGAATCATCTTTGAGTCTATTTAAGAGACTGTCCTCTCAAGATAAAAAACAGCATCAGTCATTTTTAGCAAATGTCTTAAATCAGGCTTATATGTTTCCCTCTGAAGTCCAATTACAAACTTGTTTATTTTGGATCATGTGTTGCTATTTTTATAGAATGACTTTTCTTAGAAAATAACCATTTTATTAATACTCTACTCTTCATCTCTCTCTTACATGTCTTTTATTCTTTTATTATGCTTTTACTTTTTATTATACTTGTATTATGTTGCATCAAGGCTTGCCGGGTTGTTTCTTACATCACAATCAATATCTATCAGCAACAATAAATAGCAGGCCTCTGGTTAATGACTCTCTCTCATGTCTGGTCACTGTGTTTTTCTCGAAGCCTCTGGAAAGCACTTACTGCATCTTGCTTTAAAGAAGCTCTATAAATAAAAATTGTATCATTACTATGATGTTCAAAGGCATGCTGTAGATTCCCAGGTGTATTTCTAATGCTGCTCAAAGCAATTATTTGTTTCAATTTGTATCCGTATGGTATGGAAGTCAATCAGAAGACTCATCAGACTCATAGTTACATTATTGCAGGATATGCATGCACTAACGATTTTAAAATCAATCTGCAATTAAACTGCATTTGGCTTCATGAGTCTGCTAATAGACAGCAGATTAGTAGTTAGTTATGTTAAGTATTGTCATGCCTCTACAATTGTTCAGCCCACAACATATAAGACACCAAAAATACTGTGGCAGGAAAATAACAGGAACATATTACATTAGCCTACATCAGTGGTGGGCTGTCAGGGCCAGCAAGGCCTTCTCTGCTGGCCTAAACAATATCCGAAAGTTATAGCTATTTTATAAATAACCTCTTGCTACAGAGAGCCCCCTTCAAAGGGTGTTCGGGGGGCGAAAGAGTACACACATGTAGTACAAATCACTTCTGAGAACGAATAAAATGATATTTTATGATATATCAAAAAACCTACGTAACGAAGACTTTCTGGGCAAATGGACCATGGAAGCTATTTTACGCACTCAAAACACAGTTATACACAGAGTAATTCATTAAACTACAAGTGGTACCATAATTTCACATATTTTTCGCCAGGACACGGCGAGCTATATACTACGTTACCGATACCAACCAAAAGCTACGGCACTTTCTCGGACAATCCGCATATCACAGAGCATGAGGACTCCACACTGAATCCAACCATAGTTTCCAAATTTCTCTCCTTGAAACCATTAAAAAGTTACACTCCATAAGCCACAGAAGAACACAGCCAAACAGCAAAAAATTGTAAACGCTTCGCACCTCGAGATAGTTTTCTGGAAGAAATTTGATAAAAATCCCAGATTAATCCTTTCAGCCATGTGCTGCCGGTCTTTGTCTGCCCTTATGTGAATAAACTGAGTTTCTACGTGCACGTATGACGAAGGGGTAGTCGTTTTCATTTTCAGCATATGGGTTTTGGATTTTTAGTGGTTAAAAATTCTGTCAATCAACTCAAAGATTGACCCACACTACCTTTATGGGGTCAGATCAGTCTCAATAATTGCAAATGCACACAGAAAGACTCACAAATGCAAACAGAAAGATTCACAAATGCGCACAGAACAATTCACAAATATATTCGATTTACAAATGCACGCAGAACAATTCACAAATACATTCCAATGCACAAATAAATAAATTACGATTTATATAAATGTAAAAAAAAATCACAAATATATTTCTGCATTTGTATGTATTTGTTTGTGGATTTGTATGTATTTATTTGTGGATCGCACTGCATTTATTTGTAAATCGCTTCACATTTATTTGTGGGTTTTTGAGACTGTCCTGACGCGGCTGGATTCACAAATGCGTTTTTTTCAACATAACCTGTCTGTAGCCAATCAGATGTCCGCCTCATTTTCAACCAATCACATGAGCGCAGCTCCCCCCTCCCCTCCCCTCCCCACGAGACTGTCAGCTTTGTTGAATCAGGAAATAAATATTGTAGCCGTCTGTGTTCACCCAGAGCTCTACGATACCTCATATCAGTAGAGACCGGACTAGTTTAGCGTAGCCTCCCAGAACACATACGGAGCCCCAGCTGTTTTTTTGTTTTTGTTTTTTTGTTCCGGGTTCAGAGGTCACAGCCGCAGAAAACATTATATTTCCTACAATTTAAGCTTCTGCATTTTCCAAAGCATTAGTATTATTCAAACGTATTGTTCGGTTCGTAAGCCTCGTACCGAACGGTTTAATACGAATACGTGTGTTCAGCTGCAGGACAGCAGTGAAGGCCCAGGTATAAAATGCACGGCCCGCCACTGGCCTACATAGCAACCACAGAGAACTGTTTGTTCTGCCCCAAGTATGATAAAATCTACCAAAATTAAATCATCCACACATAGTTTTTCCCTTTTTTTTTATCAGAAGAACGTATCAGAAAAGGACAAGGTGTATCCTTCATGTAATGAACAATACAATATAAATACAAAAATATGTTGACTGTTGAACTAACCTGCCTGTGAACTGTGCACACAAATATTTTTTACTTTTATTTAAATTCTGCTTCACATGCAACTCTGTCCTGTTGTTTTTTATAAGACAATATGTTCGTAATTTATATTTGTACTTAGCATCAACAGACCACCTTCCTTCATACATTCTGTTCAGTGAAAAAAAAAAAAGATAATTAATCACACAATTAGTGTTTTGTTTCCCAAAGATTTGATTGATTGCAGTGACAAAGTGATTTACCATTTAATCATGGTAACAGCTTTTTTTCCTGAACTAACAGCTGCAAAGGTTACCAGAGATGATGGTTACAATTCTTGGAGGAAGCAGCTATTCTAGGGACTTGTCAACACATCAAGGTACAGAACACATCTACGTGACCAAAGAACATAATCATATGTCCACAAATTTCTGTACTATTAAGTATTTTATGGCAACCTGATAATTCTACGTTTAAAACCAACTGAAGTTGAGACAAAGGGTCTGAAACTCAACCACTTTATATTTTTTTCTGCATTTTTCCCTGTTCCAGTCTGAATTTAAAACAGACCTGATTTTTTGGTTACAGATCTGCAGTTAAAATTTTCCTTCCTGAAATTAATTAGAAACGAAAATCAAAGTGTGTCAGTCAGTGAGTATTCAGCTTCTCTGTAGTGTCGCTCCTAATTACCTCTAAATTCTTTTGAATGTCCTTGAGATGGCTGACATTCAAAAGAATAGACATGAATTAGATGGAAACATATACAGGTAGAGATAGAGATAGAATTGTGAAGACGCACTGTCATAACCCGTCTCCTATAGGCTATGACACATATGGAAAGGACACAAGGGATGATGGTAAATTAAAGGTATTTATTATAACGAAGTAAAAAATATCTGCTATTTGTGAAGTGTGTCAGTCAATAACATCAGTAATGTAAACGTGAATGCGTGCGAGATGAAGTGTGGGGTGTTGTCAGTGGAAACAAAAGAAGACCAAAATCAAAGTACCAAAGTATTATTGGGCTGCCTGCCACTGGCAGGGATGAGTCCATGTGTGCAACAGAGCAACACTGGAGCAGAGCTTTTATGCCCTAGGACAGGGGTATTCAATTAGAATTCCAAAGGGTCCAGATTGAGAAAATCTCCTCGGGCAAAGGTCCGGAGCATTACAATAATATCTAACTTGCACTACTTAGTGTGATATATATATATATATATATGTATACATATATATATATATTCAAGAAGCCTAGCAGTAGTAACAACGTCTCTGTGTAGTCAACAACTGTCAAATCAAATAAAGAAAGTACACATCAATTATATTTTAACAATTATCATTCTCAGCTTTCAAATTTAACTGAATGGATTATAGATAATACATAGAAATACATAAATAAATGTTCTTCTCATTTCAAGTAAAATATGGGCTGGATTAAAGAATAACTGACATAACAGCTTTTGAAAAATGTGCATCTTAAAATAAAGTACTTAATCTTATAAAAATGAAGCTAGCGTAAGTTCATGCAGGACATGGAAGTTATACGCCCCATGCTGACCAGCTGACAGCTAACCAGCTGACAGCCGATTGAATCATAGCGTCCAATCGGCCACACACCAATCACAGCCCACTCTCACTTCAAGGAGGTTTATTTAAATATGGCTTCCTCCTCACTGATTCATTCTACATATACGCTGCTACAGACCACACTGCTGGCGAAGCTTCGACATCAACGATTGACGCTACTCATCATATGTCTCATCGCAACCCGGAAGTTGACGTGCGATAGCACCTCGGCTAAGAAGAGCAAGACTCCATCCCTATGTCAAACTTCAGGAGAAGTACCCGGTCCTCGCCGTTCTCACTAAACATTCAGTCCTCTTTTAGCAAGATGGATGTCCGCTCCTGGTTCTGGAAACCCGCTCGATTCCGGGACATGTACGGCCGCAGCGGCGGCTCCACGCCGCTAACACGGTAACAGCTCCACTGCAAACGGTCCAAAGTAACCAAAAGTACAGTCACATAGGTTAGGGGGTTCTGAGCCATGAGGCAGAGAGATCAAAGGGGAGATAGGGTCAGTGAGGAATGCAGAGGACAGGCTCTTCACGACCATATAAGGTAATAGGTCGAGGACCAGAGACATCAAAGGGGACATCAAAGGGGACACAGAGGAGCTGGACAGATGACCAACAGAGGGGGAGGAGAACCGGAGACAACTGAGGGGAAGCAGACTGCCATAAAACAACAGAGAGGACTCCTGGGTAACACCATGCGGCCGCAGGTCAGAGGTGATGTCACAAGGAGCCAGCCCTTGAGATGAGCAGCGGATCGATGAAGGAGGCGTCAGAGCGATTGGAAGCCAATCACTGACCCCAGAAGACGGCCTTTGTGTTTTACGACAGATTTCGGACACTTTCCGACCATCAAAGGACATAAAAGGACTGTTTGCGAGGGCGTGCGCCAGGCCATGGTAGTTCGCTTTGCAGGACCCGACTAGGTCGGGCCTGTGAGTGGAGTTGCACGTGGTCTCTGCTCTCGAGATGCATACTATCGATAGTGTATTATAGATTGTAATTGTCATCATCAGTTTACAGTTGTCATCGTTTAATTAAATACTGTTTTGAATTTGGACCGGATCGAGTTACTTTTTGATGCGCCTGCGCAGAAAGAAGTAAACACAGCAGCGGCCTTGCGATTCCTCCAGTAGCTTCAGCCTCAACAGTACTGGAGTGCCATTCTTTCCACCTGCAGCTACAATTTCTCCTCAGCTAAGGAATCAATTCCTCGCAGGTGATGACATTAATTTATTTAAAATTCTGCTGCGTCAACCTGAATGTATAAACCTGTCAATGTCTCAGATTTGGAAACGCTAGTAGAATCATCTAATAGTTTAGTTAATTATTTAACTACTGGTCTAGTTCAAAGTGTTCTTCTAGTATCCCATGTCGGTAAAAACCTTTACATGCTCTGAAGAACCAGAAATAGCAGACAAGTGGCAAAGAATTGCGAAGGGCTACATGACTGGGCCTTATGGTAGTCCTCCCAATTCTTATTTCCGCATAAATCATAGGTAAAGCTTTTCAAAATACTCTGAATACTTAAATAATATTGCAGGCAACTATTACAAATTGAATTGCGATTAATCACATGATTTTTTGTGATTAATCGCATTATGTGCAAAATTCAATAATGAATTCAAAAGTAATGTATTGCGCACTTTTATTTAAAAAGTACTGCTATATGAACAAAAGTGCAATAACATTTGGTCTGCAAACACTTTCAACAAATAAGGTGTGTTTTAACAGCAGTATTTCCTTTACACACTGGCAGAACGCTGGAGACTGCGCTATGTAGGGGACGTGTTCAAAAGGCAGACGTCTCGCAGCAGCGATCATAATTCTTGTGCTAAGTGCGCCGACTTTATTTGGAACATTCCACTGCTGAGCAACATGAATTAAATGTTCCGCGCTCGTTTCAGCAAAACGTCTATCATGACAGTCAGAGCACGTGAACGAAGCTCCCACGGTTCATCAATATAATGCACTGTAACTCCGAGGTGATTATGGTTACCCAGCGATGTCCGTAGTCTTCAGGGAGAACAACAGTTGGTGCACATTGTTACGCCGTCGCTTTTGTAGTCTCTCCTTTTCATAAAACTTGTGTATCCTCCATGTGATGGTGCGTCTTGAGGGATGCCCATACGTGCAGTCATTTGTTGTGATCCTAAGAACGTTCCTCAGACCATCATCTTCAATACTGATAGGCCTGCAGTTTGTATCCACTTAGCATGGCATTTGTTAGCTTGTCTTGCTTTTGTCTATCTATACTTCTCCCACACGCTGCTTCAAAGTGGTCTGCCGAGCCTCCCTCCACCGTTGCAGCGAGCAATGGACTTTCAAAAAATAATATATATATATATCTAGCGTTAACTTACGCAGCCCTAAATAAACATATAATATTCTCAGCCCCTCATGATGATAGAGCTCCAAGCATACTTGCTCATACCTTTATGGCACATATTTCGGTCAGACTAACCTTGGCTGTCGTAGTAGGCTGTGTTTTCATATACCCTTTCAGAAGCACTTCGTTGAATAACTGCAAATGCATTTGTTCTTCACCTATTAGATGACTTCAGTGTTTCTACAGTCTCAAACAGGCCGATGTAATAGTGTACTTTTGCATACTCTACCTTGGGTGTTCCTCCTGCAGTGAAAACCCAAGGCACTGAAAGCGATAACAATTTCCGTCTCAAATAGACAGCGATCCTACGCAGGCGTCACTGCCTCCCAAAGTTGGTTTGTATTTGAGAAGTAGGAAAGCGTGTCGGATGCAGCGTCTATTTCTAAACATTCTTTACTTTCGTTATTAGGCCACCTTAAACCTACTATGAGAATTATTCCTCAAGACAGATCATTCATATATAGATTACTTGACCTCTTAAAAACAGTGGACAAACTCCACGATCTTGTCTCCTTAAGAGAAGGATGTAGATCTGATTTTAAGATCGGACTTGCCGTGTTATATTGGAACTGTATCTCGTTCTTCTACAACTATACAGAAAACGTCAGTCACTCTCGTAGCTCCTTCTGTCGGTTTGGGGGAATCTAAAACGATCAATGGTTTGCAGACAGCTAGCAAAAACGGGCTTTTATTGCTCACTGTTAAGAATCCCGGAAATCCAACCTTCTTCCATCAAAGTCCAGTTTCATTTAAGATGTGCAGATCCCTCAGTATGTAGCCTGCTCTGGAACTTCTTCATTCGCAGAGACTCCTGTTCAACGGCTTAATAAAGAGCATCCAGGAAGCAACGATAAGCGTCTGCCCTTTTCATAGCTTTAGCGCACAAACTGATGTCTCAATTAAGGCGGGGGTGTTTTGGATAGATTCATAACTGGAGAATACTCTTTTTTATCCCACAGCTTTAAGGGCTCCTCCGGTGTGGTCAATTCGCAACCTGCTCGGAGTCTTCGATCCTTTGCATGATCTTACTATTTCTAACATCATCATTGATGCTCGCATTTACCCCATCTACCTCAAACATTTAAAAATGGACGGGTAAGGTAAAGGTTCGAACGTTGTTATCTCTCTAACTAACTCTGCATTCTGTCTATCTTCCATAACCCGGTACCTGCAATGGCGTCCTGGTGCGAGGCAAGACGAACCCTTGTTTCTGACCGACAAAGAAAAGCCACGTCAAAAATCCTGCTTTACCACCTGACTCCGTCTACTCTGCAAACGATGTGGACATCCTCCTCAGCTATACACCTCGCACCCCTTCCGCATCGGAGCAGCTACCTCTGCAGCCGCTCTATTCCCAGCAGCTACACTGAAGCTATGGGTCGCTGATCCTTAGCAGCTTACGAATCTTGCGTTCGCCTGGGAGTCACAGATGTAGTTTATTACATGACATCCATTGCACTTCTGTCCATCCTGGGAGAGGGATCCCTCCTCCATTGCTATCCCACAGGTGTATCCCTGTTAAAGGGTTTTGGGGGAGTTTTTCCTGTTCCGATGTGGGGCCTTGGGATAAAGGATGTCGTATGCGTACTGATTGTAAAGCCCTCCGAGGCTAATTTGTGACTTTGGGCTGTACAGAAATGAATGGATCGATATAATTGCTGTTCAAAAAGCTATGAGCGCTACCTGGCAGACTATTATTAGTACCCCAATGCACGATAATAAATGAAAAATAAGCTAATAAATATGCTGCATTAGAGTGGTTGGCTGTGGTTCACTGCACGATTTAGGTAGTATGACCGCCTCAGGATGCGTGCTTGCTCCTTTTATTTGGAACATAATATTTGCAGAGGTCTGCAGCATGCTTGCTGCTACACGCAGATAGATCACATAACCGTAGGATGGACCTCGTTTGGGAATGCATCCTTGCGCCCTTAATCTTAAAATAATGTCTACTAAGGTCTGCAGCATGCTGCTGCTATGGTAAGTTGACCTTCTTTTTGGGGGATGCATGCTTCCGCCTTTATTATTATAATTTAAAGTAGAGAAATACCGAGGTCTGCAGCAGGCTTGCTGCTACACATAGATATTTCACATAAAAGGTAGGATGGCCTCAATGGGAAGCATGCTTGCGCCCTTAATCTTAGCTCGGTGTTCCCAGTCTTAGCTCAGTAGCTGCTGGCTAATCCGGGGAGCATTCAAAGAGCGGAGCCATTATCGCCAAGTTTAACTGTATTCCATTTGTTGCAATAAATGGTTAAAATCTATAACGAGAGTGTTCCTGACTGAAATCAATTTCACTGAATTGCCCTGCAGCTTTAAATTCAGTTCATTCAGGTGTGAAGTGATGTCAATCAAAAGCCACAATATTATATTTTTCTTATCCAACAAGATACATTTGTGTGCATGGACTTCATCTGTGGTTATTAAACCACTTGTTTCAGCTCTATTCTCTCTGTTAACATCATTGTTGGACAGTGAATTCATGGGTTAGGATTCTGATTATACTGGACTCTTAAGTTTATTTTTCTGTGAATTCATTTCAGATGTGAGTGGGAACGTTTGCTCAAAAGATTTGTGCTTTCTCTCAGTGTCGCTTCATTTACCGCTTTTAATAATCGTCACGGTCTCTGAACATGTAAGACACACTGGTTTTAAACTGTCTGTGGGAAGAATTAACGTCTAAGAGTCTGTTCATTCTTAAAACCTCTTGCTACCGAGAGCCCCCTTTAAAGGGGGATTTCGGTACGGTCTATCTTACACCATCGAACAAAAACTCATTACGAAAAACTAATCTAATGATGTCGCATACCACGTGAAATATCAGAACCTGGGTTAAAATAATATTACAGGCATTTGTACATACTCCAAACCACAACTCAATCACCAACCTTTTTAAAGACTCTGGTCTCTGACCACTTTTCTCTCTTTGGAGAACGTCATGTGAAATAACTTACTCGCGTAAATATTCTCCTGCTCTTGGTTGTTTCCTCGTCTATCCACTGTGTACATCTCACTCAAGTCAGGAAACTTGTCAGAATACCCATATTTGATTGGCTGAGCTGCATCACGTGATGTGATTTGCAACGCTGAACAAGTGCCTCAAGGCTGAAAAAGCTGCACCGGTTAAAATAGAAGTGCTCTGTCAAAATTGAATAATTCTCAATTATCTATCTGTTTTAGGTCCTGGGTCCAGATACAACGGCGTCTAGGTCCGGATCCGGACCGCGGTCCGCCTATTGGTAACCCCTGCCCTAGGAGCTCCAGGACCAGGTGCTCTGCATCCAGTAATCTGCCACTACTGCTTTCATGTGACTCCTTCAGGGACACAGTGAAAAAGAAGTATCAAAGCCATACTCATACATTTTTAAGAGGCAGGGGCGGTCACACGCACACACTCAAACACATCTGGGTGGAACTAACCCTGAGCAAAATGAAAACTGGAAAGGTTTTAAATGAGCGTGTGTACGTTTTTGGGAGGCCCTGGTATAAGTCTAGACGGGAATTTGTGGAACTGCTGACAAACGCCCCCCAGTCTAATTCAATCTAGCTAAAAAGAATCTGAGGGAAGAAGGGGGTAAAATTCCCAAAAAGTACTTGTTATGTTGTTGCACAGAAGAAGCCTTGTAGCTGAACTAGCTTCCAAAATATGTGTTTAAATATGTGTGGTTTTGAAGCCTCGAGTTTGGCATTTTGGCCATCACCATCTTGTTTTTTTGCAACCAGTCAGCTGAATTGACTGTGCTTGGACTGTGCAAGAGTGACGTAGAGACTCTGTATACGGCTATGGTTGCAGTAGCAACCTGTCGATCACAAGGTACGAAAGCATACTATGGTCTCTTTGACTCTAAATGGACCATGATTTACTAAATGAACATCATGCTGTATTGAAGACTTAAAACTAGAGATTCAGACCATAAACTCATGTTTACAATGTTTATTGAGGTGATTTTCTCATAGTCACTCCCTGATGGCAATTAGAAAGAATGCACATTTAATGCATTTATGTATTGGCTTCACTTTTCAGAACCGGAGGTTGCAAAACAGTTTTACACTACTAATAATTTTGCAAAAATCTGAAATGTGCTGTGGAACCACAAATGTGGAGTGAGTTGAAAACTTTCTTAAGCTGTAAATGCAGGCGATAAATACCCACAACTCCCCAGGGACAGACGGGCTGGATCTGCCCTGATGCACAAAGCACAGAGGCATAAATCAATGATCAATCAACAGCAGAGAACAGTGTCACATGGGGACATCATTAGTACACTGATGCTGGAGAAGATTCTGCCATTTCAAGAATTTTTAATTCATAATGGAGGAGAAGTCTACATTAACATTTACCGCAACCACCATGGATGATTTATCCTGTCTGGTAGAATAGTGACACATTAGATATAACCAACGTCAAATCAGAACTGTTAAAAACTGGTTGGAATGTCTTTTTTTAACCAGTCCAGCAATGGTTTTCGATGGTTAGCTTCGTTAGGGAGTTTGCTATATGCTGGTATTGACTATAACCATGATTTAAAAAATAATAATATTGGTATTGTGTTGAGAATACAACTATGATAATATTGCGTTTATAATCCAGCACCTCTCAATCACTCATGCTGTTGTACAGTTATGGTAACAGACTCTGTCTCCAACTCCCTATATTCGTATTTTGACTGGAATATATTTTCCACAAAAAGAGACAAAATCAAATTTAAAGATCAATTTGACTGACAGTTGGATTTTGGGATTTTTCAGTCAAGTACAACTTAAAATGTGTCCGCAGGAAAAAAAGAAATAGCATAGTAGGTCTTAAAAAAGTCCGATAGTGGGTCTTAAAAAAGTCATAGTATTGTCCTTCATAAAAAGGGAAAGTATAATATGTCATTTAAAAAGTAATATTATAGTACATTATATAAAGCCGTTAAAAAGCCATAGTAAAGTGTGACGAACAATCAAAATCCTATTATAAGTCGTAAAAATAATTAGAAAGTCATTAAAATTAATTAAACAGTCATACGGATGTCTATAAAAAAGTCATAGTACAGTCATCAAAAAGTATTATAGTATGTCTTAATAAAGTTATATAATATAGTATGTCACAAAATGTCATAGTACAATATGTCAAGAAAAAGGTGTAAAGAATGTCATAGATAGCATTAAAAGTCAAAGTATACTATGTCATTTAAAAAGTCATATTATAGTACACTATGAAAAGTGTAAAAAGCTGTAGTATAGTACAGCATACACACTGGTTGCATAGTATAACATGAAAAGACAATAAAATCAAAACATATTATGTCATAAAAAAGTAATTAAAACGTCATAGTATAGTATGCCATTAAATTCCATAGAATAATATGTAATGAATATCATTAAAAAGTAATTGTGTCTCTGTATAGTATATCATAATAAGGTCATAGTCATTAATAGGTAATAATATATATTATATCTTAAAATGTCATAGTATGTTATGTCATAAAAAGGTAATGAGTGGTATCTCTTTAAGTAATTCAAAAGTCAGAGTATAGTATAGAAAACGTCATGATATAATATTTCATAAAAAGTCATAGAAAATCACAGTATAGTCCTTCATAAAAATTCAAGGTATAGTATGTCATTACAAAATACATTATTACAGTAGATTGTATTCAGTCGTTAAAAAACCATAGTACAGTATGGCAGAAATAATATTTAACATTTTTTGAAGTATAGTGTCTCGTAAATAAATCTTAAAAAACATAAAGAGTAATGGTCAATGGACTGTACTTGTAGATCTCTTTTCTAGTCTTCCACCACTCAAAGCACTTTAACGCTACATGTCATCATTCACCCATTCACACACTGATGGCAGGAGCTACCATGCAAGGTGCCACCTGCCCAGCAGGACTAATTAACAATCATACAACATTCATACACCAGAGGCACAGCTACACGGGCAACTAAGGGTTTAATGTCTTACTATGATCTCACTATGATAGACTTCTTAATGATATACTATAGTATTACATTTGTCATACAAAGTATAGTATAGCAATAAAAAAAAAAAAAGTACATAAAAGTACATCTTAAAAAATCATTAAAAAGCTGTCTGTTAGTATAGTATTTAGTAAGTCATCGTGCTGTAAGTCTTAACAAGTCAATGAATAGTATGCCATTAAATTGAATGCCACTAAAATAGTATTTCACAAGTCATAGAATATAATGCTTTACAAAAATGATGTTGCAGTTTGTTTTAAAAAAAGTCATAATGTGGTATGAAATAAAAATAAAAAGTATCGTATTTAAATAGAAAACCATAGAATGTTATATTGTTAAAAGTCTATAAAAAGTAATAGCATAGTATGTCATAAAGAAATCATAGTATAGTATGCCATAACAAGTTAAAGCACTGTATGAAATATAAGTAATCAAAATCATATTGTAGTATATAAGAAAAAGTCACGTTATAATAAAAATGAATGTAATTGTCTTCATAAAGTGTCTCAAAAGTCATGGTATAGTATGAAAAAGTAATAGTTTAGCATGTCAATAAAATTAATATTAAAGTACATTATAAAAAAGTCATATAAATGTTACACTAAAGTATGTCTTAAAGAGTATAGTTTTTCTTGAAAAAGTCATAGTATGCCATCACAACTAATAAGGAAGTATCTAAAAAAAGTCATAGAGTAGTATAATTACATACTACTCTATGACTTTTTGGGGGGAAAATCTAAATGACTAATTAGTATGTGTTTAAATGATTAAGGAATGTTATACATTGAACAAAAGCTCATGTCCTCTGTAAGTATTTAATGCAGGGGTGTCAAACTCATTGTTGCTCTGGGGCCGCATCGGCATCATGGTTGCCCCCAAAGGGGCGGTTGTCGGTGGGTGGGGTGTGCTGCTTCGTCGTCGGCGGGGAGGGGTGCTGTTGCTGCTGCCACATACGCTGGTGGAGGTGTGTGCGCGCGGATCGGGGAGGAGCTCCGCCGTGCGTTTTTTTTTTTTTTTTGCTGGCGGATTCGCGGGCCACATAACGTGGCGGGCCGGATCCGGCCCGCGGGACGTATGTTTGACACCCCTGGTTTAAGGCCCGTGTCCTTGTCTGTGACACCAGGCATCTTCAGCAGCTGTTTCGTCTATCAGGTAGTATCAGCTAAGTAACTAAGTAGAACACTTAGTTATGCAGAGCTGATTTGCAAACATGACTTCCTGATTTCGATAAAAGTGACCTTTGTACTAGAACGAAAGTATCCAGATACGTAGACTACGCTGTATGAAGACAATTCATATGTGCTATCCTTTGTTATGTAAATGACCCTGTGCCAGCCCACTGCATGTTGTTTACTCAGTATAAATATCAGAGACTCAGAGACAGATCTCCGAGCGGCCTTGATGCATATTTTGTATGTGAATCAACTCTTGTCTCCTTCTTGCAAGAATAAATGTCCTGTGATTAATGATTTTTACCACGGCTCGAGTTAATTTTTCTAACAGTAATTCATAGTAATGTAAGTAAAAAAAATGGCATAAAAAATAACATAAGAATGTCATAGTAGAGCATTTCATGAAAAGTGTGACATAAAAAAGTAGTCTGTCATTAAAGAAGTCATATTATTATAGTATGGCATTATAGAGTTATAAAGTATGCCGTAAAGAGTATTGCAAAATGAATATTATAGTATGTTTAGGGCTGCAACTAACGATTATTTTAATAATCGATTAATCTGTTGATTATTTCTTCGATGAATCGGATAAAAAAGCATTAATTTCCAACCGAAAAAAACGCTTGACGCTGTGGCGCGATAGCCTATCAGCGTTGAGATGTTTCTCCTGTCATCTCTGACGTCCTGCCATTGTTGAATCAGGAAATTAATACTGTAGCCGTCTGTGTTCACCCAGAGTGCTACAATCCCTCATATCAGTAGAGACGGGACCAAACTATGTGTATACATGTGTGTGTGTAAACCATATAGTGCAAACAATGAAAAGACGCTGCCGTATTTACATCTAGATAACGTTATTGTGAGTGTTGATGGAGCGGCTACAATGTTAGCATAGCCTAGCACCGATCGATCCGAGCTCCATTGAGAAAACAAGTACAAATGAGCATCATTACGTAGTTATTTCGTATTCCCTTTTTGTCGGTTTATTGCCGTTAAATCACAGCCAAATCAGTTTATTTTGTGTTCATACAGCTGTAGTAAACAGCCGACGTGTGGCTTGCTAGACACAGTGAATACAGCTCGATGAAATCCACGGAGCTCCTCTGGACTATGTTATGAACCCAGACATGACGGCGTTTAGTTTCCCGTGATATCTGGGACTTCCACAACACGTACTGAGCAGAAATAGAGGTGATTTTTTCCATGGTTGATGGCGGACAGTTGAACGGCTTTCAGGCCGATAAGCCGCCGCCCCCTCTCCGGCGCGTCCAGCGCGATTCACACGAATGAACACAAATAGTCCCCGGCGAGACCGGCGGCGCGAATGACGCGTTTGGTGTGAACACGGCATTATTGTGTGGCGTAATAATTGCGCGACACAAGGAATCGATAATGAAATTCGTTGCCAACTCTTTTAATAATGGATTATTATCGATTTTATCGATTCGTTGTTGCAGCCCTAAGTATGTTATACAAAAATATATGGTATAGTATTTTTTTACAATGTCATAGTAGAGTACTTCATGAAAAGTCTTTAAGAAGTTAATATATAGTATGTCATAAAAACACAATTGTATAGTGTGGTGTGATCAGGTATACAAAGTACCCTACATTGTAATACAAATAATGATAGGTGACTGGATTAATAAGATATACACTAAGTCTTGTTATAAGCCTGCTGAGAAAGAAATGTAGGGATAGTTCATGAATAGATTAAGACGGTAGAATGTAATAAATAAGTTTAAAAGGTACTGATGTACAGAGGTCTGGTTTTATTTTTGTTTTATTTTGAAGAGTTTATGTGGTAAAAGGAAGTAGGATTTGAGGATGAAGGTAAATTGTTTATTGGTTAAAGTAGGCCGACCTGTGTCTGTGTGTGTGTGTGCTTGATGCGTGTGGGCCCACTGAATCTGATTTTGAGTTATATGATAGTAATTCTAACTGAAGGGAGTTATTGTTGCAACTCATGATATTTTAAGAACAAAATAAATTGTGAATTAAAGGAGACTTTTATTTTGTTATTTTCGAATTAAATTATCAAAGTAAATAATTGAAATGTTATACTTCTAAAACTTAATTACAGTGTGGAGTTTGATCATTTTCTTTAATTGAGGTGATATTTGATGAGGAAGTCGTACATTATTTTTCTTACAGTATGCGGACGGCTCAGATGTTGCTCAGCTAATTTGTCAGTGTGCATATTTGGTAAAAGGGTTTGGTAAAAATCTTAAGTTAGTAATAAGAGTGCTACAATTCAATGTAGGTGCATATAGAAACTCAAGACTACATTACCTTATTTATTTGTTATTGTAAAGTAAGTTACCTGTGTTCACGAACTTACGGCCCTTCACTGAATAAAATGGAGCTCAAGCGCAAGTTCAGTCAGTAAGACACTCACTCGTAATCTCTGTCTCTCCTCTCCTTGGAATTACTCTATCAGCTGATTGGGGGCGAGCACTTTTAAGTAACCAACCAGATTCGGCACAGTTTCCTTAAGCCAATCATATCGGTGCGATCAACTTTAAAAGTGTTCTCTCTGCTGCTGTCAGTTGTCATTTCAGCTAAACAGACGTGACCCTCCTCCACCCCAGTCACCTCCAGTCATCATGCTCCTGATTCATCATCAGATTGCACCAACTCTCTTCACCACCACCACCAGTGTCTGGACTCCAGGGGGGATTAGGCATATTGGACCTCAGTATCCCTACCCTCGGTGATAGTACTTCATGATGGAGTCCAATCGCCAAAGACTTTGCACTTTTCATATTTGCATGTGTAATAAATCATTGTTAAACTATAAAACAAGTCTCTCCTGATTGAACTAGAGATAAGTGGGCTACAATGTCAGAAAAAGCCATAGTAAAGTACATGATAAAAAGTCAGTAGCAAGTTATAGTACAGTATGTCATAACAACCTTATTTCATTTCTTCAGGGTGATAAGATTGTAAAACTCTTCAACAATCATAGTGTTCATTTGTGTAACCTCACATCCAACGACCTCGATGATGCCTCCTGTTTTCCCCCTGTTTCTGAACCTGCTGCTCAGATAGAGGAGCGATCTCTCCGTCCCTGCAGGTATGGAGGGATAACTGATACTCAGAGAAATGAATGTGCCGCTGAGCTGCTGGCATTGACTGATGCTGTTGTTCCACCTGAAGACGAGACGAGAGCATTTATATGACGTGTGAACGGATGGTACCTCCAAGGATGAAGAAGGCACTGACCGAGAATGACATTTTCACCAGACAGCCCATTCCTGTTGGACAACATGCTCATTTAAGCATTTCTTCATATATATATAATTAGGTTTTTTTTAAGTTGAGCTTGTATGCATTTCTTCTATATATGTATATATTTTTAAATATTTTTGTAAAACTAAATTCAAAAGCTTTCCAAAAAAAATACTATATCATTTTTGTTAGAATGGAGAAGCATAAGAGAACATTTTGACCACTATCAGACTTACAATCCCACTCAAAACAGTTTAGGATGTAGGAAAGCACTGATGACGCCATTTCATTTTCAACACCAATATTCTCATAAAGAACCAGAAGATCCCAGAAATAAACTTTTTACTTGATACTTCTGAATGTAATCTATCACTTTAAATTACTAGTTAACCTGACATTATCATGCAGGTAATAATTGCATTTACTGGAAAGTACTTCCACTTTTTCTGAACATTGTTCCATACAGTGAAGATAAATCTACAGACAGCAGTCACATTAAAATCTGGGCAGAATGACTTAAATTGGTTACGGCCGTAATGATTGTGTGTATAGTCATGTTAGGAGAAATATGTAAAGGATAATGTTTGTTAGCTCTGCATTGTATCTCCTCAAGCTCTTTTTAATGGGTTTTTGAATACAATGGGGGCCAGTGTCTCCGGAGAGAACAGGAGGAGGAGTATGATACGAGTGTGGCGAGTACATCAGGGGATTTCATGTCTTGATGGCAATACGGGGAGTAAATACGCTCTTAATATCTTTCAAAGCAGGATGAGGCAGGTTTTACAGATCGACACCGAGACGCTGATCAAATCCTCATGTCAGTGACAGCAAAACCTGAAGCCACAGTTGGGAGAAAACTAGAACATAATATTGGAGTGATCAAAACAGAGTAAACGCACATTGTGGACTGAATCTCTCATGGCCTCGGGCCTGAGTGAGAGACTCTTGGATGGAACTGGATTGGTTGCTCATTCTGGCCTGCATGACTTCCACTTCTGTCTTGCTCATATGAGTGGAAGGAGATAAAGCACAGACAAGATCACAAGCTTGTGTAGGTGATGGAGCAGGATGTATAGTAGTGCAGCTGGGTGCACACTTCCCCTGATATGGAGATTATTTAGTCTCAAACAGGTGGAGTTTAGTCACACGCTTGACGGGACCTCAGCAGTTGTACAGGGCTTTGATTCCCCCCTCTTCCAGCTATGGCCTTGACCTGTCTTTGCAATAGAGACAGCTACCCACACACACACAAAATGATGGCCATAAGTCCTTCATCAGACATCCAGTAAATCATCATCATATTCTTGAAAGATATATAAAGTTGTAAATGATGGTGAGGCAGACGAACTGAAGCATGTTTAAAACAAATGAGATAAAAGCAGAGATGTGGGGCTGAACTCAATGATTTAGATCAGTGGTCACCAACCTTTTTTCCACCACGGACCGGTTTCATGTAAGACGATATTTTCACGGACCGGCCTTCAAGGTGTGGCGGATAAACACAACGAAATAAAATGATACGGTCGTCATGAAAACAAATGCATACAAAATACAACTCACAATAACGCTGAATCAGTGGGAGCCCTGAGCTGGTTTCTCTGCAACGAGCCGGTCCCATCTGGGTTAATGGGAGACAATGACACCCGAAGTCTGTTCCTCATGTCCAGTCGACTGCGTTTAGTTTTGATTGCTGTCACTGCAGAACATCCCGCTTCACAAAGAGGATGTGTGAAATGGAAGCAGGGTTTCAGTGCTTTAGTGGCGATCTCAGGATATTCAGCCTTGATTTTAATCTAAACACCAGCAGAGCTGTTGTCTCAAACAGACTTTTAAGGCCACCATCATTTACAATCTCCAGCAGCTGATCTTCCTCTGTCGCCACATATTCTGCAGAGCGGGCTTGGCGCGTCAGAATTACTCCTGATATTTAATATTGTCTGTTAAATGAAGCTTTCTTTTTCTTGGAAGTTGTCGGCTCTTCTTCTGTCTCCTTAGTGGCCTTTCCCTCTTTGCAAAGAAGCTCTCCAGAAGTGTTTTACTCATATTCACTAGTTTGTGGGCTTAATTTTTGAGGTAACGTAACCACTGCGGCCCGGTGGTTGGGGACCGCTGATTTAGATGACTAAAAGATGCTTCAATTGTGTCGGCACCGGCAGAGAGTCGTCAGAACAGCTGGATTCTAATCATGTGGTTGTAGAGTTTGCACAAAGAAAGACGTTCACTCTTTCATTACAGGCTGCAGCTGATGTCTTTACATTAAGTTTTGTTTTTTTTGTTTGCAAAGTTTTCTGTTGACACAATTGTTAAACAGGGTGGACAAAATGTAATACTCTGGTGAATGAAAAAAAAATCAGATTTTTGAGGGTACTCAAGGGTTGTTTTGCTAGGCATGAAGTCTATGGCTTTAGTTGATCTCTGGTATTATATTTATGGTAATCAGGATAGAATTGTTACAATTATTTGACAGATATTTGCCGATTCGGGAGAACACTGGACTTTCATATATGATTGAAGAATATTTGGTACGGTAGAAAGACAGAATGGCGGTTCTTTTTACTGATGATAACATGTTTTCATTGATGGAATAAGAATGTGAAGAATAATGTTGCATGTGAACAACATGATAATTATGTGTATGTTTCAATCAGTGGACTTTACAGGGAGGCAGACGCCGATACTTTCATAGCTGTTAGCCCTAATTACATCCATTTACAGATCCCCTCTTCTCTTTAACTTAAAGACCGAAAGGAATATATGTCTCTAGATCGGTGCTCAGAGAGCACTTGCATCAATCATTAAGGCCATTTTGAAATCATTTTGTAAAGTTGTGTATTATCCCCAGCTGGTTAAGTTAATGAGGGCACAGCAGAGAAAAACTTTGCCTATGCAAACCATGTCAAAATGAAGTTATTCATCAATCTGGCTGCTCGCGGTGTGTATAAGCAATAACTTCACCTTACACTAAACCTGTCCGCAGAGAACAACCCGCATTGAATTTGTTATACCTGAAAGATTTCAATAACTGTGTTGCACTGTCACATTTGTGACAAAGGAGAATGAAGAATATGAGATGAAAAAGCAAAGTAATCAAGTTCTTTTTCAAAGGTTAAGTATTACTGCAAACTGTCAGAAAATACACTAGTTATCATCAACTCTCATGAGAACATTTTTACAAGACTTTAATTGAATATGAGGAGTACTCTGAGGGTATTATTTTATTATAGTGGTTATATAGGCTATATCCCCCCTAAAAAATCACGTTTGACTGATTTTGGTCTGAGATAAAACACAAAAAAAGGACTTTGATTCTTTCTTCAGAGAAACAATAGAGTTATATATTGTATTTGTCATGCTTTAAGGCCACTGGCAGCTTGGCTCCTCAGGCTGACAGTTTAAAAAGGTGTCCTGTCAAGAACCTTACCAGAAGACAGAGAACCAAACAGAAGTTTGTTTTACTTCACCTGGATGGAATGAGCTGTCTTGAAACTATTCTGCTGCAACCTCTCATTTTATCATGGAAATAAAACCAAACGTCCTTCTTACCTTGGAAAGAAGCAGCAGTCATTTAATCACACTAAGTTGTGGAGGTTGTAAGAAAAGTGCTCATACAAACAAAATCTCAAGGCAAGGCTTTGTCGTTAGTGTCTCACAGATATGTCACCGGAGTGCATCTCCTGCCATTCATTCAAAGACACAAAGAGGTAACAGGCAGCTTGACTGACACCACAGTTACCAGACTTGCCCCGTTTCTTTGCTCATTTTACAGCTTTGCTCTGATAACTAGGTTACACTGGAAGGGGCCCAGGATCTAACATGCAGATATTGATGTCATTGTGCTGAGGCTGTTTGAATTCCTATCAGTCCTGACAGCAGTGGCATTGAATATTGCTGTTTATTAAGAATGGGACAAAACAGGAGACAAGTTAGGTGTTAAAAGGTAGTTCTGACAGAAATGCAGAGCACACAAGTAGTTTGCTTTTTATGGTAAGATTTAATGCAGATTTTAATATATCAGACTGGTTAGGCTAATGCAGTTTGATGCAGACTTGAACACTCAGATGTTAGCATGTTATCTCTCTCCTTCCAAATCTGTCAATTCCCAATTCTTTCAGTAATGTTAGCAAACTATGAACTATGATGGATTTTAACTACGAACTATGATAGATTTTAACTATGAACTATGATAGATTTTAACTATGAACTATGATAGATTTTAACTATGAACTATGATAGATTTTAACTATGAACTATGATAGATTTTAACTACGAACTATAATAGATTTTAACTACGAACTATGATAGATTTTAACTATGAACTATGATAGATTTTAACTACGAACTATAATAGATTTTAACTACGAACTATGATAGATTTTAACTATGAACTATGATAGATTTTAACTATGAACTATGATAGATTTTAACTACGAACTATGATAGATTTTAACTATGAACTATGATAGATTTTAACTACGAACTATAATAGATTTTAACTACGAACTATGATAGATTTTATAGAAGAATTCCTAATGGATCATCTCAACCCTGTAGTATGCATTCAAGGTAAGGTCTTCTGAAAGACCTTATCTGAACACGTAGATCAGTTCCTCTCATGATTGATCATTTTTCATCATCATCTTCTGCTCCTTCCTCTTGTAGTGGTACCCGTAGAGTCGTTTTTGGCCATCATTTTCTTGCACTATACAGAGTACATTTCCACTAGAGTCTGTTTTCAGAAAATGCAACGTCCCTTATCAATACGATGCTGATGACACCCCACACATTCCCCTTTTATTGATTTTGATTGATTTTAAGCACCAGTTTACATCAATCTCGTCAATCCCTATATCCAGAATCCATGAGATCTTCTGATCAGTTCCTCCTCACCTTTCCATGGTTCCAGTTAGATTCCAAAGGGACCAACCTCATTCCCATAACCTCACACAGACTGTTTAACACTTTACAACTACACTGTCAGCTCTTTCCCAAGTATTACCACTTTTAATCCCATCTTTAAACATGAACCTATTCATATTATTTAAAAATGTCTATAAAAACACACCTGGGTCAACATTTTGTTTTGTTAATAAATGTGTTAGAATTAATTTGGAGTCGTTTTTCTGGCCTCAAATGTTAAGTCCAATATCCACTCTCTCTGTAGCTCAGTTTTTGGTCTTCACCAAACTCCTGAAAGAAATGTTGGCCCTGTTGTTTGGTGCTCAGAAGGTTGTACACAGTGGGTTTATCAAAGCCTTCTTAATGCCAAAATAGTAAAGCTGCAGGCCTTAAAATGACAACAAAGGGGAACTACAGAGTTGGTGATGATTATTTGTGGCTTTGTCACTATGACCCTGTTTACCCCTTGTATTTACATGTGTCTTTGGCAATAGGATCATAAATTGACACGTCTAAATACATGGGTTATATACATGAACACAACCAAGACGCATTGTGATTCGATCCTTGCCGAGGTGGTCTAGGATGCATTTGATCACATGACTTTTGTAGTGGTAACAATAATGCGTCCCAACAAGGACGTAACTAGAAAATACGTCATAAGAGTACTTTTTCCAATCGCCAGTTGTTTATCGAGACATGTAAGCCGGCTTTGTCCATGACGTCTGAACATTTTGTAAATCCTATAGAGATACAAATTTCAATAAATACTAAATTTCAGGCAAACTAGGCAAGGGAAGTGCATTGCTGCCTCCCGCCTGCTAAATACAGCAACTCATTTGGTCGACTCAAAGTGGTCACTGGAGACAAATGTGGAGACGCATTCTAATGCCAGGTTTAAACTGAGGCACTCAGAGTTAAAAATAAAAAACAGAAACTAAACAAATTTGAATTCACATTTAACCAGTTTATGGACATTTTTGCAATCTCTCAATCAAATGATACGATGACTATATACCACAATAGTGACTACCCTATGCTGAACCTCCAGTCAGGTCAAAAACAAATCAAACAGGTCATCAATGCAGCAGTCAGTGAGATCATACATCATAAGATCAACCGTTTAAAAAACAAATAAGGAGCCAATAACCAAAATAAAATAAATGACAAGTGAATTTGAATACAGTGAACTTTAAAATGCCCAGAGAATTATGCATTCAGGAGGATTATAGATAATGTCAAAAGAATAAATCTAATATCCTAGCCTAAATTAATGAAATAAAACAAATTATATTTTCGTTCATGGTGACATATGCAAAATTACACCTTAAGTCAATTCCAGTATCAGTTCTCTTTTAATGGGGATTTTAAACAAATGAATTCAAGCTCATTGACATCAATACCTATAATGTTAATCTATCTGGGATGGAAAGGGTTACAATAACCCTGAACTTTAGTTTAGCAAGCATCTGAATCTCATCTGTCTGTGTTTTTTTTGCAAACCCCCTAAAAAGTGAAATCCCGTCCCTGTGACATCATCTGCAGCCTACTGGTTCACCATCATTACAAGCACAGAACCTAACATGTGAGTACAACAAAAGCATTCCCACATACATCTACGTCGTCCCTGTTTTGTCTTCACACTTCTTACTCATATGTATGCACAGGAGTAAACTGGACAATAGCAGAACATCACATTATCAATCACTTGTGCTTTAGGTATATTCTCATCACTGGAAATTTCTGTCCCAGGCAGACTTAAAAAATGTCCCTTGAAAATGCATCTACTGACAACAGAGCACAATAATCACTTCTGCAGTCTTGAGATCAGCATCTGCTGTTTACCTCACAGAAAACCAGGTTAAAAGCACACATTCATAACTCCTGAAAAAAAGCTTCATAGCAGCTACACGGGACATTCGCCATCATTGAAGTTGACTCCACTATCTCGTCGTTCATGAAATAGTCTCTTTGTGGCCTGGATGTGGACTGGAGCTGTGTGCCAGCTTTGTAGCTGTAAATGTAAAAATAATCCTAATCCATTACTACACTGAAATCAACACAAGATTTGACGTAAGGCATGCTCTTGATTTGTGTTGCCACACATTGATAACTTAACCTTAACAATATGAAAAGACGTGGCGTTTAATAAATAAAACAAATGCTGCGTCACCGGTGGTGAATAAAGTATTCAGATTCTTTACTTCAAGGTACAGTCTGCGATTCTAACTCAATAGACTTTTTGTCAAACTCAGCAAATATCTCTTCACATGCCGGTACCTGTGTGTTCTGTGTGTGAGCTGAAAGATGGGTTTGTTTGAGTGTTGAGCTCTTTCTCCAGAATCAGACCTCTAAAGGGGCTTTCGCAGACTTCCGAGCATATCTATTGCCTCCACACAGCTATCAACATGGCTGAGCCGGCGGCTAGCAGCTAACTTTGCTAACAGCAGGATGAGTGCTAACAACAGTACTGAGGGGGAACCGGAGGGTGGGTGCTACACTTCCGAGTCAACGCTGTGTTTCATGACATCGTTATCGGCTGTAACCGCCATATGACAGCAGGGCTGTGGGGCACGCTCACATGCACTAACATGCACTAAAAGGCACGCGGCCAGTCAGCTATGTCGCAAAGGAAGGAGAAGCTCTGATATCAACACACACAGAGGGAGAGACACTTCATTCTCTGCTCAGGTAGACATAGCTCTACTACATCTTTACATTGCTGCTATATATTAATGCTCTGAATATTGTAAAGAGAACCTTTAAGTAAAAGTCCTGCATTCAAAACCTCACTTGAGTAAAAGTATGTAAGTATTATCAGCATAATGCACTTAAAGTTCTACTTAAAGTATTGATTGATCAGTAAAATATGATTAATATTACTGGTGCATTAATGTGTATGTTGCATTGGAACTCCTTTATATCCTGTTGGCCAGTTTACTCTACATCAAAGCATCATATTCTATAAGATGATCATATGTTTGTAGCTTTGCTGTCCTGTGAGAACCACGTATCTCTAAAAAGAATGCAGCCTGTTTTTAGCTTTGTGACGATGCTAATGCAGCTGATCCAAGAGACTTTTTAAAGTAGTTTCTCAACACATAAATGAACACTTCATCTTTCAGTCGCAAACATTCAACATCAACACATCTAGAGATACATGGTTTTCACTGTACAGGAAGGGGATGAAAAACTGTCATCTGAGAAGCAGCTAAAGTAAAGTAAAGTACAACATTTACCTCTGAGCTGTAGAAGAGGATAATTATTATGTTGCAGAAAATGGAAATAGTCAAGTAAAGACGAAACACCCCCAAGTTGTATTTAGGTACAGTACTTGAGTAAATGTACTTAGTTACATTCCACCACTGCAAGTCACTGTTGAGACTTTTAATATCATTCACATATGAGTGAAAAAAACCCGCTAAGTCAAAAATCTAAAACTGTGTTTTTACTGAACAAGATAACACTTGCAAAGACACTGGCTAGTACTTCAAGTCGCTCTCTCCACTCTTATTCATTGACGTGAACTTTTTTGTATGCATTTTCAGTTGTATTTGAGAGATATTTTAAAGAGGATTATAATCTATTGATAAGTACCATTTTCCAGTTGAGGGTCAATGAGAAAAGAAAAACTCATGACTTATGTTGAGCTTGGACCTGTTGGATCCAAATAAAAAGCCTCAATTGCATAAAAGCCCACTGGGAGCCCACAAGGGAACTTGAGAACCACTGTGGCAGCCTGAGATCAAACATGTTTTTAAACTCGATAACTCTCCATCAGCGTGTATCATGCTAGTTGCAACTTAAAAACAAGACTGTAAAAGCCCAAAATATCATCAGGAGGATTACAATATTTTATTTTACAAATACAATTTAGTTCCCCAATTAGCGACAGCTGAGAAGTCAGTTCAGTGCCATGCTGCTAATTAGACCACCTGCTAACCTGACAGTTAGGATGACGTCATCGGCACGTCATCTGCACTCTTCAATTTGTCACTGTAGCGAACGAAGCAACACGGTAACCACCACGTCTGTTCTGAATGACTCTTCTCGGTTCAGGTTTTCAGTAGCCTACTGTGATGTGAATATGCCGTGAAGCTGCTATGATGCCGCAATTAGGTGTTTAAAAAATGCCATCTGATGCCGTGTATGCCTTTTAAAAAAAACAACAGTGCAGGAATATCTGTACACATTTGTACATTTTCTACACACACTACCGTAGGATGGAAATCAAAATGTGGATGCACTATGCTGTAGGACTTTGCCTGAGAAATCATGGTGTACTATTTTTACTCTGAACTGTTTGTCATGTAGGATCTGTTACTCTGTTTTGCATACAACTGTAAAAATACAGTAAAATTCAACAATCACGTTGCTTTTTTTCTGTTTTTTTGTTGTTTACTTAAAAAAAGCTTAATGGTATTGTACAGATATTGAACAGGACATGACACAATAATAATAATCTGAGTGTACACTTCAATATTGGGCAATAAACAGTCAACTATCAACAGTTACATGTATTTTTCTTCTTTTTTCCTTTTTCACATACAAAAAGGTTTTGTTTTTTTTGGGGGGGGGGGGGGGGGGTCACAAACTCAGTAGTTCTACCATCATCAAATTAGTGCATGATTTAAATTTTTCCCTTGCTCGGATTGACGCCTCTCTCTCCTGGCGAGCCAACAGAGAACAGACTCTGATGCAAAGCCAGAAAAAGAAAGAAAACTAAGGGTGAGCCACTGGCACTCTTAAATTTCCATTCTCCTCATATAGGACTAATAGTCTGTTCTTGCTGCTCAATGCTGAGAGAAGCTTGAAGGTCGTCACATTTCACATCAGAACTTCAGCAGGTAGAGTGAGGTCACGGTCAGCAGGAGGCATACGGAGGCACGGGGCAACACGGCGGCCCCGTTCACATCGTGCATCGCACCAGGACCTGAAGGAGAAAGACACAATCCAGCCTTAGCGCATCATAAATCAGTGCCTGAACCACAGCTCTGCTTGTATGAACTGCGATTGACTGGAATTCAAATCTTCATGTGGATGTGTCAGCCAAGTAAGAGCTTTGCATCGGTGCAGCCATTGCCATGGAAACTAGTGACATAACATATAGCGGGTGACCTTCATGTCAGGATTGCTTTGTTTTGTATGTGTGCAGCTGCTTTAGCATGCCAAGAACAAGCCACCAAAAAGTATGCTTGAAAAGAATAATTGAACATAATGAACACTTTCGCTCACCTCAGTGTGTTACTTTTACACCATTGACCTTCTTACCATAAAGGATTATGCTGGCGTTAGTGTTTCCCATGTTGTTCACGGCGACACAAGTGTAGTTTCCGTAGTCTTCCTCCGAGACGTTGAAAAAGACGAGCATCGACTGTTTACCTTGATTCTCTATCTTAACGCCGTTTAGTCCGTTGAAGAGCCTGTAAGAAAGAGGGGAGCGGCATTCAATGCTTCTGCTGGTGAGCAGTGAAGACAAGGAACTGCAACAGTGCTTCGCTTGAGTCCTTTGAGGGGCGTGTGTTTGCTCAGGCCTTTTGTGAAATCTCTAGTTGACGTACTTAAAATGTAGATTTATGTGAAATTAGAAATACCTTTTGCACCTGTAGGCTGTAATATACTTCCATGTTTCACAATAGAGCTAAATGTTTGAATGCAGCTCTCTGCCTTACGGAGGTGACATGTACATGCATTGTGGACGACAACGTTCCCTCTGTTTCACTCCTTGCATTTCCTGTTTCATTGCCCTATTTCACGAGTGCGGATACCAGTCATTTATTTTATCAGCGACCTCCATCTTTTTGTTCTTGAGGACAGATGTTGCCTTTTGGGGACTGACGAGCGATGCTGCTGTCACTGTCAGGGACCATTTAACAGTGTAACATAGCCTGCGTTTGCATCAGCTTACCAGCTCTGGGGCTGCTCATAAACATCTTTCCAGTCTCCAGCCTTCAGTTGGAAAATGATGTTATGCTATAATATCCTCGAAACCTCCGAGCCCCACACCACACTGACGTTACAATGCACAAATAATAATAGTTGCCTTTGGTGTCCGTGCCTGCTGTGCAAATGATTTGACTGAGTTTAGAAATAAAACTGAAAATGATGAATTGTCACAACGTGATTATTGGGATATAATGCCCATTGAGAGAACAAAAATGCAGGGCATGAATACTTATCTCATTACATCAAAAGCACAGCCTTATTTTAACCAAAATATGTGTAAAAACTATCACTTATCAACAAAGATGATGCAGTCTGGCTTATTTCAAATAAACTAAGTCCACACCCTACAGCACAAAGTGTGTCTCTGTGTTTCTGTAATACCGACTTCAAACAATTCCAAGCCTGTAGAAATCACAGAGCTCAGAGCAGAAACTTGCCTGCGGTCTTCTTTGTACCACTCAAAATCTGCCCTGGGGACAGCGGAGGCTTCGCATTGCAGGATTCCTTTTTGTCCAACCGGAGCACCCGTATTCCTCGCATTAGAAATAAAGGGTGGATCTACAAAACAAAGAGAAACACAGTTTTACAATGAGAGAACATAACTTCATTGGTTTGTGTTTTGGCTCCTTATTATCTCATTCTATTTCTTTCGACCGAGGCTAAGTGGAGAGCGGTTCGATCCCCGGCTACGGCTCTGCTTGTCGCATGTCGATGTGTCCTTGAGCAAGACACTTAACCCCAAAAAATGCTCCCGTAGCTGTGCCTACGGTGTGATATAATCTGACTTGTAAATCGCTTTGGATAAAAGCGTCTGCTAAATGACTGTAATGTAATGTTAAAAGTGAACTGACACAACAATGAACAAGCGGCGGCCAGATTACAGGAAGTGAGTTTGTTACATTATTTGGGACGGCAACTTGATGAACTACACATCTTCTGAAGCCGTGTTAACCACTTTATAATCCCAGAATATCTGTAACAATATTTGCTTATTTGTAGCAGGAGTGCATGTGAGACAAAACGGTACATTTAAAAGAAAAGAAGATATCTCTGTCCTGATCATTACATCCATTATGTTTCCACCATGACTCTGCTAGTTTTGGTCCTTACAGTTGACGGTGACTTGAACCGTCCTGACGTCAGGGTTTGAAATGTCATTAGAAGCAATGCATTCATAGGATCCTGACTGCTCTTTGGTGATGGCTGTCAGCACCAGGTGTTCCCCCTCCATCACAAACTTATGAGTGCCTGTGGAGAAGCAAAGAAACAGAGGAAGGAATGCATTAGTGGATGAGTCCTAGAATCGGCAGATAAGTGTACCTGTACCTGTACTGACCTTGACATAGGTATAAAAATGATTTGTGACGTACTGTACGTAGAGCATGGCTCTAGCTCTGGCAGTGACAGCCAACAGGTTGGTCAATCACATTGGTCCTGACAGAAATATCTCACTATTGGATGGATTGGTATAGCATTTGGTACAGACATGCATGGTCCCCAGAGGGGATACTTTTGATTACACATAAACTGTTAGATGTCTTCATTTTACATGACAATATGCAAACTCGTTACAATCTTGTTAAAAATCTAATCAAATCAACAGACCACAGTTGCAGTCTATGTCTGAATTTGGTTGTTTGCTCCGTTTCCAAATGTCTCCAGAGGGCAGACGGCTCGGGGCATGCACTCATTACACAAAGAAAATAAACTAATTGCATCAAAACAAGCCCACTTGAGTAACAGCACAAATTACCCCTGACACCAGCGATGTTAAAAGCATGTTCTAGTGGAAGAGGGACCTTAAGCTATTGCTGCGTGGGAGGGGAAATGGATAGGAGCACTAATCCCAATCAGTAGAAATGTCAATCCAGCAATATCTCAACATTAGCATAATACCATTATGTTTTCCAAATCCGCCGCTGCAGACACTGCTGCAGCTGGCTGGGGATTCACTGGAAATGGTTTGGGCAAGGTGTAATCAACGTGTTGCATGAAACCAGGGGAACTGGTAGCACAGGTAATTGAACATTCTCACCATGGATAACTACATTAGGCAGACTGTGGGTGACAACATGCGGTTGAGTTAGTGGCTGGTGCTGTGAGACTGCTTTAATGATGGCCAAGGGTGGAAGCAAGTTTACTGTCCTATTTATAATCAAATTACTTTTTAGATTGCATGTATTGCAATTATTGTTTCTTTAGTAGACTATGCCTCAAAAACCTAAAAATAGAATTCTCTCTAAGTTGATGGAATAATAACTAGTTAATGTTGTCTTAAATTCAGACTATTAAGCTATTTTGAGGATTCATCATATTTAGATATTTTGGAATCTGTCCAGCCAAAAACCAACAGATGCTTCAAAGAGTAAAGTGATAATATTTCAATATTCTTTCCAGTATTCCATTCGGTGTTCCAGCTTGCTTAAGCAGCTTTGTTTAAAGTGTTTATCTTCTGATATTTTCATCAAAGAAGTGTCTTTTTAATCGATATTAAACACTTTGAAAACTGAGTCAGTGTGCTGAAAGCCTGAGATTCTGCTAGTTTCTGTCACAACAAATGAAGGCAAGAACAAGTGTGTGTGTTTTTAACAACTTTCTGATTCACACTCAACCCACTGCTGACACTAGATATGTGTGTGTGTGTGTGTGCTCATTATGACATTGTTAACAGTAATGTGTCTGCATATTCACACAACAATTTCAGAACAGAGCAGGAGTAAACAGAGTCCAATCAAAACACTCTTGATTCCTGTTGAGAACAGCCAAAATACACAGCAGAGTTGACAAAATGTGGACATTTACAAAAGAAAGTATAAGATAATGACCAGACATGGTTACAATCCAAGTATCACAACATAAATGTCAATCTAAATGACCCAGATGAATGAATATGAAGAAGTCATAATCATCACATATTACTCTGGATGAATGAATATAAAAACAATCACCATCATCATCAACACCCACATCAGTGGTCTGCAGCGATGGCCATAATTCCAGAGCAACATCAGTGTCAGTACAGCATGACTGGATGACTAATAAGAGAGCCATTAAAGTACCGGCTGGCAGCCGGCACAAATGAGCATCTAAAAGCACTCGGCGGAGCACCTCAGCAATATCAGCCATTAGCTTAAGGAGCTCTGCTGCTTCGACGCCACTATGTGCAGCCTTTGTAGAAAGATTACTTGCAGGCCAATTACAAGCCTTGCAATAGAAAAGTCCAATGATTGCAGAAAAAAACGACTTGGGACCATGACAGAAAACAAGCCACAGGTCCTCCTTAGAACTGGTTGTAAAGAAAAGTCTATTTTAGACGATAAAGGGTCATTTGTAGAAAAAGGTCAAAAAGGTGACCTTAATCTGACAGAAGCTGGCATGCACCAATTTTAACTTCACAGAGGAAGTAAAGTTCAGGCATTTCATTTGAGTTATTAATAGGATTTGCTTAAAGGTACAGTGTGTAGCATTTAAGGGGATTCATTGGCACTAGGAAATATTAGCCCCCCCTTCAGTAAAAATGCAGTAAAAGCTAAGGTCTCACAAAAATATACTATTTCTTTGTCTTTTACCTGTATCATTCTGTCATTGGGTCTTTTAGTGGGATGTGTGGTTATTTTATTTCTGCTAAGCCCAACATTGTCAGCAGAGGGCGCTCTATGCATTTTACTGAGCATCAGTAGCTAACGCCGGTAGAGCAGAAAAAAGCCGTCAGTAGTGATGAGCGAAGTGTAATCGGAACAGAGAGCACTTCCGACATGAATATTTTCATATATTTACAGGTAAACTGACTTTACACAGAAACATGTTGATATAAAATCTGTATTCACTTGAGAAGCCTTAGTAACTGTCAAATGCAGACATTTGATTGTAGTCGGGAATTAGTTTTTTGCGCGCTTCTTTTGTTAAAATGGCGGAGCTCATTGAAATAATTCTGCTGACTAACGCTAATCTAAAAGAAAGTCCGGTTCTATGAGAGCTGCAGTTATATATATATATATATATATATATATATATATATATATATATATATATATATATATATATATATATATGAATTGAGGGAATGTTTATAGCAACGTAGTTAAGGAATGAGCCAGTGTCAGGCTGGAGAGCTAATTACATGTACTGCTATTTGAATGCTAATCGATGCGAGCATGCTAACGTATTAGCTTATGTTATTAATACCACATGCTATCCCTCCAAAGCCACTGGGTCAGATGAAAATGTTTTAAGCTATATCTTTTACAAAATAAGAGTTCAGTCAGTATTCACTGTTGATGTTTCTTTATTGTCATTTCTGTGAGAAATCCTGTGAAAAGAGAATTTAGACTGGTATGGAAAGTAATGTGTGTTTTTGGCATTTTACATGAGTTGGCAATGAAGGTGAGATGTTTGTGATGAAGAGTTATATTTGTTACGGAGTAGCTAACACCAGTAGAGCAGAAGAAAGCCGTCAGTACGTGATGAGCCAAGTCTAATCAGAACAGAGAGCGCTTCTGACCTGACTTGTATTTTCATATATTTATAGTAAATAAAATGTATTGCACCAGAGTAAGCTTTGTGTCATTCTTGGTTCTGTAACACACGCTTGGCACACGGGAGAAGTTTCAGCTGGTTGCAATCTGCATCTCACCGCTAGATGCCAGAAAATCCTTCACTCCAAACATTTAAATGTAGCCTTCATTAGATCCTACAGGAACTGCAGGAACTCAGCCACATGTTACAACCAGGGGCCTGTTTCACCACATTTCCAACATACAAGCTGCGATTTTCAAATTGCAATCATTTTTGAAAATATGGCCCCAGGTCTGACACGCTTGCTCCTACATAATTAAAATCTACTGAACTAAATTCTGGGTTTCATATGTTCTCAACATGCCTGAGAGAGTTTCCTCTTGGTGATCAGGTTTCCTCCTACAATCCAAAGACATTTTGTTCGGTTAAAAGTCCACTGCTGAGAATTCTGATAAATTAGTACACAATTCTGTTTCAACTATTTATTTTTTTAAAGAACTGTGGTCAAGATTTACTAAGTAAATGTAACAAATCGCTAATCGCTAATAAACAGAGGGATTTGTCTGAGATCATCAAGAAATTAAGCCAATACACGGTGATCTTCATTTACTTTGACCGCACTGTGAAAAATGCTCATGAAATGAAACAAATATTTAGATTTAACTGTATTATTAATCACAGTGAAACAAACTTTATGGGAAATGACATTAGACAGACAAGGCACATAATTAAACACAAGCTACCACAGCAGTCAGTGCTGTGACTGACCATTGTTCTCAGGGCCCATTATTGCGAAACCCCAATAGTCCGAAAAATGTCTCAATGGACCAAAAGCCTTCATATGTGCAGAAACCCTCCACCACACAAATGAGGGGGAACGTCCCTATGTCTTGTCTCTTGGCTGCAGAAGTCAGGCATAATGTTGGTTTAATGTTGGTTGATGTTGACAGACAGTCACATATCTTTAATTAATGTCAAGCCATGTATTATTACAGTATATTATCATACCATCCACTTCCTCATGATGGGATGGTGTAGCCATGAAAACATGGAGTATTTGGTTTGAATGTTTCACTCAGTACATATACATCATATAGAGTAGCTGACAATGAAGAGCTGGGACAATTTGAGACACATTTAATATGAGATACACAGAGTCGTTGTTGTTATTTATTGAACCTCTAGGTCACCAAGTGAGGGTAAAATCAGGTTTGTGCTGTTACAAATATCTAGCTTGGTAATAGCTGGAAGACAAAGAGCCTCCAGCTGTGAGGTACAACTTTAGAGACTACTGCTGTATATCATTTCATCTAACTGATCAAACCCCACAGTAGCACGTTGGCATGTGGAGGCCTATCTATCCAGAGGGCAAAGACAGAAGAGACCTGTGATTACCGTTAACGTTCCTGTGTTATTGCACCGGGCTCTTCTTTCACACTTGTTGGGCTCTTTTGTTTCATGTGGATGCAAAGGTGTGACGGCAATTGCCATTTTTGATTAAGGGAGTTGGGTCAGTTATTGGACTTAAAAACAAACAACAGCAAAAAAACAAAAGTCACTCCTTATGGCAAGCAGTTATTTTATAGAGTAAAAAAGATAATAGAATAATTACTTTGAGAAATTACTTCAAAATAGGACTGAAAATGTTCAGTCCGATTCACTTACATACAGTATTCAGCCAGGGACATACAATAACATGTCGGAGCTTAAAATGGCATACTAGTGGCATCCCACCAGATGTACAGTGAGGAGGAGTCACTGTAAATTCTAAATCATTACCGTTAAAACTTTCATCCAGTGCTCCGTTCTTCATGGGGAGGTAAAGCTTTAACAAGCTGTGGCCGGTAAAGGAACTACCTCTCACCACAGTCCATTAATCACACCGTGTTATTGTCAGCATCAATATGCAGCAGCAGCATCCTCAAACAGGAAGAAATTAAACAAATACATTTAAAGGGCCATTCCTGCATACTGTAACTGTCCACCTAGTGCAAGAAGCAGAGCTGAATACAAAAACGTGTATGTGGTCGGGGCCTTTTCATAGAGCATGGATGTGGGGCGGGAGGTCACTTGCCTGAAAAAGACAGTGGAGACCACTTGATGTGAAGCAGTGTATCTGTCCTGACAGCAGGTAATTCTAGAGCTCCATGCTTCCTAAACCGTTTCAGAGCCCTGTGGTCATTCTCTAAGCTGAATTCTGTACCCAGCACACATGCTACTTGAAACAGTCTATGGTCCATTTGATGGCTGGACACTCCAGCTGCCCCGTCGAGCACGCCGTCTCCCTCAGGACCGGTTTCCTGCTGACACCGGCTACTGGCCTGTTTCTCTTCTCCCTCACCTTTGCCGACACGTCCCACCAATACCTCTGCCTGAGGCATCAGTCTGGGTGTTGAAGGGTACACTAAAGTTTAGTTGCATCCGCCATCATCTTTATCTTTTTTTGATGACCTTCTTGGGCCACCTTCACACTCCTTCCACTGCTTCCCTCCCCCCGGGAGTTAAAACACTGCTACAATATGGAAGCTAGTGTGGCCATATCCTGTGGCACTGTTTGGTCTCAAAGGACGCCGGCAATCCTCTTACAGCCCCTCTCCTCCTGCACCTGCACAGCACTTTCCCAAGATTTCACACTAGTTATGTTGCTTTTTTCCCCCCTGTCTTTCCATACTTTTCACGATGGCAGTGTTTGGAGCGTTTCTCACACCGGATGTAGAGATAAAGCTGAAGTATGGTAATCACTGTCACAGATGTGACGGTGATTAGCATACTTACAAAAAAAGACGTCTCACATGCTCAAGACCTTTGGTCAACAACAAAAATGTTCAAAAATAGACTTTAAAGCAACTTAAAAATAACTTAAATGCAGTGGCAGCTGGTGGAAAATGTTCTAGGTAGGGCTGTGCCACATCCAATCAATTTCAGCAAACATCCCAGAATGATTTAATGCAAAAACATTAAGGTATCAAACACGCATTACTACTTTGCAGTTAAATATTTAACATTTATTCCAACAAAAAGCAGTAAATAACACTTTGATAAACACGTCAGGACATCTTATTGTAGTCACCCTCACAGGGAATTCAGTATCATATAATACTATTCAGTGTAATATAATAATATATATATCATATATAATAATATTCACTATAATATAAATCACACACACACACACACATGTATAATTATTTATTTATAACTATGTATCCATTTCTCAGACAGGTGCTTCATGTCCCTCACTCCCTAACTGTCCGTGCTGGATCTGTGTTTTAAAAAGCTAAATAAGTTATTAGCATGACTGCATCCAGCTAGCCAAACCTATCTGGTACAGCTAGTAGAGACGCTTCATGTACTGCTTCCCTTTCCCGCTAGTCTGCTGTCTGATTGTGAGGTCAGGCTGATCTGGGATCAGCTCTTTACTGTAGTTTCTCCTAAAAATTCTCCTCTCTAACGGGTCCTGGAGGAGCAGTGCTCGCGCTGGCGCTCTCCTGTAGAAACTAGTCCGGACGGGAACGCGCATCTTGGATCTATTTGAGGACGCTGATTGGCTAAATTGTATGTCACTCATTTATATCTTTAATCAGCATTAAAGCATCATTGGCTAAACTGCTTCATAGACCCGCCTCTTTGGGGCAGATTCTCCAGCGCCCCAGCCAGCTGAGACGTGCACACGCGGAGAGGACGAGCAGGAAAAGCATATATTTACCACAGATATCATATTGTACACATATTACTGGGTGATTCCATATTTCAAAAACATTATTTGTAGCTCAAGGGGGGGCGGCCCTCTATTGACCAGCCGCCACTGCTTAAATCAGGGGTGTCAAACTCATTGTTGCTCTGGGGCCGCATCGGCATCATGGTTGCCCCCAAAGGGCCGGTTGTCGGCGGGGGGGGGGGGGGGGTGCTGCTGCCACATACGCTGGTGGAGGTGTGTGCGCGCGGATCGGGGAGGAGCTCCGCCGTGCGCGATTTCCATTTTTTTTTTTTTTGCTGGTAGATTCGCGGGCCACATAAAATGACGTGGCGGGCCGGATCCGGCCCGCGGGCCGTATGTTTGACACCCCTGGCTTAAATGGAAACCTTTATCTCCAAGGATATAAAAACTCCCCTTCTTCTCCACTGGCAGAGCCACATCATTGGCAGCATGGATGTAGAACAGCATCTTTTGTGGAGATGGTGGAAGGGATGGGTCCAGGAGGAGGCACAATGAAAGGCAAGATGGCTTTAGTTATACAGATGTTTTATACAGAAGCCTGTACATTAGCTGGAAGCCATTGTTGCTCTTGTTTCTGAGTAGCCTCTCTCCTCTCCCTTAGTCCTCTCCTCTGTTTGTAGCACCACAACGTGACTAATGGATCAACAACAGGACTTTGCTCATGTCCCACAAGGCTCTAACAATTACCACACTACTGCAGAGCTGCTGCGATAGCAAAAGTCCCAGAGGGTTGAGTGCATTAATGCTATGGCCAGTTTTACCGCTGTTTAATTGTTTGATGCAGTTGTTGCAGCTGAACATTCCTGCAAATCTGCTTTCTGGTGTAAATCCAACTTTAAATCCAACTACTTTTCTTGCCGGTCATGCTTTATCAGGGGCTTGAACACCTTAGCATTTTAAATGCTTTCTGTAAATTATGGAAACAATATTGGATTAGACCTTTGGTAAATAAGAGGATTCCTTGAAATCAACCAGTGTTATGGTTTTAATGAACTGTGGTTTGGGGAATTCTACGCTGTTCCAGCACTGACCTCATGAGACATAGCCCAATATCATTGGAATTAGATCCACGTTAAAAGATTCTGCACCTCACAGCTGGTTCATTGCCAGCATTTGGTACTAATGTGTTAGAAAGTTGGAAAGTAACGGTGTAGAGGTTGGGCTGGTGGATGGCTTTGTAGTAAGTCTGATTTCCTTACCGGAGAAAAGGGTTTTGATTCACAAAGAGAGACTTTTAACTATGGCTTAGATCTGATGCAAAAAGCTGTCTACTTTTTAAATATCTTCAAAAGTGAAAAGGTTGTCTCCAGTTGTTTAAGTCATTACTGTGCAGCAGGACGCGGTGTGGTTTCAGGGCAGAGCACACACTTTCAACCAGAGGATCAGCAAAAGCTTTTCACTCTGTTACTCTTTAAGAGGGACTCATTTCATTCAACAATTGCAGCACGAGGACATTTTACTGGGAAAATACAGGAAACAATGAAAAAAAAATCAAAAATGTTTTAGCAAAAAAAACTATATTTACTATTTTTTTAATCAACAGCTGCATGGAATGCAAAAACATATATTAAAAAAAAAGTTTTTCTCTCTTATGCTGCTGCTCTTATTGAGCCCAGCAGCCTGTCATTTGGAAACAAAACCACAGTTATTCCTACAGTAAAGTGTCTCAACAAGAAGTGTAATTAATAATAATAATAGTTACTAAACCTGTCTGCTTTATTTTAAGTTAAAACTGTAATTCATTGTTTTCTCATTCAGGAAAATGTGTACATCCTGTTTTATGTGAAAATGTGCTTGGTTGGATGGTATAATGTGGTACATGTGGAAACTTGCCCAAATATCATTATGATGAGATTTTAACAAACTAGCTTTTACAGGAGAGTGATTTCATTCTGTAACAACAGTGACTGTGAGGCTTAGGTGCGCATAGATCAAGAATGCTAATTTGCATAAGCAATTCAAAGGGGCATTGACCACTGACAAGAAGAAATTGACCTGATGCTATCAGGAAATCAATGATTCCATCAGGAGTGCTGCTTCCACAATCAAATAAGGCCTGGTCACTGTCAGGAAAGGTTTGTTTGGGTTGAATTCTGCAAGACTAAGGACATATTTTCGAAATATTCAAATTAAACAGGAATTCACCAATGCTAAAATGCATTACAGTACAAGGCCCATCTGCCTAGCATGTAATTGGCATAGAACCTGTGTTTCCATCTTTGTTGCTCAACAGATATTTTCTGATAAACATGTACTTGATTGAGAATCAAGAAATCTGCTGATGCAGGCACAATGACTTAGAGCCTCTTGATCCACAAAGGAGGAAGGTTTGTTCAACACACACACGAAACAAATGCATAATCACTTATTGTCTCAAAACTCTTTAGGGACATTCACAGCCATGAGAAAACAGATGTAGATATGCATAATACTGTATCATACATACACATAAAATGTATTTCATACCCTGACAGTATGAGCATAAGGGTGTGCAGAAGGTACATTTCGACTTTAGATCTTTGGCGTTTGACTTTGAACGGGGCAGTCTTTCAGTCTACACAGTACAGAGCAGCTGAAACGTGAGTTCGGAGTTCGGCAAAAGTAGGACATCACATAAAGAAGAGCAGCATTTAGGTTTTCCCTACGTATTAAATAATATTTCTACATTGCTGATACCAACAAAATGCAGTCAAACCATTTGATCTAAATAACATTTTCATGGCAAATCTTCAGAGAGGTTTTTAGTTTTTATTGAGTTCTACCAAATTCTGCTGAATGTAAATGTAGTCCCTGCACACGTATAGATATTACAAGCCTCTTGTTAATATGATATTGAGTACTGCTCCTACGGTTAGACAACATGTTGTGTGTTTCAGAGATGTCAGGGTGTTTAGTACATTATGTAAATATTTAATTTGTGCCAATCAAACATTTTGTGTAGAGGAAAGGCAAACAGTGTCCTGAGCCAATGTTTCTGTGCATTTGTGAGGAAGCAGTATGGCCTCTACATAACAGTATATTATGATTGAATAGATGCAATAGATTTTGATCTTTATCTAATCAACACTTGCACATGTATTCTGTGTAGAAGTTGAAGGGAAACAGAGATTAACATTAATATACAAATATTTGAGCCAGTTTTGTTGAAATGCTGAAAATGCACATTTACTGACCTGTCTCAAATAGTATGACCCTAGATTTTCAATCGACAACTCCCAGTCTAAACATGCTATCCACATGTCTAACATAGCTCAATAGAAGGAATCAGACCATGGAAATATTAACGTTTTGTGAAAGGAAGATTCTGTAACTTAAGCTATGATTGTAAATATTTTGACCATGGGTCATATTTGCAAGTGGCACATACAGTGACTTCAGACTTGACTTGAGACTCGCCCTCAAAAAAAGATTGGACTCGAGATTTGGGATTCATGACCAATCTTTTCTAAATCATGTACTTGTTTGTTTGCTAACCGCAGGTTACAGGTTTATTGTTGACCGAGTATAGTTACAGGCTTATTAGGTCACCATCACACTGGATTTGCGAGGCCAGAGGGATGTGTTAAGTGTCATCATTTGGAGACTGTATTGTAATTTTACAATACAGGTTACAGTTATGATTACATGCCTATGCTAATACATACAAGAGTGTTGATAATACCATATATGCTGTACAGTGTTCTCAGCAGACCGGGTGACATGCAGCAGATGACAATATGCTCATTACAACCATAAGAGACTTGAGACTTGACATGAACTTGCCCATCAAAGAATGTATACTATCACATTTCCCTTTGGTGGGTGACAGTGGCGGGCCGTGGATTTTATACCTGGGCCTTCAGTGCTGTTCTACACTTCTAATAACCTCATTATGACGTCACAGCTACGGGTTATTATTTGTTTTGTGTAAAAGCCACATATTCACATAACACTGCAACATTTGACAAATGAAATAAAATGTTACATGAAGTTCAACACCTGGCATACAAAACACGAAATGCAGAGTGCAGAAACATGAATACGAGCATGACGGGACGCTGCGTCATTAACGGACAATACAGTCCAAATCAATGTAACACAATGACAAACTCACAAGAGCAGTCGCATATATTCGTATGACAACAAAGCAACAAATCAATCCAGCAGACCTGCAGCGGATCCACGCATTCCACCACACGAGCACGAGCCATTCAAATATTATTCATAAAAACGCCACGATAGACAAATGAACAGTAGAGGTAAACAAACGAAGTTCATTTACCAAATGCTGTCTATCCTCCTTTCTTTGTTGACAAAGAGTTTAATCCCAGTACATCAGTTCCAGTAAGAAGTCCTTCTCCATTCATAGTCGAGCCTCCCCAGTTATATTTCGCCGGTCGTCGTCGGTCTTCTTCCGCCGCCGGTGGTCGTCTTCGGCTTGTAGATCCACTCGAGTCTCTCCAAAAGTATTGACCCTCAGTTAAAATGAAACACATTCACAGCCATAACATGTGCAACGCTTCTCCGACGCTGCATACAAATCCTTTTCCTGGCTGGGTCAGGGCTGCTAGCTGTGGGGTCGTTTCTTACTGTCCAGTTTGTTCAGAAATATCCTTCTTGAGAAAAGCGTTCCCAGTAACTCCGCCACTAAATCCGTTTCTCCTCCTTCCGCCATTTCATATTAAAAAAACAAAGCTAGGTAAAATGTCTTTCAAATATTTCCACTTGAACTCTGTCTGCTACAACCAAAGCTCTGCTAGCAAGCATTATGTTTCGTGGGCACATAGTCACGTGCACGCCCGCTGACCAATCACAGCACACTCTGCACCTTGCGGCAGAGAGACATCTGGACTCTGAGCTGCAGTAATGCTGACGTAACTAGGCCTGCAAACCGCTCTGGTGCGTCCATGAATCTCAAACTAAAGATCTGATTGGTTGAATCAACAATATCGTCCCCATTCAACTTAAACTGCACATGGAAGCACTGGGTGAGTCTGCAGGCTGGGGCCTCTCTTCTTACTAGAGACACAGAGGTGAAATCTGATTGGATAAAAGCTCTACTTAAAACAAGCTGCACTGGAAGCAGAGCAACTGAGGAGCACAGTAGCTGTGCAATGAGAAAATAAGATAATGGGAAAAATAATTTTATAAATTATAATACATATAAGAAAAAATTAAATGTATTTAAGAAAAAATATAAAATGATAAAATAGCTATAACTTTGATTCTGTTTAGGCCAGCAGAGAAGGCTTTGCAGGCCCTGACGGCCCGCCACTGGTGGGTGACCATATTTATCACAACTCAGTGGCGGGCCGTGCATTGTATACCTGGGCCTTCTGTGCTGTCCTACTACAGTTGAATTACCTCCTAATAACCTCATTATGATGCATCAATCCAGCAAACCTGCAGCGGATCCACGCATTCCACCACATAAGAGCACGAGCCATTCAAATACTATTCATAAAAACGACACGATAGACAAATGAACAGTAGTAACGTTACTATGTAAAAAAAGTGACGCAGTTTGTGACTTGCCGAAACTTAAAGAGTTTAATCCCAGTACATCGTTTCAGTTCCAGTAAGAAGTCCTTCTCGATTCATGGAGCCAGTGATGACAGTGGAGCCTCAGTTGTATTTCGCTGGTCTGCTGCTGCAGGATCGCAGCGGGGCCGGGAGCCCACCTCCACCGGCCGGCACTGACCGCACGTCGGGCCGCGGTTGTGGAGATGTTTCCCTGTGAAAGTGTTCGTTGAGTTGTAGATCCACTCGAGTCTCTCCAAAAGTTTTCAAATGCTATGATGTCCTCAGGTTAGCGTAGCATAGCTCCAAACCCAGCCAGAAAATGTGCAACGCTTCTCGACGCTGTCAGCAAGAAATACCGTTCATACAAATCCTTTTCCTGCTGAGTCAGGGCTGCCAGCTGTGGCGTTGACTCACCATTTCTTATGATGGCCAGCTTTTCCTGAAATGTCTTTCTTGAGAATGATGTTGTCAGTAACTCCGCCACTAAATCCGTTTCTCCTCCTTATTCAGCTGTTGAGTGCTAAAAAAACAAAGCTAGGTAAAAAAATAAATAAACTACATCAAGCAAAACCCTAAAAATGTTATAATTTCTTTCAATTTGAACTCTACTCCTCCAACTAAGCTCTGCTGGCAAGTTAAGTTTCGTTTTACAATAGTCACGCGCTCACCCACTGACCAATCACAGCACACACTGCACCTCACTCCTGCAAAGTGAGCTGGAGTAATGCTGATGTAGCCGTAGGCCTGCAGGCCGCTCTGGCGCGTCAAAGAATCTCAAACTAAAGATCTGATTGGTTGAAGACTATGACAATCAACAATATCGTCCCCATTCACTTAAACTGCACATGGATTCACTGGTGAGTCTGCAGGCCTCGGGCCTCTCTTCTTATCCAGAGACACAGAGGTGAAATCTGATTGGATAAAAGCTCTACTTAAAACAAGCTGCACTGAAGCAGAGCAACTGAGGAAGACCGTAGCTGTGCAATGAGAAAATAAGATAATGGGAAAAATATTGTTATAAATTATGATACATGTAGTGTATTTAAGAAAAATGATTGAATTATAAAATAGCTTTAACTTTGTGATTCTGTTTAGGCCAGCAGAGAAGGCTTTGCAGGCCCTGACGGACCACTACTGTCACAACTAACCTAAATCAGATGGAGGAGAAGAAAACAATGGATGCTGCAAAGAGTGGGACTTGTTGATGAGAGACTTAGAAGGAGTAGACCTGTCCATGGATGAAATTACAGCTGTGTATCTACAAACTAAACAGCATTGCTGTGTTTCACCACTGCAACATCTGCTGGAAGAATATAAGGTCACTTGGACCCAAGGGGTTAACCTCATTTACAGAGCAATCAAATAGTTTCAGGTTATTTTTCACAGATTTTTAAACCTATTCAAATATAATCATGCTGTATATGAAATCATAAGTATGTTTGTTATGTTTTTATTACTGCAGATATACAGATGCTCGTTGGATAACAATAAGGCTGGCGGGCTGGTTACCCTGGGGTCTACTTTCTGTGTTTATGTTGGTGGTTACTCTGAGACTGAAGGTTATTTGGAAAGCTTTCGGAGGCTCACATCATTTGCCCTGATATACTTTATTTTGCCAGAGGTTCGATTCCTGATACCTAGGTGCAGCCATCATGACCCATATTGAGAACTATTAAAAAAAAAGAATTGTCCTTTATTAGCTTTCACAAACATGGACAGCTAACTTCATATTGCTGATGTCTCTACAAAGACATCAGCCCCAGGCGTATTTTGTCTATTTGATCCTGCTTTCTGAGCCACAGATTGAATCTTTGCTCTCTAATCTTTTGTCATATCCTGAACTCTTTATTATATTACATCACACACTTATCTCTTTTTTTTCATTCTGAGCAACAGGTGGCATCAGGATATTTATATCAGAGTGCCTATGTCATATTTAGCAGGCAGCTGCAGCGTGTGCAGGCCTTATACACAAGCAATACATGTCATTTTAAAACGACGTAATTGCATTTGACATCCATCATCAAAGTCAAAGTCAGCTTTATTGTCATTTCCTCAGTACTTTACATACAGAGAAGTTGAAAAATCGTTTCTCTCTAGTCCCACATAGTGAATACAAATAATAAATATAATTATTACATTGAAATGTGTAACTGCAGGTATTAACTACACACTATACCAGCATGACAGGCCCCCACTGGGTAAACTAATAGTCAGAAAAGTTGACACCTTTCCACCCAGAACAATGTGCATCAAAATATATTATGCAGAGGCTGTTTTGTCAGCTGAAAGGTGAAGAAGATGTCTGCCTTCTGTTCCTGCTCGCCATTTAATTCCTGTATGACTTGTGCCATATGCCCTTTAGAGCTCGAGTGGTCGTTTAGCATGCACCCTAAATATTAACCACCACGCCTTCACTCAATTACCATCTGTCTGTGCGTAAAGGGACTGCCTCAGTTTCACCTGACTTTGGAAACAAAAAGTTACGTGATGGACAGTTGTGGCTGTTATTCAAAAAACAAAGGGATTTATAAATGTAAACAACATTTAATCTTTGCATTTGTTTGACAGAAGGATCACGGCCATGGATAGATGCAAATTAGTTCCGAATATTTAGTGATCTTTATTCTAAAGTTTTTTTCTTTTAAGTAATTTGTAAAATACAGGCAGAGAAACTAATTATAATATTGAATTCAATCAGTGAACCAAAATGAAGAGTAATAATAATGAATCACTGAATGTGTCTTTCTTAATTGCATGTTTAAGGCACTTCATTTTCTTGAAATTAACTTTCGTTCACTGTCCTCGTTCCGTTAAGAGCTCCAGAGTGCTGCACTCCAGAGTAACAGATACACATCCAAATAATTTAGGCTTTATTGCTACTGTTAAAATGATTTGTTAATTTAAACCCAAAAAAGAAAGAAAAGATTACTTGAGAGCAAAAAAACTAATGGAAATGTTCCCCATGCAGTCACCAACAATAATAGGCTCATAGAAGTGATGCTGGTTTAAAAAGCTCCCAGTAGGCCTACAAACTGTCGAAAACATTAAAACCAGAAGCTATGGATGTGTATAAGACTGTTGCTACACATCATATGACACCTGAACTCTTCTCTCAGTACTGCTGACCCAAACAGGTGTTTTGTGTTAGTCTCCGAGGGAACTTAGTGTGACCTCACCTGACCTCACCTGACTGCACTCACAGTAAATTGGTGGTGAACATGGCGAGGAAACCGTGGCACTTGACCACAGGGTGCCCTCTCACATTCAGCTCCTCAGTCAGTGTGGGTCAGTTTGTCTCCGTCCACCGTGTTCTCTTATTGCACTGTAAGCTCTGCTGAGTAAACAGGCCACTGCTGCTCCCCACTGAAGGTTCTTCTTTTAGCTTTGCAGGCATATTTCTCAGGCTTGCCCACCTGCTCTTACATGCAAGAACTAACTTTATTACTTTATTATTTACATTCTTCTCTGACTATCCTGTAAAACCTTTTGCTGAAACTACACAGCAATTGTATGATTCATTCATTCCATATCACCGGAGTAGAGAAGTGTTCTAAGTAAATCATCAGACCATTCAATGTGTATTACGGATTGTCAGTTATATTTATGCTGAATTCCTTCATGCCATCAGTAGTTTGAAGTGAAGCATTTGCGGTGTGCAGCGGGCTGGATTTGAGATAGATATTTGTGCTGGAGTTCAGTTAACATAAATCATTGTTTGTTGGGAAGTCGGTGAGGGATCATGGCCTTGTCACTGCACTCACCCCTTCAGTTAGGTGAGGGCACCTGCATGGACAGGTTGGGACCTAGAGCAGATAGCGTGAGCCGCTGTCCATGTTACACCGGGTCGGTAAAAGTCACTGGCGGGTAAAAGGAACCATGGTGGTGACAGGATTCCCTTCGCCGACCAAGTGCCAAGTTAGATATGATGACACAAATTAGTTTCACACCAAGCATGGATATATTAAAAATCTGATTTTGTGGCTTCTTATGAATGACTCCACCCTGCGGAACATTACTGCGGGGAAGAAATATTTGGACGGACCTCGACTTCAGCGGATACCTGCCTGTATAAATATGTTTGAACAATCAAATCCTTTGTTCCAAGTGATGTCACACCTCCATGTACAGTTCCAGGTAGCTTGTCGCCAAAATGGAGGAATGTCTTATCAATTTGATTTTGTAGCAACTAAGAGAAAAACAGCGACTGCAAGGACAAATATGTAGCTTGAGATGGTCCAGAAGCTGGGATACAACGGAGATGGTAACATAGCTGATATGCACTTGCTAGCATTATACGTTGGTCAAGGAACGGGGCTAGCCACAACAGCTAGCGTTAGCATCAAATTTGGGGTGTGATTAATTGATGTATTTTCAGAATCAGAATCAGAACCGTTTATTGCCATGGCATGTTGAACATACAAGGAATTTAACATGATGTAACATTTAACAATCAACAACAATCAGTGCAAGTAGAAACATATTAAAATGTACAGAGAGATATAAAATAAAGTAAGATATAAAATAAAGTGAAATATAAAATAAAGTGAAATATAAAATAAAGTGCACACATGAACAGATAACAGGACTATAAACAACGAACAGATAACAGGACTTTAAACAAGTGAGATGTGTATTGTTAAAGTGTTGAGTGTAATAGAAGGGATAGAAGGGATGCAGGGGAGTGACCGGTAGGAATTTGTCCTGGGGATGACAGAGTCAGTGGGGGTCCCGGGCTCTGTTAATGAGCCCGACTGCGGAAGGGAAGAAGCTATTCATGTGGTGTGAGGTCTTGGTCCTGATGGACCTCAGCCTCCTGCCAGATGGGAGGGGCACGAACAGTTTGTGTCCAGGGTGAGAGGGGTCAGCTACAAACTTTCTTGCTCGCTTCAGGGTCCTTGAAGCGAACAAGTCCTGGAGGGACGGCAGATTGCAGCCAATCACCCTCTCGGCAGAGCGAATGATGCGCTGCAGCCTGCCCTTGTCCTTGGCAGTGGCTGCAGCGCACCAGCGTACCAGACCGTGATGGAGGAGCAGAGGATGGACTCAATGATGGCTGTGTAGAAGTGCACCATCATTGTCTTTGGCAGGTTGAATTTCTTCAGCTGCCTCAGGAAGTACATCCTCTGCTGAGCCTTCTTTGTGATGGAGCTGATGTTCAGCTCCCACTTGAGGTCCTGGGTAATGATGGAGCCCAGGAAGCGGAAGGACTCCACCGCGTCAACCGGGGAGTCACACAGGGTGATAGAGGCTGGTGGGGCTGCATTCTTCCGGAAATCCACAACCATCTCCACTGTCTTTAGAGCGTTGAGCTCCAAGTTGTTCAGACTGCACCAGGTCACCAGATGGTCAGTCTCCCACCTGTAGGCGGACTCATCCCCACCCGAGATGAGTCCAATGAGGGTGGTGTCATCCGCGAACTTCAGGAGCTTGACGGACTGGTGACTGGAGGTGCAGCTGTTGGTGTACAGCACATGTGTCAAACTCAAGGCCTGTCATTTTATGTGGCCCGCGCATCCGCCAGCAAAGTTAAAAATTATTTTTTTTTAAAGTCAGACTTGATACAAATTACAATTATCCACTGCTCTCTGTATCGCGCACAGTGGAGGTCCTCCCCGATCCGCGCGCGCACACCTCCACCAGCGGATGTGGAGGAGATGCCACAGTCGTCACCCGCCAGCAGCATTCATGGAGTGTGAGACTTTTGGCTGGTAGTTGGTGATCTGTCTGAGGCCTCTCCAGACAGAAGCAGAGTCACTTGCTGAGAGCTGGTGTTGCAGTTTCTCAGAGTACAGTTGTTTAGCATTTCTCACCGCCTTGCTAAAGTCCTTGTCCCCACTCCTAAATGCCTGTTCCTTTTGCAGTCTTAGCTGTCTGAGTTCTGCTGTAAACCAGGGTTTGTCGTTGTTGCAACTCACCCTGGTGCTTGATGGAACACAGCTGTCCTCACAGAAGCTGATATATGAAGTTACAGCCTCTGTGTACTCATCCAGACTGTTGGTAGCAGTGCTGAAAACATCCCAGTCTGTACGGTCCAAGCACGCCCGAAGATCCTCCATAGCTTCACTGGTCCACTTCTTGAATTTCCTCACCACAGGTTTACAGAGCTTTAGTTTCTGCCTGTATGCAGGAATCAGATGGACCATGACGTGGTCAGAGAGTCCCAGTGCAGCACGAGGGACGGCGTGATAGGCCCCGCTGATTGTGGCGTAACAGTGGTCCAGAATGTTCTCCTCTCTGGTAGGGCATTTAATAGACTGTATTTGGGGAGTTCATGGCTGAGGTTTCCTTTGTTAAAGTCACCAAGGACAATAACTAAAGAGTCCATGTTGGTCCGCTCCACACACAGTATCTGGTCGGCGAGTGTCCGCTGTGCTTCCTGCATGTTGCCCTGTGGCGGCATGTAATATGTTTTTTCTTTTCTCTTGTGACTTAAATGGAACACAGCAACAAGGATAATTCACACCGGACCTGGTGTGTTGTCATGCAGAAAATTGTCATGCAGATTTTTCCTTTCCTGCACCACATTTTAACCTTCCTCTAAGCCTATTTTTAGGCCTCTGCTCGAAAAATATATACCCATACTCAAAAGAGTCTGTCTCTCTAACTACAATGTCTATTTGAATAATTTTGATGGTTTAATAACACTAACACTTGTGAGATTTGTTGAGATTTGTAAATATCAGTGTATATGTTACTGGTTAATGCTGAATGAAGATGGCACACAGCTCAAATTGAAAATGTTCAGGTTCGCCTGGAAAAAAAAGCACTTTTGTCTTTGAAATAATGCAACAGTAAGCCTAAAACTCTCCACAATCATAGCACATGTCAAAAGTGTCCACAAAAAGGTTTTACTTTGAGAAAGTGAAGCAGGCCAAGTTGATAGAGGTTGGAGTACAGAGAGTTCATGCCAGGTCAAGCCAATTTTCCGAATTTTGGAACCAGGTTTCCAGCTGTTCTATTCTGATTTTATATACTATATAACTATATATTTCACTTGTTTTATCACTAACATGGTTCAATCTTTCTAATACAGCAGATTGGCATCATTTTGAACCATTTTTTACCTCTCAGGGGCCTGATTTATGTGTTTTATGTGATTTCTTTTCGTCGCTCCCTGTGTGTGTATTGGCAGTTTTCGAAGCCTATGATTGGTCGATTTGCACATGTGATACGTCTAAGAATGCGGAAATGAGTGTAGAATGCAGTGGACCAGTCAGTCAGGTGATTGACAGACTTTTTAGCCACTAAAACTCCAAAAGAGTTGCACAACAGACCGAGCGTTGAAATGATTCGCTGAAAAGTAAAAGGAGGACTACCTATGCATAAAGGCATGGATAATCTCTAGTTTACTCTGAAACGAAAGAGAGGGACCAGGCACATATGTAGCAAAAGGATTTAAGTGGATTTACAGAGTTTTTCACCCAGAAAACCAGCTCAAGGTACGATGCGTTTCAAATTTTTTGCTCTGTGGTTTGGTTGTGCTTGTGTGTGTTCCACGGTGTAACGTTTGAACAGTTTGAAGGAGAGAAATATGGAAGATATCTGCGGATTCAGGGTGGAATTTTCATGCTTGCTAATCTATCGTTCGGCCATGGCGGTCTCTTTTTTTGTGATGATATCTGCATTCGGAGTGCGTAGCTCGCCGAATAATACGTGGTATTGTGCTAGAACTTGGTAGTCTATATATTACTTTGTGTATAATTGTGTTTTGAGTGAGTAAAATGACTTTTTTTGTAATTTTTCTCAGAATCTCGTCATTAAGTAGGTATATAGCATGTGGGTAAAATTCATTATATTCATTTCGGAAAAGTGATTTAGATGACGCTCTTCTTCGCAAAACACTCGGCATCGTGAGGATTATAAGGTTAACATTGCACTGGTGAGAAACAGCTTTTAGGAAAATAAAAGAAACAATCTAGTCTTAATCTTTTAGAAGTCCACAACAAATATATAAAAACTGAATAAATGATGTTTCTAATTGATAATAATAGTCTAAAACTTCGGAAAGCTTGGCTATATCATGCTGCTCATCTCTATCATACTACGTTAAGTCATTTGTTGTGACTTTATTTGCCTTAAGGGGAAACTTTGACTCATGTTTTCTGCCAAAATGAAGGTGAATCTTAATGAGAGTAAACTCATAATAATGTATTCATTTTATTCTTAACCTCAAATGCAGACAATTAGGCCTTTATTTCTTTTTTTGCATATTTTATTAAGATCTCCAGCTGATCTCCAATTGATTATTGGTGGGATTTTATTATGAATTCTTCTTCAATTTTTTATTTTCATTTTTAATACACATGTTGTGGAGCTGCTGCCCCGACCTGAATACAAATCTACCCTCCATGCATGCAACTTGGAGCAAAGGCTGTACTCTTCAAATCATCCCACTCTTCTCTGTAGCCTGTGCACGTTGATCTTCAGTTTCTCACAGATATAACCGGAACAATGAAGAATTTGTGGTATTCCTCTGTGGATGGCCAGAGTATAATTCAAAACTACAACAAAGCAGAGAAGGTTTTCAGGCCCGTTCTGTGATCTGAGGTCATATCTGCGTGTGAATGTGACATTGTGCCCTCATCACTGTCCTCTGCTTCTGTTTCAGTGTGCAGCCATTTCAGAGTCTGGCTTTTTGTCCGGATCATTCTCTCTCACACAGTTCATTGTTAATTAATGCTGACATGCTACAGGCTAACATTCAAGCAATTATTACAATCCCTGGTGCAAATGATTTCATAATAAACCTCTGACCATCATTGCTGGCAACACCTCTAATTGCGATATGAAATCGTCCCTGGACGAGAAACCTGGCTTCCTGGGCTTCCCAATTGTGACTTCTCTGTAAGCAGACTAATTAAGAGACTGCTGACATTTGATAAGAAGGCAGCTATAGTGAAAATAATGGGAGAGCATGAGGGATGTTTACTGCCCTTATGAGCAGCCGAGGAACTAAACATCCCCATCGCTGGGTAGAAGCAGACAAATGAAATGTTCACACCTCCACACATCAAGATACAACAGAGTACTTAATACTATACTGAGTCATATGAGTGTGATACCAGAGTCGTAACTATTTTAAAGCTCATCTCATGTTAGGGGACAATGGCTCATTGTAGAATAGAAGATACACACACATTTGTGTAAAAACTGTATAATTTGTCAACAAAACAAAAGGACATATAATTATCAAAATGAATAAATTATACAAAATCCCTTGTGGCCAAACTGTTAATTATGAATTATTCCAACATGAAGATTTTTGCGCTGCAATAAAACAACTTGCCTTCCTGCTGTGCCCTACATGTTAGCATCTACTAAGGGTACTGGTATGATCCTTCTACTATTCTTATAAAGCTAGTGTAAACCAGCTTTTGTACATTAATATGAATATTTTCTGTAGGTTGCTCAAAACATTTAATTTACGTATTAAGCTGTAATACAGTTAGTAATGTTGCTGAGTGATACCATCAATGGAAAGTGATTATATTGAACAATTCTATATGAGAAAATATATTATATCAAACTAGTTATTAGGTGGAAACTGAAATATTGACTAATGTGCACTGTCCCTGGTAAACAAATAAATAAACAAAGGACTTCCCACTTTCCCAACATAAAGAGCCGTTTGCACATTGTTATTTGAAAGCACGAGCAAGCCAGCACCGAGACCACTACATATCAAATGCAACATAAAAGAGCATTTTTGCAATTGATTTTCTTAACAACCAGGGGACAAGATTCATTACAAGTGCCATCAGTACAACCTACCTCTAAAGAGTGCCGACTTCATTTGGCTCATCCAAGCCAACAACACAGCCCCAACAGCCTGCTAGCTCTAATCAGGAGATATGCCTGTGTGCAGGGCGAACGCCGCAACAGATTTCACACAATCCCATGGCAGCGTACAGTATATCCCTCTGATTAGTTTGTGTGTGTGGGTGTGTGTGTGTGAAAGAGAGAGCACTCAGCTCTGTGACTCACCATCAGCTGCCTTAATAAAAAAGCAGTGCCATTAGACTACTTGACCTGCTAGTTAGCATTAGCAACTGAGCCATTATTAAGCAGAGCTTTCAGCACTGAGAAACCGCTAACAATATTTTGTATTTATTAAAAAAAAATTCATACAGAGTCACAGTTTATCATTTTATTATCATCTCCATCTGAGGAGAGCCAACACAAGACAGAATACCAGAGCATTAGCGCTACACTAATCCATCTACACATCTATCAATGTTTACTGAGCAAATAGATATTAATACATCCAATATTTATCATTGCTAACTCGATAGCAAAGCAGTTTCAGTGTGGGTAGTCTAAGCATTCTGAAATACACTCAGTAATTCCACATGAGTTAACCCGGCTGCCTTAATCAGCAGCTTCTCTCTGTCGTCACTGGTTTCATCTCCAGCTAATACTAAGATCCACACGAACAATAGGATAACAAATCCAAACCATCTTGTCACAGACATGAAAAGACTTCACAGAGTATTAAAATACCATCTGCAGTATTTCTTCTTCTTTTTTTTTTTAAAGACATCAAGTGTCCTTTTTCGCTTTACTTTCCATTCCTGGAAGTGTATTATAAAACCCTGTCTCCTATGAATAACATGGTACTGTATATCATAAACACATACTTCGCAAAGTGCAGACACTTTAAAGGACACGACCAGATGTTTTATACATATATTTTCACGTTAAAGCTAACACGAAAGAAAGATCCTCGTAATGCCTATAAACAATGGGGGGGGGGGGGGGGGGGTCATGCTATAGTTGTTCGTGCTGTAGTTTTTGTCATGACTACTTTCACATACAACAGCAATATTATGTCGCGAAAAAGCTAAAAACATTAATATTGAACATCAACCTGGAGGCTCTGTCGTCCGAACCAAACGGCAAACTTCATTAATGCTTTCAACCCTGACGAAGGCAGTACAAATCCACTGTTGATCCACTGATTACCAGAGGGAACTTACATTCACTAAGAGCATTTCTTTAAAAAGAAACTCAATAAAATATCTTACAGTAGCTTAGTTGTACAACAGTTTATCAGAGACTCCCTGACGCTGCTCTGGGTCAATAGGATCCTGGTCGTTGGTCCTCTGCCTGCACACAGCAATTCAAAAGTGTTGTTGAAAAAGTGTTGCAACTGTTCTAGAAGTTGATCTTCGAATATTTAAGAGTGGAGGCTTTTGGGAAGCACTTCTTAATCTTTAGAAAGGTTGTAAAATGGATTATATATGATTATCCTAGTCTAAAAATGGCTTTGGGGAATAACCCAAATATTTAACACGTTCATAGAAATCTATAAAAAGAAACCTTTTCCTTTATATCCCCCAAGAAATCTGTGAAAATCTATTAATTTGCCCCAATCTTCTTTTTACCATACTGTAGCAGAAGTAAATACTCTCGAAAATCAAGACCGCTCACATCTCACCAACACTGGTCTCAAGAGAGGGTCGGGATTTTACAGCACTATGGAAAGTAAACACTCATTTATTTGTTTCATTTTATAAAAAATTGATTTACAGTTTTCTATTGAATTTTGTTCTTCAAAATGTTCACTCAGTTGTCCTCATTGCCCAAAATAGGCCAGACTTAATGTGTACAAAAGCTTTTGACTGTCTCTGACTGCTGACCTTAGTGACAGGTCTATGGAAACAAGTCCGTACACTGTACCCGACAAAGAACAACCTGCATAGGATGTGACTACTCGTCAGCCTCAGCTGTTACACAGTGAGCATGTATTTTATCCAGTGAATGACAGAATCAGGAGAAACTGGAAAAGGGGCCCCTGTCATGAGGAACACAAAGATTTTTGAGGCACTTTGGAGCTGACCAGTTATATTTAAAGCTGCACGCCGTCACTTTGTCACATGCTACAGTCTAACAGCGTCACTCTGTCAAAACTCTGCCTGCCCTTATCACCAGCTGGCATGGAGCGCTAAAATCTCAAGAAATTCAGTGTGACACTGGAGTGTGAAATCCCCAAGCCTGTGTTGCATCAGCCTGATAATTCCACCTGATGATAATTAATAACGATCCACCGGCGAGGCATTCATGCACACCGTCTCAGCTGCACCCCTGTGGCACTTGACAAAGCCAGCGAGGAGACGGTGGTAACACGCGCGAGATGAAAGGAAACATGACATGAACTGGGAATACGCGTTGCATTCAAGCTTCATCAGGTGTGCGACTGGCTTTATAATATGTAAAAAAAGTAAAGACTCCATAATGATCTGATTTAGGAGCTTTAGTTGAGAAGGTTTCAGCGAGCTCTCGGGAGAGATCCCAAGCCATTAGCCGTCGCTTTAGGGACCAAAGAGCCTGAGTCTGTTGAACAGTTCATTAATGTTTTTGCTCCTTTGAAACCTACAGGAAGAGTAGCGGAAACATGCACAGGGGCATTACTGAGCAGGTGGGTTACATTAGAACAAAAGACTTTTAGGCTGAAGTCCAGTAAGACGAGCGAGTGCCACTGCTTTAAATATCTATGTATTTATGCAAACTGCTGAATTCTGGGTGATGAATTGCTATCAAGACTCGGCACCATTACTTTCACTCTGAACTAAGTATGGGATGTCACCCGGCGTTAATGATGATAGGCAACTCTTGGCTTCACTCGCCACAATTTCAATGATGTTTACCTAGACATAGACTGTTTGCTCTATGACCACCATTATGGCTTAATTAAACATGGCTTAATTAGACAGAAATCATTGGGATCAAAAGCCAGGAGGCAGCAGGATTCCACTCCAAACAGTGCAGCCTGTGAGCTGAGCTTCAGACAGCCTCGTCCACCGACGTGGATGAGTGACTGTCATCTGTTCTCTTGCAGCCACTTAGCGTGTAGCGTTTCTGAGCCCTCTACAGATGACCTGTCATCCCGTACAGTTCCAACAGCAATACCTGTCAGAGAACCTGTCATAAAATCTTAGGCTGATTTCTGTCACAGAGCAGTGAGAGAAGTCCTGCGTTGAAGCACAGAATGAGCCACTTTATCAAGGAATAGGGGATCCACTTACAGAGTGCCAGCTCATAAGTGAGCTACAAAAGTGAAGGCCTCTCTGTGGAAACTTGCTAATGGCTCTTAAGACACACTTTATGCTTCTCAGTGCAAATTCAAGTACATTCAGAAGCAAAAAAAAAGGCATGGACTCATTTATTCATTCACTCAGCTGACCTCTGAGTAGCCATGGCAATGTCATCCACTGCAGTTGATGATTTGGCTCTGTGAGCTGTAATGTAGTTTTAAAACTATTACATTGCTAAGCTACAGTAGCTCCTACAAATTATGTTCATGTTCTACAAATGATAAATAAAATAAATAAAAATTCATCACACACACACACACACACACACACACACACACACACACACACACACACACACACACACACACATACACACACACACACACACACACACACACACACACACACACACACACACACACACACAATAGCCCTTCCTCCTAAAAACTGGCACCACACTCACCAACAGGATGTTTTGCACAGCTTCCTTCCCAATCTCTTAATAATGTAAAGCTTGTAAACCTGACTCTGTGTCTGTTCTGTCACATCTACCTGTGCTTAAAGAATGTTTTGTATTTCTTTAAAAACATAAGAAACATATTTTTTGGTTCAGGAAATACTAAAGTAAAAGTCAGTGTTTGGTGCATGGTTTCCGCCCCATCCGTGCAACATGAGTGCTTAAACAAAAGCATGAAATATGTTCAGCAGATACGGTGTGAACAGTTTGACTAGCAGATGTGTTCATAATAATCATCTCTTAGTTAGGTTGACATAATCTGGGCTCCATCTGAAACATATCTGCTTTTGAAAATCAAGTTGTTTTTGGAGACAGGGTTGTATTTGTGAAATAAATAATCACTATGGAGGTTTAAACTTACTGTGGCCCTGATAATGCATCCAGTAATGAATTACATTAGCATGTACTATAATCCAGGTTCAATATGAGTTATGATCTGTTTAACCCAGACGTAGGAGGAAGAAATGTATTCAGTAAAGTCATCATTTACTCGTAATATATCCAGTGGTGTAATTTAAGCATCAGCTAACTGGAATTTAATCTTCAATAACAACATCAATAGATGTGTGCTTTGATTGTCAGAATTTAAAAACCCAGTGCTCTCATCTTTTCCCTTCCAGTTGTGAGAGGAGATATATCAGCATCATCACAGTGACGGGATGACACTAATCTGTAACACGCAGATGTCCATCTACTCCTCAGACAGACAGTTAAGCATGTTCACCCCTGAGACAGATTCAGATCAACATGCATGGACTTTAAGACAGATACGCCTAACAAAGTCTCTCTCACTCTTACCTGTATGTTACTTTCCAAGCTTATGTATTACAAGCCAAACCATGCGGTTTTGTTGCCTGATCAGGTTGTGTAATCGAGAGTGTATTGACTCTGCAGTGAATTGGTGTCTGTTGGTAAATTGGGAGGGTCTGTGTTTGGTCTGGTCTCAGATGTTGATAGATTTGGACGCAAAGACTGTGTTGTGAGAACCCCCATAGCGCCACAGTGGGGGGTTTTCAGGGCCAGTTTTCTGTCTGTACCCGACACAGATAAGATGGGCAGTGAGGTTAAACCCCGGGGAAGACGCTCTGAGGCGGCTGAGAATTGCTTATTTTGGTGTAATTGAGACCTGTAGTGAATTTGTGTCTGATGGGGCATTGGGAGGGTCTGTGTTTGCTACTGGCTTTCTCGTCTATCTTCCTTTATTGTGATGCACTTTGTGCCGGATTTCTTGTATAAAAGGTAATATACAAATTGTACAAAAGTGTATTGTGCTATTTGTTATTATTATTATTAGTAGTAGTATTAAACTGAAATGAAAGTAATAAACTACCACCGTTTAACGTTAACCATGTGTTACAACATTAAACGCGACTGTTTCACAACGTTATCCACACGCTAACCTTCAGCATGAAGTTACCACTGAAGAGGCGTCATCATGCCCAATCAGCAAAGTATGACACGTAGGGATGACATATTGTAGCACTGCAGGAGGTGACCTTAAAGGACAGCATGGCAGCCATTTTGGAAGGAAATTCATAACTGCATATATTAAGGTATCACTTACCAAAAGCCCAAAACACCATTAAGCAGGCTTCAGTTAGAATGTATCAAAAACGCTAGAGTAAATGAGAGAGATTAATCATCCGGTATCAATTCAGCCTGATGCCTCCAATTTAAAGTCATCTGGATGGGCTCTCACTTGCTCGTGACCCACATTCTTCCTGAGCAAAATCCATTCACAGCCAAGGAAGTACTTCCACTTTCTTGACTCAGTTTCTCACGTCTTGACAGAATGGGGACAGTCTAATTTGATACATGGCGATAAAACTTTGCTTTCTCAGCAGAGCATAACAAATTATATATTGAAAAATGGTTACACTTTATTTCACAATGCCTAATTATGGCGAGATGACGGCTTGATTATGAAAAAAACTGACTCACTTTGCCAGTATGTAGTTTGTTTAAACATCTGACAAGTAATGAACAAAGAAACACAAGTTGTGTGGAAGGAGAGGAACCCCCAGCACATAATTACACTTTGAAGCTTGTGGATACGCTTTGAAATGTTTTGCCATCTAGCAGTGCTGAATGCTATATTATTGAACATATGGGGAAGGTATTGCATATGACTTAGCAACCCACAGGATCATACAGGTGTGTGTGTGTAAAATACACACGAAAATCAAGTTCCCACAGTGTGAGTCTTGATCTCACAGAGATTCCATATGTAATAAATGTGGGCCTGGATATATGGAATATTAAAAGCTCCCAAACAGGAAAGAAAGTTTTAAATTTTTACAGGCGATCTGGCTCATAGTGCTGGAATGATTTACTTGTATCTGACCGACATCAGCAGCCTAATGAGTGCTAACATTAGCATATTTATGAGGGACCACACTACGTCTTCATTTAATAGAGAATCCCAATTTTAAATGAGCAACCTTTTCTCATTTGAACAAAAGGTTACCATCTTGTCTCTGCTCTGCAACAAAACATATCCTTTGATAGCTGTCCCCTCCTCCCAAGTTGAACTTTCCTGACACATTGCTTGAAGAATTAGAATTAGAATTGAAGAATCCTTGTGTCGGCGTGAGCACCAGCATGCTCTGTACAAATTGTGAAAAGCACTACTTTTTAAATTTTGACCCTCTCATAACTAACCATATTTAATTATAAAGGTAGGTATTATTGAAAAAAAACTGACTTTTCCTATCATTATGTTTAACAGCAAATCATGACTCTTAAACCTATAGGCCCTCTGACTTCCCTTATAGGGAAAAAGAAAACTAGCAGCCCAGCTCACTGTGTTCCCTCATATAGAACTGCAAAGGTTTCCTGTTACACTTCCAGCTCTGAAACTAAAATAAGATGCTAGCTTAGTTCAGCTAATGCAACGAGCAGTGAGCGTTATCACCTAAACATGGGTGCATGACAGCCACCACTCCTACCACACAAGACCAACAAAAGTTCATCACTCACTCACACACACACACACACACACACACACACGCATCACACTGCGCACACAACATCAACATATTGACAAACAAACCTAGCAGCAGTGGACAGAATAACATCAGCTGGCACGGACTGATGACTTTTAATACTATATTGTGGAATACAGACCATGATGTTTCCCTTCACAGTGTGCATGTGTTCAAGTTCAAATATTCAAATAAATTCCAAATAAATAGAACAATTTAAAGTGGTATGTTCCTCCCATATTGCCAAAATAACATATAAGAAAACGTAAGTGCCCTAAATAAGGAACAGTCCCTGAGGCCCCAGTGTGACTCGTTGTGTACCTTTGCATGCAGGCTTCTCTTTGTTCTATGTGCTCCGTGTGCGCTTGTCTCTTTTCTCTGTGCCATTAGGCGAGACACAACAGCAGCCTGCAGCCATGATGTCCTCCCTCTCTCGCTCCACACCGCTCCGGCTCCTCTGACAGCAGAATCATTTTTCCTTTTTTCCTTCTCTTCCACGCGCCTTTGATGATGGGTCATGTTATCTCCCCGGAATGTGCTGTTTATTTCCACTTGAAGCCTCCCCAACCCTGCCTTCTGCTGCAACGTAATTTAATTGCTGAGCACCCCCCCCCTCCTCATTTGACTCATTCATTTCAAATGCATGACCTTTCCTGAGCACAATGATCAATCAATAGGTGTTTTCTCTCATCAGGCCCTTTCAAATTAAAACCACTGACTGAATAAAAAAGCATTTTGAAGCCAGAGTTATGAAGTACAAGTGCTGTAACTCAGGCTGGGAAAAAGGCCAATCATCAGAGGTCTTTACAGGAGATTGATTCATGGGTGAGCTGCTGTATGTGTTGTGTGCTGAGGATATCAAAATAAAGACTTTCAAGGAGCCAATGCCAAGGTAGTTTCCATCATTTCCCCCAAACTTACAGTACATTTGCTAACATCCACTGAGAGACTTCTTCCAGCTGGGCTCGGAGAGGATCCTCCAAGGAGCTGCTGCATTATTGATTGGATCTGTTAAAAACACCTGCTTCTGCATCTGGGACCAGCTGAAGTTCTTACAAGGTGTGGTTAAAGTCTAACTGTTCAACCTCGCCTTCTGCAACCAGGTAGGCAATCTGTCGCCCATCACCAGAACAATATGTGCTGGTATGTGTCCTGCCAAATTAGCCAGTTTCACAACTTTGCAACTCCACTTAATTTGTGGCTGTAAGTTATGCTTTCCTACATTCTAATAACAGCTTACTTTGTGCTCTCTATACTGAGACGCTGCTGGATTTAAGATTCTCTACACGTGGGGTTAAGTTTTTTGTAAAAAAGCACAAGAGTAAAGGGTGAAAAAACAAGCAGTACTACTATTACTATATTACTACTGTGTCCTATCATTAAAAGAGTACTCTATTTAGTACCATACAGTTGGAGGACTCAACAACTTTCTACATGCATCAAGCTCTGCTCTCTAATCCGAGATAGATGATGATGATGATGTCATCAGGGTTAACTTCTCAGGCGTTTGAAGGCTTCCTTTTTTAAAATAAGCACCCCAGAAATAAACCGATCCAGGACACCCATTTAACCAACACCACAAAAACCATTATGTGATATAAGGATGTTTTTGTTTAAAGTCGAGGTCAACTTGCGGAGAAAACGTTTTGTAGAGAAAATAAAATCTATAACAGAACCACAGCTATTTAGAAGAGGATCAAATGTTTTTGGATATATTTGTGTCTAAGCTTCAAGCCGCTGTTTTCCTTGGCAGCGGTTGACTGATGTCTGACAGGAAACACTCCATTGACTTGATACACCATTTTCATTTTTCCTTCTTTTTGGGCCTTTTTAAGATACTATTTAATGTCACAAAGTTGATTTGTCTTGGACACATACAGTATCTGCTGCACACACACACACACACACACACACACACACACACACACACACACACACACACACACACACACACACACACAGTACCTGCAGTATATGCACAGACTGCCACCAACCAACAAAGTGCACACTGCTCATCGTGCTACACACCAGTAGTCATCATAATAGTGTGCGTGTGCAGTTAGAGGAGAGCAATCAGCATCACATGTACATGTGTGCATTCATTTCTTTTAAGACTGTCCCTTTGCAAAATGTGTGACATTAGGGTTAACCCAATGAGGTTTTCCACTCAGATAGTAAAAACAAGCAAGCTAGGCTAACAAGCTAACTAGCAACTTTCAATCAAATTTCGTTTTCAATCAAATACATAAAAGCGTACATTCCTGGTGGATTACTTTGTAACATGACTCTATTTCTACTGTTTATGTTGATTGTTCTGAAGATGTTTTGCAGTGTTTCGGCAACTGACGAACCTTTAAACTTATGAATCTGTTACTCCAACTTCCTGAATCAGATTTTACTTGTCTCACTTAATCTTCATCCTACCAACACGGCCCCTACAGACTCCAGAGGTTTAGGTTACTCTCTGCCATATCTCACATGTGACCATTCCAATTTTCCATGACCTTGTAAAGCAATTTCTCCCTAATATTTGTATTATTGTTGTCTGTTTTAATTAGTGCCTTTTATATAATAGTTTGAAACATCAATGTATCGTGGTTCTTGACCCCAATCAAAAGTTTGCAGCCGATGAAGTTTAAATAGATGAAACAAAACAGATGAATCAAATGTTTGTACAGGTTCTAATGAAAGGATGCAGCAGACACACATTTCCTCATGGTCTATTTTCATTTTACACAACAAACTAATTAACTGTAACATTCCTAAAATAATAAAAAGTTGGCATTAATTACTTAACTAATACTGTTTTGAGAAGAAATAAGTTAATCATTTGCTATGATGGTTGTTTTTTACACTATTTGTTTTCAGGAGGTAGACCTTGTATGTTAAATATGTTTGAAGGATGAAAACTCACTGCAGCGGGTCAAAACTGTGGAAGAGCTGTCACCTCAACATGAACACTAGGACTTAAATCAAGACACACAGTAACAGGGAGTGCTGCAGTCAAATAAATACAACTTCATTTGCTTTTTGTTGGTAATATCATTTTGACCAAATGAGTAGACCAGTAAACACTGAGCATCTACAGCACGCACTGATCTATTAGCAGAATTGAATTCATTTGAACTGGTGTATTAAAATGATTTGTCTGTCAGAAGGCTTGGAGTTTCTTATTTGTTCTATTGTATCTTCTGAAGATGAGTGTCTGCCTTTGTACATTTATGAATGACTAAAAAGTTCATTACTAAGATTTTAATTCAAAGGTAAAAGGTTAGAAGATGAAATTATGAATCTATTTGGTTCTATCTATTTGACTTTTATTGTCCCATCAATGGTTTTGCATGAAAGTATCTAATGTATCGGCTGAATTACGGCCTGCGTGTCAGAAAGACATCATTAGCAGATCTGTCCCAGGTTCAAACACACTCTTTTCTGCAAAAAAACAACAACATTTTTTAGAATGATTGATGCATCTTGTGGTGGGATATCAACTTTGATCCGTGCATGCTTCACCAAAGAAATTCAAAGCACTGTTGAAGTGAAACAAGCTGTTGTAGAGGTGAGCGCAGGGCACCGAAGGCATGGTCTCATCTGAATTCTAAAGCAGTGGAGGACTCTTAAGAGTATGCAGAGCAAGAACTCTTGATTAAAAACAGACACTGTAACAGGTCTTGGTTTCATAAAGAATCTTTTGTCCTTCATGCCTAAATGACTTGTTATAAATTCCTGGGTTTTCTTACTTCTCAAATGCTTACGGTTCAGTGAGCAAAAGAGGAACTACTCCAGTGATTCTGGATGACTATCATTGGGAGGGAGGTTTCCCAGTGGAGGATTCAAATATTGGCAGGTCACTACTGTGAATTCAAATATAGAAGAAGTCACATATTGTGATGCAGAATGGCCGGCAGCTTTTGTTAAATTCAAGATAAAAATAATTTCATGTTTAAAATGTAGTTCAATGACTATCCTTGTGTCAGAGAACCACATGCAAGAGAATGGTGTTATTATAGCTACTTTCTTTTTACCTCCTTGAAAGTCAAAGTGGGGCAGGGTCTTGGGTATGAGAGTACAGAAATGCACGTTGAATTTCCCTGATGCAATGTGATCTTCAATCAGCGAGGCTGCCATCGCTGAGCATCTCATTGAAAAGGTCTTCAAACGACCAGGCATCTCATTCAAATGAATTACACCGGATTCCCCCTCCCTCCAGATAAAAGCCCTCTTCAACAAAGGTATTCCAACAACTCATTATGATGATATAAAGCAATTAAGTAGGAAACAGTATTCCTCCTAACCCTCAGTCACAAGACAAGACTGTGCGAACTGATCCCTCCCCTTCCACTCTAGAAAAGAGAAACAGGTGTGAGTGCAAATATCTACCTACTATGTGTTATTAATGATTTAGATTCGAGGGGAAATGACTGCCGTTGGTTTTGTGATTAATGATTAATGACAAGCGAGCAGAAGCCATTCACTCGGAACAGTCTGCACCTGTCTGAGGCGCTTTGATGGCTGCTTGCAAAACGCTCTGGATAAGACACCGCTAAGAGCAAATTGGGAGCTCCTTGGTGCACTAATCTTCCCTTTACCCTCCTGTGCCCCTCTGTTCCTCCTCACTGTTATTTTCCCTCTCCATCTCTGTCTCACTCACAGACTCACTGCACTCAGACCCTCTTCCTTTCTACTGACCCTCCTCCGTACTTCTCCTGAATGCTTCGCGCTTCTTTCTCACAGCCTTTTGCTCCTTGTGTGGGTGGCGGGGTGAAACAGAAAGTTTGAGTGAGCCCTACAGGTCCACCGCAAAGCGAACACAAACACACACCTTCATCAGCGTTGCCGTACTCATACTACTTTCGCCCACCTCGAACAGCCAAACAACACCCCAAACTCCCACGCTGTGATTTTAGAAGTGCATTTGGCCAATATATTTAAAAAAGGAAGCTTGCTTGGAGACTTCCTAGGTACACAGGCCATAGAACGGGTTATTGGGAATGCTTCACTCTGATGCTATATGCTTTTATTTGCACTAGCCAACACTGTGTTTTGCTGGCTGGCTAACAATCAACATCTCAGCATCTTTTTTTAAATAATACTGCCAATTGTTCTATAATAGGTTTCAAGGGGAACTTCACTTCCACGAGGCAGGAGCTTGCTTTCCAATCCTCTTGGCCTCTAACACAGGTTGGATACATATTAATGCCTTGCTGTCTGCCACAGAGACACTGCTGTCTAAACTAAAAGCTGGATTAAAAAGAAAAAAGAAACACCCTCCCTCAGCACTTAAAATGGGTCACACAAGCTGTATTGTATTTTCCCTTGTTTTTTAACATTTAGTCCCTGGTGCTGAGGAATAGTAATGCACACTGTGATCCCACATAACAGTGAAAACCTAAAAAAAGATTCCACTCTAGTCACATACTTTCTCTTGAGATTAAAGTGTACATCAAAAGTGTGATACATTATGCATTTGTCTTCTTGGTTGTTTTTTGGGGGGTGTAGTTGAGCTGAGAGGAAGGACCTTTCTTTATCCTGATTCTGAATCCGGGCTCCGGGGAGACTGGACTGTGGGGGTGGGGAGAGAGCAGCCCCTCCACCAATGTATCCTATCAATCCACTCAAATCTCATCTACAATAATACACCTGTGTAAAAAGAACTCAGATCAACTCATTTAATTTGCCATTTGCTATATATACTCTCAAAAAGGCAAACCAATCTCCAGGATGTTTTTTTTGGTAAAAGTGTCAGTAGTGAAAACTAAATAATATTCTTACTCTGCATAAACTACACAAACTAGAACATATATTAAAGAAAAATCAATTAAATTAATAATTTCTTATTTTCTTTGGTATTTTTGTTATATACAGATAGCAATGATGATTGTTGGGTATTACATATGTTGAAGTCCAATGTAAAATCTCTAACTGATCAAGTGACTTGACAATACAATGGTGTGTGTGAGTGTGTACGCTTCATAACTGGTGTTACGTGTTGTGTGTTTGTGCTCTCCCTGATTACCCTCAGTGTCCTCTCGGGTGCCGCCCTGTTCCTGGCTGACAGGTGATTGAACGCGGCTGCGTTCGAGCCTAACTAGGCCGGGCTTAAAAGGCGAGGAGCGCCACACGGACGTGGGTTGGAGCACAGCCTAGGCGTGAAGCTGGGGAGCACCATTGGAGCTCTCAACCTGTCTATGAATAAATATCGCGTTAAACCATCCTCAGTTGCCCTTGACTCTCTTTCCCCGGGAAACAAACGCCGTTACTCCCCGCATCCCCTAGATGCCAAACGGGGAACGTAACAACTGGTAACTAGTGTGCACTAGGGCCCGTCATAACTACCTTACGCCACCAGACATAGGCCATCATATTCAATAGTTTTTGTCAAAATTATTATCTATAGCCTTTAATATTGCTAAAATGGTACAAGAAAGACACCATGAAACTTGTGTTAACGATTCATCTCAAATGACAAATGATGCGTGAAATGAGGTACCCTTGATGGTGATAATTCAGTCCAATCAGTAATGGGTGTTTCTGCCATTGGCATCAGTCACAGCCTGACAGAGATGACTTTGCTCCTCACTAAGGCCCGTACATGTTACTGTGGGATGGCATTACATTCCAAGTTCAGCAAGGTCATGTGGTGGTGGTGGGCGACTTGCTCCAGGCGTCGTTTCAATTGGTCCCAGAGGTATTCAATCGGATAAAGATCCAGGGTGAAAGGGTGGGCCAATCAATGTGTGGCACTCCAACTTCCTGGAGACTTATTGTGACTATTCTAGCACGTTTGTGGGGAGTGTTGTCATCCATGAAGATGAAGTTAAGGGTGTATTGCTGGTACTCAGATATCTATGATGTACTTTCTAAAGTGGTGCGGGACCCATCTGTGAACCTGACTAATGTCTGTCGTTAGGTCCATTTCACATGGTCGCGTGACCTCTATTGGTTTCCTGGCGTTCAACCTGTAGTGGTGGAGGTGGTTCCGGATGGTCTGTCTGGATACTCTGGTACCCCTGGTGATCCTCAGCTGTGATTGCAGCTGTGCTGCAGAGTCTGAGGTACTGGTCATCTGCGTTGTTAGTAACACATGGAGCCCCACTCTTGGGTTTTGACCAACTACGGCTAAAGACTACTGGCTAAAAAATGAGATAAAATGGTCTTCAAAAGTAGGTCAGCACACTTAGTCAATGACATTTTATCATCTTTTGTACCATTATGTCTTTACTGTAATGTACTTCCTCTTCAGATGTCAGTGAATTGATGCCTCCGAATTTCGTACTGTAGACGTTTTGTCTTTCACAGAGCACTGGGTAATTGAGAAGTTTATCTTTCGAGCCTACCTAGCTAACTCTGCACAGGCAGCTAGCTAACTACCTTCCTGCAATGTTCTCTGCTTTCCCACAATCTAAAGCACTGTGTAGAGGTCACAGTTTAAATCTATAAAAGCAAGACCAGAGAGACTGCTGGGGTTAATTGAACGAACATTTCATCGTGCTTTAATGACAATTCTGTTGGCTCATCAATTGTTAACGCTTATAGCTAATGCTAATCGTTAACAGCTCCATTAAATACACATATTGCAGCTTTGCGTGGAAACTGAAATTTAGTTTTATCTACGGCCCCAAAAAATATCTTCATTCTACCAGAGTTTATACAGTATTTTATCTCATCATGTTTCCTGAGCAGAACATACTTAGGACAAAAGTCTACAATACACAACACATCATTATTTTGTGTTAACACAAAGTACGTCAGATCTGCTAACACACTGACATGGTTCACAGCAGTTCATCAGTTCTTTGAGATGGGCTGATTAAAACCCTAGACTGATGCAGTATTTAATTCATGTACACATAGAGTGGAAATATCTCCTTTTGAGATAGGTACGTACTGTTAAACACCTTGCCTATTTATTGCTTTTTTTTATGGAAATGCAAATGAGAGCAATAAAAAGTGCCATCAAATTAAAGTTATAGTTTATATTGTTTTCTTCAACATCACCATGTTATAAGCATTAAGGAAGTTTTAAAATGCAGATGTCTCTCTTAATCCCCTTTTATAAGTAAAAAATGTAATGAATATACATGAGGATGATGATTTTTTAAAATCATTCCAAGATTGATGTAGCTCTGTTGTGTGAAGTGCAGTTGAGTCTCTGAACCAATGAATTCTTTATTTGGTGGCAATCAGGTGCCAATTAGTTTGACCCAGTTTTATAAGAGAGAAGCCTGAGTAGCTGCATTTGTTTTGGTATTTTACTTGCACCGTAGCAATGAATTGTGGAACACAGATTCATTGTGATAAACTCAGTCCTCTGACACGGGTACACTTTGTCATGATAAAGACCCAGCTTTTATTGCAAGCAAGCCACAGTGCTCAATGTTCAAACAATCATGTTGATAACCAAAGGGCTTGGATTTAGAAACTGCTAGCATTTACGACACCTGAATTAATCCAGTGCTGTGAATGCTGATTAAAAGGCGCTGTAAAGATGTCTCAATCAGATGAGACTGCCTCAGGAGGAAGTGAGTAGAGCTGATTCATGACAGAATGTCTCACCAGACATTTCAGCTGCCTCCAATCAAGATTTTTATATTGTAAATAAATTGTAAATACTGAAAATGCCTAATCAATGGTTAACATTGTTGTTACAAAAGAAACTCCACACAACAATACGACTGTGGCTCACTGGTAGAGTAGGGGCGTCCTTCAATCAGAGGATCGGTGGTTCGATCCCCATGTTGATGTGTCGGGCAAGACACTTAACCCCGGTGTGTGTGAATGGATATGAATGATAGTTAGTCCTGATGGGCAGGTGGCACCTTTCATGGTAGCCTCCGCCATCAGTGTATGAATGCTTGTGAATGGGTGAATGATGACATGCAGTGTTAAAGTACTTTGATTGGTCCGAAGACTAGAAAAGAACTATACAAGTACAGTGCATTTACTAACATAATATTCCAGTACTGACTGACTCTGTAATAGATGAATCTTTATCTGTTGTTCTTTCCATTTGTCTTTCACCACTCAGAAACCAATAAAACAGGCTGTAGAGTTTCTGAACAACTCCACAGAGGCTGTCGTCAGCTATCATGAGAGTGTTTGCCTCACATGGAACATGAGGGTTTTCCTCCAACACTCAGCCTGGCATACTTTCATTTTTGCATTCCATCTTTGTTCTCCGATTCTCTGATATGGTTGGCCTAAATCAAGCTCCCCAGCCTATTGTGGATAACGGTGGGCAACTCTATTGATCGAGGGACTAACACAGCCCAGACACTGCTCCCTGAGAATGGAGGTTTTGTCCTTGGTGACATTTCAAATGATAGCTGGCATTTATAGCTGCTGACATCTTGGTTGATGTGCAAAAGTACAGCAAAATGCTTGGCTCTGTTTTGTGAGGAATTGCCTCATGAGATACTATGTTGTTCCATAAGTTTTGTCCAAATCATATTAGTGGCAGTTGTTTTGCTCTATTCCCTTGAAAACAATGTCCTTTTCTCTGCACAGCGTGTGGTAAGCCCAGTAATTCAATTTCTTTTAATATGCTTACAGCTTATTCTGTTCCCGAGCGCCTCGATAACGGGGTCTAGTTCCACCAAAGCACTGCTAATAAAATCATGTCCTCCTCACTTTTCACAATCTGTCTGTTTGTTTGTCATCAGGATTCCGGAAAAACTACTGGCCCTATTTTCATGAAACGTGGTGTAAGGGTAAAGCATACGTCAAAGTAGCGGCCATTTAAATTAGAAGCGGATCAGAATCACGGGGCAGATACAGTTTATTTTTCAATAACATAGCTACATAAGGTATTGCCTTTGTTTTCTTACTAAAGTCTTTTTGAACATTGTCCTCTTACTGTCCGGACTCAGTAGTCATCTGAGTTTACTTCAGCTACCACTGTGCTCACAACACTGAGTTTGAATTGAAGATTTGACCAATTTGTTGCTGCATTAAAAAGGTTTACACTTGGTTTGTAATTCCGGTTCATCTTGAATATTGTTTTTCCAAATTGCTGGTGTATGTTTGATTACTAACAATTCAGTAAATTTATATTTGTGTATGTTTTTGTTACATTTAAACATAGCACAAAAAGTAAGGATATTTGTGTTTGGTAGATTATTTCTCTGTTGTAACAATGCTTCTTGGTAATAAATCTTATACCGTTGGAAAGCCTGTTTATTTCCCTTTTAAATGGTGCCACATTTGTAAGGAACATGCATTTGTGGGATGAGCAGCAAAGCTGAGTATTTGGGTTGCACCCATGAAAAATTTGCCAAATCTTCTCTGCCAATGCCAAGAGAGTGGTTTATCAGAGACTACCTCCAGGATGTGGGAGTGGAAAGGATGGAATGGCCTGCCAGCAACAACAGAGGGGCTGAGCCGTGAGTTGCCGACTCCTGCCATAGACCATAGACTCAGACGTCTGTAACTCGCCGGACGATCCGGGTCATTTTATACTCAGAAAACATACTGTTTGGGCTTCATGCGCCTGTTATTTCCACTGAGTTTCCTCTGGCCTCTTTATGAAGAGAGCTGTCTCTCTGTGTGTCAGGTCTGCCACAGGTCTTTGTTATTCCTGTTTTCTCAGTTAGGGAGCTCAGTATTGTTTTTCTGCTAGTGTTGGTAGGCTAGTTGAATTCCATATTTTCTAGTTAAGGTGGGAGTATTGTTTATTATTCTGACGTTGCAGACCCTGACGTCCTTGCTTACTTTTTTGCCATTTTAGTTGGTTTATTTCTGTTAATCATTCTTCTTTCAATAAATGCTATTCATTGTAACCCCTCAAGTCTTACAGCCTCTTTGTCTTTTCATTTTGTTTACATTTTGCGGTGTTTTGCACGGTTTTGCATAAAATAGTTATGTTACTTCCTTTGTCCCCCCGGACCCATTATCTAGGCTGTAATAGTGGCACTGAGCAGCTTTTATAGGAATCAACTGGGCCTGCCTCCAACGCTGAATCACTTCTCTTTATACATCCATGCTATGCATCTAAATAATTGTATTTTTCAGGTGACCTTTTTTTTTTTAATATAGATTTAATTTACAGTTAATTCATATTCTCATACAATGGCAATGGAATTATACATCAGTTAAAACACACACACACACACACACACACACACAAACTGTTGAATAATTCATCTCTAAGAGCTTTCATGGAGAGAATAAAAGGTAGGCTAGGCGCTAATCAAGGCGTAGCTTTTTAAATGGACATGTCTCTACCAATGTGTGAGCAAACTTGTTCGCATTATCTTTCAACTGAACTGACACGCACACACAGATTAAGCAGAGGAACAGAAGCAGCAGTGTCACTGGTGTGCTCAGCGTGGCCGTAGCCATCTATGAGGTCACCGAGTTCCACATGAACATTTAGGTCAGAGGTCAGAGGTCAGAGCGACAAAAGAGAAGGGAAGAGTAAATCGTGTCTACTGCTGACTAAATATCTGAAAGCAATACAGAAGGCCTGAGAGCCTTACTATATTATATTCCTTTATATTTTACATGACTTTATATTTTGACTCGGCACCTGGACTTTGTGTTCTCCTATACATAAATAAAGACAATCCACCATATATTGATGGACAAAAAATTGCCCAGAATACAGGAAATTGAGGGGTTTACACTAAAAATGTTCTGAGGGAGGACCCCAAACCTCTAGCGTCACCTTTGGACGTGTCAGGGACGGCGGGCCAGTTTCAAGTCGTGACATGCAGAGTTTCTTTTGAAAATAAACTTTTATGTTCACAGAAAGTTAGGTTTAAGCAACAAAACCACTTAGGTTAAGGAAAAGAGCGTCGTTGACGTTAACGACTCACGTGACTAACGACTGACGTGACAAAATATCAACATTTACGATTAGCTTTGCATGGGACAAGAATGGCATTTCTTGGACGAAAGTCCTGTGTTTGTTTGACCTATCCACGTCAGCTGCTCTGAGGGTCTAATAATGATGCGGGTGGGTTTATGTTGGAGTCCAAGTGTGGACGGTATCAGACGCCCCGGGCACTGACCAAGCGCTGATATTTGACGAGTTGGGAGTGAGATCTGGTTGGAGGTGCTAAGTCTTTATAACAACAAGGTCCCAAAACATATCTATGTTATAAAAATCATTATGCAAGCTTCTGATAGTGATTGCCCAATAGAGGTCTGCATTTACATCTATTGAAAAAACAAAAAGCTCAAAACAAAACAAGGGAGTTCAGTTCATACTGGGACCATTGCTACATCACTGTAAAGGACGGCTGTCGCTCTGTCCCCCGTGCAGCTTTGAGACTCTCTGATCATTGTCTGCTGGAACTAAACTCTGCTGAGCCCGAGGTCAAGACTGTAAGGACATGGACCAATGAGGCAAGGCTGGGGTTACAGGCCTGCTGTGACTGCACTGATCGGAGTGTTTTTGAGGCTGAAGCTACAGATCTGTGCAGCTGCAATTTCTGTGAGCCGACTAATGCTGCACGGTGTATCGATACTAAAAAAGTACCGCGGTACCCGTACGTTAAAAACGATACGATTTTGCATATTTTTAGTATCGATACTTCATTAAAATAGCGCGCGATCAGAGCGCACTCATTGTTCCGCTCCCTGTCATGCTGCCAGCGCTCACACACACAACAGGCAGCGCTCACTCACAGCGAGTGATCGCAGGGGAGACATGGCATCAAGTGCAGGAGCTTTTGCTGGAAGTACTTTGGCTCCATTGCAGACAGTGAAGGAAAGCCCACTGACATACTGCTGTGAAGTGGAACTTCTAATGAGGACCAAGACACGTCTGGGTTTGAACGGAATCACTCTACTTTTGAACTGCGTTTAACAAACTGTTAACGTGAACAGAACGCGCTCTAGCACTCGACATGTGGATTTCTTCATACGATCATTCTCATCGTAAGCACGTATCATGCTACTTCCTAGCTCTTCAAAGTAAAAGCACTTCCTGTTTCATGCTATTCACAATAAAAGTAAATCAGGTCAATTAGCTTCTCACATCTACAGCTTAACAACATAAACAGTGTTACGCAAGCAACATGAACTATATTAATTATGTTATGCAATCAAAACGATACAGAGACCCGTCTGCAAAACTTGTTTCAAAGCCACACAGACCAAGAGAGGCAACACGTCAAACATGGCAAAGCACCTTTCAGACAGACACCCCAACTGTTCAAAGAGTTCAAAGAACGACAGGTTGTTTTCATTAATATCTTGCTGTAGGCTAATACTAATATTAATGCCATTTGTTAAGTGTTCACAAAGCTGGGCAGGAACAAGCTGGTAAAAAAGGGAACCATACAGATGTTTTATTTATTACTATTATAGATAAATATACCTGTATCGTATCGTATTTGTGGTATCATATTGTATTTGTGGTATTGTATCGAATTCTGGTATCGTATCGTAAGTATCGTGTATCATGATATTTATGGCAGGTATCGTATCAAAGTCATAATTTTGGTATCGTGACAACCCTAGAGCCGACTAAAACATTTTGCACATACAAAAACAAAACCCCCTTATTTACAGCAAAGCTCAGGCAGCTTCGTCAGGTCAGGGTGGAGGCCTTCAGAAGTGCAGACTCCGGTACAAGCAGGCCAAGAGCAACCTAACAAAGGAGACCAGTGTTGCAAAGAGGTGCCAAACTGAAAATATGAAAAACAAGACTTCAGCCAACGTTGAGCAAGTCCTCTGGTGTGGTGAGGATGACCTGGACCTGAACGCTCTAACTGTGGAGATGACAGTGGACTTCAGGTGGAGCCCTCCATATACTGCCCCCCATCACCATCCTGAACAACACTGTGCCTGTGGAAGCCTTAACGTTTCTGAGATCCATCATCTCCCAGGACCTAAAGTGGACATCCAACATTGACACAATCATCAAAGAGGCCCAGCAGAGGATGTACTTCCTGTGTCAGTTCTGACGAAGGACCTGCTGATGATCCACTCTATTATTCCACGTCCATCACTGTGCGGTTTGGATCGGCTATCAAACAGGACAGGAACACACTACAACGGACAGTCAGGCCCTCCATCCAGAGCATATGGACCTCCAGACTCAGGAACCATCACTGCAAACGCTTCACACCCTGGATATCTGCTTCAGCTTCCTCCCTCTCGGCGATCCAGAACACTGTACGCCAAAACTACAGAAACAACAATAGTTTCTTCCTGCAGGCCGTCGCACTGATGGACAGTTAAACTACACTATATATTTACGCTATTTTATCATTTAAATATTCAAAGTTGCTTGTAACATGCACGTATAAGTGTTACAAATATACAGTATATCATTTAACATAGAATGTGAACTCACACCTGGAAAAATAAAGCTAATTCTGACTGTGATGTCAAGTGTATTTTGTGGGCTTTTACAAGTGTCATAAATTGTCAAAGTCAAAGTAAAGAGCAAATTAAGGTCTGTCCTGTATGTTTGGCATGTATAATGTATTGTTCTACTTCACACAGGCCTTACCCTTTAACAGGGCTGTACAGGCTCGACCACTCACTGTAATTTGTATTAACATTCTCAACCAATTAGGTTGACACTTTTCAATTCGCTGGCCTTCACCCTGTGTCCAGCATGTTCTTGTGGAGGTGGTTGCTGTTGCAGGACTTGGAATAGAGGACGATGGGTGGGGAGTTGAGGGTATGACTGAATTTGAATATCATAGCCAGCCTTGGCAGATATTAAGGATGAATTATGTCATTACCTAGAGGCAGAGTGGCGAATGGGGCTGTTTACCCACTTCAATACATAACATAATTAAAGTATGTGTTAAGTTTACAACAAATCTTAAACTCGTATGTATAATTAAAAAAAAAGAAAAAATACAGCCATCTCTGTAGAAAGAGAAAAAAAAATACTTGTTTTAAACTTGAAAATAAAATCGAATAAATTACCCAAACATTGTCCACATTAACAATAAAAGAAGCTTTTGTTAATATGTTCAGAACGAGTATTTGGAGCACAGGACATATGAAAACAAAATGCAAAAGAGCCAGGAAGGTTTATCCTTGAATGGTTACTTTTTCACTGCATGTCAGTTCTCATGGTGCTGCTAGGACTGTCCTTTGCTTTAGATTGATGAGCATCAGGGTCACTGTCTTGGGACTTTATTCGTGCTTCGATGAATCTGTGGATTGTTATATTCAATTGAGCAAAACCAATTGAAATGTGGCTTGTTTTCTACCTAGCCTCCACTGTTGATGTCAGCACATAACTGAGCTGTTGCAATGTTATCATTGTTGGGGTCTGACTCTGACCTCATGGCTGACTAAGGCTGACTAAGAGCAGTCTTCTGTGATAACTCAAATTCAACCTTCACTGTTCGCTCTGAGTGTAGAACAGGACTTTGACTGTGGACATTCTGAGTGAACACTAATTTTGAGACTCAATTTATAGTTTGGTTATCGGTCCCTATTCGCAGGGTGGTGCCCCGTTATTGTTAGTAATTGATAATTAACCCATTGATGTTAATAACTCCATTGATGTTGATAGTTGAGTTTCATATTTGATGATAACCAAACACGCTCCTTATCGTTCCCAACATCATTGTGGACAGAGAGGACAGAGTGGAGGAATCCTCCACTGCTTGAATTTCCTTGAAGGTCCTCCTCTATGGATGCCTGTGAGTAAACCTGTCTCCTACAAAATGTGTTGTTATACAACTTATCTGCATTCTCAATAACATTTGGAGGAAATCATATTTTCTCCCTGATTATGGTCGCAGTTTTAAACACGTGGTTATTGTTTTAAATTTAAACAAAATAAAACAAAAAGGCAACAACACTACTTGGTTATGTTTAGTACATCATCATGGTTTGGTTTATTCAAGTTACGGACGTAAAGTTAAATAAGGACACTAACAGCAGTCTCTTGGGTGTCCTGTGTTTGTTTGACCCAATAATCCAACCTAACCTCCTCCAAACGCAAGCTTCAGCGGATTTATTAGAAATCTATAATTGTAATATATGAAAAACCCACGCAACCTTGGAGAAAATACATTACCCTTGATATGTAGTTGACAATGCAGTTTCGTTGTATGTTCACGTAATCTTCAGGAGACTGGGCCGCTACAGTATTATTATTGTAATTATTATTACAGTAGTATGTTTATATCTGACTGCTGGAATGAGCAAGCCGTAATAGCATGAGAGGGTCTGCAGAAGAGGTTAAAGTTGATGCACATGAGGGTTTGGAGTTGCATAGCTAGAGAGGCATTGGAATGGTTGCAAAGAAGAGCTCAGATGTCAGAAGAAGTTTACTGGAAATTCCTGCATGCAACAAGTTGTCAAGATACTAATATAAGAAGAAAAGGGTATTTGCTTGAAAAAGTCCTTCCACCCTTCTTGCAAACCATGTCATGTTACTCTTCATTGGCTATTTGCATCTGCTCAACATGTTTTGACACAAGTACAGAGACACAACATCTTAGGGGGAATTAGGTCTACTTTCATGAGCTGACTCTGAGGCCAAGTAGATACGGCAGGTCATGTAAAAGCAAAGGTATATCATCCTGTGTGTCATCGGTTAGCCTCACAAGCTAATCAGCTGTAACTAGCAAGGGAACTGAGAAGAAGGGGCTATTGTATAAATACTGTTACTACTTCAAAATATGTTGATCAAAAGCAGAAAGGCCCCCGAAATATTAAACCAAATACAACTAGAAAGGTGCATTCAGTAGAGTGCAGATATCTGCCAAGTGTCTGCAGCGACCACTGTTGTTTTGTGTGATTAAAGGGATACAACCTACAATCAGCACGTCCCCCATCTAGACACTAATGGGCCAAAAGGCGTTGTAAAACACACTTCGGTAACACTTTATAATAACTACACAATAGCCATGTTGTGTCAGGATCCCTGTCTGACCCGTTGTGTGTTACCTCTGATCTCCTCTCCTCATGTCCCATGTTTGTTATTGTGTGCCATGTGCTCTGTGATATAACACTCTGCTGGAGGAACACCAGCAGATGCTACAAGAAATGAGAAAATCCCAGATCCATCACATCTGAGGTTTCCCAGATTGGCTGCATTGTGCAGGTCTCCACCAGTTCCAGCACCTGTGCTATCCTCTCCAGTCCTCGCCCCGCCGGTCCGGGAATCCCCTGTGCCATCTCCGGATCCCTATTACGGAACACTGGGGAAGTGCCGTGGCTTTCTGTTTCTATGCCGACAGGTATTTGACCATCAGCCTCAGACTTTTGCCTTGGACAGATCCAAGGTTTCCTACGTGGTCGGATTACTGCGGGGAAGGGCTTTGGACTGGGCCACGAGTACATTGATTACTGATCTCCTGTTGCCAACCATGCCTGTCCCTGTTCTGCCCGCCTTGCCTGACTCCCGGTAAACCCACCAGCCTTCTGATCCTGACAGTGTTTTACTCTGCCTGCTGTGCCTGGAAGTTTGAAATAAAGAGCCAAACTTCCCTGGAATCTTGTGTGTTGCATTTGGGTCCATATACTACCGGTTACAGTACAATCTGGCCAGTCATGGACCCAGCACGCACCCCTACACCAGTGAGCCGTTTTGAGAGGATTGAGGGGGCCCTCCAGCAGCATGAGGTGCTGATGACCGACCTCGCCGCTGAGACACGTCAGTCGGCAGCTACCCAGGAGCAGGCTATGGCAGCGTTAGCCGCGCAGGTCCAACAACTGACAGCTGTCCTGGCCCAGCGGATCTTTGCCTGTACTGTGGCCAGGCTGGTCACTTTATATCCCGGTGCCCAGCAAAAGGGCACGGCTCGCCAGTAGTAGGGGAGGTACTGGTGAGCCGAACCGCAAGACTCTCCTCCATCCAAAGACCCCTTTGTCACGCTCAGCTTCTGCTCGCGGACGGATCCCAGACCCTCACTACGTTCATTGATTCTGGTGCTGACGACAACATCATCGATGAGGATCTAGCCCTTCAGCTGGGCATTGACCGGGTTTCCCTGCCACGCCCTGTTCCTGCCAGCGCCCTGGATGGCCACCTACTGGGGACAGTGACTCACCAGACTATGCCCGTCCGCCTGCTCCTGGCTGGTAACCACCATGAGACCATCCGGTTTCTTATCCTGCGGTCACCCCAGCACCCGTTAATCCTGGGATACCCCTGGCTCCGCCGCCATAACCCCCACATAGACTGGTCCACAGGAGCCATCCTGGGGTGGAGTCCATCCTGCCACCTGATTTGCCTAAAGCAAGGCGCCGCATCCCAGCAGTCGGCCTGTTCCAGCACTGCTTCAGACCTGTCAGGGGTGCCTACTGAATACCATGACCATCGGGAGGTATTCAGTAAGGTCAAGGCCTTATCTCTGCCCCCACATCGCCCCTACGATTGCGCCATTGACCTGCAACCAGGCACCACGCCACCCAGGGGACGCCTGTATTCTTTATCTGCACCTGAAAGAGAGGCCATGGAGGAGTACATTAATTCCTCTCTAGCTGCTGGGATCATCCGTCCCTCTTCTTCACCTGCTGGTGCGGGGTTCTTCTTCGTGGGGAAGAAGGACTAGTCACTGAGGCCTTGCATTGACTACAGGGGTCTCAACGATATTACCATTAAGAACCGCTACCCACTTCCACTCATCTCTTCTGCCTTTGAGCTGCTGCGGGGGGCTACCATCTTCACCAAACTAGACCTGTGTAACGCCTATCACTTGGTCCGGATCCAAGAGGGTGATGAGTGGAAGACGTCCTTCAACGCCTCCTGAGGAATTCTCTGTTTGTTAAGGCAGAGAAGTGTGAATTCCACGCCTCATCTGTCTCCTTCCTGGGGTACATCGTGGGACAGGGGACCGTGCAGATGGATCCTGCCAAGGTGTCAGCTGTTACATCCTGGCCCATCCCTGACTCACGTAAACAGCTGCAACGATTCCTGGGGTTCGCTAACTTTTATCGGAGGTTCATCCGCGGCTATAGCACAGTTGCTGCTCCACTTACGGCCCTTACCTCTTCCAAGATCCGATTCCAGTGGTCACCATCGGCTGAGGAGGCCTTCCGGAACCTTAAGGCCCGATTTACTTCGGCCCCTATCCTCCAAGTCCCTGACCCAGAGAGACAGTTCATTGTGGAGGTAGATGCCTCCGATGTTGGGGTTTTTACTGTGACTTTCATAAAATAATAGTAATTGCCTGTTTTTTTTCCCACATTTGACATTAATTATATATCTAATAATGTGTTGAGAAGAAATAAATGAACATTTAGCTGTGGTGGTCGTCTCCTACAGTAGTGTCTTCTTCAATCCTTCTATGTTAAATGAGTTGGTAGGATGTGATTTCACAAATTGAACATTTTGTGACGTTGCAGATTATGTTCATTAGCACAGCATCACGTGGCTCTGTGAGGCTATACTTACACAATGTGCTGCTTTCAGTTGAAGGCTAATGTTAGAATGCTAACAGGTTTATTTCTACCATGTTAACCATCTTAGTTCAGCTTGTTAGCAAAGTACAGCTGAGTCTGATGGGAATCTCAATAGTTTTGTAGGATGTTGTTCATAGTGTAGACACATTGAAATGTTGACCTGATGATGGTGCGATTGAAATGTTAGGGGATAATGTTATTGCAACATCATTCTGGCTGCATTATGCTGTCATTTCTATGATTATTACACTATTTTGCTATGCAAACATAATGTCTAAGATACATGATTGAAAGAAGAGCATGTATCCCCATGACATAACAGATCATGGTTGTCACATAACAGTGTTGTTTCTGTTCCCTCAGTCACAGCAACTCTAAAGGACAGCACATTACAACCATTTGTCAAAGTCGGTAGAGAAGGAAAGGCACAAAGGGACATCTGAGAGAGAGTACATTCACAACCTATCCACTTTAATGAGTCTTAATGGGTCGAAGGGATCCATATCGCATTGTCCCCAGAATAAACTGTTTTCCCCCAACCATATATCTTATAATCCTTCTAGTGGCCAGCAGCCAGAGATTCAGTGGACACTGCTGAATAATTGATATAGTACCCACTGAGTTGAAATGGGGACGGAGTCTCTCAGTGCACAAAATAAAGGTGAGACTTAAACTGACATTAAGTAAACGACCACAGAGCTCTTACTTGTGTCACCATCTGTATTGGAGGATTTATTGGCATCTATTCTGTAGAGGCTTCAGAGACTCCCTTCATTAAACAGTGCAGACACAAGATTGATATTAAATGGTGACGGGGAATCTGACAATAACTCAGTTTAGGTTGTGTTAACAAACCTCAGGCTCAAATTACGCTGTGCAATTGTTTCAGGATTTCCATATTTCTTACATGTTTGCCATTTTTCTCCTGTCACTTGTCATTCTCGTGGTAAAAGGTGAGGCGTGTGTCTGCATCATCAACTGCTGCAGTGCATTTGCTTGTGTTCCCGACACCATGCCGGTGTGAACATTTTAAGTGATATGCTATGGAAAAACAACTATCCCATTGGGAAGGCAGTTCCATTGCAGATTTGAGACTTCCTAGAAATGCGGTTTTACTCAGGGAGAAGACTGCTCTCTTTACTGCTGTACTACTAACAGACACAAACACTATCCTCTGAGGGAACAGTCCATTATCGCTGGTGACAAATATCAAAAGCAAACGGCGAGGAGCAAGTCAGGAAAATGCCACTCTGCAGGAAGAAAAACATTTAGGACTCTGACTGCCAGCAAGAATTTCTTCGGCTGACCAAACATCTCCCCACAAAGTCATTCTATTCATTAGTGCAACTCAGACAAATGTCAGGGAAAATAACCCATTATCTTCCCTGCTGACAATAACACATACACACAAACATAAACACATCATACCGGGCTCCCAGGATGCCTGTGTATTACTTGATGATTTGTGATTCTATTGCTTCATGTGCCACCATTCGTGCTGCTGTGCATCAGCTCAGGGTTGGTAGTGAGGAGTGACTTCTTTTCTTTCTGCTACTGGGGCAATTTCAAACCGCATGACAACCTATTGACACATTTCCTATGATTGTCATCTTGTAAAACCTAAATAAAACACTGGCCATGTCTATTGTTTGATTTCTTCTTCCTTACTTCTTGACTTTGTGAACAAAATCTGAGCTTGCAGGGGTCCAGCATTAAAAGGGCATTAGGTTATGCAGCTTTTACCAGCCTTTGTTGGCAGCACATTGATTGCTTGCAGCAGCTTGTATTGGAGAGAAATATTACAATATTTTAGGGGGTAGAATTTGCTTTTAAGTGCTAAACTGGTGCCAAATTTTATGTATATCAAAAACATAAATTGAACTCGGACCTCAGACGGGTGTTACAAAGTATAAAGTCAGTGTAAATTGCACCATCTGGCTAGTGAGTCATTAAAGTTGTCCCTTTCCTTTTGAATGTGAATACAACCCCCACTTCAAACAAACGGGTTGTTGGGGGACGATCATGATATTCAGAGTAAATATTGGGGAACCAATAAACGCTGTGGATGGCTGAGAGCCACTGGGCTGTGAGAAGCAGATTCTGTCGGCTCTAGATTACGGGTGTAGGAGAGGAACAGCTGGGCTGTAAGCATTCATGTCATGTTGGAGGCTGAACATCTGATCCTATAGAGAAACGGCGCATGACTCACACTGCTGAATGCTTGGTGGGAAGCGCAGAGCTGACACAATTAGAACACAGAACATGCGTGCGCACACACGCAGAGCAGCTTGGCTCTCCTTCAGGCTGCGAGGTGCCAGCACCACAGAACAGACCCAAGCAGCTGTGGCCTCCAGCCAAATCATGGTTGATTGTAGCCGAGGCCTTGTCAGGCCACAGGTTGAGCAGTTTCAACCCCGGCAATCCACCAAGTTGAGAAGAAAACAAGGCTTAAGACAACAGATTAAAGTTGGGAATTATTCATCATAAATCCTCTCGTGGCTATGTTAACACAAAAGCTACAGATTCATATCCCGCTGTAGGTAAATGGCTGCTCTGCACGTAGGCGAATATTCATGTGAAGCAAGTGTTTGATGTGTGTAATGTGTGGGAACGTCGACATCAGGCTGTGTGCGTAGGAGGGAGGGCTCAATCACCTTTACACCCAGGTAATGCTCTTGCAGCTTTGCCCAACACATTTGTTTTGTGAAATGTCTGAATTACATCTGACAGTTTGAAAAGAAATGATTTCTGAAAAATCTGCATTACAAGGTAACCGAATTGAGGCAAGGATTGTATTGATATATGACACAATAATAAGAAAATAAGAAAAAATAACATTAGTATCAGTCAAAATTCATCCTCACGTTGGTTGTGTCCCATTTAAGCTGCACTTGAATTTCTAGCTCCAAATAGTAACCAAAGATTGTTTTTGTTATGCCCAGTAATCCTGTTTCCTGTAACTGCACACAGATATCTCGAGTTTACAACTCGATGTCTTGCTCATCTTTATTTTCTACCCGTATAAACCAACACCTTCTCCATTCAAAACATTTACATAGACCACAGCGTCAAGAGCAAGACAAATCCAATAGAAATATATAACCTTGTGGCTTACCTCTTGGTGAATGATGCTTCCATATGATGTTGGCCTCCGGTCGACCCACCGCCAGGCACATGAGATTGACGTTGCTGCCCTCATTCACTGTGACGTCCTTCGATATTTCAGTGATCCTGGCGGGTACTGAGGGGAGAAAGTAAATCATGATTGATGCCTTTAGCCTAATTAATGACACGTGAGCAAAGGGCTCGCTGCTCCACGTGATCAGAACAGCGATCAGGTTAAAAATAACCCACGGGTTGGGGACTCAATTAGCATGAAATTAGCTGACAAATCTGACAATTCTCTGGCTCGCTGTGGTGTTATACGTGATTGATTTTCTTCATCGTGTATCTCTGCCACACTGCTCATTAGACAGGCATCAGACTGATTTGGAGTAAGACATAATTCCATCTCTCTGACTGGACCAACTTGATTTGTGTGTGCATAAGTGTGTTTGTCTGGGTTCTTGATTAAGTGTACCCTGTGAGATTGTAGTATCAAATCAAGGGTCAGAAGTGATCCTTCTTCACTGTAATTCAACTTAAACTGTAAGATCATTAGTGCAACGGATAAGACAGGCCGAGGAAAATTCATGTATCCTCTTCAGTGTAGTTTAGGAGAGTTTGGTTTCAGTGAAAAGCTAAATGATTTTGATCCTTGGGGCTGAGACATGGTAGTGGTGTTACAGGAGAACCAACCAGCGCGTAGAGGAAATGAAGGCAACTAGACTACCATCACTTCTGTCTCTTTCTTTACCATACAGAGTGGTGTAGGATGACATTTTTGTAGTCCAACAGGAAGTTAGCATCGCACTGGTCCCCTCCACAAAAAGCCAATTGGAGTTTTCCACTGGATCTTGGATTATTGCAAAAAAAAGCTCTGTGGCAAACATTTTCATGATATTTGATAATATTCACAAATAAACACCACTTTTATGATTATTGAAATGTAAAAACAATGTAAACAAACTACACCACAGTCACATGACTTCACGTCTCCAGCACTAAGCTAAAGGAGGACTAGTGTTCCAGTTAGGACGTTTAGTCGTCTCATCTAGACACTTGTTAGCAACGTCATTTTTAAAGACATGTAAAAGCTTCTAAATTAAAGTATTTACTGACGTATTTTATATCGTACAACAAAACAATAAAATCTCTTCATCCTGTGTTAACCACAGACCTTATTACCAGGTTTTAGGATTCATTCGTGCAGCACTCTATTCTGTTGGATAAGGTAAGATACTGGTCTCCACTTCTTTATGCACAAAATCAATGAGGACCGCTCTATCAGGAGCTGAACAGAAAATAACAGCTTAATGTTATATTTGTAATGTGGTTTGGGGTATACATTTATTTTTTCATGGTATGACATTGATAGGGCCAGCTTAGTGCACAGACACCAACATGTTAGCTTAGGCTGTAAGTTTAGTGTAATTACCGCCGATGATAAATAATAACTAAATCAATGGGACTTCATTTTTTAGATTTGTTTTTTATTTCACTTAATTGTGTCAAAAATAATTAATAATTAATTTCTTCATTAAACTAATTAAAAACATAATGGTAAAACAGTAAATAAGTAAACAATGAAAGAAGATAATACTGTGGATTTCTTTTTCTTTCATATTTTGAATATAAATATAAAGCCATGAATAACATGGCCATAATGTGTGGTTTGCGCCAGGGGATCTGAGCTGCAGTGACATGCTGTGTATCCCATTGACCTTTGAATTGACCTATTCTATTAGCATGCATTGCTCAGTTGGTTCACCAAATGCATACTTAACCAGTAACACATAATTCACTAACACATGTATAATTCAGTTAAACACGAGAAGGCCTATTCCACACATGAGCATTGGTTTAGCATTGGCTACAGCCATAGCAGCATCATAACTGTGTATGATTTATAGCTGAAACGAAATGAGCTGTGCAGTCCCTCCTTTAGGTAATTACTTGTAACTGATGCTCCATTTCTATTCAGACATTTACACATTAAGGATGCACCCATTCACAAAACTGGATCGCACAACCAGGACTGATGACAAGATGAATTGTGTTATGAAAAGGACAATTACAAGCAACACTCATTCCATAATATGACAAAGATCAGTGCTGAGTCCCCCATTAATATTAGTGTAATGCCTTTAATGCTGGCTGACTATATTTCGCCTTCATCCTCACAAATGAATCTGCCCAAGAGACACAATTAATATCTATATACTCATAAGTACACACACGTACACATGTATACAATGTAAGTAGACCCAGCTATAAACTGGTTTTGGGTTTATACAAAACCTTTTCATTGGAGCCTGTTGGAAATTGGTGTGTGTTGAAATTTGGTTAAAGTTAAAGTAGTAGTAGAAAAGTTTGAAAATATAATAAACTATTGTGCTAACATCTCTGTCTAAAGTTGGAATGCCAGGCTAAGTGAGGCTGCTCTTCATTTATTTGTATTTGAACATTAACATGTAGTTTCTGGAATACATTCAATACTTCTCGTATGTTTTAGAAGGTAAGATCAAGAATTCCTTTGGGCTGTAAATTGACCCACTCACATAAAATGATTGGGCCAATGAAAAGTTCCGGTGGATGGTAAATGGACTGTACTTGTTTCTCTCTTTTCTAGTCTTCGACCACTCAAAGCACTTTAACACTACATGTCATCATTCACCCATTCGCACCCATTCATACACTGATGACAGGGGCTACCATGCAAGGTGCCGTCTGCCCATCAGAACTAACTAACATTCATACACCGTAGGCACGACTACAGAGCAATTTGGGGTTAAGTGGCTTGCCCCTAGCGGAGCCTTGGATTGAACTGCCAGATTGAAGGATGCCCGTGCTCTACCACTGAGCCACAGTCGCTACCGAAATCTGCTATATTCATATCAATAATACACATAACACATGTGTGTGCTCTCTTCTACCGAACTCAACATTTAAACTGAGAGAGACTTACTCAGTGATGGGGACTACATACAAACATTTTATAAATCAGTGCATTCCTCAGGTCATGTGACCAGCCAATGACGTTTTATTTATATTTGACTGTGGCGTCTTTGGCTAAGTGGAGAGCATGGTCGTCCTTTGATCACACAATAGGCAGTTCGATCCCCGTCTACGCTAGTGGCATGTCGATGTGTCCTTCACCCAAAATTACTGGTCGAAAAGAATTATACAAGTACAGACCATTTAAACCAGTTTTTTTTATTTGTAAGTCTCAGAATCAGTAGACCTATACAGCACAAAATGAGTTAGAAACAAACTTTTATTGAATAAAATCTTTTCTAGAATCTTCAGATAGCGAATAATAACATTGACATTTAATTAAAAATTGTAGAAAATAATAAAATATTACACTGAGCTCCGCTGTCTGGTAATTAGTTCTCATAATATGATACAATGAGCCTCTGGCTATACAATGTAAACATAAGTCTATAGCTATGGCTGTATAGCACCTGAATATTAAAGATTACAATGCCATTCATTTTATCAGCTGCGTCAGGACTATTCAAACTAGCTCCTCCACATTTCCTTTTTATACATTTTCAAAGATGAATATAGTTCCGCTACATCCTCTCATCGAAGTTGTAAACACTGACGTGTGCTTCCACACGAGTAGGAGGCGTGGCTTTGCCTAATTGGCTGGACCCTACGTAATATACTGTATTTTAGGAAAGCAACAATAAATGCAATTTTTGTTGTTATTTTAAGTTATGGTGAATATTTTAGCTCAAAATGAAATGTGGTTATCTTTGCTTATATTTAGGATGAGCCTCGTTTGTCCCACCTAGCAGCTGTCCCCAGGAAGCCAGCAAGTGCTACAATTTTGCAGATTAGGCTTTGTTTTCTCACAAACTCTCAGCACCTCTTTCTACATGAAAAGTCTAAAGGAAGTTTCCAGAACAAAGACAACAAATATATACTTTGGAAAAGAGCAGTGCACTGCTACTTTAAAGGCAACATGGTGAAAGTTGACAAAAGTTCAACAGTTTGTCAAAGTGCACATGTGGAAAAAAATTAACTAAATCCTAAGAAATCTGTTAATTAGCCAAGCACACACTGAACATGTTCCTATGGTTTAGGATACATTATCTTTCCTGCATTTTTACCCTAATCACATGAGTTTGGACCAGTATGAAGGCTGATATAATACAGACATTCAGAGTAAAAGACAACCTTGGCAAGCTCTCTTGATCATTAAGCTTAAGAAAAATAGAAAGTGATTTTTTTTTGTAGATATAAAAATAGCATGCTGAGAGACCCATCCAAAAAGAAAATATGTTTCTTGTCCAAGTCTATTTTAACTGCGTCATTTTCTTTCTTTGTGTCATCTATCATCAACAAAGTCAAATCCCTATGTGGAAAATGGCTTTTCAACTTTTTTCCGATAACTGCAACACCTAGACCAAAGAGATGTCTTATCTGCAATTTATCTTAATATCATTCTTTGAACAAATTGTGGCCTGGTCCTTATTAGTTGTTGTTTCTTGAACAAGAACATAATTTGTTCTCTGAACAACATTCTGTTGAACCCAGTTTCTGTGTGCAAAATAAAAATAAATATCGAACCACAAAAGGGTTTCTAAAGCTCTTACAATGTATCTAATGCAACCAACTGGAACATGAGAGTGGCTGATGTCTGCGGCTATATGTTGAATTGAAGTTGCTAGTATAGAGTTTGCGGCTAACAGCTGTTGTGTAGGCCTGAGCGGGGATTCCAACTGCAATGTTGTATCACATATAAGTATTATGTCCATATGCTGTTGCGTATAAGACATCGTCCTCCAGCTATGTTGGTTTGCACCAATAGGATTGTGGATATTGGAGCTGTCTGGGCCTTCACTTGGATGCAAGTTTTTACAAAAAGAGGAATTGCAGGTTGCAGGATCTCTGGTGACAGCAGAGAGAGGTGGTGAGATACATACAGATGTCCCTTTAAGGAAACAGCATTCAGGTGAAAATCAGCTCAATCTTTTAGGGCCCTAACAGCCAAAAGGTCTACAAATGTCAATTCCAAACTACTTTGAACACTGTACAAAGTCAAACCATACCCTAAAATGTTCCATGAACGGAGGCTGTAGCTGTGAAGTGATCCAATAGATTTCCTGCCAAACCTAGTGGCAAAATGTAATGAAGAGGCTTCCACAATCGTCTTCTGTTTACAGCAATTAGACTAACGCCACAGAACTAATGTGGTAATGATTCATCGAGGGCAAAATGCAATACGTGGCGCCTTAAAGAGGCTCTGAATGGGGAAGAGAAGAAGCGCAGTGGTTCGAGGGCGCAGCAGGCAGCGCTTTCTCACACACACTGACCTCCGGCAGAGACGAATGAAGAAGCATCTGTGTGCAGAGTGGATGACGGGTTCCTCCGGCTTGATATTGCCAGTGGCCAGGTGATTAAAAACACAGCTCCCCTGCCACCGGGGCTGCTGGTGGATGTGACCGGAGACCCGGGGACACGTCACTCTTCATGTTGGCACAGCCAAGGTGTTGCAGCCAGTAATTAATTAGAAAATGGAGTCAAGAGGCTTTTCAAAAAGGAAAAGGATGCTTTCTCTAGGTGTTTATTTAACATCAGATTGACTGATGTGGTTGTATTTCTTTAAAATCGATATATTCTTTTTCTCAGTGGTGGGCCGTCAGGGCCAGCAAAGCCTTCTCTGCTGGCCTAAACAGAATCACAAAGTTATAGCTATTTTATAATTTAATAATTTTTCATAAATACACTACATGTATTGTAATTTATACAAATATTTGCCCATTAGCTTATTTTCTCATTGCACAGCTACTGTCTTCCTCAGTTGCTCTGCTTCTAGTGCAGCTTGTTTTAAGTAGAGCTTTTATCCAATCAGATTTCACCTCTGTCTCTAGGTAAGAAGAGAGGCCCCAGGCCTGCAGTCTCACAAGTGAATCCCTTTGCAGTTTAAGTAAATGGAGATGATATTGTTGATTGTCATAGTCTTCAACCAATCAGATCTTTAGTTTGACATGTTGGGCGTATTCTTTGACGTGCCTTAGCCTTCTAGCTGGCCTACAAGTACGTCATCATTACGTGCAGCTCAGTTTCCAGGTGCAGCTCTGCAGTGAGGTGCAGCGTGTGATGTGATTGGTCAGTGGGCGAGCACGTGACTATCGTGAAACGAAACTTAACAGCAGAGACATTTTTTGCATTTTGCTTGGTGTAGATTATTTATTTTTTTACCTAGTTTTGTTTTTTTAACACTCAATGGCTGAAGGAGGAGAAACGGATTTGTGAGTTGGGATTTAACTATGGGATTAAACTCAACAAAGAAAGGAGGATGGAGTTTGTCTTTAAAACCTACTGAATCCTAAGCCTTTTTTTAGGCCTCTTCTCGAAAATTGTAACCCATACTAAAGAGACTACAATTCTGTAACTACAAGGTCTATTTTAAAAATGTTGATGGTTCAATAACACTAGGAATTGTGAGATTTGATGAGATGAGTAAATATTGTGTATATGTTACTGGTTGATAGTAGCTGAAGACTGAACACAGCAAACAGGGAAAATTACCAGGTTTGCCTGAAGAAAAAGCACTGTAATTTATTAAATGAGGCCCTGGCTAGCCTAAAAACATTCCCAATTCATAGCAAAAAGGGTGCAGGTGCCTCACAAAAAGAATTGGTGTAAATAAATTGAAGCAAACCCCAGTTATAGGTGTTTATGTAAAAAGAAAACATGCCAAATTCTCATTTTCGAACCAGGATTTGCAGCTGTTTCATTGTACTTTTGTATACTATATAACTATATATTTCACTATATTTCACTTTGTTTATCACTCATATGTACAATCTATTGTACAATCTATCATAACGGAGCTGTTTGGCATTTAGCGTAGCCTGCCAGAACACTTAAGGAGCCCCAGCTGTTTTTTGTTGTTTTTTTTTGTTCTGGTTCAGAGGTCACAGCCCGTTGTCTCCTACATGAGTGCAGAAAACATTATATTTCCCACAATTTAAGCTTCTGCATTTTCCAAATACACTAGTATTCAAACGTATTGTTCAGTTTGTAAGCCTCGTACCGAACAGTTTAATACGAATACGTATTTTGTTACAGCCCTAGAAACAAATAATAACCCTAGCTGTGGCGCCATCATGAGGTTATACGGTGGTATTTCAGCTGCAGGATAGCAGTGAAGGCCCAGGTATAAAATGCACGGCCCGCCACTGCTTTTTCTATTTTCTAATGTTAGCTGTCATTGTGAGGGTAAATGTGCTTCATTCACAGCGAATGGAACAGTTGCATTATTACTGCTCAGTGTCTGTCAGAATATGAATTATATATGTATGGCAATTCTCCATACAGACAATGCAATGGTAACATGTGTGGGGGGGGGGGGGGCAACGGCTACTGTACCTCGTGAGAATGAGAAAGAAATTCAAGGAATTTGGGTTTAAGTCAGGACAATTTAAAACAAGTTTTCAAAATAGGCTGAGCCACTGGATTCTACTTTTTCCCCAAACACGCAGCCACCACTGGTGAAAGAGTTATCTGTTACTTATTTTCACAGGCCATAACTCGTTTCCCTGGTAACTCTTGAGGGTTTGCTAATACCTGGAATCACTATTAGCTGCTCCAGTTAAGAGACGAGATATTTCTAGTCCACTCAGCTCATAGAACCCTTTAGTTCAGCCTTCTGGTAGCGCCTAGAACGCTAACGTTATGCTAGCAAGTTGCAAAGTCAATAACATATATAATTTGACAGTATGTTTAATAACACAACTAACTAGCTATCTAGCCATGTCATTGTCCCCAAATCAATATATTTTCATCAAATGAGTAGGCCGCAGCCTGAGGTAGTGAGTTACAGTAAATAGAGAATAGAAGTCGAGACAGTTGCTTTGTGTCAGTAAGTTCAGAGGGGCAGAGTAACTTACTTCTTATAGTTTGTGTGTTACTGTCACCACCTTCCTGTGTTCTGAGAATGAGGCACTGAAGGACTTCCCTCATTTTTATGAATAAGATATTCAAATTATTATATATATATATATATATTTCATTAAATGTAGCCAGTGCATACGAGCTTACAATATTCAGTTGGCCGACTGCTCCTCTGTTTTCTTCCCACTGTCACCCCGGTGGTGTACTCACAAAACAACATTCTCAAACACACAAAAAAATGTTCAGATATGAATATGCACGTGAAACTGAAGGAAGAAAAGCAGCTTTGCTCACGATTGTAGGAGCCTGAACCATTGACACCTTCCCTCATCAAAGCCTCTGCTCCTGTGCCAACATTCACCAGATCTATAATAGATTCTAACTCTTCTTTCATAACTAATTACTATGCGACTCAAACATCAAAGGAATCACTGTCAGTCAGCGAGTTCTCCAATGTGCCATCTCATCTCGGAACAACAGACATCCGTGACAGATATCTCGGTAACGTTCAGTGTTCTTGTCTGTGGTTATAGTTAATTCAGAGGCACAGTCACCTCCAGGAGGAGGAAACAAGAAAGGAATCCAAATGTTCCCGTCATGGGGGGGGAGGAGCTTTGTCGAGGTGAAAGTAAACTAGGTTAGTTGTCCCTCTGGCTGGTAGAAGGCACAAACGGTGACACCTGCCTTCAAACTTCCAAGCGTTCTCAGTTCAAAGGCTGCTTTTCATATGGGACCTGTCGCATCTTCTGTTCCAAGAGCAGTAATGACAACAGCACTGAAGTAAACCAAAATGGAGGAGCGAGATGCACTGCGTAAATATATTACCTTGCGATCATCATGAGTAAAGCACCACAAGCTGGCTGAGATAGCTGGGTCTTTAATTCTTTGTATTTACAACCCCAGACTTTCAGCCATGTGTTCATTTTATTGATGATCTGACTAATGGTTACCATCAGTGCTGGCCTCTCGTACCCTTTTTTCAGTATTTCATGGCTAATGCATTTTAAAGTACAGTATATGTTGTGTAGATCTATATTTTCTCTTAGACAACCAGCTGATTTTAAACTGACCATAAAAAGGCCATCGATTTCACATTTCAGTTACATAGTAGAGTTCTGCAGGAATGAGTCCTAAAACCCAGATATGACTCAGCATTTTTACAGTTCCTCTTCCTTTGTCTTGAAGTCGCTTGAATGTGTTGTTGGTTAGATCTCTGAAATAAGGTCTGTGGTTTACACAAGCTGAAGATAAGCTTTTACATGTCTTAAAAAAGGCAACACATGTCTAATTGAGACGACTAAATGTCATTACTAGAGCACTAGTCCTCCTTTAGCTTAGTGATGGTAACGTTAGCCTTTTACTTTTGTCGATTGAATTTAAGCATCAAATATCATAAAGTGGTTCATTTGTGAAGATTATTTTACTGAAGAACATGTTAGTATCATAAACGTTTGTTTGCCACAGAGCATATTTTTTACAATAATCACAAATCCTATGAAACTATCTCATAGGCTTCTAGTGGAGGGAACCAGTGAAATGCTATCTTCCTGTTGGCCAACATAAATACATATCCCTGCAGCTGTCTTTATATAAGATATGTATATGAGCTGACAACATCTTAGTAGTAGAGTCCTTCAGCATATTCTTCCTTTCTCTATCTTCCTGCACATATGTACAGCCTTCATGCTAACCCAGGACCCTCGTTCAAGTATCTGAAATCATTTGAACATGTATCAGTTGCCAGTCTTTGTGTGAGCAAGCTAAATGACTTTGCTGAAAACAACCTTCAAAAGAGAGGAAAGTGAATATGAAAATCTGCCATTTTTTGGAGGTCAATAATCATGACCTCCAAAATCCCATTTCCGAACAGTAGTGATGTAACTGACCATATGTCGATCTGTGATTATTAACCATCACAGTGTGAAATAAAGTTTGACTGACGATCGTTATCCATCAATATTCAGTAAGATATGCGATCAGGACATCGGCATTTATGCCTTTCTATTCGCCAATCTCTGATAATGTTTCATAGTAAACAATCAATTTGACAGGAAGAGAGCTAGTAACGGTGGCAGCACCGCTAACGGCTAACGAACAAAGGTGACGTTCATTTACATTATGATGCATGTAATCTCCTAAAATGTAGTGTGGGTGAGAAACTTGAATAAATCCTCTCCTTCAAACAGGAGTGGTTTTCCCAACAAAATAAAAAGATATATAGAGATGAATTATGAGCGGTTTAACTTACTAACACTAGCTTTACGCAGCTTATAATACATAATTAAAACTAAATGACAAAATTTGTTTTAATCCATAAAAATACAATCTTTTATATCCTTATATCCATTCGAATTGTGTGTTTTTATGAAGTAAAAAACTCTATAGATGACTATAACAAATTAAAAGTACAACATTTAGAATTTTTTATGGGTTACACTGACTTCAGAGCAGTTGAAATTATTTTTGGGAGGTTAACAAAAACATCTGTCAGTATGGATCATCATTGATCAGGAATTAGTATCGACTGCAAAAAACGTGATCAGGGATCTCTACAAATTATATTTGCTCCCTTTTATCTTCTGTGCTGATATGATTTTTGATCCAATCCGTGATCCAATCCGAAACATGAGTTTTATGATCCGTTGCATCACTGACGGTCAGACTAGTGTTGCCTAGTCGTTTTCTATTTCTTCCAGTCCATTTTGATCTTGCTAATTCTGTATTGCTCTACAGTTGTAGGGTTTCTAGGTAAAGAACCTAATTCACACAGCAAATCTCTTAAGTAATAAGAGACTTCTTTCAGAGTCTTCCTGCCCCGGTGGAATCCCACAGAGCTCATCACCTTTTCTAAAGTAGCCTGCAGTCATTGACAGCACGCCTATGCTTGTGGGCTGAATGAAATGACAGCAGCCATTATTCATTTCGATAAAAGCCTGTTACATCACAACGTTGTATATGTCAACAATGTCTGCTACACATTTATTAGAATTGATCAAATCGCTGCTCAATACTGACTGCCTCTTTGGACCAGACCAACACTGTGTGGTGCCTTCTCCTCACAAGCTCACTTAATTTATGGTAACATATTCACTTGAAGCTAATCTGTACCTTTTGGACAGCAGTTTGCTTTAGGTTGTAGGTTTTGAGTGTATCTAGACTCTATTCTCCAGCACACAGTGGCACAGAGATCAAACTGCTTTAGAAGAGAGGAAGAGGAGATTAAGTTAGTACTGCCTGACCACTCCTATTGATTAAGTATTACTTATAAGCAGTGGTGGGCCATCAGGGCCAGCAAGGCCTTCTCTGCTGCCCTAAACAGAATCACAAAGTTATAGCTATTTTATAATTGAATAATTTTTCTTAAATACACTACATGTATTATTATTTATAAAAATATTTGTTTTTACCCCTTTGTTTTTTTAACACTCAATGGCTGAAGGAGGAGGAGAAACGGATTTGTGAGTTGGGATTTAACCGTGGGATTAAACTCTTTGTCAACAAAGAAAGGAGGATGGAGTTTGTCTTTAAGTGAACAGGATTTGGTAAGTCAACTGCGTTTGTTTTTTTTACATCTAATATCTGAATGGCCCGTGCCCTGGAGTGTGTAGCAGAATGCGTGTTGCTGCAGGTCTGCTGGATTGATTTGTTGCTTTGTTGTCATATAAATATATGTGACTGGTTCTTGTGAGTTAGTTCTTGTCATTGTGTTTACATTGATTTTGACTATATGCATTGTACGTTAAATAGATGTATGAATATAATTAAACATTTCATGTGTGCACTAATTTTACATAAATGAAATCTACATAACAGACTGCATCTATAGATGTATTACTAAAGAGGAACATTCATGTCTCAGTGTAGTCTGCAGTCAGGCTCAAACAGACACTTGTTTAAGCTTCTACTGAGCTCAGTGTGTCCCTCGTGTTTACTCTCAACATTTGGGTCTCTATTTGTAACAGCACATGACAAGTGCAGGCAGTATATGCTCATCATTTAAAGAAATATATCACGAACTGCATGCATCGGTTATTAAATGGATCACTGTCTTGCAAAATAAAACTTTGATGTTGGAGTTATTGAAAGCCCAGCTGCAGATTTGTTATGATTCTTATTGCACGTTGCGTCACCGAGCCTCCCAGAAAACAATAACATGTTCCTTCTTACAGCGGCTGCTCTGGTCGCTGCTGTCCACTCTATGAGCCATTCCCATCATGCACACTGTGACTGACACAGCTTTTTATAAGATATACAAATACATCAGATATTGAGAGTTGCTGAGAGGAATGCAATGAATTGCCTCCGATCAGTATTCCGCAGCTGCAAGTAGTGTGCTGCATCTGTAAGAACAAAAACAACAGGGGCACTTGGATGCGCCCTGACCTTGTGGTTGCATAAAAAAAAACGTAAGCCTCCAGAGGAAGTCATGCATTGGAATTTGTAATGAATGCACAAAGTATATTGAGTAGTCTGCACTGAAAGAAGAAACATATTTTCACTGAGCTCAGTGCATTGCCATGCTGCATTTAGTTTGATGTCTTTTAGCACGTGTGGAAAGTGAAGTCTGGTTTGATCATGGAGTTGCTGTTAGAAGCTAGATCATCATTGTTACGCAAAGTTACTTTGTCGAAGTCGTAACACCGCAGACCATCAATGCACCTATGCAGAATTACTAATTGTCATAATAATTTTTGATGAATATGTTTTAGAAGTAATGATAATAGTAGAAAAAAATATCCTTTACTTTTGCACCATGGTTACAAGGAACACTCACCCTCCCACATTAGCTGCTTTGGGAAAACTCTGTCACTGGTGCCAGTCTTGATCTTGCTCCCTCAGTCAATATCAATGAGTGGAGACAGCTGAAATTAGTTCTTGAGCCATTGCTCCGAGACACAGACTGGGGAATTACCTGGGTGTCGTTTGCAGCATGTGTGTCCCTTAGACTGCTATTTGTTTAAAACTAGGCACGCTGGTGTTTGTAGCCACTGGTCCTGGATGCTCCCAGTGTGGGATTTACGTTCATGAACTGGTTAACTAACTGTTAATTATATGCTGTTGTTGTTTTTTCAGGGGTGTCACAGTAAATTGTCATGAAATCTATTCTTTAATTTAGCAGGCCGATTCTTGAGAAGAGGCTAAGTCTTGTGTCCATTTTCATCAGTTGTTCTTCTTTACAACACTGAAAAGTTATACTGACCTATGTGAATTCTTCATTTAACTGGGATGGTCTGTAGTAGTACTAGAATGTCTGCTAATGGGGTTAATCTCAAACATTTGATAAAACGTTTGTTTATTTTCTTGTTTACATTTCAGCAATTCAGCCACATGCATATTTAAAACAAGCCCAACATTTACTGAAAGTACTTCAGCATCTATAATTGCGGATAATAATTTATCTCGGTCTTCTTTCATCGAATTAAGCACCGTCTAATGCACATGTTATAGCTTTTGAAAAATGAAATGTGTTGAATTCTGCTCTAGATGTATTAAAAATGCAAAGCTCCGGCCGTTGAAGGATAACACTTGACTTGAAGTCCCCCTATTTCTCATTAGAAACCATTATAAAAAAACATTTAATGAATTGTTACTGTAAAGTAGTTGTTAGGCAGATATAAGGACATGTAACATACACTTTATCTCAACATTGTAAATTCTCCTAAGAAGATACTTTTACATGATTTCAACTGTGTACCTATTTGTCATTAAATATGAACACACCAGACTCCACTCGATGTCCACGGAAGAATAAGTTGTAGTTGTTGACAAGTACACTTATATCTGCCTACAACTGCATTGTAGTGTGTTATAGACCATTTATTACATGTTTATAGAATGCTTACATTTGCTAGATAGGAGGAGTTAAAGTAAAGTGTTACCACAGACCTTCATCAGGCATCAAAACGTATTTAATTTACCTGTGTATTGTGCTGACAGCCTGAAGGAATTCAATACTTTATTTTGCACCTGTCGTATCAGAAAGTCCAAAATCTTCTATTTAAAAAAAAGAAAAAAAACAGTTTATAGGTTTTTAGGTCAAAAATAAATGTGTCTACTGACTAAAATTCATTCAAATTCAAAGAATCAAATTGTCGAAGGCTAAAAGTTTCCAGTCTTGTGCCTTAAACCTCATTCAGGGTCATATTCATCAGAGGTAAAGCAAAATGTGTAATAGGAATTGAATTATAAAAATTATGTCATGCACATTCACAGTCAATACATGTCTTCTTCCCGATGTATGGGTCAATATATCATTTAAAGAATACATTAAATAGAATATTGCTTTGGCCAACAAAACCATTCTCTGAGCATTAACCATATATTCAGAGAATAACCGTTGGTATGAAATGGTTTGGATCACAGGGTTTATAATTACAACATTTATTTATATGACCTGAATGAATGATAGCCAGCTTAAAATGAACTGGAGGTTGAATTTGAGCTGTTGTAATAACACTGTTTGACAGCTGGCATACTATTTATAAAAAGTACTAATGAAGTGATGAATTCATTTTTAATTATTGTGTAATTGTTTTTGTGCAATGTCCTGCAGTCATCTACTTCTATTAACTTGTGTAAATGGAGAAATGCAGAGATTTAACATGATCAATTGGAAAGAATGGTCATGGAAAAAAACGTTTTAATTGTTTATTGGAAAACAGCGACTGAAGAAACACTTTGTATTTGTACAACTATGCACAACTGAGTGCTGATATCCCCTGCTTTATGGTCTGTTTGACTCTAAATGGATGCTGTACTGAAGAAGACTAGAAACTAGAGATTGTTTACTGAGGTAATAAATCAAGTGAGAAGCTGGGTTATTTTGTCATAGACTTCTATACAATTAGACATATTTGTGCAACCCCCTGCTGGCCATTAGTAAGAATGCAAGTTTAAAGCACTTAAGCGTTGGCTTCACTTTTCAGGAATTTGCATAATGCAATGCAACAGTTATTTAAAGACTAGATGTTTAAAATATTTCTAACAAACTCTTATTTTTACTTTGTCGCAATGAGTTGTGCTGTAATGCAACAGTTACTGTTGGTTGTGACAATGGTGCAACCTCAATGGTTTTATGTCTATAATTTGTATTGACTGATTATACAGTGATATGATGGGTTTTATAGTTGATTGTAAGCAGGAAGTGATGCAGTATAGGAGGGAGGATACCAGCATGCCTGTACAGCTGGGTTGTGCTGTATGGCTGCTACTTCCTAATCAGTCAGAAGTGGTTGAGATTTGATTCAACCTTTTTTGCAGATAGCACACTATTTCAATCTATTCTAGATAAGTCTAACACCGGGTTCACACTGGAAGCGGAAGCGCAATAACACACTGATAATCTACTATTAACAATATAAATGACACAAACAATATGATGAATGAATATAAATGAACTGATTCTGATAAATGATAAAATATGCAAACACTTTTGATTTTCATTCCCCGCTCACTGTTGTCCTGCTGGAGTTTGATTTCCCCTTGATTCCTTTACTTTGTTTTAACATTCAGTGTTAGGAAAGAGGACTCAAGAATGTAAGTAAGCTGGTCAGCGGCACTGCTACGAGTCAAACCACTGTGAGGCATGATACAATTTTTTAATTTGGAACGTTTAGATATCAACACGCTGTGGTTAACAGTATAGAAAGCCTTATTGTGCCTCCGCTCCATCATGTTTTTGGGTTGTCTATCTGTCCTATTCTTGTGAAACGTTTGTAAAGAATTCCTTTAAATTTTATGCATACGTCCACTTTAACCTACTTTAAATACAAAACTTAGTTCATAAAAGCAAACCTTGTTAAGTTACATACCAAACAAAGATATTTTACATAACAAAGTGTACTTCTTCAAACCAAAACCTCGATCCTTTCCTCAACCTAACCAAATAGTTTTGTTGTCTAAACAACAGGCGCTTGTGCAGGCATCCTGCTCGTGTTGCTGGACATTCTTAGGAGAATACGCGAAAAATGAGAAAATATAAAACACAAACTGTTAGATTTACAGGTGGTTAGGTTTCTAAGCATTTTGAATACAAGAAACAAAGTGAAAATAGTCAGCGTGAGTCAGTCTTTCTTTTCGAGAAATGACATCCAACTGTCAAGTTAATTTACAGACATGTTTAACTACTTGTTGACCGAGAGATAAATAAAGCACAAATCACTCAAACCAGAGTAACATCAACTCGACAGCGAGATACATTTATGAAGCTCTCACAACAACTCTACTCTATTTAATAGGCTCTATCCACAATGCATGTTTACAATGAAAACCAAAAGGCATAAAGAATACTGTACTATTCATACAGTTTACTGGAATGCCTTAGTCAGCAAAGCACAGATTAAAAATAATGCAAGCTTCTACGGATATAAAATGGAAAAAGAAAATCTATCTCACTGTATGTGTATTTATTTCTAAAAGCATTTCCATTGCTTGGCTCTATGAAATATTACAGCAATATCAGCAGAAGCACTTGAGGTACTTAAATGCTGATGAAATAAAAATACTAATTTCCTAAATCGTGGCTTCACTCCATAAATTTGCATTTTTTCACACATACTTATCTTCCATCTCATCTTCTTGATACTTGCATATATAATGATATACAGAAAGAGGAAATAAGTCAGCATGATCATTTGCTTAATTGAAGTACTGCATGTGTACATACCCAAAATGCTTATTTTTCGTTTTGGAATGTGATTTGACACTTCCCTTCTCATCTTCTCACACAGTCTGGGTTTCTCTGCTTGTCTTCTGCATCGGTTTGATTAAAACATCTCATGTTTTCAAAACTAAAAAAGCAACACTTCATATCTAGAACTGTATGCCCGTTGTCGTTCTGAACAGGACCGGACTGGGCTAATAATTCAGGCTTTGAATCTCCCCAGAAAAAAGTCCCCAACATCCCCATCAGACCACGTCTGCTTCATTTCTGTTCAATGCATGCTCATATATTTAAAAACCTCCAAGTCTCTTGAGAGTTAGCCAATTACACTTCCATAAGGAATGGTACAGGAGTAAATATCCGTGGTTTGTTTTGCGTTTCCTCAAAGCTTTAACTGGACTTGTGTTGATCATCATGAAGCTCCGGTAGCTCTGACCAGAAAACAACATACAAGTCATCTCATAATTAAGTGGTTAAATCATTTATTAGTTTTTTTGTGCAGAATCAACTCTGTAAGTGCAATTGTTATATTAAAAGAAACTAAATTATAAAACAAGGGTTTTCCTCCTTTTAATATGCTTCTCAGCTCCACCTTTTGTGCATTCTGCATTTGTTTTTCACACAGCTTGGCCAATCATGTGTGATGACAGGCAGAGATCATACCATTAGGTTAAAAGCAAACTGGGTGGAGCTGACGGTATACAGTAGGCCTTCTGAGTGACTGTAGCGGCTCCTCTTTGCCAGTGTCCAGTATGTTTCTTGGGCTCATGTTTAACGCATGATAGTTCTATGAAATTCTTTTGAAGGAAGACAGGACTGGTCTGGGTTTCAGCAGCTTACAGGAAAGAATCCCTTTGGTTAAAGGTGGACTTTGTTGGGCTCAGAACCTTTTGATGCTTTAGCTGTAGGGAAAAGTGTGTCATCAGGCTTAGCACTGTCAACTGCTACTTTCACGGGAAATGCGACGGTAGCTTTGCATTTACCACACTGAGACACACCAGGGAGGTTTCCTTTGTATCAATCTCTGCAAGGCTTAAACACTTGTAATATTTGACAGTGGGCAGCCTCGTGAGCGCCACTAAATTTCCCTAGGGGGAGTTCCCAGTAATAGACCAGTTGGTTAATCCTTCCATTTGATTAGTTGGGTAGAACATGCAGCTTGGTTAGAACAGGTTAGAACAATGCAGATGCATGCTGTGCATTGGTGATTTTGAGGAGAAACTGAAACATGTCTTTAGATGGCATGTCACCTGAATTTCGCTATTACATGAACTTTTTATAAACCCAAAAGTTTTGGTGCCAACTTCTGACTTGTGCCTCCACTTTTATAACAAACAGGAAGGTTTTGGATATGTGTCATTAAAAAGCAATACCTGGACAAGCTTTCTGTGCACTGTAGGACAGACAATTATGGAATAAGTGGTGCTAATATTAGCTATTGATTGATTTACATGTAATTTATTCATTACATTCATGGGAGGGCCCCATCCGCAGTAGGTTGACAGAATGGACCAGAGAATAAACAGTACCTCTCTTCATTGTACCATCAAACCAAATAATATATCTAATGACATACTGGAATAGGAAATAAATCAGCCAGCTTAATACAGTATTAGCCTACCTGTGCATATGTAGTTTAGCTAAGCATCCCCAAAGCAGTTGAGTACAGTGACAACAAAAGCCAAACCTGTGACAATGACTACATGTTACGTAATGTGTGAAGTTATCTTGGTGGAACATGACTGTGAGTGGACTGATGTGTACCGCTGCTACAGATCCTGGGAGTCCTTGGACTTGTGTTTGTGTTCTAACATACAGACCTCAAACAGTAACAACTTCAAGGAAATGCCTCAGTAAATGAGATTGACATACTTCTAAAATAATATTGAAGAGATCAATTTAAATTTGAAAAATAAAATGGAACTATTATTTTCCACAAGCTGAACAATAGAGTAAAGTCTGGCGCTATCTCTTATGCTGTGTTCACACCAAACACAAAGCTATGCTGAATTTGACCGCAGATCATTCGTGTGCGGCCGTCACATTCTTAGCAGTGTGTGTATTGGTAGTTCCGTTAGCTGTAAGCCAAACACACAGTCCAAAACAATAACAGTGTGCAAACTGTTTCCGCCCCCCGAAGAGCAGCAGCTCGGGGTCATAGAGGCACTCAGCTGTGTTATCACTAACGGCTGGCCGGTTAAACGTAGTGAATGGGGACCAAGCAGGCAGTCAATGGCAGTATAAGGCTAGAAAAGGGTCTGAGAAAGCGTGAGTCACCACAAACATGAGAGGTCCTTGAGCATGCAGTTAAACCCAAAATATTTTGCTGCAACAGGATGCAAAATTAGCCATCGGCAGACATAGAGGTGCACACTCACTCAGTCACAGATGCAGACTGAGTCTGAAGTCTGAGGTTAACCTAAAATGTAGTGTACGCTTGACATACTAAGACCGTTATTGATATGGTCATATACTGATCATGAATGAAGTTAACCTTATTCCATTTTGACAGATTTTGAGTATTGTCATCAAGTTTCTTTAAAAAAAAACTGGAGTGGGGTCTATTACCAACCCATTTGCTTCATGTGTAAATCAGAGTATTGTCCGTCTTGAAATAGTTGGCTAGTGTTTTGCAAGAGCAGCTCCAGTTGGAGGTGTATTTCATGGGACATCTTGGGACCCTGATCCTTATCCAAAAGAAAAAAACTCAGAAGAAAGACCTCTAAACACACACAATCGACATCTACTAATTGAGGGCTTGCAATGTGAAGTATAATGCATGCCACGTACAGTATAGTGGTTGTACAGTTTAATGCGCATTTAGTGTCCTAATGTCTGGAATCCTTCACAGGATGAACTGTTGATACAGCTGGACAGAGTGCTCAAAGAAACAGGCTGCTTGCTTGAGGAATGTGTCATCCTTTTTATATAATGAAAAAATCAACAAATGATTATGATTTCTTTATCTAGAAGTTTCCAACGGTGAAAAGAGTTCTGGTACTTTTTATAAAACTAACACTGTATATGGCTTCCACTGCAAGTTAGGCTGAAGGAGGTGGTGAATGGAGACCGTGTTAATCGGTTTAGCCTTATCAACAGCGCTGCAACACATTGCCAACATGGGTCCAGGCCGCGGAGAGCCTTCGCATGGCCGGCACACATTTGTTCTGACGGGGAACCCTTTGATTCATATGTCCGTTTTAGGGCATCCATTTGAGAGAAACTTTGACAATATATGGCATCTCCTGAACAGAATGCCAGTGCAGCCTGATATGTTGGAAGGCAAGGGTAATTCAATTCAATTATAAAATACCCGAGACGGACTACAGGATTATCCTCTTTAGCTTCGTCAAGTGTAATGATGTGGCTCTGTGTTTTTCTGATCGAGGATCGAGCCTTTCTCTGCCATAAAGAGAAGAAGAAAGGGAAAGCATCGGTCCTTTCAGTTCAATGCACGCTGGTCTAATAAGCTTCGGAGCTCATTACAGAGTAGAGAGAGGCCTCTCCCTTTCTTGCAAAATGCAAGTAATGAGGCATTTGAAATATTCCACAACATTAGGATAACTGAAATTGGAGAATAAGGCCTTTAAGCCTTGCTTGTGTAACACATTTAAAAAGTGCTCCTTCTTTCCTGGGACTTGTTCGGATTTCACTTTCAATTTCTCACCTACCGGGCTCATTGGCCATTTGCACTGTTTTCATTTCCCCATTTTGTTAACATGATGAGCACATGCAGAGATGTTGAACCAGCCTCCCTGGCTTTCATTCAGATACATTATTTGATGTTTTATATGCCACACCATTGTTTGTATCATTAATGACTTGCTGAGATATTTTTACATCCCATCCTGCGGTTTGTATTACCCTGAGGCCTAATTTTTGGATATGTAAGCTTTCTAATCACTCCACCTGATTTTACTGAGATGGTTTTATTAGAGCGTCAGAGCTGCACAATGATACACTCATCTTTTGGGTAGTCAGTCTATGTAGTCTTAAAAGTAAGCTCTGTTTGAGCTGATGCGACCCATCGCTAAGGAGATTATCTACTGTTTTTTAGGCGAGAAGCGGCTTAGCCATACACCCCTCTGGACAGGAAGCCAGTCCATTGCAGGGGCTCAACCCACGTCTATCTTTTGAAGAGAACATGGCAAGCAGTGAAGCTCCCTTATTTAACTGAACCTTAAGTATAAGGACATGCACTGATCAGGTTTTGTTGTTGATCTACCTCTGAGAAGTTATCTGGTCCAATTTGGCACATCGCGCAAGCTGGCGAATCTTTCTGTTGTCGGTGTGAAACTGCAATTTCCTGTACAAACTCTATTTTGGGGGGCTTCCTTAATGCTATGATAATGAATATCTTCCAAAGCATTTACCCAAACAGATGACTTCAGCAGGTTATCACATTTCTGTCATTTGATAGGCAGGAATATTATTTCAAGAGAAGATCATTGCAGAACATTAGACATGTCTAATAAAAGTGGCATCAATCATCTCATCTCTGCAACAAAGAAAATAATTGAATTTCCTAAAATGTGAAACTATATAGTATAAGTTGGAAGTAAATGTGGGACACTGACGTTTACTTCTAGTCATTAGAGAGTTAAGAAAGGTATTTGGCTGAAGGTTGTTATACTCTATACAGTCTTTGGTTCTTGGAAAATTAGAGCCAATAGAAGGAACAATGTGTGCAGAGCTTTAACATGTCCTTACATCTCTTGGCCACTGTGCCATGATTATTGTACATGTTGTACTGACTTCTAAGAAGTGGTTGCCCAAGTCACTAACCCTAACTGTCAACTTCATCATCCATGCTGTCTGTGGATGGAAATTTCCAGATTGTGGTGTACAGTTGCTGTAAAGTGTTTCAGTAGTGCTCAAGTCCCAGTAGTCACATCATTGTATTCTACATGTAAAACTAAACCCTAAAAAGACACTTTGGTTTGCAGTTATGTGCCTAAACACAAGCTGTTATTTAGTCTCTGTAGACAGCCATATTGAATACAATAGAGGGAGACAGAAGTGTGTGTGACAAATGACTGAAATGTGTCTAAAATGCTTCCTGTTTGGACACATGGGCCTTTTAAACTGGCTAATGAGAGTTCATCAGCAACATGGACCCCATAACTTCACGAATTGCTCTTGTTACGTAGCAGTGGGAGCTGCAGCTGCTATATATCAGACTAGTGCTGAAACCATCATTTAATTAATCAATTAGTTGAAAATCAATCTCCAACTATTTTGAGAATCAGTTATCGTAAAACTCAATTAACAGCTGAGAGCCAATTAGACTGGTTAGATTCTCCCCAATTGACTTGTTCAGTTTGTTTTACAGAAACCATGAGCATGAACCAAATTCTCAAACCAAATTCAGAATTACCGGCAGAGTAAATACCAAAAATACCAAAAATGTACCAATTTTCAAGTTGTTACATTGAAAACGTCTATTTAGGTTTTGAATGAAGCTTTGAATGTCTGTCCTAAAATTCGATAATGTCGTCACCCTAAAAATAAATGGAAAATGTGATTTGTTTGTTATTGTTATTAGATGTAAATGATGGTGCTGTTAAGATTGCTGCTTGACCGTCTCGTTAGTACAGGTGCCTCGCTTTGTGTACCGCAAGCTGCATAGCAAACAGTATTTTGACCACTGTGAAATTGATGTAAGCAATAAGCCTGCAATAAGGGATTGAAACAATATTTTGTTGGATTAAAACATGTTGTGTATTTTGGAAGTGAATATATCAATCTTTTTTCATACATTTTGACTTTTGGACTGAAGAAAACTAGGCTGTGTGTGTGTGAGAGAGAAGGTGGACTATTGCACTGTATGTTTTGGTAAGTTATTAATAATAATAATAATTTCAATGTCAACATTATGAATAAAGCATTAAAGCTTCAAACTATTCCCTACCTATGAAGTGGTGATGAAGTCTGAATATGTGACCATTCCTTGATTATTCATATTCCTTTTGTCTGAAAGGGTCCACCGGTCAAAGGAGAAACAATATTGTCATGTGAAGTCCATTGCTTTCTGTCTGCACAATATGGGTCCGTTACCTTGTTGGCTCGTCGCTGACGGGCAAGTGGGTTATAAGAGGATAAAGAGAGGGGTGTAATGAAACGAGCTTCGTTAACTGTCTCAGAGCTAGATCAAATGAATGATTTATTAGATCCTTTTTATACAAGTCATTTTCATACTTGTTCAAATAAACATTTTTTTATGGTATTGCTCATCTTTACTGAGCAAAAGTTGCTAAACAAATTCAAAGCCTGTCCCAAATGTATGGCAGTTGAGTTTTATGATTGAAACAGCTACTAAAGGCAGTTTTATGATAATCAATTGAGTTTATTTCAACACCCTCTTCCAACTTCACAAATGTGAATATTTGCTTGTTCTCTAAGACGTCTATGATATTAAACTACATATATCATTACGTTTTGACCTGTTGGTTGGACAAAACTAGCAATTTGAATATGCCACCTTGACTAATGTCAGCTTTGGGAAATTGTGATTGGCATTTTCTACTGATTTCTGACACTGTATAGACTAATAGATTGATTAATTAAAAAATGATTCTCTGATAATAAAAATAATTGTTGCAGCCCCATTTGAGAGAATTGCAAGTCCCAAACCGTATTTAACAGCTAACCTGAGTGGAACTTTACGATGTCAAGAGACTGGGAATGAAACAGAGATATCCAGCAATCATTTATTTAAAACTGGCAAAGCCGCCTCACTGTCATGTTTGTGCCGATCAAAGCAGAGTCTCAAGGCTGTGTGTCCTGCCAGGAGCCGCTGTTTCAGCTCGGCTGAAATTTCGTGATTTTGGCAGTTTTCATCGAAAAACAACATCACTTCTAGAGCATGTTCATTTAGCCTTCGGTGGGTAATTCAGTAAACCTCATGTGTTCGATGTGGAAATAAGAACTTGCCCGTTTCTACTGAAAAAAAATATTACTGAGAGGTATACCTATGGGAATAATTGGCCCCCAATTGCTTATAAACTACTAGTGTACCTTACATTAAAATCACATCAAATGCAATTGTGATCACTGTTTGAAGAACAAGATGTACTTAATTGATCGCCGAGGGAAAATGTAATATTTTTTCACTCTGGTGTTATTTTTGACAATTACACACACGATCTCGACATACACACACATTCACAGACAGGACCTTCATGCATTCATGGATAGATGTCAGAGCGAGTGTGCTGCCCATGGACAGGCGCCCTAAGCAGTTGGGGGTTTGATTCCTTGCTCAAGTGCAACTTATAAACTGGCACTTCTCCAGCTGCCATTCCTCATTTTGTACTTGTTCCATAAGGGGACTTGAACCAACGACCCTACCAAGCTAAGTCCTCACGAATAGAGCAACTGCTGCCCCTTTTAAACTTCTTGCAGGATTACCATACTGTAGGTGTGAACAGCCAACTCTCCAAACATAACATCAGTGTTATGCATAATGTCTCCTCAATTAAATATCAACAGTCCACATCAGACAGAAAGTGCTGTAGGATTAAAATCCTCAAAGGCAAGTACAAAGGTGTCTGTGGATTCCGAGTAAACGCAGTACCATGGTCCAGATCATCAGATTAAACAGGGTGGAACTTGTCTTTCCCAGCAAAGAGGATGTGAGCCAGATTCAAGGGAAAACACAGAAACGTTTTTTACCTGAGTAAGTATATTTAAAACCAAATGTAATACATACATACTGTATCTGATCTCATTAACATCTTACCAAAGGACTACAGGGTAACTCTTTCTATGACACACATGTCTGTAATGCATTATAAACATACATACTGTGTTATAATCTGCTTATTGCACTGGTAAATGAAAGTTTTAAGAACAATATGTTATAAAGCATAAAGTATCATAATACTGAATTGCTGGTATCTTTTTTTGCAGGGGTCATAGCGTATTATTATTCCCATAGTTGTAATACATTATATTTGTATAATGCATTACAATCACTGTGTGGTCATTGTTTACCTTATATAACGTGAAAATGAATTTAGGTCTTTTTTTAACTTAAAGCAAACAATGACCAATTGGAGTAACTTATAATCACATTATTAACAATGATTATAATACATTGTAAAAATATATTAATCTATTACAACTGTGGTAGTTATAATACACCATGATCCTGATCAGCAATTATGAATTTTCACAGATTTATATATATATATGGCATTATAAAAAGCTTTATATTGTGTTATGATTATTGTTAGAAAGTATTATGATTAATGAGTGCTTATAACTATAATTATTCATTGCTAAAAGCAGATTGTAACGCATTGTAAGTATCTTTAAAATGCATCATGGGAGTCATGTTATGCACCACCCACAATGTCTACCAGATTGAAATAGTTTTTGGACTTCCTGTCAGCATTCAAATGTATCAAAACCACATTTGACAACAGTGTCTCAATCAAAGTTACTGTAAAAACAGCATTATTCACAGCAATTCACTAAAAATCTACAGTTTGAAAGAGTCATGGTTGTATATCTGTACATGCACAAGTGGCGCCACATCCCAAATATCCTTCGTTTTCATTAACAGGATGTGATTTTGAAATTGATTGGAGTCATAAATTGAGGCTGGGAGACACATTAGACCGTTTTGACACATCACACATTATTGCCTCAGGTCTGCCAGTGGCCATCGAGAAGAATGCTTGTTCAGGCCAGAATCTGACACTTTCTATCCATCCAGGGCTTAGCATTAAGACCCTGGCATTTACAAATTCTTATTTCTGGCTACTTAGGATGTTGATTCATTATATAAATTACATTGACTGTAAATATGTGGCTGTACAGCCTGTCTTGCTAGCTCAAAATGTTAAAGTATTATTATATGATATGTCCTATTCCCATCCCATTGATTTATCCCATTTGTGGGCCCTCAAGTTGTACTTAGCATGCCAAGAGTAAAGCTCCTATTACAGCCTGAAACAAATGCATTTTTAATATTGGGGGCTTGGATTACATGGAGGATCATTTGCATGACCTTTGTGAAGAGCAAACAACTCATCAGTGAATCCAAACTCATCCCTTAAACCTGATACTTTGTATACATCTTGGGAATACACTGAGGTTCTTTTAAAGTCTTGTTGGGTTGGATGTTTGTATGATCCCGATCTTCCTTCATCTATGACCTGTCAGTGACATCCTCCTCAAGGGGGATTATGAGCAGGTCTTTCTGGTGCCCTTTTTGCTCGGAGGCTCAGATGAACAGGAAGTGAACAAAACAAGGGCATCACCTTACACTCTGATGATATCAAACATCTAACAAGGGGAATAGCCTGTCGACCTTTTTTTCTGTTCCGAGAAACCTGTATTCTTTAAAGTTGGGAGGGAGGTGGATATCTCCATTTGGTTCACTGATGTTTTGTTTGCTGTTGGAAAGGCAAGAAAGGCAATTGGTTGAAGTTAGTGCAAAAGCACAATTTCTTCAGCAGTGTGGTTTAAGCATCAGCTTGGAAAACATGACCATAATTACGGACCTCATTAAAGAAACACTGGTACAAACATATTTGTTGTTCAGTGGCTCGTACTAACGCATTCACCAATTTTCTTGTATTTTGAATTTTTGAGTGGTCCTTTATAAATTACACTACAGAATTATGTTGGCATTATCCATTTTGACCCTGAAATTCAAAAGAAAGAAATTAGTAGAAAGTTAAGATAATACCAAACTGTTCTTGCATGAGGTCCAGTGTTTTCATGGTATACTCACTAAAATGTCCTTACTTTACTTTATAAAAGTACCATTATTTTATATAGCCATGCAGTGTAATTATTGTATCTGCTGCACATGAGGTGGTTGCCCAAGGCATTTCAGATACAGCCCTTCTGCAGGCTGCAGATATTGTATATTGAAGGTGCACAAGGTCGGATCAGGAATACACTTTTCTCAAACTTTGTTTCTCAAAAATATACAACCATCAGCACATACTTCAATTGTGTCACAACAATTGTCCATACCGACTGCAGATGCAAATGTCAAGGGTGTGGTTAAGACAGAATAAAGATTGAAAACAAAACGTTTTTGATGGAATTGTTGTTGCTGCACCATGCCTCCACCTGCTTGAAGAAACTGCAGAATATATTCAAAGTGCTCTGCAAGATAGCCTCTTGGTGCACTGCAGGATGCCTTGCATTTTAATTTGGCCCAAACTTTAAAATCGGTTGTGGGAAAAAATGACTGCAGACATGAAAAGGCAGCAAACAAGGATGCAGAGTGGAGGAGACTGTGAGCTGGAAGGGAAGAGTAACATTCTCTCTCGATAGTGGATACTCTGCCTCTTTCCATTTCTAAAGCGAACATTCATATTACATTGCTCCTCATTTAATTTGTAGGCTGACTGGGCCAATATAAGTCAAGCTGCGTGAGATTCAAATGATTCACTGTTCTTGTAAAACCAACCTGATATTACTTTTACCTGTCACTGGTTACAAGCTATGATTGGTTTCTGGATGGCATTTTAAAGTATAACTATAGATCACAGATTGACAAACACACCATATGGGAATATCCACATTTCTTTCAATGCATCCAGGAACACACTGAAGTACATTTCTCATCAAACGCATTTTCCCCCGTTGTCCCAGTTGTACAGCACTTTTTGTCCTTGTTAGTCAGATTTATGTGGCATCAAAGCTTTCAGTTTGTCAAACAACATGACAACACCAATACTTATGTTACACCCCAACACGTTGACATGTTTGATCACCTGACATGCATCTAATCTGACTATGACATCTCACCACAGTATCTCCTGATGGAGTCTTTTGTGATAAACAAGCATATGACAGTTCAGCCCCAAATCAAAAACCCATATTTTTCCTCTTTACTGTACAGCTATTCATCAAACTAGAGTATTTTGTTGAGTTGCCTATAGTTGTCTTGTGAATAGTTTCATGTAGAAACTACATGAAGCTGCTCAGAAAAAGGTCTGTGGATCCTCTTGGCCAACCGGGTCATTATTTTTGGAAAGAGACATTGCTGTTGAGTTTCTCAAATGTATTTGTTGTCGCTTTGGGCACTATGGCAATATCTCCAATACTAGGCAACTCACACCAACACAATCTACATTGATTAATGTATTTTTTAATTTAGGATGAACTGTCCCTTTAAAAAAAACAAAAAAACAGCCGCACTTCTGGGAAGCTACGCTAAACTAGCTTAACGGGAAAACAACAGCAGCAAACAAGCTACGAACTCTCCTCGCAGAGTTTAGCTGTTCCCTACTGATTCAAACGGGGCTAAAGCAATCGCCACACAATCCACATTTTTCCAGACGATAATTCTTGCTTTGTAAAAGAAAACAGCCCAAACAGATTCAATTGTCTGGACAATAACTCCGCACATGACGGGATGCTTCTTAATTAATAAGGGTCTCATAATTCAATTGAATACCATGACAAGAGATTGTTTACATAATGATGCTTGGTGCTCAGACATAGTCAAAGTTGATGGACAGTGTTTCCCTGATGTACAATGTTAAATGTTAAGATGTCGGCCATGTTATCTGCCCAGAGAGTTGTTTTTGTTGCTGCTGTTTACATTCCGTTTGATGCAAATTCTAAAAATGAACTGAATGAAATGCACGACTATTTTTCTTTTATTTTGCTGTTTGTCATGTTTTTGTTGCATTGCTAATGTGCTACAACTGCATTTTGTTATGCAACTCTGTGTTGCATAATTCAGTATATTTAGACTCAACTGGTGCAAAATGATGGGAGGTTGAACAATAACAACCCTTGTCTGCACATCAACATCACAGATGACATGTATATTTTGGAGCATACACATTTTCCACAGCAGCTTGTACGACTATTATTGCATTTACCACAGTACAGCCTCCGGGTATGCAGCATTTTGAAGCTTGCGTACGTATGTGGAGGACTGCCCACAATGCCCAGACATCTCTGGTACATCCTGGAAACACAACAACATACCTGGAAATGAAGCAAAAGTAAACCTACATTTTCTCATTTATTCAAACAACTTTCAGAAAAGTTTTGTCTTAATGTGTTTTACATTTTTTACCTTGTTGCTGCTGTACTGACTGATGAGTCAGCAACTTAATTTCGTTGTATGTTTTTACGATGACAATAAACATCCTTATCCTTTTACAGGTTGCATCTCCATCACAAGGAGATGCAAAATATTTGGTGAGGACCTAAACATCTCCACACTAACTGACCTGGATGTGATTAGACCAGGGTTTTTCGATTAAAGTTTGAATACGAGCGGACATTTTCAGCCTCAAACGCATTAAAACATATTCAAGAAATACAACTGGGGAGGCTCGACTGTCATCACTGACATTCATGAGAAGGACTTCTTACTGGAACTAAAACGCACGGATGTACTGAACAACCGTGAGATTAAAGAAAGGAGGATGGACTTTGTCTTTAGGTGAACAGCAGCTTTGGTAAGTGAAGTGCTTTTGTGTTTTTAAACCTGCAGTAGCGTTACTACTGTGTTCATTTGTCTATGGCAGGGGTCGGCAACCCGCGGCTCCGGAGCCGCATGCGGCTCTTCAGCCCCTCTGTTGTGGCTCCCTGATAACGTCGCTGGCCAAAAATAAAAAATGTTTTAATAGTTTGTCAACTAAAATGGGCGCCACATCCTATTACGTCACTGTCAAGCACCTTTCCCTGCAGGTGGCTAATCATATATGATTTGCAGACCTCCACCCTCGGTAAACTATTGTAAGCTATTATGTTGAGCACGTTAAGAGCTCTCTAGGAAGCAGTGTTCCTGTGTATGTGTTTGGGGCTTTTATTGTGGAGGATGAGACGGAAAGCGAAAAATAGGTTCTGGTGAAGTGTGGGAGAAGTGAATAAAGTTGCTGCCGTGTTGGCGCAGATTACGGAGCCCCGTGTTTATTATTTTATTATTATCATTAACCCTCGGCTACACTATCAATAGATAAATCCAAAACAGGTAGCAATAAAATGTCAAGAATTGTCTTTATTCTTGTTCTATAATTTGACAAATACAACAAACTATAGTTTTTCTATATATAATATAACTATATACCAAACTGTATAAGCTGTGATATCAAATAGCTTCTGCGGCTCCAGACACATTTTATTTGGTGAAAAATAGGGCAAAACGGCTCTTTGGGTGGTAAAGGTTGCAGACCCCTGTTCTATGGTGTCGTTTTTATCTCTACTTTATCTCAATTATCAGTTTTAGGTCCAGGGTCCAGCTACAACGGCGTCTGGCGCGATCCAGACCACGGTCCGCCTCTTATTGACCCCTGGATTAGACTGTAAGATGTTGGACACAGGTACAGACTTTTTTGTGCTATGATGCAATATTGCCAAGCCCTGAGTCTGGCATCTGTCTTTAACAGTATCAGCTGGTTTCATACTGAAGGATCTACAACTGAAGGCAAAATGCTGGCTCCTCCTCTAGTGGCCTACTCTGCTTCTCGTCATGAAAAGCATTACAGCCCGCTGGGTGAGACAGCGACACAGAGCAGACACCACCGGTGTCAGCTATGAAGATAAACGTACGTTACAAAGAATTGCAATATTTACTTACTACAGTTCAGCCTTTGTTGTATGCTAGAATATTTGATCACTACCACCTTACCCGATTCACTGTAGGTATTTAAAAGTTCTATAGTTCAATATTCAGAGCATTAATATAGCAGCAAACAACTATTGTTAAGATATAGAGGGCTAATATCTACCTGAGCAGAGAATGAAGTAACTCTCTCCCTTTGTGTGTTGGAATCAGAGCTCTGTGCTATACTTTCATAGCCAGGCCCGACATGCTTTTAGTGCATGTTGGTGCATGTGAGTCCCTGTGTAATGCTGCATTCATGGAATCAGGCAGATGGCAGAGAGCAAACCGGATATCAATTTAGTATGGAGGGTAACATTGGGAGATCAACAGGGAGTACTGACAGCAACGGTAGATGGCATTGTTGTTCACAATTAAAATATTATAACTTTTTGTCGCCCTCCACAATGGAATTAAGAACCAGATGTTATGTATCAAAGTGATGTAAGTTTGCAGTAGAATTTTAAAAGAAAACTACATTGTATAGTTATGTGTATTACTATAATAATTACAGACAATAGTAGACACAAAATCCTTTTATCAAATATATTTTCACCTTTGTGTGTTACGTTTTGCCGTCCAGAAGGGATAATGACACGTTGAATTAGACCATAAGTTACCGGCCACACGAGACCATTTATGAGAAGCCACTCAGCGTATTGACTTTTTAAATAATGCATTCTATTGCTTATGTATTCAACTTTTCATTTGTTAGATGAAGAGGAAGTGTTGTTTTTTCCTTAAAAAATGAGGAAAACATACTTTGTCAACCGCTTTATAGACCAAAGCAGGACTAGCAGTTTCAACATTATTTCTAAGAGTCAAAACTCAAGATGCAGTTCCACTGAACACTAAGCTGTTGCTGTGGTTTTTCAGGAGTAGTCAATAGGAGGGAAACAGCTAGGCTCTTGGCTCATTAAAGAAACAGAACCAAAGTCCTTAAAGTTGTTATCACAGTGTAACTTGATGTCGATTCAGAGTCCTTGGCGGCATCTCTGCCACTTCCAGTCCTTAGATACATACACTATGCATTACCCGTTCTTGTAGTTTGGCTTAACTGCAGTCAGTCCACTCCCTGTGTGCAGTCACCATGGAGGCAGGTGCCCTATATTCCTGAGGGTATCAGCTGACAAGGTCACTGAGCTGATTGATGTTAGCCTCTGAAGTCCTTCTCTGTGTGCCGGTTCAACACCATCTCCATTTCTGAGGTATTAGAGAGGAGAGCGCCTGTGGGGGCCAAAGGCACCACTAACATCCCCCAGGGACTTCCTGATCTGTCTTTGCCATAAAGGTGGCAGTATGTACTAGTCATTCATTTGTCACTCCAGGGTTTGACATGAATCAGTGCCCCTCCTAACGGATTGTTCTCACAACACAGAACTTTTTACCAAGTGGCAACGATTGTATGTTGACTCTGTATCCATGTTGTGTTCTGGCATGTGTGTAATCAGGCCAAAGCAGCATTGCACCACTGTGTGGTCCTAAACCAGTGCCAGAGTGGGAGAAACACTGGACCATGTCTTTCTCTCTATCCAAATAAACAGCAGAGCTGCCTTCTTAAATATATCAAAGTCTTCTTCACTACTGCCATGGCAACTACCATTATGCATTACAGAGGCCATACAGAAATACAGCACAAACACCAGTATGAAAGAATTATTACACAAGGCCTTTCCGACTTCACCCATCCTCCCCTCTCCACCATGAAATGTCAGAAAAACAAGTGTTACAAGAATATATAGGAAGATCAGTGACAAAGTCTTCACTTGCATTGTAAAAATAGTCTTTTTTCTGCCCGAGGACACTCGATCCCAAACCCCATCCAAAGGTGATTCTAATCATGAGAGAGCTGAGAAACCGATTTTACAGCTGAATTTCCATTTGTATAAGCAACACCTATATATATATATATATATATATATATATACACTATTCTCATTGAGGTAGGGCAAACTCCTTGACATGTTGATGTTTTCTGCATCAACCAGGCATAACTACATGGCCTTGGTAAGTATGGATGTCAATCTGGGTTAATAATGTTCTCTTCTATTAAACATAACAGACAGAAAGAGTAACTGTCAAGGCCTTACCCATGAAACTAGTAATACTAGATCACTTCATTCAATGTCCTCCACGGATAAAAAAGACACTGTGAGTCAGATGACTGAAAGCAAGCATTATGAACTTTCTAAAGACTGTTATTCTTTCTACTCCATTCTTTGATGTAAATACACTTTACCTCTGGAATTGGAATGTAGAGACATTGCAGAGGCTAGCAAAGTAGCCATAGTAGTATTACATTTGTAGGGCTCTCTCGAAAACACAAATTATTTCTCACTTACAATTAGCACAAAACATATCTTTTAAAAGCTTGAGGCCTTGTTGTTTCTGGTAAGGCCTGGGTGGCTCTATTGCAAATGTTGTGTAGCTTAGAAAACCTATTTACCCCGTACTGCCTGAAAAGCAAAGGGATTTTCTTTTCTGCTTCAACATCACGGTTACACTTGGTTAAGAGTACAGACTCAGTACACATCAAGTCTGAGAGCCTAACTCAGTGGTCCGTTCTCTCTGAAGGTAGATAGAATATGTTTCTATCTCCAGTCTGTTCACTGTAACCGAATTGTGATAGACCTTCTGTGCATGAAACGAAAAGTTGTACGTCGATACACAAGTGTGCGTGTGTGTTGGGTTGGAGAGAGAGAGAGAGAGGCCAGGGTGCTGTACAGTTTCTAGTTGTTGCGTGGGGGCGTGAGTGGTTATTGTTAACAGTATTAGCCTCTCATAATGCGTAATTCCTTTGGATTATGTGTTCACAGCACTAGTTTAAAGAACACTGTTGAGGAGGAATTAAGGTATTATTCAACAATTCATTTTTACGCAGACGGTAATTGATTAAATACAGCACATTTCTTGATATCTGCATCCCTCCTTAACATGGAGGACTGTGGCAGGAGTCGGTGTGTGGTCTGTACCACTGATAGATACTGTTGCTCTCAGGTGCATCCCTCCTTTGCTGTAACAACTAGGATTATCATGGTAATTGGTAAATTGACTGTACTTGTATTGCACTTTTCTAGTCTTCGACCACTCAAAGCGCTTAAAAACCCACAAATCACCAGTATTTTATTGGTGTATCAGCACCCAGCTTCGCCCATTCTGTGGATCTCGTGGCTGCTCTTTAGTTTCAAGTATGAGCTTGCAGCATCCAGATGGTTGGGTAATTCAAGGTCAGGGAAAAGGAACGGATAGAAATCCATGGGAAAGTATAATTGAAGACGTGTCTCCTTGTCTGTGCGAGAATATGCTTTGTCTAGTCTTTGATTAAAACCATGGCCTGATGCTTCTCAGCGTCAATTAAGAGTTAATGAGATATCATCATGAATTATACAGTGTGAAAAATACTCAATGTTAATTATGACTGCATGAAAGAGAATACCATCAAGTTGAACTGTTTTTTTTTTGTGAAGATCATGTCAATTATTTTTTATAAAATGCACCAGTTCTCAATGTCAAAAGAAAAATCTGAACGGATCCTCAAAGAAAGTCTGTCCTTGATGCAGCGTATTCTCTTTGTGATTCTACATGAGGTATCCGATACAGCTACTTCATCTCTTTTTTAATTATATGTCACTCTAATGCAGACTCATGGCGCTGGTGCTAATTGTTTGTGGAAACTCGCAGTGAAGGAAATTGATTTAATCATTAAAGAAAACAAAAGTCTCAATGCCAACAGATGGTTTAGATGAACTTTGTAATGAAACTTAGCCAGGACATATTTCAACATACTCTGCCCTTAATCAATATCTATCAGCAATCTGAAATTAAATCGAGATTGAATCCAGTTTCATCGTCAGCTCGAATGCCCATTGAAATCCATCTACTCACAATCCGAAAATCCTAAAACCGAAGGAGGGAGGATTCCCTAGTTCATTTGACTGGAGCTGAGCTGGTCAAATCCAGAGAAGAACAACTATAGGGGCTTTAGAGGTGGGTGTCATGGCCTTTAGTTATAGACCCAAATGCAGACACAGACTAGGGAAGTAGATTTAAGTGAAGAGGTTTATTTTCAGGCATAATGGGTGGTGATAAAGAGCACCAAAGACCATACGGCTTTGTGTCACGATATTTGTATCGATGCAAGGCCGACAAGTATCCATCTCTTATTATATAAACTATACAAAATGAGTTTTTTTCTGATGTCGTATAGTTAAAGCCAGCGGGATTGGCAAGACGTTGGTTTAAATAAAGCGGAGTCATTGGAGAAAGAAATCTAAAATGTGCCGTTCAGAAGGGAAGAAAGGGAAGAAGGACATGAATGTGACACCTGTGATTTGCAAGGAGTGTCGTATGAAAATAAAATACTCTGGGAATGCTACGAATGGGAGGGTTCACCTCATACGCCAACATCCAGAAATAGTGTTAACCATTGATGGCCAGACCAACGTTAAATCGGCTCAACCGAAAATAAACTGGCGAACTTAGCTTGAAAAAGCATCCTTCCGATTCTGAGCAAGCTAAGACAATAATCAATCTAGCTTCACAACAAGCGTTGAATCTGCAACAACAAAAGCATGGTGACAATCCACTCTTTGGAGAAAATCCCGAGCTACAAGCTCAAGATAGATGTCAGCACAAGACGGAACGCATTCGTGGAGCGCAGTTTTCTCCGGAAGTGAGATTTGAATGAGATGGACATCAGGTACGGCGAAGATATTGTCCAGGCCTTGAAGTCGATGTCCAGTTGAATGTCTGAGGAAAAGAGGCCCACTTCGTCACTTCGTCTGTTGTACTCGACACAGGACAGCGTTGGTCAGAGACGAAAATGAAGCCTCAATCAAGATCTTCAGAAGAGATATACCAGTAGAGAAGATCATGGAACCCAGGTCTTATACCCTGCCGTTCCCCTCCCCAGAGGAGAGACAGGGGCTGCTGAGGCTGTGACCCTTCAGGTAAACAAGCATTTTAATATTAATGGTGTAATGTATTTTAATTAACCCACTTAAAAATTAATATTAATAGTGTAGTCATAGTGGTAACGAAAGTACATTTAAAGTACTCAAGGACAATGTTGAGGTACATGAAGTGTACTTTACTTGTCTACTACATGTCGGAGGAAAGTGTTGTACGTTTACTTTGCAAATCGAGATTATCAACACAACATACAAATCAACACATTACATCACTCAAGTCCAGATGACTCTGAAATGGGTCGTTCTGCATGATAAACTTTTACCATTGATACTTTGGTAAGTATATTTTGATGCCAGTACTTTTTTTAATTTACGCAAGTAACGTTTTGAATACAGGACTTTCATTCTACACTGTGATATCGCTACGTTCATTTAAGTACAATATCTTCCACCGCTGTCGTCCTTTACCAAAGAGAAACAACATATTTGCTGCATACCTAATTAAATATATATTTAACATATCCCCCCCCCTCTCTCTCTCCCTCCCTCTCTCTCTCTCTCTTATAGTGTGTGTTTGTATTCTACAGGAAGAAGTGATGCAGCACACCATCTCCAAGCCAGAAACCCAGGAACATCAGGAGGAACCTGGCTACATCCCAGACCCCCCCATCACACCCGCCAAGATGAGGAAGTCATGTTGGCTAGCAGACATGCTTGGCCAGACTTACGGTGAGGAGGAGGTGAAAATATACCACTGGCACTCACAGAAGACCCACTGAGCTGGTGAAAAACACATGAGCAAGTCGGTCCTTTCCTGGCCAAGCTGGCCAAAAGATACCTTTGCATTCCAGCTACTAGCGTCTCAGCAGAAAGAATTTTCTCCTCAGCTGGAGACATCGACACAGCACAAAAGAGAATTTTGACCTCGTAGCATGTTGATTGGCTCCTCTTTCTGAGCAAGAATGCCATCATTCCTTCACTGTCCAAATGTCAACTTTTTTAGTCCCAGAGTACATGTTTTATTTTATTTTATTTCAATTTCATTTACTGTCAAATTCCCCAGTTGCTGAAGTGGCTGCATACATTTTACAAGTTACATTGTTCAAAATACCTGTAATAGTACGGTGTTTTCATTCAGTTAAGTTGGGCTATGTAGACTGTAATACGAACAGTTCAGTTTGTCAGGTGCATGTTGCAACATTTGACAGGCTTTTATTTTGGTCAGTCTGTCCGCTTGGTTAAGAATCCCATTTAGCTGCAATAAAAATGACTGAAGTCAGATCATCAGTCATCTATATATTGAATACCCACACCGCAAAAAAGAAAAACCCACACAACACTGTTCCAGCACTGATCTTGTTTGACATCTTTGGTTATTAATAGAGTCCCACTGACAGGAACTTACCTTGAACGATGAGATGCACTTTTGTGGACTTTGGCTTCTTGTTTGTGAGGATAGAGCAGACGTAGGGCCCTTCGTCGTGGACGTCAACATTTTGGATCTTGATGCTGTACTCTGTGACTACTGTGTTTTCCATCAGGATGACGCGGGGGTCCAGAGACCACTTCTCATTTCCTGCAAAGAGGATGGTGGTGCGATTGAGCCACGCCACTCGCGATACTTTGCTGTCCACGTTGCATCTGGTAGGAACAAAGACAGAGAATACAAAAACACGTTGGAGATTTAGGCTTTCAGCACAATGCTTTTAGCTATGTCAAAAATAACCCTAGCATTGACAATGAACCAAAACATTAAAGTATGCATCCGGACAGCTAAACAGTGAGCCGGAGCTCATTATAAAGCCCAGTAAAGCCAAGAAGAGCTGCATATTCAGCAGAACATTCTCTGTAGGTTCATCACTACCAGAGACCCTTTTCACATTCTGTTAATTCATCGTTATACAAATATTGGTTATAGCTGCTTTAAGAAATTTGGTTAGATTGCCAAACCTTATTTTGAATATCACATTTTTTAGAAGTTTGTTGCCTTGAAATGTTGAGTTTTCTTCTCTTTTTTTGCAGTTTAAATGTAAAAGTGAGTTTTAGAAGTGAGACATTACATTTTAATGGAATACTCTAGAAGAACATGGAGGTCATGTAGCAATTTAAAAATAAAACCAAATGGTGGTGGGGAGGAAAGCCTTGAAAAGTTGTAATCATACAATTTCATCACTGACTTGTTTATGACACATGCCTCTTCCTTTAGATCACATCAGACATGAAAGCTCTCTTTCATGACTAATGCATGTACAAGCACTGCACATAACTTAACATCAGAATGTGACACACAGTACCAGTAATCCAGCTGACACATAATGTGCACGCTGACATTTCCTTCCATCTCTGATCCCAAAAAGATTAAGCGGTTAAAACAAGTCAAAAAATAAAAAGCCATTGCACCATGACGTGCTCCTGTGCTTTATGTTCCATCAAAAGGACACACAACGGCACACGTGCATGTCACAAACTCATCATACTCACACCTGCTGAATTAGCAAACAGTATTTTAACACTTCAGTGACATTTTTAGGTGGAAGATTGGCGGGAGGACAACCACTACACACCGATTTACTTCACAGATTTTTACAATTTGACATAATGCACTATTTTACATTTTCCACACAGTTGAACAGGTGATAATCCAGCTGAGCACATAGCCTACTGCTCAATTCACAGTTTGTATGTGCTGACGGGTTGGTTAGCTATGTTTGCCCAATCGTACCACGTCGTCATGCTGCTTTCATGTTTGCTAATCCTCCTGGAAAAATGCTCCTGTTCTTGAGCAGGTACCGTCCCCTCTGCAGTTAGACACTTTTCCTCGAGAACCACTCCATGTTAAATCTGGGGTTCTTTTTTTTTTTTACAAGTGGTGTAGTTTATAACAATATCCCAGGGCTGGTGGGCACTAAGATGTTTGATCGCAAATTCAGATTTTCACACGCTGTAGGAGATAATCCACATCATTCATGGTGACCACAGTTACTACCGTCTGTAAAATAAATACTAACCGTTGCCAACTACAAGCAAATGACAACAACAGTATCTATCAAAGTCAAATTGCAGTGGGGCATCAGGCAATCAGCTCCATTTGGCATCAAATGTTTGCTATCCACTTGTATTGCCAAAGGCCTTGGACATGCATATACATGATTTCGGGCACTTGATATTGTGAGCGTGCGGCGATCCCCTCATATCAGCTTCTGCAGTCAAATGCATTTCAAACACTATTTCAAGACTATTCTATCCAACCACTAACATGACATTAGAATAATGATTAATAACAGCAGCTTTGCCCCACTCGCCTCTACTCACAATGTTCCAAACAATCTTTGTATCACCAATTACTTAACTACTTCCAGAGGAGTTATGGGGAGGAGATTACAGGATATGTTAGGTAGAGCTTGAGTATTATTGCATTTTCTAACTATTGTACGTATATGAATTGGTCATTGGTCATGTTTCCATTCAATTGTCAAGCAAAGTTGAAGCAAACTTTGGGAAAAGAAACGCAATATAGGTGTGTTTCCATCAACTTGGTTGGAGCAAATAGACTGCTACAAAAAGCGCAGTTTCGGCAGAAAATGGCGGTCAAGACTATGTATGGCTGGAATCCACCAGTGAACAGATCAGGAGAAGATAAGTTGCGGACCGGAAAAGTCGACTTGACCACCGAACCATCTACGAGAGAAAAATAGAGAGGGTACTTCAGGAATTTCATTCAGTTGGGCCAAATGTAATTCCCCTTGTTAGTATTGGCCATGTTTCATGCTGTCCAGAGTCGAAGACAATATAAATAGATAACCAGGAAAATGCTTACAGGGGAAACAGCTAATCAGTCATGTGAGTTTGCGACATCATAACTTACTTTTTACTTACTTTTTTTTAACAAAGAGGTAAAAATCACCTCCAGAAAAACGTTTTGATCAATTGAGGAAGTTTTATCGAATTTCATACAGTGTTACTTATGCCTTACTTCAAAATGTGTATCCAAATAAGTTTATGGAATCATGGCTGTTGTGCTATTTGGGTGGGCCTAAAATGATTTCTGTATGCCCACTGTACACCTCAGTTACCACATTAATACTTCTGATCTGATTCATTCAACATTACCTGTATTAGTCCAAATTCAAGTTAATGTTTTTTCTGCAGGGGAACAGGAGAATGTAAAATATAGATAAAAACCAAACTAGGCTCAGAATGCACTGGGGTATTCATACTATAAAACCAGGATTTGGCAGGACATGTGAAGCATCAATGAAAGAATGGAAAGTCATCTTTCTGTGCCAACTCTTTTCTTTCTTTTCTTGATTATGAAAAATCGTTATAAAGTTGGAATTAGTTTGCACAAACTAATGTGTGTAGTGTGTGTGTGTGGTGCTGAATGCAGGGACATTGTATTTGATGTGCCTCAGTGTTATATGTGTGCTTGTAGGTTTGTTCTGCCTGACGCATGCTGCAGCCTGTTGTCTGCTCTGCTCTAGTGTCTTATGTACACTTTTATTTTGCTTGTATGTGTATTGGTTTTGTCTATACGTTACTGTCTGTTTATCTATGAATTTTAATTCCATTTTAATTTGAAACTTTGTAACTTTAGGCTGCCTTCAAACATCTGGCCGGGGACAGGAGATGAAAACTAGCCTCTCTGGCTCACTTACAGTTTGACTGTTGATTGGTGTGCATTGTCCCTGCAAAATAAACAAATAAATAAAAATAAATAATGAAATGATGGTGTGAGATTTGAAGGAATGGGGCTATAAATGGAAGAAGACTCACTATCAGCAACCAGAGACAGTAAAGAAAGCTACGTATGAAAGGAGGAGGACAGGTGACCAGACAGGAACTGTTAAGAACCAACATACCATGAAGCTGAAGAGAAAAAAAATAACACGAGACATGTTAAAGGTTGTATTAAGGTAATTATCACATTCACCAATTCCTAGGAGGAGCAATAGAAAGCATCCTGAGTGCAAACTGATATGGGATGTGCATGACAAAGGAGGGCTCTAGAGCGAGTGATTAAAACCGCCCAGAATAATAGCAATGCTGTATTGTATAATGACAATAATAAATCCTTGACTTTAGACTAGGGGTGTCAAACACCCGGCCCGCGGGCCGGAGCCGGCCCGCCATGTCATTTTATGTGGCCCGCGAATCCGCCAGCCAAAAAAATAAATGTAAAAGTCGGACTTGATACAATCTACAAATATCCTCTGCTCTCTGTATCGCGCACGGCGGAGCTCCTCCCCGATCCGCGCGTGCACTCCTCCACCAGCGTATGTGGCAGCAGCAGCCCCCCTCCCTGCCGCCGACGAAGGAGCAGCAGCACCCCCCCCCCCCCCCCCCCCCCCCCCGCTGACAACCGGCCCTTTGGGGGCAACCATGATGCTGATGCGGCCCCAGAGCAACAATGAGTTTGACACCCCTGCTTTAGACAAAGAAAAGGACATGAAAGAGAAGACCATACACAGCAGAATTTCCAATTATTACCGTCAACTTGAGGAGGGACTTTTGTTCAGACATGTCAACATACATACATGTCTTGAGCAGCCCAAATTGTCACGTTTGGGTGATGTTTAGGTTGTTTCCTGTTTTATTTGGAATTTCCCTGCCTCGTATCCCGTGTTCACTTCACTTCTTGCCTTTGTATGTTTTCCCGCCTTTGTGATTGTCTGCCCCGCCCCTGATTGAATCCTCCTGTGTCTAATCACCTAATATTTAAACCCTGTGAGTCCCCTGTCTCAGTGTCGGTTTGTCTGTTATGCTACCTGCTCTGCCCTGCTTCCCGGTATGTTCCCTGCTATCATGTATGCATCCCTTGTGCTTTTTGTTTAAATTACCGTATCCTGTTTTTTTGTTTTACCTGTTCTGGTTTTCCTTGTTTTTTTGGTTACACATTTTTTAACTCCCCTGCTCTGCAAGTTTTGTTTTGAACATTTTCTTTATTGTTAAAATCACAGTGAACCAGCCATGTTCCCCCATGTCTCTCTAGCCTCTAGCCGTGGGGATGCGTCCATATTATTTGCCGAGGGAGTTGTCATTCGCCGTTGTCGTCGCTGTGTACCTCCATCAGCTGATGCAGAGGCAGCAGTGGACACCATCTACTCCACTGTGTCTAAACTGTAGAGTCAACATCCTGGTGCATTTTTGGCAGTTACTGGAGACTTTAACCACACCACACAGGATAAAGCACTGCCAACCTTTCACCAGTATGTTAACTGCCCCACACGGAACAATAAAACTCTGGACCTACTGTATGCTAATGGGTGTATAGTGCTACTGATACGGTGGTCAGTGGAACTGGAGCTACACAGGGAACTGTTCTGTCTCCCTTCCTGTTCACCTTGTACACCACTGACTTCCAGTACAATTCGGGGTCATGCCATCTGCAGAAGTTCTCTGATGACTCTGCAGGGGTCGGGTATATAAGGGATGGATGAGGAGTACAGGGCAGTAGTGGATGACTTTGTGGAGTGGGCCGGTAGAAATCACCTGCTTCTGAACGTGGCCAAGACCAGAGAGATGGTGGTCGACTTCAAGAGGAAGACGAAGGCTCCACAACTGCTGAGAGTTCTGGGAGAGGATGTGGACATGGTGGAGGAGTACAAGTTCCTGGGTGTCTCCATCGACAACAGACTGAACTTGAAGCAAACTGGACATTCTGTAAATGGTGGTGGAGAGGAGGACACTGTAGAAATTATTATCCATATTTGATAACCCGGACCACCCTCTCCACCACCTACTGTAGGGACAGTGGAGCACTTTCTCCAACAGACTGATCCAGCTCCGCTGTCACAAGGACAGATACAGGAGAACATTCCTGCCCTCTGCTATAAGACTCTACAATAAATCACCTCTGGCCAGATCAATCACACGACTATAACACCGTTCCAAACCTCGTTTGTTTGGTTAAATCCTTGCTCTATTGTTTAGTTAGTTCATTTAATATTATTCTATATATTGTGCATTTTTATATTTAATGTTTACTCTGCTATTTTTAAGGCCTATCTGTATGTATAAATGCTGCTGTAGTGAAAAAAAAATTCCGTGTGTGTGTGTGTGTGTGTGTGTGTGTGTGTGTGTGTGTGTGTGTGTGTGTGTGTGTGTGTGTGTGTGTGTGTGTGTGTGTGTGTGTGGTGGGTATGACATAGAACAAGAGACACTGGGCAAGTACACACACACCAATGTGGATACTGGTCGTTCAACAAAAAGAAGTCTCATTGTTGAAACCAAACCTATGACTTAGTACAGGATATTACTATGTTATTTAAGACTATCTACAGGAACCAATTTTTCACAGGGTTTATTCATTTTGGAGAAAAAATGCTCCAGTAGCAAATCCTGGAAACGCACAGATAAAAAATATGAAGTTAATATTGAGGCTAGCACAACATACTTGAAAAGCCCTGCACACACTGAAAAAAAGCACTCGCTAAGCAATGGCTTCGTATATAAATATATTGGGTGATAAAATATAAATATAAAAGGTTATCTCCCTCTCCTTGTATTTCCCTGGCAGGTTCTGCCGTGGTGCTGTAGATTTAGCTGAATGCATGCCAAGTGGCTGCAGGTGACGGTTCAACAGGAGGAAACTTTTTTTATTTTTATTAGACTTCCTCTGTAGTTGCTCTGTGAAGAGGTACGTTTTGTTGAGAGTCTGTGCTGTGTTTGGCATTGTCCTGCTTCATATTCATAATAGTGCACATGTTCAGTTCAGCCCTCTTCTCCTCGCTACCTGAGCTACTAAAGGTTAAGTACACAAGAGCCTCTCTGTCAGCTACTCTGGACAAAAGAGCATTAATAATACTTTTTTTTATCCCAAAGTTTTGGGATGTCTCCTGGTGACAAACAATGAGGCTCATTTTTTATGCTCACAAGCGGCATGCATGCATCTGAACAAACAAAAATAACCAGCACCGTGATTTCCCCACAGATTGCCGTATGGTTGTATCACGCCTATGGTAGAAAAACACATTTCACAGCAAAATTGTTCACAAGGTCTGTAGATCACAGTGAGTAACCATGTGAAGACTTCTGAAACATTGCCGGTGGAGCTCCATTGCACGGGGGCGGCGGCAAACATTTCGATGGCAGGCATCTCCAGACCTTAGTAAATCACACAGGGAGTTCTGGATGGATGTACTGTTTATGTGCTTTGGGTAAAGTGCCCTTTAAACATACACATATGGTGTCCTAAACCACGTCACACTCCTGGGTCTGTTTAGTTGTTTGCTTGGCTGTGTGGATATAACAAACATGGACAATGTCACATCCAGACATTCCCTGCTCAGCTGCATTAGCAGCACTGTTCTACAGGGATACAGGGAGAAATCAATCACAGACAAGAAAGAGATGGGGGTGATCTTCATCTATTGTAGCAGAGTTGTTATATGAAAAGCAGCACAGAGAATAGCTTCATGTGAGGTATTTAGATCATTTTGTAAGGGTTTGACCCAACTAAGACACCTTGATGACAAGATGGCACATTAGGTCTCAACCCTTAACATCAAACAGCAGACAACTTTCAAATTGGCTGCACTTGTGAGCTCCAGTACTTGGAGAGAGGCCAATAATGGGTGAATTGTCAAAAACTGTCCTGTTGTAACATTCAGCTGACAGTCGACACACTTTTCTCAATTGCTTTGTGTCGGTTGTGATGATGAAATTGTCAATGCTCTCTTTAGTGCTCAACTGCATCAGTGTGGCAAGATAAAACATTTCAGTGTTACTTATTGGTTTATTTTTTCTTTTGGCCCTTTATGCTATTGTTAAAAAACATTCCATGACAGTGCAACAGAAGGGGATAGCCTAGGATACTGCAACAGTCAACAATGTGAAAATGTTTAGCATAAAACGCACGACAATATCAACCAAGCAATTATCATTAGATTATTTGTCTATCCATACTAATTTCAAATTTTATTGTATATTCATTCTTTTCAAATTACACACATTTCATACATTTTACACAATCTAACTGTCAATCTCCTCCACAAGGGGCTACCGCGTAAACATGATTAATGCACCTGTGCCTAAATGAGAGTGCATAACCTTGCATAATTAAAGCGGACTGGACCTCTTAAATTGTGTTGAAAAGTTTCAAATACGAGAAATAGGATGAATGCAACAAGTTCTCCTAAATCACTCGCACAATCCACTTTAGAACAAATCTGTTCCTACTATATATTGATCTCAATATTTGAACTTTAGGCTATTCAAGCTAGCTAGCTAATCAGTCCATCTAATGTAACCGGTTACATCCTGATTCAAGAATATGCAAATCGGCCATTCGGCCATTTCAACAAGTGGTGGGGACATGTTCCCAGTGTAAACTATGGAAGCCCATTCCCACCATTAAAACGAAAAAAAGAAATCCACCCCAAAAAAAAAATATATATATTTCTATTTTTTGGGGGGGGGCTGGCGAAAAAAAAAAAAGTTTATTATTATTTTTTTCTTTTTACTTTCTAAAAAAAATAAAATAACAAAACCCCAGATGTTTCTAGTTGCTGTTTATTGAAGGTCGCCACCTCAGCCACATTGGTTTTATTCTTTATACTCCAGATCTGCTTCTTGCTTAAAATTCTATTCAAGGGTGCATTTGCTCAGTACAATCCATGTGAAACATCAAGCAATTGAAGTATTTCGTGTGTTGTAAAGCCACGTTTAAAGAAGTCTTCAATGTACTCACAATCCATTTATATGTCAAATGTAGGGTAACCTATGAAGAGCTGCTTCTATGACTGTTGTGTTAAAGTATGTCATAATTTTGACTTTCTATCTCATAATGTCGACTATATATAGCAACTGCAAACATCCAGTGTTATGGTTACAGATGGATGCACCAAAAGTGTTGGTAAACACATAATAAATCGAAAGGTAGTCATTTAAATTTTTAGGTAAATGTCTCGACAATTATCCACATTCACCTCACTCTCGAGGAATTGTAAAACGTGTGTGATCCTGTGACTTAACATCTAGCGCTTTTATCAGGTCCAAATTTTAATTTCTCCAATACTTTGGTGTACGATCAAATACCAGCAAAACGTCATTCCCATCAGCTTCAGCTGCCCTTAGTGTTTTTTTTGCTACACCACGGTCACCAACCTTTATGAAACGGAGAGCTACTTTAAGGGTACTGAGTAGTATGAAGGGCTACTTGTTTGATACAAACTTCCTGAATAACAAAGTTGCACAAATCACCTTTTAATAATAATGATAATATATGTGAAGAGACTGTCTGATCACAGGTCAATGTTAATTATTCCTCACAATAATTAACAATGATTGTGTATTTTGTTCAAAATCACACCTGTTATATTTTTGTACAAATTATCACTTCTAACATTTCCAACATGTCTCGTTTGTACTAACCACTACCTTTGTAACATTTCTGAACAAATCATGAACTTTGTCAAATGTTTATACAAATGATCAGTTATGTAAGATTGATATCCGAGTGATATCTGGCCAATCTAAAGACGAGGATTGTAACCGATAAAATGTAGTTATACAATGGTGACTGGGTCCGCCCACTTAGTGTCAAAAAGAAAAAATACTCGAGAGCGAGCAGGTGAAAGTTTTACGAGCAGAAGAGCATTGATAGTAGTCCCGCGCTAGGGGACGGCCCTCGCGCTCAGAGCATGGTTTTCTCCTCGCAGGCTTCAATTTTGCTCATGCAAACAGAGATATGTGATGTGAAAGCACTCATCATAGTAATATACGCGCGCTGCTGTTTAATTTTCACGCGCTGGACCTCTACACATGCACACACATGGATCTATTTGCGCTTTCGGATTCAATGCTAAGCATCAGCATGTTTGCATTGTCATTTTGAGCTTGTTAGCATGCTGCCATTGGCATGTAGCCCAAAGCACTGTTATGCCAAAGTATAGCCTCACAGAGCCCTGTTAACATTTGAGTTTTTTTCCCCTATAGGCCTAGATATACCACATCCTGAGACGTATTAATCCGTACAGGTTATCCACACAGACATATTGACATTTTAAAATGTACTTCTTTCTTTCTTTCTTGTGTGCATTCTCAAAAATACTAGAGGGGTATTTCTTTTTTTACACTTTCAGCTTGTAGAGACACACACACACACACACACACACACACACACACACACACACACACACACACACACACACACACACACACTACTTTAGCATCTACATACTGTATGTCAGATGCCCACATTTCCATCTGCGAAATTATTTTCAACTCAATAGCTGATATTCATTGCTGCTGCATCCAATGTGCCAATGTGTCATACACTGTGGGTCACTAAAAATATCTTCTGCATTCAATGTATTGAATAAAGTTAAACTAGACATACACAAGTCTCTACTCATATGCCAAAGATCTATTCTTTTACCAATTATTATGCATTGTCATTTATCCAGTTTGTATTGAAGGTCCTATCCATTGTTATTGCACAACCGACTCTAAACTAGCCCCTCAGGGTACACTCAGGTCCTCTTCTGTTTTCCTCTGTCCTCCTAAAACAGTATTTGTTGAGTAGATTTCTTCTTATTCTGTGGCACACTGACACAACACGAGGCCTTTTACAGTGTCAAAACAGTGTTTGCACTCTATGGAATACCATTGGCAGCATTTGCAGGTGGGTTTAAAATCTCACAGTAAAAGTTTTTGTTTTGTCAGGTTAAAAGGAGCAGCGACTAGTTTCAAATGGTGGTATCTTCACCAGTCCAACACTGTTGTCAAGAGGAAAAATGGACCATAGTGCACATTGGGAAATGTAAATGATTACTGGAAAGTAGGACATGAATGACACAGAAGACACAGAACATAATAGAACACACACACACATGATGTGGTAATGTTCAGAAAACCTGATTTCCTCAGCTAAACTTGAGCATGCTCTTCACGAGAATGTAAGTATCAACTGTGAGCTCTTGATGTATGACAAAACCCCCACAATGACAATCACATTTCAGGCACTGTGCTTTCTACTATTTTCCAAACCAAGAATATGTTTTTTTATTATGTGATATGCAGCATTAATATTTCAGGTGCCAGACAAAAAAACAGCAACTCGAAGGAACAGGAAGCAGCTGCTTTCTCAGCAGCATTCAATAAATAATGAAATAATACATGTCTACAATATATGCCCAATGCTGCTATGTGGACTGTTCTAAAAAAGACATTGAAAACAGATACATATATGAGTCAGCTTCCTCCCTCCTGGGCCTACAAGTATAGTTCAGCATAGACTCCCTGCTTAAGAAATAGATCAAAATATCAGCCATATTGAGTATACTCAATATGGCTGATATGGAACCCTGCAGACCTAAAAAGTAGAGAAAGTGAGATGTATTGTCTTCTTGCTGTGTGTTTGTGAGGATGGAATAGAACATTTCACTCTGCAGTGTTCAAAATGATGCTTAACAGCAATCAAAAAGCCAATAGCTGCAAAACTGTAGGTGAATGTACGCCATAGTGAGCACCATGCAACACTGCCCAAAATGTCAGCACCTGTGAAAACTTTCATTTAACCAGAAATCTACGGCAAGTCCCAGATTTGCATATCGTTAGCAATCTCTGCGAAGCTGTTTGGAAAATGTGTCTTAAAAAGAAAAAGGAGAGAAGGTTACGACACCGCGAGCTCTCGTCCTGCAGAGTCCCCGAGACAGAACGGGTGACAAAGGATTCATATTAAAGACAGATTATTGTTTTCTCACCACACAATGCCTAGCCTTCAATCCAACGGACCACACTGGATGAATAGCATTACTCATACTGTCATTTCCTACTGCCACTGCAGGGTCAGAGGAGACAGCCGTATGGGAATCCAGTTTTATCACAGCGCTCCATCAAAGTCGAGACATGAATCTGAAATAGTGGAGAAATACTCCCCACAGGACACACAAGTGTGACAGACAGAATATGTTACTGAGCCACTGGTGACCTAAAGGATGTTTTTATTTAAGTATTGCCAGTATTGTGACGCCATTTTTCCATGATGACTCACACACACACTCACAAGATGAAAACAATACCAGCGTGTTTGATGGTGAATGTATATTTTGAAACAGTATGTTTCAAAATATATGCTGATGTCACACGTAGTTCACCGGCAGATGAGATGACCAATGGCAAAAATGTACGCTGGGAAAAAATGCAAAACAAATAAAGTCATTAATTGCATGTTGAATAGCCTAATATTGTATGACTTAAAATATATGTAGCAAGTGGTTTTGCCTCCGCTGTGATTATAATCAGATACATTTTTTTGTCAAATTCAACAAACATATCCACATGATCCGCTAGATGTCTTATGTGTGTGCACTGAAATAAAGAGACAATTACAGAGTCGAGGACCTGCCGCAACGCTGTGTGTGTGTGTTGGTGTGTGTGTGTGTGTGTGCTTGAAAGCGCTAGAGGGGAAGAGAAGGTAAACTATTGCACACAATGATTCTGTAACTAATTAATAATAATTGGAATGTAAACATTATGAATGGAACTTCTAACTATTTGTAGACAGCCCTGCGAGCAACACAAATTTGAATTTGGCAAATGTGGAATTTAATTTAATTTGTTAGACCGCTTCTTCATTTCGATAAATTTCCCAGATACATAATATATAAAAAGTTATGTCTGGTAGTTTGTTCTAGAATTAGAAATTCTGGAACAATAACTACCATATTGGCTGTAAAAAAACAAGTCTAGTGGGAAGCTTGGTGCAAAATAAGTTCAGTACATTTCTCTCTACAGTCATGTCAACACACTGGTGCTAACAGAACTCAGCTGAGGAGTGTTTTATAGCATTGGCTTCAAAAAGCAGGGCTTACAACTGTATAGTGGAAAAAGATCCTCCCTAAATGCTACACACTATCTTTAAATAAGGAATCTGAATACTTCTGTGCTCTGAATTGATAAGACATGAGAAAAAGCCCTTAAAGTGAGAAACATTGCATTTACTTGTGTGATGACACACCATCTGTTTATATTAAGTGCAATAAACTATTTGCTTCAATCATCTGTCCTACACACTTATCTAATACTAAACTGGCCAATGTCCCACAGTGGCTACAGCACACTGTAAATGAGTTCAAACAACTGAACCACTATACTGCTGTCATGTCATACATAGCTGCATAGATCACAGCTGACCTTGTTGATCTTCCTTCCCCTTCCTGGAAAACTTTGTCTGATTAAACTACTCACCAGAACCACAAGGACGGCTACATATGGTGGAAACACTTAAAGTGCTAATGCTCTATGAGCACTAAGGCATTCAACAATACAACAAATGATTACCATAAATTATTCATAATTATTCACGCAGTATTCACAGATCCAAGGTCACGGACACTGTGCTGCTATATACACCAAATGGATACGACCACCTTGTCACAATTAATCATGAGAACCGGATAACTGGTGGGCAGCCTCCGAGCTCATGTCAAGGATTCTTCATCATTACAATGGTGGGTGTAAGCACAGACAGCTTTAAGTGCATAGTGGCAGTTTGATAATGGCCAGTGCATGCAATCATGAGACCATTAGAGTCAGTTCTTCTGAAAAACAGCTTGAAGCAACAAAAAACAGAAAAAAAGAGAACTTAAATGGTTTATGAGTGATGCGAGTTAGAAACAAACACATTTAACACATGCTAAGAGCAGTCAAATGTCACAGACACTCAGGGTCTTACACTAACAAGGACCTTCTATCGCTGCTTCTCCAGCCTCAAACGCAATTCAAGCCAATTCATGAGCAAGCCCCTCAGAACGTGGAATGGCATGGATTTAAGTGGGAAGTGAATGACTGTCATTGACCTGTTGTAACATCAGCCGGTGCTGAAGTGAACAGGAACAAGAAGTGCATCAGCCACTCAGAATGAGGCTAACGTGATAATCTGAACAATAGCTGGTTAGCAGCATTTACACACATTCATCAAATCATAAAAGCCTTTTATTGAGATATTTTGCATTAATAGCATGTTAAAATTGAGCCAAAACCGGCCACCGCTGCACTGGTGGGCAAAATGCCTGAATGTGAAGCTCATCTGAGAGCCAAACTAGTCAAATATGCTCCATGGATGTGAACAACAAAATGGCATGAGCCTTTGGATGGACTGAATGAAAATAAAGACTGTAATATAAACACCTAATAAACACCTTCTCACTCCCAACTCATCAAACACCGATGCTCGGTCAGTGACTCTATTCTTCTTAATTTTTCAAAATAAACAATCTGTTATTTACAGCATATTTTACTTTGTCTTTAGTATTACTTGGTTTGGGCAACAAGGGTTAGGAAAGGATCTCGGCTTGAGTTAAAATAACTAACTCTTTCTTATGCGAAATACACAACAGTTTTTAGTTAAGAAGTTATGTAACAGGAAGGTCATATTAGTCAATGTTGACTTGGTTTCCCACAGGACATGAACAGAGGTCTCCTGGATTAAAGTCTTGTGTCCTCCCCTCCCACTCCCACTATGCAGACATTCTCACCCATTATACTACGTTGGCTTCTCTGAGCATCTAATAATGCCGTGGATGGGTTCACATTGGAGTTAGTTAAAAACATGGTGCATCGCATACAGAGGCTTAATGGTGAGAGCGTGCGTTGGTAGCAGACACCGAGGGGTACATCGGTATTTGAGGAGTTGGTAGAGAGAACGTGTAGTACTGTACAGCACTCATCATGTATTTTGTTCTAATGCACTTTCGTTAGAATTAAATGTCATGATGGATAAATACTCTCACCGTAATCTTTATCTTCATATTATGTTTATAAAACATCATGTTGACATGTCCAGTTAAACACACTGACAGCCAGGCTATTATTCAGTATCATTATGGCTATTAATAGGCTCAGCATATTATGTTTTGGTTGTTCACTAGCTAGATAGTAAAATAACGTTAGCTGAAACTAATTTCATGAATACGGTACTAGACTTTTGTGGACCTAGCAGAACATGGATGGGAATAGTCGGCGATGCATTAATGGTGCTGTCCCTCATATAGGAAACCACAAGCAAGCTGCTGCACAAATCCTGTCATGGTTTTCTCCGTTCCAGTGTACAGCACGTGCATGAACTATTGTGGTGGCCCGTTCTTTGTTCTTCTTCCTATATACTGGGCCACGTTACGAGGCTCCGTTTCTGACTCGCGCATTAAACAGTCACCATTCTTTTATACTAGTCAAATGACCAAGACAAACAGTTCAATGTCCGTTCTATTCTCATTCAATTTTATGAGGCAGACGAAGACAAAAAAACAACAGATGTTAATGAGTGTTGCCACCCACGTTGGAACTTTAACAGCAACTGTTGACAAAGTTCTATTTCAAAAGTCAGAAAGCTGAAAGCAGTGCAGCATGTCTCAGATCACAGCAGTGTGCTGTAAGTTGGATGTAGAAGGACCACTGCTTCTTGTTCAGTCATCATCTCTGACTTTCTCTCACAATAAAAACCCTCCAGACCTCTCTCATCATCTGGCAGCAGTCTGCTAACTGTTCCACATGTAAAACAAAACAGGGTGAAGCCGGGTTAAGTTTAATGCTGCATGTCTAGTGAAGAGAACCTTTCAGAGGATCTGAGACTCATCCCAACTCTGACACCTTTTAAATTAGTCTAAAAGCGTTTATGTTCTTCCTCTGTGAGTTATCAAAATTTCAGGCTACTTAAGATTGCACTTTGCCCTTTTTTTTCGTTTTTTGATTTCTTCATCTTTATCTTGTTTTTTGTATTCCTTTTTTAAACCCTTGAAGCACTTTGAATGAAATGGAATGTATGAATGTTCTGTGTCTTTACTTCCAGTTAGCTGCATTGAATGTGTCAGTCATCGGGGTGGTGGCCCGGACTTTGTCAAATGGATTCACAGTCCACGCTACAAGTTGTATCTCCTATGGATGTTAATAAGATATGCTGCTGAATGTTATGTCACTGCTGCGTTTATATTGAGATTCCAGATTGAAATATTTTCAACAACACATCACTTTCCGTTGTGCGAGGAACTCTTGTAGCTCATCCAAAGCCCGTACAGCTAATACATTCATTTCGAGAACATATCTTCAGATTCATTCTTCATATAATCAGTAAGCCGTCTATACTCCCCGCCGGATCAGCACACTTTCTGTTGCTGCTGTTACGCAGGTTAGACCCAGCGCTCCATCAGCCTGCTGTCCGAATGCTAGTTGCTAAAGCTAACCGCTAACCGAGGGCCCGTCTCCCGGAGCAGCCTCCTGCCATCTTCACGTCAAAGTATTTGTCTGGTGGCAGGGAGGAGGAAACGAAAATATGAGTCGTTTTCTCTTTTCTGCCACTTTGAATTCCATCCAATAAAGAGATGTTTTAGAGGAGGGTTTCAAGTGTTCTACTCAATCAAAATAAAGCAAAGAAGCCAGGACACTGATCATCTATGGAGAGTCCAATCCAGCTGGCTATTAGCAAGAGTAATGTAATGTTAATTGCTGTCGCAGAGATAAATCATTTGTACTTCACTCAAATATATTTTCTGTAGCTCTTGATTATGAAGCAAATTGTTAGTAATTTTATCAATTGATAACCATCTAACCAACTCCCTGAAGAGAGAGAGAAAGAAGTAGACTGCAACTGTGGGGCAGTGAGAGACAGGGGTCATATATGCACAGGAGTGGAGATATGAAATGCAAATTAATTTGATCATGTAATGTCATTGAGTGTAATTATATCTCAGTCTACACTGCTGATAGGAGTCCTCGCTAATGATGCCAACCACAGAGGTCTTCACAGGTCCACTTGGTTCTGAGGCTTGGACCAGGTCAGACAAGGTCCAAATTATACGCAGTCTAATCAGGTCAGGCAGAGGAACTGTGACAACCTGGTCATGTGCCATCTGTCTCTCACCAATACTCATTGTCTCATTCTCTTTTTTTTCTCCGTGTTGGGAACGAAAAGGAGCATGTTTGAGTTATCAGCATATATAAAACTAAAATATTGACATCAATAGAATTGTTAATGTCAGTAAGATTATTAATGATTATTAATAATAAACGGGGCACCACCCTGCGAACAGGGACTAGTGAAGGTGTTGAGTATGAGCACAGGCCACATATCCAGCTATAATCACAACACATACACAAAGTAATCACAGACAGCTGCTCTTTAAAGTATAACAGAGTTTATTAAGTTCCAATAATAATGATCTAGTCAACTAATATCTAAAACTAACAACAAAAATATACATTCATGAGCAAGCTATCTAAAATCAACAAACTGTGGTAAGAGGGAGATTGTGTGTGTGTGCGTGCATGCATGTGTGTGTGTGTGGGGAAGAAGCGAGAGCACCGCTCAGACAACGTATGATGTAACCTGAACGTAGCTACGTCACGTGGAACTATACGTTGAAGATATGCCGAACTACCAAAATGGAGTTTGCACGTGACCACCTCGCGAGACAACAAAATGTCGCAGGACTCTAACATGGCGATAGACAAAAGAGAGGTCGCGCTATCTACATGTGTCTGAAGCAGTTAGCTCACCCGGAGCTACATTAGCTTGAAGCTATATGTGTGTGTTGGTTAGAAAAAGAAGAGAGAAAGCAAACAAAACTAAATAGATCCTCCCCGCCGCGGTGGAGTACGGAAGACTGTTCTCTCATCTACAGAAACACAGCTGACGACTCTCTGCAGCTGCGGTTCTGACCTCTGACCTGATGAGAAACAGCGTCCGGCCTCACTAGCGGTGTGTGATCTCAACGCGATTGCAGCAACAGTTTCTACACAACATTAACAATCTCGGTCGTTAATATCGGTGATTATTGAGCATACACCCCACTTTATAAAAATGACACAGTAACGTAAGCAACACAAACAAGATAATAAACACAATAGACTAAATCTGCCCAGACTCTATTTGCCTTACTATGAAGGTGACTTCATGGCGGTTGATGCGGTCTTTCTGAGTTTCTCTGCTGACTCAGGCTAAGCAGCTCCGTGCTGCGCGATGACGAAACTCTCTGTGTGTCAGAGATATTTCCTTCGGTTCGTTAAGGGAATTTCCTGTCCTTGTAACCAGCATGGATCAACTTGGATGGGAAATAGAAGTTGTCTGTGCATGGACTTTGTATGTAATCTACTCACGTTCATGTTTGAGGTCAGTGTTCCTGCCTGAGGATCTTTTGACAAATATCACAGTGGTATGTTATATCATAACGTTTGTTAATAATGGTTATATATTTCTTATCCTGGACATTCAAATGAATTTGAACTAGAAAAACCACCTCTGTTTTATGCCTCCGCCAACCAGTCAAGTTACAGTTTACATCCACTTCATCATTTTTAACGAATAGACGTGTGTGAAATTTGGTCAAAATTAGCGTATTAATTGAGTTAAGGCCTGAAACGGGCATGGAGAGGTCACACTGATCTTGACCTTTGACCCTTTACCAACAAATTCTAATCAGTTTATCCTCCAGTTCAGGTGGGCATTTGTACCAGGTTTGAAGTTATTCCCTCCATGCATCCCGAGATATCGTGCTCACAAGAATCGGACTGATGGACGGACAGACGTGACTCAGAGGCATAAAGACATGAATGCTGTATAGCATTTAGTGTGATGTATACTGTATTATTACTAAGTAATGCCTGCACATTCCTTATGCCACACCCCTGAATGACTTGAGGAATTCATGGGCTTATCTAAGAACCAAGCCAATGTTGTATGATAATTAAAAAACATGTTTCAAGTGTCTCATTTTCCTCAGTGGAGCTGCTTTCTACTTGACTAAAACGCTGCAGGGCATTCAGAATATTTTCCCGGTAACTGTAATCAGCCTGTTAGCCGTGCTGCTTGAATGTAAATAGAGTGTTGAGCGTATGCAGCTCTGTAGTGGTAAATACACTGGTGGCACTCATAATGGCTGGCTGGCATGTAAACAGTTCCACTTCAAATGATATGCATTGTTGCCATAGAAGTCTGGTTCACTATGTAATTGCTTTTATCCAATGTTGCAGTGTGCCTTCTTTTCACATTACCAACGCTTTTTAAAAAAAAAAAGAATTCTTCTTCATTAAACCAGAGTTAAATCCTGTTTGTATAGTTGATACCACTTTGATAGTATGATACAAATACATTATGGGTTGCCATCTAAAATATTACATAAATGATAAATAATAAAATAAATAAATAAATAATAATAATAAATGTAGATAGGGTTGCCAACTTCTCACGACCATATAAGGGACAAAAGGTGGCGTTCCACAGAGGTGCAGGTATGGTATTGTGTGAATAAACAGTGTATATTCTTACTCTATTGAAAAGGTTAAAATGTGTATATTCCATTCAGTATGTATGTAACTAAATCTCTATCTACTATTTGGACCTTTACAGCAAGAAAAGACAAATGCTACAAATGTAATAGAGGAAAAGAAGAGCATCATGACGCTGGTCTACTCTTCCCATGGATATTTTTCGCTGCTCTTGACTGATTCAAACAGTCCTTTGTCCTCTTGCTCTGCCAGAGAGAAGTCATTACATGACAAGTCACAGTTCACTGATATTCTTAGTTCATGCTTTTCCAGACAGTGCATCAGTGCTGTCGTCATAGAGATTTATCTCACGCACACTGAGAACATCTTGCTATTTCTATTTCTATTTTACTTGCAATAGAGAAATACACAGGCTCACCTTCAGTTGAGGACAGATCATCAAACATATCCTCACAGTCTTTGGCACTACACACATTATCAACGTTTCATTGTTTCAAAGTGCATCTTCTTCACAACATTTGAGTCATGAAACAAAATGTTGTTGCTAAACACAACTGATGCACATGAGGGGCCCGTGATCAAGGGGTCAGGGGGCAATATAGAGCAAGGGAGGTCCCGCATAGGACAAATCAATTTACATCCTGGCTGATACGGGACAGTTGGCAACCCTTCCAGTACAGAATATTTAATTCATTCTTAATGATTGTGTTGTGAGTCATTGCTGTTGTCCTTGCCTCATGTGTTCCTAACTTAATACTCTATGCAAACACACAGATTATGAAATAAATCTATTTCAAGATTTACATCCCAGACTGTCGCCATATTTAACTTGCTAAAATTGCTCTAACAATGAATGTAAGACATCTTAAAACTCAGTTGCTTTCCCATTCCAACATCATTACGATACCTATGTTACAATGCTAAGCAGGAGTGACAGAGGCATCAATCTGTGTTCGTCTGAATCACCCTTAGTCACCAGAAAGTGACTTGGTCGTCTATAAATTGATCAGACTATGCCAGTTTTAGACGAGTTCCCCGAGCCACTGTAACCTTTCCAAATGTTGTGTGCCAGCAATGGTTTATTACTCTAAAGGGGAAAATAACATGGCACAGATAACAAAATGTATCAATTTGTAATATTAGACTATAAATCAAATAAGGCAATGCTGAAGCAGCAGCACTGCTTGTGTTATCAACGGTAGATAATGCAATCAGCATTGTTTAAGCTCAAACTGACATTCCATATGAAAGAAACAAAAACAAGTCACACCTCGTGTTGCTAAAGCAGAAAGTAAAAAGGTTGCTCACAAACAATCTTTATGTATCTGTATTTGGGTAAGTCGGTGCCATTGAGTTTATTCTAATGATTGTTTGTTATTTGGGATACAGAAGCACAGATACATCTTTCTTATTTAAAATCAGCATATTAGTGCCACCATCTCAAAAAAAATGTAATGAGAAACTCTCTTGTTTTTAGATAATCACTGATATGATTACATGGTTAATCAATGCCCTGCTTATTTTTATTTAGCTTTCGAGCTCTTCCAGGAGATAAGTGGGATTGACAGTTCTTTGTAGATATTAAAGGTTGAAGAATTAATTAATTACAAACCCACAACATATAGTCCATTAGTCCAGTATTGTTGTTTTCTGTATCGAAAACTAACGCTCTGTGTTCGTAGCACCACTATGACGGAATCTGTTAAGGAACTGTATACAATCCAAAGAGAGCAGATGTCTCTCACAGGGCTCTGCTATAATTCATTAAAAGTTAGTCAAAGAGACTCAAAAACCTCTTTTCAGGACAAGCCGTCAACGAGACATTTTGTTTTCGATTTGTTTATTATTTGCATTAAACGTAACTTTGTATTTTTTCATCTGTTGTATTTTGTACTGTTCTCACAGCGTGACTAAAGCCGTTTCCACACACGAGGGGCTGACAAAAAAATGACATGCAATTAAAAAACACTCACCTGCAAATATTTAGCATCGAAACTATTCCTACCAGCAGTGACGTGAAAGTGCAACAATTGCAGGACTTTTTCACAAAAATGTCGGATAGATTGCCGTAGGCAGAGGACCAACTACCAGCATCCTGTTGATTCACAGCAGAGAGTCCGTCTGAGCTAAACTGTTGTACAGTCCTTCCTTTTGGCAAAATGCTCTGTGTAAATTTGAGTTCCCTCTGGTTAACAGTTATGCAGTTTCTAAAAGGGCTTTTATTGTGAAACGCAAGAACAGAAGAAGTGGATTCGCGCTGCATTTGTTAAGGTTGAAAGGAGTAATAAAGTTTGGTTCCTACTACGGCTCCTTCATGTTGTTGTACATTTTGACTATGTCCATTCCACAAGGCGTACAATTCGCATTCTGTGTGAAAGTACTCAAAAGTAACTTGAAAAAAGTAGTATCGTGCCTCAACAATAAATACCCATTTCAAAGGGCTGACCTGTGTCTGTGTTGTTGTGAAGTAAGCTACAGCCTTATAGACTTCAACATAACCATATTGGCTTGCCGTATTTTGCAACATTTTACGATCATGATACACTCCTTAGTTACAATTTCATCAAAACATGCCTATGAGCAGATACACTAACAGGCAATAATGGTGGTTATGAGGGCTGATGACAGCATAGTCAAAGCAGAATGACAATGGCTCAATAAAATCACTTCATAGAATATTGTTTTTCTCATCAGCACATTGAATATTGGGAAACAATGTAACTAATCCAAACACTTACATGACAACCCAGAACAGCACAATCAAAGTGAGGCTTTGTTTTCCATTACTGGCCTGGCCCTGGAACATAAAACAGCGGTGCACTGTTACAATATTAAGCAGCTACATTCCTTTAAGTGTGCTCCAGTCATGTGTTACAGGGCAGCTGGCCCGTCAAGGTTAGAGTAAACTAGTATGTCACTTGTTGGAGAACACACACGTTTTAAACCACAAGCACACGTTATGGCGTTCTTACCCTGTTATACAATATATATTGTATAAAATTGTGTTTTATATTAAACTGTGCCTAGTGCCATGTATAAACATACCTCTTTAGTGTGCATTCAATAGTAAGCTATTCTAATAATACACAGGTTCATAGGTATATATACTTTTATTTTAAACATGTGAAGGTGCAGTGGGTAGGGGGGCCGTGCCACTGACATTTAGAAACATCAGCTGATACCAATGCCAATATCAACATTGTCTGTTAATTGCATGATAATCATGCATACAAGCTATTCAAAGTGACGTTTTCATTTTAAACATAAATGTGGAAACGAGAATGAGTGATGGCCTATTAGTGCCACTGCCATGCATAAACATACCTGTTATCTTGCATACAACACTGAACTATTAAAATAATGGACAGATTCTTGTTTTAAAAAAACAACAAAAACAAAACATTGTCTAATCAACCAAAGATTTCGCGGACCCCGTGCAATACCTCCGCGGACCCCCTAGGAGTCGCGGACCCCCTGTTGACGACCTCTGCTTTAAAGCATTCTTGATACTTGAAGCCATAAAAGCAACGTGTTGCAAACATCTTGAATGTCAAATAGCACATGAAAGGAATTTATAATAAACCTTATAACAACACCTGAAGCATGGTATCAGAAGAACAACGTTTACATGATAGGTCCCGCACAATTAATGTTTCAATAGCAATTTTTTTTTTCAAAAATGCGGATTGTCTCACGACTCGAAAGTGTGTCTTCACATGCTACAAATAAATGTAATTTTATAAACTATGTTCAGGAACGGGACCACGCCCAGAACACGGCTCATTTCCCCCGGACAAGTATTTAAGCTCTACTAACCCGTTCACTTCCTCTTCGGATCTGTGCTCTCACGACGTGCGCGTCCTGAGACCCAACCTCGTACTTTTACAACATGGACGTGGAACTCACACTCTCTCCTTCTGACGACTTGTTCGAACACGACACGCCAGAAGTCCCGGAGTCGGTACCGTCTCCTATCATCTCTCGCCGCCAGCAAACTCGGCAGAGATCTACGATCCACGTCCCCCGCGGCTCCCGACATCCGTCCTCGGGCAATTCCGAAGTCGTCGGTCCTTCTCCGTCCAACGACCCCAGGGGGAGATCCCGACTACGGCGTCCGAGGGACATCGTCCCTCCTCAACGCCGCTCTTCCACCCGCTTGCGATCCAGCCGCTCGCTCAACGGCCAAATCCAGAGCGACCCTTCTCCTAGCCTACGCTCCGACGGGCCCCATCCATCCCGCATTTCCGAGTGGACAGTCGCTCGTCTGAAGCACTCACTCACCCAGCTCAACATCCATTTCCGCCAGTCGGACAGAAAAGCTACACTTTTCAAACTGCTCACCCAGCTCAGCACCACACCTCCCTCGATCGCCGAGCCACCAGAGCACTTCCGGGTTCCCAGCACAGCGTCAGGCGCTACGTCGCTGACGTCACGACGCACAACGCGGCCAGACAGGCCCAGCCAGCCTCACCAGCCCATCCAGAGGGCCAGGTCGTATCGCACCCCCCCCATACGCTACTTACATCAGGGATACCTCTCCCCGCAGTCTCTCTTCCCCTTTCTGCACTCCCAACCCATGCACATGCATCCTTTCATCCCAGCGTCTTTTCCTCTTCCCTCGCTCCTGCCTTTCCTTCTAACCCAACACAGGTTACCGTAGCCGCACAGAATGCTCAGGGAGTGGCAGGATTCTACGGCGGAGCCAACAGCCAAAACCCTGTGTTTCCTCCTGTCTCTGCTTTCCCCCCTTTTTTCCCCCACCCCCTCCCCCTCCCCATAACCCATATGTAACTAACCATGCCTCTTCCAATGCACCCTTTTTCCCCACAGGTCCGACAGCAACCAACCCCAGCTTTTTTCCGACTCACCTTCCTCCACCCACCAGTTTTACCTTAGCCACAGCACTACCCCCACCACGGCCTTCAGCATCCGCCCGACCTTCCCCCGTGACACACACGCTCAGGCAACAGATCCTAGCAGGTAACTACATCGACCTCGCTCAACTCATTCATCCATCCGCCTGCAATCCCCGTATCCAGAGGGAATTAATCACCGCTTTCGGACCCATCAAGCTCAAACAGCCACTCCCAACCCGATCCAAGGAACTTACCACGACTGAATTCGCCTACTCTTTCTCCTTGTACCGTGACGTCATCTGCTCAGTTTTCCCCGACCGCAGGGCCGAGTTGGACGACTACTTGGTGCTCATACTGGACCTAGCCTTGCGGTTCGGCGGTAACGGGTTCTACACCTACCACTTCTTATTCGCTTCCGAAGCTGCCGGTCGCGTCCAGCAGTTCAACCAGGGAACATACTGGGGAACACTCGACCCGGAACTATACTGCCGAGTGTTCGCAGCTCGCGCCTCCCTCAATTGCGAGCACTGCGGCGCACCCTCCCATCCGGCCACCACATGCACCCTTTCAGCTCCCCTGCCCTCCACTTCAGCTTCCCGTAAACGAAGCCCCCCCGTCCACCGCAATCTGCCTCCATTACTTCCCCCACCATCCATCACCCCGAAACCAGCAATTAACCAGCCAACCTCCTCCGGCTGTCCCCCCAGAGGTACGGACAAAAGAGGCAGACCAATCCTCTACCAGGGTGGGAGGATGGTCTGTAACAACTTCAACGACCTAGGATGCCAATCCTCCAGCTGCCGATTTCTCCACACCTGCTCCTTCTGCGGGGGGGCCCACGCAACACCAACTTGTCCCCATCAACCAACAAAGCACAGCAAGTGTAAGTACCTCAACACACCTATTAACATCCACGCACTAGCTTCCGCCCTTAGAACTCACCCAGACCACCAGTTCACAAGCTTCCTCATCCAGGGTCTCACACACGGTTTCCACCCAGGCATGCAGGTGAAGCCAGAATCTTCTTTCATTTGTACAAACTTGCAATCGGCCATCTCCGAACCTGACACAGTCGACAAGCTCCTGGCTCAGGAAGTCAAAGACACATTTATGATAGGCCCACTCACTAGCCCACCTTTCCCGATTTTTAGAATCAGTCCAATCGGCATCGCGACTAGAAAATATTCAGGCAAAAAGAGACTTATTATAGACCTCTCATCCCCCCACGGCTCCACGGTTCCAAGCATCAACAGCTTAATTCCCAGCCTGGACTACGCCATGCAGTACACCACTATCGACCATGCCGCATCCCTCATTCGCCTTGCAGGTCCAGGAGCCTGGTTGTCCAAGGCAGACATTACCAGCGCCTTTAAAGTGCTTCCCATCCATCCAGATTACTGGCCTTTTTTCGGCGTCCTCTGGAGGGGGGCTTATTACTTTTCGGTGTGCCTGACCTTCGGGTGCAAGAGCAGCCCGAAAATCTTCGATTGCCTTTCCGAAGCACTCTGCTGGATCCTGATAAACGTCCATAAATTGCCATACGTCATCCACCTCCTGGACGACTTCCTCACTGTCACGCCACCCTCCTCTCCCCCAGCCCTCGGCCTCCACACGCTAACCGCCGCGTTCCAGGAGCTCGGCGTTCCCCTCTCCGCAGAGAAAACCGCAGGTCCCAGGACATCATTGGAATTCCTCGGCATCACCCTCGACTCTGTCTCATTCCAAGCATCCCTACCTACCGAGAAAATCAACCGGATTTCATTACTAATCTCTAATTTCCTCCTAGCCCCCAAATGCACCAAACGCCAACTCCTCTCGCTTTTAGGCCACCTCAACTACGCCATCCGCATCATTCCCCAAGGTCGATCCTTCCTGTCACACCTCCTTTCAGTCGCCTCCTCTGCCACAAAGCTCCAACACGATGTCACACTCGACAATGCATGCAAGACAGAGCTAAAACTATGGCACCAATTCCTCTCCTCTTGGAACGGCATATCCTTCTTCTACGATGAATTCATCACAAAGCCGGAAGACATCCAGCTGTACACAGACGCAGCACCCTCCATCGGTTTTGGAGGACTCTTTGGCGATAAGTGGTTCTCAGCCGCATGGCCGCCCGAATTCTCATCCCTTACTCCTTCCTCCGCTATCTCGGAAATGTATCCAATAGTCGTAGCAGCCATTCTTTGGGGGCATGAATGGTCTAAAAAGGCCATTGCCATCTACTCGGACAACAGCGCCGTCGTAGACATCATCAATAAAGGACGGTCCCATTGTCTAGAAATAATGATGTTCATGCGGAGACTAACCTTGGTTTCAGCCCAGCACCAGTTCATCATCCGAGCCTCCCACATCCCAGGTCACCGTAACTCCATCGCTGATTCACTTTCCCGTTTCTCATTCCAGAAATTCAGACGATTAGTGCCAACCTCAGACCCTCTGCCAACTCCGGTCCCACCGTTTTCAGCCACCATCTTCAACTGACCCCGCTACTGGAACACCTAGTCTCCGCCTCCCAAGAAGCCATCCTCAACAGCGTCGCCCCTCAGACGCTCTCATCGTACTTCACCGGATGGAAATGCTTAAAAACTTTCCACGTCACTTCCAACCTTCCCTTCCCATCACTCGACATCCTTACCCTCACCAACTTCGTTACATTTGCCCATTCCCTCCTTAGGATTAAGTCCTACACTGTACGGGTATACTTGAGCGGCATTAACTTCTTTACAAAACTGGCCTCAGGAACGCCGTGCCCAGCCTCTACCCATTCGCACATAACGATGTTACTCAAAGGTCTTCGCAAAGCCGAACCACGGCCTATGCCTAAACGTCTGCCCCTTACCTCGGACCTTCTCACCCGCTGCATCCATACACTCCGCTCAGGCTACCTTACTCCCTTCATGGACAAAGTCCTGGAGTCCATGTTCTTGCTAGCTTTCTTCGGCTTCCTTCGCTGCTCCGAATTCACCGCCTCTAACACTGACCACAATCCGTCACGACATGCCACCATGTCCGACATTTCAATTCATCCCCCTGACACCGTCATCTACCACCTCAAATGCAGCAAGACTAACCAATACGGTCCGCCCCAGCCTATCTACCTCTTCCGACTAGACGCATACCTAAGTCCGTATGAACCCATCCGCGACTACTTAATCTCAAGATCAGCCACCCAAAGTTCTCCGCAAGATCCCCTTTTCATCACCGAAACGGGCAACGGGGCCACGCGGTCCTGGTTCCACCATCACTTCCGCCACATACTAGCCAGATCAGGAATACCCCCCGAATTTTACTCAGGTCATTCATTCCGCGCCGGCGCCGCCTCAGCCGCCTCGAGTCAAGGAATTCCAGACCACATAATTAAGATCCTTGGTCGCTGGTCTTCCTCCGCATACCTCTCCTACATCCGCTTCAACCCGAACGATATCAGAAACGCTCACCGGCATCTGTCCTCATGAAGCTATCTTTGGGGACTCTGCACCTCCAGAGCTTCCTATGAGACGGCCCCCCATCCAACAGTCTCCGTTCCCTCCAGCCGCCGGACACCAACGGTCCCCTGCCACGTCCCTTCACCCCTATACCTCTATCCCTAACCTACTTCTTTTCATCCCTCTACCTTGATCCCTACCCTACATCCCTTCATCCCTCTACCCTACATCCCTTCATCCCTCTACCCCTACCCCTACCCTACATCCCTCTACCTCTACCCCTACCCTACATCCCTCTACCTCTACCCCACCCTACATCCCTTCATCCCTTTACCCCTACCCCGCATCCTTTCATCCCTGCAACCCTCTACCTCTTCCGCTTCCTCATCCAACAATCATTCCATTATGCAATAAACCTCTCGAAACTCATACAGTTATGTGCGTGGTCCTTGTTAGTGAAATGTTCCATGAGATTTGTGACAAAAACAGTCGCAGACAGATTGCACCAGCTCCTCTCTGGCCAATCCTGCAAACACTTTATGTACTGCTGTTTTTAATAACTTGGAGCTGTATACTCTATATGAATTTGGATGCGTTCCTGAAGATACCTCCACATTTCTCAGTCACAAAGTGAGGCAGTTTCACAACATACTGATTTCAGTAACGAACTTGTTCATTTTAAAATGCTCACTTCATTAAAGTCTATTTTTGGGAAATGGACCAAAATCTTTGTAAAAAACTTCATGTGAATGGTTACAAAACAGGTTTGAAAGGAGACTTTATTAATTCTCGGGGAGAAATAAAAAGATTTTCACACCATGTTATGTACAAACAGAAACATAGGCCCAAAATACACACACACCCACACGCACACAGTACCAAGACATATGCAGTTGGGCAAATTGTTAAAGTTGCAAGGTACGAGATTAGGAATATTTCGATAGCCTCTCAATGGCTCTCAACATGTGAACGGTGAGACTTATAGCTAACAGTGCTGATGGAGCTAACAGTGGTTCACAGAGGGGGAGGGCTACAGTTCCACAATGACGCTGGTCAGGACGACGTTATCAGCTGTATCCGCCGTGTGAGAGCGGTTTCTTACCGTGAACAAATTCCAAAAGCAGACCTAAACCAACCACTGTCACTCTGTCTCTAAATACTTGCTGACTTCTCTACTCTGTCTCTCAGCTATCTTTAGGCTTTCCACTGTTGCTAAGACAAAACCGACATTTTAAGATCTCACCCAGAGGCTCCAGAAAATTGTGATGAGCATTTTTCCTGATTTTTTTATCGACCAAACGGCAGACAATGAAAAACAATTGATAATGTATATAATTGTTGCTTGTTAATGTTTAATTCAGCGTTGGCTTTGGTCTTTTCATGGGATTTGTTGACAGTAAGACACATCTCGTGATGCATGTGAGATCTGAATGCTCACTGGGTTTTTGGAGACGTAATATACTTTCTCATTTGTTACACAAAGTCTAAGGTCTAATCAGCAGCGTGAGAGGATCCACCTGCTACTTCTCTCTAAATACATACAGTGGTAAACACAGATGCTGCAGTTGAAAATTTGAAGTGTTAATCAGCTCAAGACCGGGGCTACAATTAAACGCACTGTCGGATAAACACTTCCTTCTCCAGCGGTCCATGAGCATTTGATTATGCATCTCTATTTACAAATATGATTCCTGCAAGTGAGATTTATTGCTGCGTGTGCTTGTTCACCAAAGTAGAGAGCGCTGGCACAGAGCAGCGAGTGGGAAGCATGTTCAATTTGTGTTGTGGAACAGATAAGTTCTGGAGAAGCAGCGGATCAAAAGAAATCGACGGCTCACAAAACTCATCTGTGAGTTGGCAGAAAGTTTTACGGCTGCATATCTGGGCCTGGAACCTTGTGTCTGTCATGCGACCCAAAACCAAAAGCCTCGCCACATCAAGAGCGCAATTTAACCCTACATCATTGCGAAAATGTTGTCATCTCTCACAGCTCTAGCATTGCAGTAGTCTGTTGTGAGTCCTGCCAGCAATTGTAGCCAAGCCTCCCCGGAGAAGTGGAGAGTCCCTGGCAAGTTTCATGAATATGGCCCGGGACCATTCTGTTATCTCCGGGATTTCTTCTGATCTGAGCTATTCTGAACCCACTTCACCACATATGCTGGGAGATTATATCTTGTACAAAGTCGGCTTCCTTTCCTGGATGTTACGCCACACAAATTGCTCAACAAGGTTAGTGATACACACGTCAGCTGTCGTCAGCATACATGGGTTTCACCGATTATGAATGATGGAACTAGTTTAGTGACATTTCTCTTTCATTTTCAGTAAAGTGAAATAGTTTACCAACTTGTTTTCGTCCCATTGATCTCGCCAGAACTTTATGGATTGGCAATAGCTGCCTTTTTTCATGCTCTAAAATAAAATATGTGCTTAATTAAAAGCTGCTAGATCACTTTAGAGTACCATTACGACACCTCAGACACCTCAGGTAGAATAGGGTCAAAATGTTGAACTAATAAATCAACATGATTTCACTTCCACAAGTCGGAGAGAAGATGGAAGCAAAATTGTACATGAAACATTGTGTGTTTGCCTGGTGGGGCACACTCACATGCACTAAAAGGCACGCACAGCGGCTATGTAACAAAGCACAGAGAAGCTCTGATAGCAACACACCCAGAGCGAGAGAGCCTCATTCTCTGCTCAGGGAGCCATTACTCCACTATATCTTTAGATGGATAATAGTCGTTTGCTGCTGTCAAACCATTCACTTCATTTACCCTCATTGCAGCATTAACATCTTCAGCCAGATGTCTTTTTGGGTCATATTTTTTATCCCTTAAACACTGCAATTACCCATCACAACAGTCCATGTCATGAGGGTCGAAGCCACATTTCTACTAGTAAATTAGCTCTTAGAATAAATGGTTATTTTAGGTACATAGGTAGGAGCTGGAACACTCTTCATACCTGCAGAAGTGTTCATACACCTTGTGTTGTATAAAAGAAACCTGTGAAAGATGTTTTTCCCTGCAGAATCATATTTCTGCCTCTTTGTACCAAATATAACAGATTTGCTTTTACACTTCGGGGCTGCCTTCTTTGCATATTTGCTTTTGTTAAATGCCATAAGTGATGTCTCATAATGTGTTTCGCTTTACCTTGATGTTTGTTTGCAGCAAGCAATTTAGAAAAGGTGTCGGTGCTGTATTAACAACCCACTATTTTTATCACGCACAATAGATTCTGCTGAAACCTTCCAGCCCGGTATGACAGCACACAAGTGGATGATTGACTTGCGGGGGCGGGTGTTGGGTAGAGATAAACTACCGCATCTTCCTTTCACTTGTTTTGTCGATGATCAGAACAAGAAAGAACCTTTTACTGAGAACGTGCATGAGTCGACAAATGATCATAATGCTTCCTTTGTGAAATGGGATGATTTGCCACATCATAGAACATCTACAATTTTGAAAGATATCTCAGCGAGATATTTGATTTGTCTGTCTGTGCAAATACCTGCCAGTCAAAAGCAGCTCGGGGGGGAAATCGCAGGTGGGTAGGAATGTGAAACGGCTAGTCCCTTCTTCTACAGCACATGGAGGTATGAGCACTATGTCAGTTTGTGGATGATGATGTGTTCTGAAGAAAAAAAAAACGTGTCCTTTTCAGCACCTCAGCGCAGCCGTTTGAAATGCAGATGACGGTGGCATTTTGAAAAATTCTGGTCTGCTGGGAGTGCCGGGCGTCAGAGGAGCTCCATCCATGTTTTACTCCAAGAAACTTTTGCATAATGCACTAAAAAGAATCATTTGAAACCGCATTTCTCCATTTTTTCCAGTCCTTATCCGTCAATCAGTTTCTGGCATTTTCGTGTGTGTGTTTTTGTGTTGTTCTTAAGTGTTGTACACGAGCTCCCTGCACAATTTTTCTATTTTCCATTTCACATTTTGGAGGTCACTGTCACTTTCACAGCCTGCAGTGCTGATCCTGCCATGATTCTTGCTGTTCTCACCCTGAGAGATCCGGATGAAAAACCAGCATTTGTGTGTTTGATCCATTTTCTCTGAGAACACAGAAGCCTTTTGTTTCCATTCCGGCTGATCACGTGTGCAGAGACTGCAGTTAGTTTTAATATTGGTTTTAGGTTTATAACTGATTTGTCGCTTTGGTGATGGAACGCTGTTAATAACTCAGCAACTTTCTGTAGCTATCCTCGAGTGGCATCCGTCCAGGCAGGGAAACACTTAACACCTGTCCTGTCCAGTCTGCGTGGGAAAAAATGTTATATCCACAGACATGCATCTCACATTAAAGAGAATACTGTATCTGCTGCATTCATCAGCTATGTCAATGTCGCAGTTTTCCGATACATCTTCTCTTAAGCTCTAGCTGAGCAATTTCAACGACCATTCAGGTCATCATCTGTGAGACATTAAGTGTAATCGGCATTGTCTATAAAGTATCCCCTTACAGTTCAGCAGCACGCATGTTAATTTTTTACTTGAGGCAAAGTATAAAACATCTAACTGCTTCAGGCTCCAAGTTTTGAATTTAACTGGCTGTAAAGCAAGCTGCTGATTGTTTGGCCTTGGTGCATTATGAACAATATGGTGGCAAAAATACATTCCTCAGGGGGTCGGAGAAGATGAGATGGGAGAGCAGAGACAGAACAGCAGAATATAATCTGCCACATACATGAAGCTGCTATCTGATTCGCCCTGGAGACCTCCTTAGCAAGGTTTAATTTTAACCTCGAGCATTGCAGGGAAAACGAGGGCAAGAGAGGTCTGACGGCACCGTCATTACCAAAGATTGAAAGAAGAAAGAAATGATGATAAAGACAAGATGGATGTTATGGCTTGAAAGCCTCATAATCCTCTCTGCCCCATAAGAAAAAAAGTAGAACAATTTCTTTCCAAGTTGCCCCTTGTGTAAACTATTGCACACACCCCACCAATGACTATCAACATTATAAAACATGATTGTATGTTGTTGTTGTATCTATAAAGCAATGAATCTGTCTTTCCATGTCTGTTGGTACGTCCTTTGCATGTCTTAAGAACGGTTCATCCAATCTACTTCACACTTGGTGTGCGTATTGCTGGGGACCCAAAGGGAGTGCCGACTCAAATTTGGTGCAATTTGGACATGCGACACATTATTATTGAACTTTTTATAAAGAAAAAGAACTACTGTGCAGCAGTAGGGGCGGAGCTTCAGGGCTCTGCAGACAAGCATGTAGTCCTCAGCGGGTAGACTGCAGTTCACTTATGCCGCTGGATACTGGATCTACTAACGTTACAACAGAACTCTTCTTCACTTCTCTGGAGTCAACGAGCAATAAGTGGTTCTAGAGGACGCTGCAAGCAGTGCTTCCTTAGGGCCAAGCAATGGGCTCGCTCCGGACGGGCACGTACTCCAGACGGCCATGCCACTGAACTAGTCTACCTAAAATGAGTGCCAGTTTCAGTATGTATCTAAGTCCTTTGCTTTTCCTGCCAACCGTTCATCTGATCAACTTCAAGCTCTTGCGATCTGTGGGTGACATATTCATTAGTAGATCTTCATGTACACACTGTCTAAGGTATTGAGACAGGACCCCAATACTATAAACATTTGCACCGTCAAATAGCATGCTGGACACAGTTAGCTCTCCGGCACTCGCTGCAATATGACCACCGCTCCTTACAATGCATTCATGAACAGCTGAAGACAGATGTCCGGAGAGACTGGACTTCTATGGGACATATTTATTCGTCATTTTCTCAACAAAATAAAACGTTGATTTGATTGACTTCACAGGTTGCGGGTGTATTGCTGATGTAGGAAGCACAGTGACATTGTGTGTGTTGAGTGTGAAATTGTTTGGAAGAGTGATTCTCAACAAAGCTGCAAGCAGCAATACTGGAGTCCAACCCATTCCAAACAGGCATATTTACACATTAACAGCTTCAGCCATGTTGACTGGGCCGTAGGCAGCAAGTGGCTCATCCACACACGAGTGCCAGATACTTTTTATTCATGACCTCTGTCAGCCATTGAGTTCAGATTTGCTTGAATAGACATATACTGTACAAGTGAGGGTAAGGTAAACAATAATGTATCACAGAACACATACCGTTGTTTGTATGTACGCTGAAATCACAGCGATACAAAATATAATAGACACTATTATCTATCAAGTCTTTGTGAAGTCCAATCAATGCTGTCATTCATTGGGCACTCAAAGTGTTCCAATAGAAAGAATATATAGAACATATATAGAATATATTTATAGAACATAAATATATTGCGTTGTGAGGATATTGATCCAAGATATTCAGTTGCTAAGTTAAGTTTGACTTTATACAGCCACTGTTCCATAATAACTAAACAGCCGCATGACACTTGTGAAATAACAAAAAAATGATACACTTCCACAACCTTGTACTTCTGTCTTTGTGAGGACACTCATTGACATGATGCATTCCTTAGCCCCTTTATCGATTAACCATCAAAACCAGATCCCTGACACCTACCCTGAATGTAAACCTAGGTAACCTGAAGCTTCAAAAGTTTGAACCCTAAAACAGTTCTTTGAAGGTCTGTCCCAAATTGAGGACTGGCCAAATTGTCCTTATTTTCCAAAATGTTGTCAATCTGACATTCTAAAACTCCAATTGGTCCTCACAAAGACAGCTGTTGTAATTGAGGCTTCAAAACCTTTGTCCTTAAACCAACGGGTGATGTCACGGTGGCAACGTTGACTTCTGTCTATACATTTGCCATATACCAGGTAAAATGAGCATGTGCTCCAAATATATCCAAGCTGGTCACCAGCTAAACCAGTATTCATGGGCAGAGAATGATCCGTTTGAGCTTTCTTAAGAAAATAAGTGCAATCGTCATAACCAGGTGAAGCTGCTGCAGTGTGCAGTCATGTTTACAGTTACTACCTTCAATCTAATCAAAATGGATGCAGCTTGCTGTTCTGAAGTTGTTGTAATGTTCCTTGAAATGTATTGTCCAGGCTAATCAAATGTTTTCCAGGCTGTGCCTTGTTGCAGCTGGTGAAGTGTGCACTGAAATATATTGTACTGCATGCATGCACAGTCTAAATGAAAGTATCTGCTTAATCCTGATAATTATGCTTGTGCTGGCATAAAGATAAAATGAATTCATAAAATCCTCAGAATAATGTCCAATTGAAGATTACTGACATACTGAGTTCAAAGCTGGGGCAGCTTCAAGATCGGACACTTGGAATAAAAACAAATCATTCTAAATTAGACCAAAGAGAAGAAAAGTGTTTGGAAATAATAGGAGTCGTGCTTATCTCAACTTTGATCTGTTTTATCCTCAACATCTTGCAGATTTGTTCTCTAGAACTAGTGCAGTGGTTTTGCAGGCATATTCATAAAAAGCAGCAGACTTGTGTTGTTCAGACTTATATCAATTTTGTTATTTGGTCTGGAAATTTCCACATCATTTCACACATATCCTTGCTCGGACAGCGGAGCACTGTGAGTTTCAGCTCTCATTTGACGTCTCACTAACATGCGCGACGGAGGCGGAATAACTACCAGAGTCAGAAATAGAAGTCGCTCGGCGCTCACAATTGTCAATTTGGCTGGGTCGGAGATAGCCAGATTGATCCGTGATACAGCTGTCCATCATCCCGCACAATCAGTTTTCCTTATCTTTCATCAATCTGAATTACTACGGACAGCGTCTGGTATCTTGCAGTAAATCCCAGCCCCGGGGCATCTGGGGCCTGGGTCCAGACTTTGTGCCACAGTTTTCATTTCCACAATCACTGGGAGAAAGTGACGGCAGGCGTGATATGTTCTGCAGGTCCATTGCAGGACAGCCACGATCCATCATGTGAAAGTCGGCCTGCACATCTTGTTGTATCTTGGACTGTATACAAGATCCAGCATGCAGTTATTTCTCTCTCCCGGGCAACACTATCTGCATACTGCAATGGCCCTGAACATTCATCAGGCGAGGGCTGATATACCTAGATGCATCACCTTAACAGTGGCAAGTGCACATTAGAAGATGATAATGAAAAAGAAAATAAAGGTTCTATCACCATATGCCATGCGTATGAGTAATTCATTTTAAATGAACAGGACCAGTGTCGGCAGGTCTCGGGATGGATTTGCAGACTCCACTGGTTACACATTGGCAGGCTACGTTCAGTTGGATGCTTTTCCTGTCTGATTCATCTGATTTTTTTGTGTTTCAAGTCCAACGTTTTACCAGATGTTTGTTTCATAAAGAAACAGCAGCTGCTGCCAATCAGCATCTTAACACCTCGCTAATTTCTCAGCTCTCCATCTGAAGCCATGAACAACAGAAAATAGCTTGCTTCACCCCTCAATCTGACATGTCACCTGTCTTTAAAGTGGGAATTAGGAGGACACTAAAGAGGTTTCACCAGAGATGACGGAAGATCTAATACTTTTTTATTATATTTTCAAAGGTGATATTTCATGATTGGTATCATCTTAATCTTTTTATTCTATTTTACGAATATTGCAAATGATCAAAGAGTGTCACTTCCTTTTAAAAGAAGGAAATGCAGTGTTTGTTGGATCTTAAAAATATCAAGACATTTAGCTGTGATTTGAATAGAAGACTGGTGACGGGAGATTAAAGATACACCTTTTTGCTATATGGAAAGAAGCTTCCTTTTTTTCTCTCTACTGTGCATCAAGCAGCTACATTTGTGTTTTGGTGTAAGTAGGGGAGAATGGAAGTAACAAGATCATTTAGTCATACATATGCAGACACAGGCTACACACCAGGGGATCAGAGGCAGACATCTAATAACCCATCAAAAGAATAACTGCGGCTGCCAAAGCATATGAGTTCAAGCAGAGACGACGGACACCAGAAGACCACGGTATGTGCTCCGGGCTCCGGGCTCCAGGCTGAGACGTCCCGACGCCTCACAACATGACCTCCATTTTGCAGACAAATCAATCTATGAACGACAGGCTAATTGCCAGGAAACTCACAGCGTGACCCATTAGGCTCCCTGTTCCACCCACGCACACACAGAGTGACATGACAAGTCAGCGAACGATGTGGAAGAGCTTGCGCTTTGAGATGAAATGAAAATGACTTGAATTTTTAATTGGCGGTGCTTCCGTATTGCACGCAGATTTGCTGTTTTACTCTTTCTCTGGCAAAATATCACACCATAATTGAAGACTTCAGACAGACAAGTAACTTTTATGTTTTCAGATGAGTTATGTCTCTAACCGTAGTATCTGAAGCTGAACCAAGTTTTGTATTTACAGTCTCAGTTAAAGACAGCAGAGGCTGTGTCCAAATGACTTTGGGTGAACAAACTCCAATTGACTGACTAAAATGGTCTGGTGGGCAAGAGGGGTCCATTAATGACTTCACTTGCATAATACTGGACTGAAATTGGTTGATCTAGTTTTAGTTGAGATTATGACTGTGATAGCAGGGGAAGCATGAAACTATCTGGTGTCAACTAACCTTTCACTAAATCCTGTCTTGAAGCTGGCCAATCATAGAGTAGCATCGGTAGCAACTACTTTTTTTTAGAGTGGTTTAGTGGATTTGGAGCTTGTTATGGTTAAACATGGTGTAATAGTGATACTCGTTACCTGGAGAGGTTGGAAGCTTATTTACTGTTCTAAAACATTATGTTTCTATGTACAGACCCGTGGAGCTAACATTAGCAGAGTGTATGAGTGCATCATTCACTAGTGTTTGTTCCTATGCTACGCTAGCTACTGAAGGTATACCTAACGTATACACATAAAGGTTTATGCAGGTATCACAAGTAGTTCTCCTGCAAATCAAATTATCAACTGACAAAATAAATAAATAAATGATTAGCACATTGAATAGCCTATTATTGTGTGACCTATAGGATATGTTGCAAAAACGATTTATATATAAACTTGAATTATAACAAAGTTTAGTTTTGCCTCCGCTAGCTAGCTGTTCAGTGTGCACTGAAATAAAATGATGCTGTGAATTTTGGAAATAATTACATCTCTCTTTTTTCAATGAGATACTATTTGTCAGGGAGTGCAGTTAGTGACAGTGTGGGTTTCATGGTAGCTCAGAATAGCAGCTGGGGGCGGGGATTAGCAAAGGGTCAATTACCAATAAATCTGAACTAATATAAGAACATTTCAAGCAACCTAAACAGGTTTATTGTTCAGAAACCAGGATGTGCAGTTCCTGTAGACACAGTGTCTGTTCACTTATCAAGTCTGAACCTCAAGCAAAACAGCTAACCATATGTTTCATTACCTTTCAAATGCTTTTCAAGAAGTGGGCAATAAGCTCAGGCTGTCGGCTCCTATCCAATGTTGTGTTCTGTGGAGGAAGGCAGAATCTTGACAGTGCTCTGTTTTACAGTGTAAAACAAATAAGCACAAGTCAGCTGCATTCCCCCGCATTGAGCGAGCATCGCTGTCAAAACGCTCTTCTCATTTCCCCTACCGTTATCTCGCCTCTTCTCCACACATTCAGACTTTTATCGTAAACAAGGACACGCCACCCCCTCCAAACGCAGCAAGACAGTTTTTAAACACTTGCTGAGTATCTATCAAACACCTCCTTGATCAAGGACAGCTCGTTGCAAACCAGGCCCTCCAGCTGTGGATGAGCAATGTGAATCCACTCAGCAAGCAGAACAAGAGTACAGGGATAGAAATCAATAAAGCCTTCCCTTCTTCACTATAACCACACTGCTGCACAATGACCTGACTATACACAGAACATTAATGCAAAAGAAAGAAAAAAAAGTAAATATATGTGTCTTATGAGGACACATGACATTGGTTACAAAGGTAGAATTAGTGAGGGGTTGATTAAACAAATCCTAATCACACATGTTGTCATGGCTTCCTGTAGATCTCCTCACTCGCTAACAAGGTGAGCTCAAAGCTCAATTAAACATGTTGTTATACGTTATAAAGTTCAAACACGCCAACATCCATTTAAGTCTGTAGATAGTACAATACAGAGCAGACCTGTAGGTGTTCTTAAAGGTTTCATACCATTAAAGCTTTACTTGTGAAGATGTACCAAAGTTAAAAACACATCCATGTATCCCAAAGTGAGGCTGTGACTGAGATCCCATAATTCAATGCTATTCAGCCGAAAGAACTTCTGGTGGATAGAAGTAAAATAAATCCAAACTGGACAGGGAAGTCCTTTCCTAAACTGCAGCAGGCTAGTCCTCCAATGAGAAGGCCAGACTCTAATGATGACAGAATTTATTCAGGGCTACTTCAAATCACAAAAAAAACTAAAACAAGTGCTGCTTTAATATTGATTTTAACAATAACTTTATCAGAAGTTAAAGAAAAAATAAGTCCCATCTGCAGCGGGAAACGACTGAACTGGATCCGCTTTATCAGACACAAAGAGACACGCCGCTCCGTTTGCAAACGTGTTGGTCGGTAATGTGACGAATCCACGACATTTCAGACACTGTTCTGGAGTTGGCTGCTGCTGCAGTGAGATATGTGGTTTAACATAGACCTTAATCATTAACAGAGCCTGTGCAACTTATGAATAGTTGCACAAAAATCTTCAAGGCCAGGAAATGTTTTTCTATTTCCATTTATCTTGAGCCAGCCGTTACTGACAACAATCAGCTGAATGATTTGAAAGAAAAGTCATGTTTTCAATGTTTATGTTGCACCTTTTTCTATTTCTTTATGATTTGTAAACTGATGGATGGATGTGAGTAATCATAAAAAAATCATACATGTATTTGTCCACATCCCATTTATTGATATGCAATAATAAAACATTTGCTAAACATCCAAGTTAATTTCCAATTTTTTATATTAAGTCTTATTTTCTTTCAAATATTCTATATTTATTTGAATCAAATTCACAGTGTCGTGAATAGTTGGCTAGTTTGTTTCGTTCACATCATGACGACTCGACGTTCTTGTAAAAATACAAATCACTGACTGGTTATCTCCTCTCATGCAGGCGCAGAACACCCATGCATGTCTGCGCATGTCGACTGTGTAGTCTTTGTGATGTGTTCATGTGCAACCTGTGACAGAAGACGTGCAGCCGCGCAGCTGTCGGGTTTCTTTTGCAGGCGCAGGTTGTTTGAAGTCGGCTTGGTGTGTCAGGCCTCTAAAGGGCAAAGCAGTGAGTGAACCAAATGACATTAAGGGAGGATGTGGAACACTGATGACTGAAAGTTGACCTTTGAAATGTGATGTAATGCAATGAGTCAACCACAGCGTGAATAGTCGAGATCAGTGTTACAGATGCTTCACCAGCATAACGCTGCAGTAAAGTATTTATTATCTATCACACGTTTGCTTTGCATCAGAGAAGGCTTTCACCAATGTCACAGCTTCTGATTGAAGCTGAACTGAAGACTGAAACATGAGCTCTGTTCTAAATAACATCTATGTGCCAAACAAAGTTGCAAACAAATAATGGTATTTTACTAATAATGGTAAGTCATATATTGCCAAGAAAGAAACCTTTCTGGATCTATATTACTCCATGATTTACCATTTCATATCTTACAGCAATGGGAAAGCACATAGAAAACCAGTCTCTATTCCATCTTTTTATTACAAAGTCTTTTTTTTCAGAATGGTCACTAACTCGAGCCGGAATGGTCAGCCCCATTATTTCAAACTGCGGAGTTACGAAACATATTTTGAAATCAATAAACTACAGATTGGTCTTTGTACTGTGGCTCGATTAGTGTACTTCTGTACTTACACTTTGAGTGCATAAGTGTGTTTACACTGACAAGTATGGCAAAACGCAGTGCACTTTGACTCCCCCGATGGTGTACTCACAATGGCCAACGCTGGACACTCCTCCCCCTAAATGGTCGACCTCTTGGCCACGATGTATTGGCAGTAAGCTGTATTTTACACAAGAGCATGTTGAGGTCAATAAATCAAATCAATCATCTGATAGTAACTGCTCTCGTCGCCACCGTTTACTGTTACGTTTACAGTCTTCTCAAAAGCTGAGATGATTGAGGGTTGATTGATTATTGTGGTAGGAGTTTTGGTTCAGCTGTTCTTTGTGGAAAGAGTCGGTGGCAGACTGTGTTTTTGATGCTCGATGGTGAGATTTTTAAGATGATTTTAAGAAGATTTGTGGTGTTTCCATCTTTAGTCCCGACTTGATTATCACACAGCTTAAAAATGACTTTTTTCATGTTCTCTGGCTCTCCTTTTGCTAACGAAAGTGTTCATCTTTAGAGTTACACAAGTAATCAGAAGGATTGTACCAAATAGTTACGAGCTTCAAAGCTTCATTCCCAATCTGAATTTCAAACTATTACTATTACTAACCTACAGAAACATTGCATGCAACAGTCCACCAGCTTCCACCTTCTCCTTCCTCTTCTCTCTCAAACACACACACACACACACACACACACACACACACACACACACACACACACACACACACACACACACACACAACATTTTCACTGCATTCAAGAAAGGGTTTACTCTCCCGCACAGTACTGTAAAACAGATATGATAGTGTATATGAAAAAATTGCAAATATTTGTTGTTGTTGTCCTTGCCTGGTTTTTTTATCTTTAATATTTTTTGTTGGGAAATTGCATTTCATTTTTTTTCTTGTTTTATATTTGAAAAACAATCTATGTCTTTTTGTAGTTGTGTTAATATAGAGCAGTCTTTAATTTCAATGTTTGGTGGATTCCCTTTACAAGCCCTCAGGTTTCTTCTGCTGACCCACCACTGAATGTTCTGATGTTATTGTATAACTCTTCTCTTTTGTTTTATTTAATCATGTCACACATAAAGAACTAAATAGATTTTAGCAGCCATCATATGGAAGGTGGAGTTCATTTCACATTTGGTTTGGAGCAAATGTTTTGATTTCATTGAAAAACATTGAGCTATTTTGACTTGAAAAGTCCCATCATCCCCTTTGTTCCACCGTTCTTGTTTATAAAACCGGGACATTTGGCGCGTTTGATTGTGACAACTTGAAACTCCAGGGCCATCCACCGAGGCTAGAATGCTCAGTGCTGCTGTCTGGGGGAAAAATATTGTGAAAAGATATGCACAATGGAGAACGCATTCATAATGTGTTTTTGTGAGCGCCTGTCTGCATTTCATGTCTATGCGCAATGCAACTCAGAACAAGCCTTTTTCTCCGTCTGGCTATTGGAGGAAAACTGGCAGATTCTCTGCACAGTGAATGCGAACACATTGGCTTTCTAGTAGAATTTTCTCCAAAGCAGAACGACTTTGTAATTGTCAGCAGTATGGAGCCAAAAACATAATCAACTTTTGAATACACACTGGCACAGGCTAGCTCTCCCGGCACACATGGTTACCTCCCCACAGACTGGACGTAAACACACAGAAATCCTCTAAACTGCACACACACGCACGCACACACACACACGTACACTGCCCACACCTGCAAAAGTGCATTTAGGAGGATTTCAGGCAGTCTGAGTCTGCAAACCAGCATCCGGTGTGCCTTTAATTACAAGCCGGGCTATAATAGGGGGATGGAGCAACTATTTCCTGCTCCCCATGGGCAATCTGGGAGGCTACAAATTGAAGATGATTCGTACGCGTGGCCTAGATTCCGCCTGCAGTCAAATTCCCCCTCTGCCCTGTGTAACAGCTTATCATTGTGCAATAACAATGTCGGAGAAAATAGTGCACCTGACACCTTCCCCACCCACACCAACACCGCCCCCCCCCCAGATTCTTGTTATCATCATGTTGTGCTCTCTATCGCTCTGAGTAAAGCCAAACACCTGGATTGGTAGAGTGTCATTTAAAATTCCATATTGGAAAGAAAATGTTACTCACAGTCTAGAATTCTACACTTGCATGTACAATGGTGGCGTGATAAAAGGATACGCTTAACTCGTCTTTGAACAGCATAATAAGAAATCTGCAGCGAACGTTCACCTCCCAGCTAAAGTCTATTCAGCTCTGCTGTGGGATTTTGGGAGCGGCTCCTCCTCTGGGCTCGGTTAAGGTTTGGATTAGGGGGCTGCTGCTGAGTTCACCATGTGTGAGGCTCAGTCTGTTGAGCATCTGGCTGGAGACTGTCAGCTGCTTTAATTTATATACCCATTTCCCTTTGCTGAGACAGAGAAAAAAGAAAAACTTTCATTTCTAACACTGCATGTTCAGTGTTGGTGTCTTTTGAGCGATGTACAGTTTACAATAACATGCTAGTTCCCTTGCATGACACACGCTCAGAAACATGGGTAGCTATAGCAGTATTCCTTTGGTATTTTAAGTACATAGACTGTATGTATGAAGTGGACATAGTTACTGTGACGTGTTTGTGGACAACTGTTTTGAAGCCAAGAGTTTGGCACTTTGGCCGCCACCATCTTGGTTTGTCACCGTCAGAAGTGAGTACAAACGTACACTGGATACCAAAATAACTAAAATGTTACAATTAACTTTCATGAGTTTAAAACACACCGTGAAAGGTTTAAAGTTTTAAGACTAAAACTGAACGACTTCCAGACCGTACTACGCCGTGTTAGAGACCTGTCAATCACAGTAAGCCCCGCCCTAAAACATACTCTGCTTTATGGTCTGTTTGACTCTAAATGGACCATCATTTACTAAATGAACATCATGCTGTATTGAAGAAGACTTGACACTAGAGATTGAGACCATAAGTCATTTTCTCATAGACTTCTATACAACCAGAGGAGTCGCCCCCTGCTGGTCAGAATGCGAAGGTAAAGCACTTTTGCATTGGCTCCAGTTTTTCAGAACAGGATGTTGCTGCTCAGTTAATCATAAATCATCCACACCTCTCCACCATGAAAGCTTCCTACTGCACAAAGCATTAGCCTGCTGATGATCTGCCGAACCCACTCTTGAAGCAGAGGCAAGGCAGAACAAAACAGCTCTCAGCCACACAGACTTGTAAGCTGTCAACAGGTCCGAAGCAAAACGGCATCTTGCGAGGGCCATCATGTAACCTGTAAGTCTGCCTCCGCCCGCCTCGCTGACCTCTGATCAATCAAACAGCCATCTAACCTCGGAGTATACTGTACGTTAATCCCCGGCCTGGCTCTTGCAATCACGCAGGTAGGATTGAGACTGAAAACGCTGTTTATTCTGTCACTGAGTGGACATCATGCCCGCTGTTCTATTTAAGCTGTCAAGCATCACAGCCTCGAATCGGGCCCAGCTGGCTCCCCGTGAGCCCTACACAGTAAGATTGATGAGAGGAAGCCTGGCAGAGAGAGGGCGACACAGCGAGCCTTTGTGTCCTTCTGTATGTACACATCGTTTTCTCTCATTCCACCAGGAGGATCGGCAGCAGCAGATTAAACGACAGAATGAATTTCCGTCAGAGCGTGCACATTCGTTTAAGTGAATTTGTGTAACCATTCAATGTAACCTGCAATTAATTATGCACGCTTGCATTCCATCACTGTAATGCCTTACTGCTATTGTATGCTAAAACATAATTGATATCTCCGTGCATTAAAATCATATTTTGTCATATTGTCAGATAGCAAGCATGTTATGTTTTCTATTGTAAGTTTTAATACACCATAAATTCGATTCGATATGTAAAGAAATGCAGAAAAATGATTTGTTCCCCCTGTATTCTCAGCGCAGGAACACACACCCTCTTCAGCAGCTTTATTTTAAAACTTTCATTTCCAAGTTGGTGCAGTTTCTACTCATAATCAGACGAGGTTTCAAATAATTCCACAGCCTGTCTACACCTGGCGTGTGTCAGACGAGTTTTTCAGTAATCGTTTCATGCGCGTCTGACAGAACAGATCGCTTTACAACTGTAATCAATACAGATGTCTACATGGGCTGTGCAACGGCTAACACTACACTATGTCTTTTAGTGTGTGACTGCATCTCAGTGTCTTTTCACGCTTCGAGTCCTCTGACTCACGCACGTCACAAGATCAATAGTTTATTTGGCTGTGGGTACTGTCTAAAATGTACTGTGTCTGTGTTTTCATCAAGAGGAATTACACAGGCCTTGTCCACTGCCAGCCCAACAATATTCTCTTTGAGTACTTGCTCTTCTTGAGAAGATAATGAGTTTATACTTCTTGTGGAGCTGTGACGAGACTGTGTTTGTGTCTTTTCACACTGTCAGCAGCTTACTTCTGTACTGTATGATGAAAATGGTTGGGTATAGCGTTAAATCTAAAATCCAACACAAGGACATCCACACGGCCGAAAGCGTCCACTCGCTATGATGCTGACGCCTCCTCGTACTGTAGTGCAGGATAAATGGAGCTGCATGCATTTCTATTTTTGGACGTAATCTGGCCTTTTTCACTTTTTACTTCTTGCCAAGGACTGCAGAAAGTCAGCCCGCTGGCTAACACTGGCACATTTACAGAGATGTTGATTAATGTGAGGAGTCCTTCAAAATAAAGACATGAAATGGTTTTAATTTTTGGCTAACTGTGTACTCCCTCAGAAGAAAATACAAACATCTTTTATATATAAGATAAATCATTATTAATACATTATTTTCTCTGTATTTCCTTGTTTTTCATACTGTTAAGCCAAAGAAAATGATTGCAACATGAAATGATACAAATTACTGTTGTGTAAGCCACCATGTTTAATTATCATTTCACGACAAACATTTTGGGAAATCTCTTAGCGGAAATGAAATCTAATTTTGGAACATCAGCTAAGATTAGAATGAGTCCTTCACGACTTCCATTGAACCTAATGTAGTGTTATTATGGAATGGATGGCGATACCGCGCTCACATTACCACACAGAGTGAACAGAGGACGATTCAGTTGACAACAATCTGCGAGCGCACCGCTAGATGCCACTAAATCCTACACACTGGGCCTTCAGCATTTTTTAAACATTTTTGTTTTCATCCAGTTTGATTACCCACCAATTGAATTCCTGTGGTTCATTGCAGCATTCTGCAGAAATGAAGTCTCATCTGTGGCACCAGGGAAGTGATATTAGATATAATGATGTCTTGTCAGCATGCTGAACACCAGCGAGCTCAGAATCAGAAACACTGTGTTACAATAACAAGATATTCCTCCTGGATTAATTAGCAAACTCCTGGACTTTGGTTTCTTAAGTGATCTCTTTTCCAAATTAAGAAATCAACACCTTGAGTGTCAGTTAATTGAGCTGTCAGCTAACAGAGTTAGCTGACAGATGGGGGAACAAAATGGTCCCTGACATTTTGTATTGTTCTGACAAGCAATAAAACAATTCTGAACAAGATAATAGGAGTTGATATTGAGCTGGGGCTTACTTATTTACAGACAAAAATGAATATTTTCGTAACGGAGCAATGCACACAGTACATCACATTCATTTTTGCTCTCTATTTTTATTTCATTCATGAAAGGTTCTTTGCTTTATTGTTGTAGTTGTTGTGCAGATCTTTTACATCTGTGTTTGTTTGGCATCTTCAGCATTAGCAGTGACAGCTCAACACAAAGACCATCTAGACTATCTGACTGACAAGTTATTACTTAGAAAAGCCGTACAAATACAGAACAAAATGTCTGATTTAAATGAAAAAGATGCTGAAAAAAAAAGATTGTTTCCACCAAAATTATAATTAGACACTTTAAATGGGAATTTCTTGAAAACAGCTATATATTAGTGTACATAAAGTCCAGATACATCAACAGATGGTTATGATCACTATGGTAAGTGTCACAGATATTACTCAGATGGGTGTGAAGCACACATGGTGAGACACGGAGGTGGTCAGCACATTATGACACAGTGGTGTGAAACAGTAGTCGTGATGGATGAAATGTTCTTTACATTTCAACTAGTCAACGACTCACATGACTTGCAACTCATGTGACCAGCAACTCACATGAAAAGGATACCAATGACTCACGTGACTAACAATGCTGATGAGTCACGTGATTAATGACACGAATGACTCACGAGACTATCGACTCTCGTGACTCTTGTTACCAACGACTCACATGGCCAGCAACTCATCTCACTAACAATACTGAAGGGTCATGTGACTAACGATACTAACGACTCGTGACTTTTGTTACCAATGACTCACGTGAATAATGAAACTATACTAAGGAGCCATTTGACTCAGGACTGACGTGACAAAATAAGTGAACATTAATGGCCCATCCACCGCCCCCCCACCAACTCTAAGCGAACGTTTGCGCTCTGTATACTACGTTAATTCTCTGAGCGTCTATTAGTGACGTTACTGGGTTTACAATGGAGTTAGCTGAAAGCCTGGTGCGTCTCATACGGACACTAAAGTGTGCCTCAGTGCGTCGGTATCAAGACGCAGAGCGGCACTGAGCGAGTTGGGAGTGAGAACGGGTTGTCTTTGCAGGACTGTCTCATTTGACTTTGTGTAAAATATAATGTGTTTGGCTCATGTCCTGACACCTGGTCAGGCACATGAATTCCTTGTTTACTTTTGATCACTGATGTTGTGTTAAGATCCGCCAATTCATCGTCAGACGCACTAAAGCACCCAACAAATTATTGTTGGCTTTTGTTGACTTATAATGTTAATGTCGTCCTCCATCGATCGATTCATAACACATAAACAAAGCCTACAATACGTCAAATAGCGGAGCTGAGACTTTTGTTTCCTTGTGACTTGGATTCTCTCTCTCCTGCTCATGCTAACTTGCCAACGTCTTAGTTATTTAATTTGGCCTGCTAGTGCATCTCTACAGCCTACAGATTCACTAGGGACCACTCTTAGGTAAGAAACATACCCTCCCCCTTCCATTAACCTGCCAAGAAAACAAATCAGCGCCCATACAGGCCCCTGCCCTCTGTGCTACAGTAGGAGGCATGGGAGCCAGTAAAAGCCTCTGATCCTGGTGGAAGATGTGGGAGACATACTGTGCTTGAGTGCTCATGGAAATGTGTTGAACGATGGCTCGCTAACAAAAGGTAGTTATGTAATGCAGAAAGCTGGAGAGTAAATTACGACTGGCTAAAAGCCATATAGTGTCCAATAGTGTCATTAATCACGTGACTCATCAGCATTGTTAGTCACGTGAGTCATTCGTGTCATACTTCCCTTTTCTAGCTCAAGGTGCGTTGCTTTAAGGCTGCGAGCCAGCACAGATATAGACCTTGTAGCCAATACTGTTGTCCTGTCTTCCATGATCCATTACCTTTGATGCCTCCACATGCTGCAGTCGTACTCTGTGTATCTCTATTCACTGTCACTTTGTTGCAAGACCTGCTTCAGCCAAATTGGCCGTATACTCTGGGGTTCCTCTAATGAGGAGATTTCTAACTGAAAGCTGACTGCTTTCCAGTAAATGGCTTCTTAAATTATTCTGGAGCTTGTTAATCCGGAGTATGTGTGCTCTCAGAGCTCTACATTCTCCACCAAGTGGCATGTATAAACACTCAACATTTCTGCCCAAGTAAAAACATCGACAATGCATAAAAATTCAAAAAGATACGGCAGCAACAGGAACTAAAACGACACAAGTAATGTAATTCAAGAAGACATATAGAGACAGTGGTATCAGATCACATTATTCAATGTTTTACTTCGCACTGTGTAATGATTCTTGGATTCACATCCGACTCTTCGATTTGAACGTTTGAACCTCAGTTAAGCACCTGAAAGTGCTCATTTCTAAGACATGATTGTGACATTTTAAGATGTCCCCAAATATGTGTGTGATCAGAGGATCATGAAATGAAAACCTTTTTAAGTTTTAATGCCCACAAGATATAAACGACCCCTCAGGGCATCTGACATTGGACTCCTTTTGAGCTCTCGTCTATAACATCCTACCTGATGATCTGAGCTACAATATGAAACTCCACTGATTCATTATGGTTAATAAGGCATCTTAGCTGTGGAGTGCATAAGGTACAATATATTATGTTACTCCATTTTCAATTACACATCATGTAATATTAAATTTAAGTGCAGCTACTGTCAACCATTAATTATTCATTATTTTAATATTGGTTTAATAAAACACATTTTCTCTATTATGTAGCACAGTCATGGAGTCATGAGACCACGATACAAGCAAAGCATTGGCTCATTAACACATTTCAGAGGCTGTTCAGGAGGAAGCACACGAGCGCAATGTAATAAAAGTCACATGATTTATCATCATGCATCATATCAGAACATTGAGCGGAGAAACATTAAAGGTTTTAAACATGTCTCTAATCGACTTGTCTCAATAACACTATTCCTCTAATCAAGTCAAACTAGTGGTGGGCCATATGGCAAAGAAATATATCACAACTGTTTTCAACCAGGATCACAATCCACGATCTCATCATTTTTCTTATTCATGTCGGTTTTGCAAGTTACTAAACAGTTCCATCAAATGCATTTATGTATTTAAAAATAAAGCACACAAACCACAGCAAATTCTCCTCTCAAATGTAACACTTTTAAGTTTGTTTGAAGTTTCTATAAATATTCATCAGTTACTTTCCCGTATCCACATGAAGCACTCTTCACGTCGCGTAAATGAGATCCACCACACTGCAATTACTGTTTCTTATACATTTAAGAACCTGTCCGTATCTCCGACTGTAACTTAGAAACTGTTACTGTTGTAAGAAGTTTTCTATTCTTTTAGACTATTTTTATCTGGAATCCTTTGCGTCCATTACTTCATAAACAGGCCTCTAATCTAATAACCAAGAATCCTATGCTCATCGATAACAACGCAATAATGTAACATTTTGAGACAAATCCCTAATAATCCTGTAAATGTTTCCTTTTGACAAATGGCTGTACTCATAGAACTGGGTTTTATATGATAAGCAATAGCCTTTAGAGATCAATCATCATATATTTCACAATCCCGTTCAACTCTGCTGATAACCACAAGAACTGAACAAACTATGCAAACTGCCTTATAATGTAATGTTGTGAATAGGAAATGTGTTTGGATGATGTTTAAACTAGCAGGTGCACAAAATTGACTATAACAACATGAACCCACACTGCAGTGGGCCAAAGTAGCATTAGCACCATCACATGTGCTATATTGGACCGTTGAATCCCAATTGATGAAAGGGCTGTGAGCCATCTGACACTTTCTGAAGGCTGTACTAAGAGATTGATGATGTTTATCATGTTTTCTATAAAATTCCATAGGAGACTTCAGAGCCAGCTCATAACTGGCCTGTAAATCGATATCTGTATGATGGACAAGGCGAAGCTGATGGAGGCATGATTTCACGGGTGTGTTGGACTGTGTGTGTGTACCTCTGCTACGGTCTGAAAATTGAAGCATCTGCTACCAAGCGCACCGACTCCAAGTGTGGAAATGGGTTTCAAACAAACCAATAAGTTAGCTAAAATCAACACAGCAACATTCTAAATGAATAAGGAGGAATTGGTTCTCACACTCTGCAGTATAATTCTAGTCACAGAAGCTATCAAATATATATATATATATATTATGGTAAAAAAATGTTGGGGATACTTCTCCATGGTAACAATCAGCTGTTACTGCATCACATTGACTTGTCTTGATTACTTTCATCCTGAATATATTTAGACTAATTCTACTCACTTACAGAACCGTTCTCCCATCATCAGCACACCATTTATCCACATTAAATCTTCGCCATTTCATGCAGATAAAGTCTTTTAATTTGACTCGTGTGAATCATTGTTGATTACTTTAAAACCCTGTGTTGCTTCGATAAGAACCACGCTCACCCTCCCGAAATATACATACTATAAATCTTGTCCTTCTCCGTTGCTCTTATCTGTCTTATTTATCAAATCTTCATCGATATGTATCTCCCTTATCCTTTCCTAATAGGAACTAATGCACTAATGAATTACATTTTGTCAGCAGCTGCTACAAGAAGTATTAGAAACTGACTACAGACAAAGGGCGAACCAAAGCAGTACAGGCTGCTCTTGCATCGTCGCCAATGCTATCTACAAACATCTGAACCGATGCTGTTTTTGGAAATTGTTTTGCACATATACCAAGTTGTTTTTAATTAAAAGATTGGATGATACCAAACAGAAATCTATTTTGAGTTGCCATTTGTTGGTGTACACATGGAAAACAACCTTAAGCCTCAGCTGAAAATGGAGATTTAGAACAGTGTGTTCCCACCTCATTCCAAGTTAACGTTTTCTAAGCCGGCAATTTAGCAAGAAGGCAAGAGGTGGCTTGTTTGAAATATTATTACTTGTTTTAGGCAACGACCATTCCAACAGCAGAACTTCATTTGCATGAATCCTGTAAATATGCAATGTCTTGGTTAGTTGGAGTGGAATGATCACATGTGTTGCATTTTGATTTAGGCTGACATGTTTGGTTTCCTGCATATTTTGATGGAGAAACTAGAGTAAATCGATATTAGAGCATTCAAGCTCTATTCCATAAAATGACTATTGAGCACAGTAAGTAATGTTATTATGATGTGTTCAGATGTAATCTTGTAGAATAAAGTTTTTGGCGTGAAATTCTAATAAATACAGTTGTTTAAAGAATATATTTAAGCAATATTAAATTGATATTAGAGAGATAATTATGACCTGTTTAACTTCCTAACACTAGCTTTAAACCGCTTATGATATCAATCATTTAAACTATGAAAGACAAAAAAAATTAAAGCAATTATTTAAATAAAAATACAATCATTTATCTCAAAATCATTGAATTTACATGCAATTAACAACTAAAGATGACAATGACGAGGAAAAAGGATTACTATTACTCCTTTATAAAGCAAAAGTATTTCTTATCTGACTACTCGATTAACCAATGGAATAATCAGTAGATTAGTCGACTATGAAAAGACTCGATAGCTGCAGCCCTTTTTCAGAGTGCAGCTTCAGTGTGTTGTTGAGTCCATGAGTAAATGGATTGGATTCAATCTCAGTCTGCTCCACCTTGAGATTTCCAGACCAATTGATTTAAAGTCTAGGAAACTGACCCTCCTCTGATGGATGAAATACATCCGTTTGATAAAGAGATTATTTAGATGGCATCAGATTGTCTTCCTCTCAAAGTAAACTCTTGAAGCCAAAACACTTGTTGAGACCGAATATCTCTGCACCCATCAACCAGACCATGCACAGTGATGTGGATTATGCGTCACTCTCTTGGGACTTCTGTGGCCTCATGCTTCAAAAAAATGATTCTCTTTTTTTAGCAGTCCGGAGTTATTAGTTCTTTATTATTTTTAAAACTGATCTGTTGTTCAAAGAAATATGATTACTCATCATCCAATGACCCTGTAGAGCAAATGACCTCTATTACCAGAAAAAAAAATGTATGCAAGAGCAGCATGATTAGACATTAGTCTCATGTATACAAATAAAACAAAAGCAACATAATTCCCTCTAATTCTAGTCTTCAGACGTAACATGACAGTAGCTGAGCTCTGCAGTAGTGTGTGGCTGTTTCTGACTCGGGGCTGATGGCCCTGCAACAATCCAAAGTAACACGGCTCATTTCACTCAAGACAAGCGTATGGATTTAGAACAGGCCGCCAAGTGTCCCACAAAGTTTGAAAGTGCATCCGGACAGACGGACCACTATCAAGGCTTATGAAGGTGGTGTTGCCCTTGTTCCGGAGCTAATTTTATCAGATGCACTACCTTGGTCAGGAAGCATTCTATTTTATTTGCAGGGCCAATGTGCCACCCGTGAGGCAGACAAATGAGTGCAATGCACTTTGTGGAGAACAACATCATGGACCCTGCTCCCTCACAGCTATAGATTTTCCTCCAATGCGAGGTCTATATCCACGAGGGCACAAGCAAGGCCTTGCCAATGATTAATTTAAGCACTTTTGTACCTGTTTAGCTATTAATCTATCGGGGCACCTTGCCAGAGTATTTCATGTCAGAAAATGACACATCGTATTTGTGCCTCCTTCCAAAATTGAGACATTATCTATTATTTATAACATCTTATAGTACTCTGTTTTTTTCCCGTGTGGTTACTGTGTGCAAGAAAAAAATATTTCAGAGCAAAGTCTGCCTTATGTGTTCTTCCAGTATGTCTTTGGAATGGATTTCTGCAAGACAGGGACATCTTCATGTAAAGAAATAAAGCTACACACAGAACACTGAGGGTCTGGCTATAGTAATGGTTCATGCTGACACAAACAAGCAGGGGATGGTCACTTTAAAGTTCAGCCCCGTGGCAGTTAACACAAAATGATGTTGGGCTGCTCGGTTCTGAAAGCTGCTCATTGCTGTTCTTAGGTTCAATAAAGCTGAAAACTGCTAGAGAGAAACACAGGTTATTTGCCCCACACTCAGGCAAGCTAAGCATGCTTAGTACAAGCTATATTATATATAGCTGATGAAACTCATCTGAATATATGTGCAAATGGCAGTCAATAGTAGAAGTTACATGATATGATATGATATATTAGATATCCAATATCCCTCTGTAAAAAAAAACGTTTGACTCTAATACTATCCAAAGCATTTTTGGTAGAACATATGGGTCAAGTTTACACAAATTGACACAGAAACAAACTCAATGGATTGTGTGTCGTCATTATGTTCTGAGTGAGAGACAAAAAAACTCCTAAGGAATTGTTTTAAGGGAAAGCATTGAAAATCGCCTCATGTGATCCTACCATAAACATCTGTTTAGTCAATTTTCAGACCTTACAAGCTGACTTTACTGGATTTTACCATGTTTTTATTTATTTTTTTAATTTTCTACCCAGATCTGATCCTATTCTACCCAGATCTGGTCCTTCTCTACCCAGATCCTATTCTAACCAGACCTGGTCCTATTCTAACCAGATCTGGTTTTTTTCTACACCTAGATCTGATCGTATTCTAACCAGATCTGGTTCTATTCTACCCAGATCTGGTTCTATTCTACCCAGACCTGATCCTATTCTACCCAGACCTGATCCTATTTTACCCAGATCTGATCCTATCTTTAACAAATTTCCCCTTGCAAGATGAATAAAGTATCCATCTATCTATCTATCCTTTTCTAACCAGATCTGGTCTTTTCCGACCCAGGTCTAATCCTATTCTACCCAGATTGTGTCCAAGTCTACAAACACCAGTAATATAACTGATTGTAACCCTTTCACATATACATTTATTATTGTCATTATGGTGGCAATTTTTTAATTATTTGTCCTTTTTATGTTCTATTTGACATACACTTTATGTATGTCAAATAGGACACTTTCAGGGGTGTGATGCTCATGAAATAGCTTTTGTTGCAATTTGTATGACGTCAAGTTACATTTTCACTCGACTATATGTCAACTAAATGAAAGAAGATTTTTTGAATTTAGGACCTGGAAATGTTAGCAAATCAGCACACTTTCAATAAGACAACTTACAGTTTCATGAAGATATCTATTAGCTATTTGTATTACCCTTTTCATGTTGTAGTGTCTCCTCTGAATCTGACTATTTTAAGAAATAATTAATCAATTCAGTCTTAGACATTTCTTGAAGAATTGGGACATGCGGTCCTTTACCCTGCATGACATGATACTGTATATGTCTGATAGAAGACTAAATTGAACATTTGTATTTCAATGCTTTGATAACTTCACTCTGTTATTGATGCAAAGGCTCTCCCTTTTGTACTACAACTTGTAGATTGACTGGACTAATCCATTAAGTGCTGTATAATGATTCATTTAGTTTAGAAAATGTCTCACAGCAATAAACAGTTGGATGAGGCACATTATGTGGTACAAACACCAAGGTAACCTTGCTTTGACCCTGCATCACTCACGCTTCTATGAAATGAAGGAGCTAATGCCCAGCATGTATCTATGAGCCTCTTAATATCTGTTCCACTCTAGCACACCAGCTCACGTGTTTTTCAGTTAAAATGTTTGTGCTGCTTATTCCCACATACTTCTTAGTAAATAATAATAAATGCGTAAATACATTAGGAGCTAAATCAATCCAGCATCCAGAATTGTTGAACGAATGTGTTTTGACCCAGCAGATAAACTCACACTAGCTGGGGAAATGTTTTAAATTATAATTTTTTGTTTCGGCAGTAAAACACTTGAAGAGGTGATTAGCTATGATATGTTGAGTGTGACCTGCAACCCAGCCATATTTTGCAATATTTTGAAGAGTCAAATTAGCAATGATAACTAAGGGGAATTGCCAGTTTTATGTAACTCATGGGGTGAAGCTGTATACCTTTCAGCAATGAAGCAGCAGCACCATAAGCAGCATTCGATCTGACCGAGGACATGATTTAACTAGTAGAGAGGGAGATGAGCTAAACTCAGTGCCTTAAAAAAACCCAAAAGAAAGCCTACCCCAGGCTGTTCTCAGCGGGGGGGGGGGGGGGGGGGGCTGACCCGGACGGGGGACATCGTCGGGTGGTGGAAAGAGCACTTTGAGGAACTCCTAAACCCGACCAACATGTCCTCTGCAGAGGAGGCAGCGCCTGAAGACCTGGGGGGCTCACCCATATCCCTGGTGGAGGTCGCTAAAGTAGTCAAAAAGCTCCTTGGTGGCAAGGCGCCGGGGGTGGATGAGATCCGCCCTGAGATGCTGAAGGCGCTGGACACTGTTGGACTGTCTTGGCTGACACACCTCTTCAGTGTCGCATGGGGGTCAGGATCAGTGCCCATGGACTGGCAGACCGGGGTGGTGGTTCCCATTTTCAAAAAGGGGGACCGGAGAGTGTGCTCGAATTATCGGGGTATCACACTACTCAGCCTCCCGGGGAAGGCTTATGCCAGGGTGCTGGAAAGGAGGCTCCGACCATTTGTCGAACCTCGGATTCTAGAGAAGCAGTGCAGATTCCGTCCCGGCCGTGGAACAGTGGACCAGCTCTTTACCCTCGCAAGACTACTGGAGGGGTTCTGGGAGTTTGCCCAACCAGTCTACATGTGCTTTGTGGACTTGGAGAAGGCTTTCGACCGGGTCCCTCAGGGTTTATTGTGGGGGGTGCTGCGGGAGTATGGGGTGCCGGACCCGTTACAACGGGCGATCCGGTCTCTGTACGACTGCAGTAGGAGCTGTGTCCGCATTCTCGGCAATAAGTCAGACACGTTCCCGGTGGGTGTTGGCCTCCGCCAGGGCTGCCCTTTGTCACCGGTCCTGTTCGTGACTTTCATGGACAGGATTTCTAGGCGCAGCCGGGCGGTGGAGAACGTCAGGTTCGGGGGTCTCGGGATCACCTCTCTGCTGTTTGCAGATGATGTGGTCCTGTTGGCTTCCTCAGATCGTGACCTCCAGCATTCACTGGGGCGGTTTGCAGCCGAGTGTGAAGCGGCGGGGATGAGAGTTTGCACCTCCAAATCTGAGGCCATGGTGCTCTGCCAGAAACCGGTGGATTGCTCCCTCCAGGTGGGGATGGTGTGCCTACCTCAAGCGAAGGAGTTCAAGTATCTCTGGGTCTTGTTCATGAGTGAGGGTAAGATGGAGCGGGAGATCGACAGGCGGATCGGTGCGGCAGCAGCAGTAGAGCAGGCGCTGCACCGGACCGTCTTGGTGAAGAGGCAGCTGAGCCGGAAGGCGAAGCTCTCAATTTACTGGTCGGTCTACGTTTCCACCCTCACCTATGGTCACGAACTCTGGGTCGTGACCGAAAGGACAAGGTCACGGGTACAAAATACAGCAGCTAACATTAGCACTAGCAACAAATGTTAACATGTATTGTGATGTTAAACAAAGCCATAACTTTAATATTGTTTTGGCTATCATTGCCCTATGCACTTCGCAGGGATCTACTAGGCAGCCGGAACGCAGTGCTTTATTTCCTTTTGCAGTTCATGTGAACATCAGCTGGCAGGAAGTCAACTTGGACTAAAGCTGTTGCGTAGCAATGCGATACTGTTGAAAAGGTCAACTACATGCACATAAATAGAGCCTTGCTGGTTGAAACACTATGTTAGCGAGCATGCATCTTGCTGAAGACAATATTTTCATTTTTATGCAGACGACACCGTTATGTATAGTTCTGCTATTGAGGAAATGTAATCTGATTTTAATGTTGTTCAGAGAAATCTCTGTGAAATGAGACTGTTAGTAAATAATTGTGTGATTAAATGAGGTTCAATGTTTTTTCTTCTTTTCGACATCATATTTAGTGTCTTAAGAAGAAAATGAGGGTAAAGTTGGGTTTCTAATATATAAACAAATGCTGCTTTTATTTTGTTGCTAGGATGAAATTAATTAAAGCCAGGCTTCTGTCAGCAATTGAAAATGATGATATTGTATAAATGCATGCAAGTTCATCTTCTTCGAAAACGTTAGATTCAGTATATCACGCTGCATTACCATTTATCTCTTATTTGCTGGTTGTTTTTAGCCCATCGTCTCTTATGTGAATTTATTCAATTTGATGTCGTTTTTTTTAAGTCATATTTGTCTTTTTATGTGGTGCTTTTGTGAAATGTATGCTGCCATCTAGGCCAGGAGCCCTTTGTAAATGAGATTCAAAATTCCAATGGGATTATACAAACTAAATATAGGTTAAACAGAAATCAATAAAGATTAAAGAACAATTATGCACTCCACTGCAGGTGATATTATTTGCCATTAAACAGTAAATAGATATCCTGTAAGTCAAATATTACAAAATGCACTGGATTGCATGTCTCCATGTACTGCAGATGGACTGGACCAATACCCTAATATGGCAATACATGATAGTGTGAACTGGCCAGGTCCCAAGCCCCGTAATTAAATGGCCGTGATAGCGTTGACCCTACAGGAGCGGAGAGTACCGTCTCCACTTGACAACTTTAAATTTAGTGCAGAGTCAAAGGGGTCACTGTCAACAGTCTGCTTTTCATGATTCTCATTAATCTCAATGCCGAGTAAGGGACATTGGACAGCCAGTAGAAGGTTAAATGTGTACAGCCTCACTATTCATACCGTGAAGCCACGCTATTGAGATTGGACTCATCCTGTACCAGCCATACTGCTATATTTTTGCAAGATTGAGGAGAGTGCCATTCAGCCACTGCAACAGACACATCCTGGAGTTAATGTTGAATGTTTAACACAACGCTGTCTGGGATAAGTGGGCCATGTGTCATTATTAGCCCCTCCTGGTGAGTGTTCTATTACGGGTGTGAGTGTTGCTTTTTCCCCTGAAAGGAACAAAGAATAAATGTTGGAATAATGATTTTGAAGTTCAATGCTTCATTTTATTCTGTCTTCCCAAATGAAGTGCTGGGCTGATCGGCCTGCTTTTTAGATGAAAAGCTAGGTTAAAAGTGGGGCCTGCTTCGTTTTCCTTAAACATTTGTAACATGGCCAAGATAATTGTTTGATTCGCCCTCGCCTCTTTAAACATGTACAGAGGGGCTGCTTCCTCAGGTGATGTGACAGATGGAAGTTGCTAATTACTGCACTTTCATCTCTGATTCTTTACTTCTGCATGAAAAAATAAATAAAACATCACACACTGCAAGCAGAACTTCTCAAACATGCAAAAGCATACATTATGATCATATGGTCCACTTCAACAAAATTGATGTCTATAAACTGCATGATGAGAATGATAAGATTAGAACATATTACAGCATAAGGTGTCACTGTTCATTATTTGTGTGTATGCATTTACTATAAATAGAAAGCGTGGTCCCACTCCCAGGGCATCAAATACCAACGCTTGGTCAGTGGTCAGCCTTGATACCGATGCAAAAGACACACTTTCATGTCTGTAAGAGACGCTCCAGGTGTACGCCAATGTAAAGCATTCCATGTCATTATTAGACACTGATGTAGAATAAAGATAAAGAGTGAGTAAAGTCAACTAAGGGCTGGATGGGTCAAACATACACAGCATTTTAATTCAGTAAACTGGCTGTGTAATTTGTTTGATTAAGTGACGCTTTGTCATAACGTTCATAGTTTAAGTTACGTAACAAACCAACGTACCCTTATACATCGCTTCATGGGATATCTTACCAAAAGTCAATCCTCATTTTTCGTGCATTTTCCTACAAAAGCCAGCAACACATGTCAATTTCTGCTTGTTACATGCATACAGTCTTTTCAAAATGAACTTCTGTCTTCACAGGAAACAACTACTTGTTTAAGTTTAGGAATACATTGTGAAATACTTAGTTCGGTTTAGGCAACAAAACCATTTTGCATCCCTCTTTTCCCCATGCCGCACACATCAACACACCTGCTTTTTTAGGTGTATTTTCTTAAATCAGCACACTGTATTTGTACAGTAAGCTTGTTTTTATTTGTCTATGTCAATATATGTGTGTGTGTATTTATGTATGTTTGGATTTCTCTGTTTATTTGGAATTTGTTTTGTTTTGTTTGTATCTAAAGAAATCTGAAGTTCTTTTGTGTGATATGCTGCTATGAAAATACATTTGAGTTGATTTTCTTCCACTTCATTTATCTGCTCTGAAATCAGCGGGCCTTCCACCCACCTCCTCAAATGCATCTCATTGTGTCATCAGTCATACGCTACATATTCCGGTTCATAGTGATGAGATCGGGTTGCAATGTATTGAACCCCATGCCTCAATAAAGGACAATGTATTTATCATTTGTTGACTTTCTTTTATGGCTGTCATAGTGAGAAAGCTTCTGAGACAGATGACAGATGAACTGACAAATGAATACATTTGAACATCTTTTGAAGGGCAGGTATCCTTCTGCATTCCCTGGTTTTAAATGCAGAACATTTCTTTGAAGAAGTACAAATAAACAATTCAATTAATAAAGAAAAACGTGCGTACAGGGTTTACAGATTTGTTTTTATGTCCCTGTCTGTGCAGAGGAACTAAAAGAATCACATTGACAGAGAACAATATTGATTGGCCAATTACAAAAATTGGAAGCATGGTGGCTCAGTTGTTACCATGGATACCTAATAGAAACAGGCTGGTGGGTTTGAATCTGACAAACAAGCAAAGAGGTTTTTCAAAGCGAACCATAGGTTTTCAGATTGATTGCTGCTGGTGTGTTCATGTGCTCGGAAAAACAAATGCCTCAAAGCATTATTGAAGCCTTGATTAACTATAATACCAGTGATCCAGTCACACTGTACTGACATGTATGAGGGCTAAACCTGTCCTGTCAGCTTGAAAGTACAATCTGTACTGTGATCCGAGAAAACAATAAAATGACACTTTGACATATGATTTAAATCACCACACTTAAAAGTGCAGCTGTAATTATTATCATCACACTAAAACTTAAAAAACTTCCTTGAATATTAGTACCGAAACAAAACCAAATGTTTTAATTTGGACCCGTCAAAACATGAGTCGGCCCAACCTCGGTCTGAATCGAATCCGGAAGGCGGGTAAAATTGTGTCTTGAAATAAAATGACACCCATGCAATCCTCTCGCTGTTCAACCAGCCTGCGTAGTGAAGACAGGCAGAATCAGTGTTGTGAGAGAAATTCTGGAATTATAGTGCAGATTGAATTTACTCTAGTTCTACTCTGAGGTAGCTGTTCATCTCTGGCTGGAAGCCACCTGGCAACAGTAAGTCACTTCAGGAGCCCCCCATTATAGTCTGTCCGGAGTGTGATACATTTAACCCACTTCCACACCTGTCAATTACAGTTAAATAGAACATTTCCTGCAAATTGTAGTCAGATTTGTTTCACTGAACATCATCTGTCAACCGCTGCACCCATTCAGATTCCTTTCTTCCTATTTATCAAGTCAATGTAAAACGCATTTGGAATAAACTGAAACATTGTCATGGCTCAGTTGGTGCATTTAATAGGGCAAAAATAGACCTAATAGAGGCATCTCTGCTCTGCACACACACACACACACACACACACACACACGCTTCTTGTTCTCCTCTGTCGGGGTTTTGGTCAGTGATTCTTGCAGTGGGGCTCACCTTCTTCAAGCTGTTCTTATATTACCTTTAAACTTTCACTTCACAGACGTGGAGGTTAGCCATGTGTGCTTGTCAGGTGAGTAAACTAAGCCACTTTCTACTTGGTGGGGCCATTATGTTAGCCCGCATGATTTTTCTGATATTCTTGACAAAATCAGCGAGCTCCCGTCCATGTGTCTCTCAGATACGTCATCTGGGGTTATCACATGACCTTCCGCTGGTTCTGAGGAAGAATCTGGAATCTTTTTTCTCGATGTTTTTGTTTTGAGGGAGTTTTTGTCACTGACCATCAGTATCAGAGATCAGCTCTGGGGAGAAGTAGCCTGAAAGAACCTCCAAAAAGCCGACACTGGCCATGATCAGGGCTTTGTTAAAGAACCCTGCTGGGAAGGTGCGCCGGATGAAGTAAAGTTACGAATACAGTACCCAGAGGTTGTGTACCTGACTGAAACAAGCAATTAAAAAGGCAGTGTGTCTGTTAATAGAGAAAGGATTCCCCTTTTGAGTAACCTTAGATTTTCTCCCGGTCCTGAAATGACTAGGTTTTAGGATCCAATGTGAGCCCCGCTGCAAAACCTGGAACTGAATCTACTAATTAAAAATGAGAAACAGAAAACATCATGAAGGGAAAGTTTTCTTTAAAGGAAAACAAGGCCCTTGAAAGGCAGAAAATATAGTAGGAACAACTGAACAGTGTGAGTCATTTCATTAAAAGGGATCAGGCTTTAGATGTGTCCCCTGGAGGCCTCAGCAAGAGGCTAATAAGCTGGAAGGTACACGCACATCAGAAAGGCATTTGTTGCTTTGTCTTCGTGATTTCATGTTAAACAAGGTGATTCATACACTTCAGGGAGTTTTAGCTGCATGCTCAGTGGCCTTTGTAAATATGGGCCAATTGTGTGCAAGCAGAACAAATATAATATTGCATATGTAAAAGAGATGGTTTTCTTTTGTTTTCTGTTTAGAAGACGCTGCTTTAAATACACTGTAACTATACTCTCTATTATCAGAATGGTTTATTTTAGAGATTCATAAATACCTTTATAGGTTGCAACCATAAGCTGTTGGATGTAGTCACTGTCACCCTGCTGTTTTGAAGCCTCGGGTTCAGCATTTTTGTTGTCGCCATCTTAGTTTATGACCAGCATCATCTTGTTTTTTGCAACCAAAAGTGACAAAAGAGGGTGGAGCTAAAACCAAAATATTAACACAGAAACTGATCAACTCCCAGACCGGACAACGCCATGGTAACGACCTGTCAACCCCAAGGTAGCCCCGCCCTAAAGCATACCCTACTTTATGGTCTGTTTGACTGTAAATGGACCATCATTTACTAAATGAACATCATGCTGTATTGAAGAAGACTTGAAACTAGAGATTGAGACCATAAACTCATGTTTACAATGTTTACTGAGGTAATAAATCAGAGAGAAGTAGAGTCATTAGAGAGAATGTTTAAAGCACTTCAGCATTGGCTTCACTTTTCAGTAGATGTTGCTGCCTGGTTGCAACAGGGATGAGGGCTAAAAATAACACTACAATCTAATAATATACTTATCAACATGTCAAAGGTGTATTAAACAGAAGAAAACAAAGGCTTAGTTTCTGGCATTACTTTCATATTTCTTTCCTTCTGAGATCTAGGCATTAAATACCTTTTGTTATTCAAAGATTGATCAATGTAACCTTTCTGCGTTTTATCACATCAGGGTTGAAGTGAAGTGTGATTTTTATAACTTCACATCTTCTAGCACTTTTTTACCAAGTAATCGTTAAAGTCTACATCTTCCTTATGGCTCGCTGCACTTTGGTCTGACTGCAAAGACAGCAGGAGTGTGAACGGTAAAGGTTATGAGGTAGCCTACACAGAGAAATGAATTAGACCCTGTCAGGTTTATGGATATATTATTTAGACTAGGTTACCGTCCGCACTCACGCTGAATCTACAAAGGTTAATCACATTGAGATGCATCAGTACGTGTTGGTTGGCAGATGGAAATAACAGCAAGTAGGATAAAAACCAGAGGTATCTGCGTTCTGGTGAAAAATGTCTCAATTCAAGGGCTACCTTGTCAGATATCCTCAGGTTTTATTTTTCAAAATAGTAGTTACAATAAACTGTGTGCATCATCCAAACATTACATTTCAGAAAGCCTTAGATCTATCCACCAGGACACTAGTTTCACTTATAACAAAAGAAGCAATCTGTACATTCTGCAGATGTATTTTCATCCATAAATATATTTGTTATGGTAAAACTAATACCTTTTAGGATGAAATACATAAAAAACTAGAAAATGCATTTCCTGCTGTGGGTTCACTGGCGATCTAGAAATGTTGTACAGTTGTCTGTGCAAGATTTCTTTGAAGTAAGATTTAACATTGGTGTCTATGGAGCAGATAGTTGGTTTTCCTCTCAATTAGAGGATTTTGTGCCAAATGTGTAAATCTGTTGGATTCCACAGTCTTGTGTCTACGACAAGGACAGGATTAGCTACTTTTCTACCAAAAATTATGCATGAAGAGTGAAAATTGTGGAATCAGTGGCAAAATAGAAATATTTTTTTCACAAGATTCTGAAGCTGCTCTTCACTCTAGCGGTGACATCACGCACTCTGAGCTGCACAATACACACCCAATATAAAGGCAGAAAAGGACTGAATAAAAGTTCAAATGTGACAGTTCAAAAAGTGTAAAAATCAATCAAAAAGCTTATACCATACAATAATAGCTCAGGGTTTTTTCAACATTTTAAAGTTGAAATGGTGTTCTCTCTTGAGTGGTGTGGAGTTGGTACTTCAGCCTCTCTCACATACAACACTCTCAGTGAATCAAGTGAAAATGTAGCCGTGCTGCACAGAGGAACGGAAGCACACAGTTAGAGACACAGAGTGCCTTGCAGGCAATGTCGTAGCTTCTGTACTGCACAGATGAATAATGTAGGAATCAGAACAGTTATGCACAATAACTGGTAGTCATTTCATTTACAGGGATTTTTTCAGTCATTAAGCGCTATTAATACATTATATACAGTACTGTAATATTTTAAAAAACATTTGAATCATTACATGGACAAAATACATTTCACCACATGTATAACAAAGATTGGTAAAAGCAAACTCTAAAAAAGCTACTACAGTTAATATGATACTGACGGAGGGAATGTTGTTGAGGAGATAGAAGGAAACCAGACTAGAGGCATTTACACACCAGGGGCGTGACGTGTAAACAACACAAACATGCTAAATACTTGCCTGCGAATATTATGTCTAGGGCTTTTATTGTGAAAGGTAAAACAGAAGGAGGGGACCGGTCTGCACTGCTTTTGTCTAAATTGAAAGGATTAATTAAATTTGCCATCTTGGTTCAGACTAAGGAGCCTCCATGTTGTTTTAGGCACAACTCTACCCGTTCCGTACAACGTGATTGGTTGGTGCCTTTAATTGAAAGCTTAGAAAAATCAACATTGTACTTGAAAAAAAGGAATGTAGCTTATTTGCTGCATAATATTTATATTCTGTTTGAAAATACTCAGGAGAAAAACAACAGTTCAAAAACATATATTGAGGTGCAAATGAAGGTCCCTCAGATCCTCTGCAACTGGCCTTCTGGGACACAGATCTCAACAAAAACACATGGGCAGTCAGCGTTTGGCCACTGTGGCCCCAGTCTGTGGCCCCAGCCGCATTTCTATATCTTGGCTTGACGTGCCTTAGTTTTTAAGCCTTAATCACTGGTTTTCATACTATTATTATTATTATTTGTATTACTTTTAGTTATTTTAACAATTTATTATTTATTATTGTAATTTTTAGTCTTGCAAAATTCGATTGTATTGTTATCTATTACTTATTCATGTTATGTTATTTAGTGTGTGATGTTCTAATCTAACTCTTTAAAGCACTTTGGGCTTAGCTCCAACTTCTCATGTCACTCACACTTGCAAAAAACGACAGCTAAAAAACCAAGATGATGAACTGAGGAAAATGAGGATCATCAACGTCTTTGGGATTCATTCTGTGAATGTCTGAACTAATTGACACGACAATCCACCAAATAGTTGTTGCGACAGAAACTATAGAACCGATACTGTATGTGTATATAACGATATGACAACTCACACACGTCTAGAAATTTCACCTAAGTACAGTATAATAAAACAATGCCCTATAGTGTCTAGAACAATACAAATGAAATGTTCACAAGCCTTAAAACAGTTTTGATTCAACACATTCTTTTGTTATCGAGTGATGTGTGACCGTTTCAGCCTTAAACCAGAATGATTCCTTCAGTCCATTCAGTGAGAAAAGGTTTTGTTTAAAGATCCCTGCTATCAGATCAGTAGGTATTGACAGATACACTGCGTTTAGGTATTTGCTTCATGATACTTCTGCTAAAACAGCCCGAGCTGTTGATCATTGGCTAGTGTCAACAGTTAGTGTTTGAATTTTCCAAGACTATGAACAACTTCCCACTGTGCCATTTAAAGGAAGTTGTTTATCTGGACACAGATGATGGTGAGCACCAAGGAGAAAGGTCATAACTTTTAATATTATGGGATAATATTATTCCAAAAAGGGGAGACAGAGAGAGAGAGAAAGGAAAAAAAGAGGCCTGGTTCAGGTAGACCATTTCAGATAAACAAGAAAAGCTTTCTGTTAAATTGGCTTTATTGATTTTCCAAAGTTAAACAGTGTATGTCAGAAATGTTTTACAACAGCTCCTTGGTTTTCCCTCCTGTCGCACTTCCATTTATTATCCAGGCAACAGCGCCACAGAAAGTCTCTCGTGACAAGGTGGCGATAATCCACGTTAGAAAAGTGTCCGTATGACTAGATGGAAAAACAGTACGGGGCTGTTCATATGGATCATTCAGCAGCTGTCACCTTAACACAGTTGACTTTGGGACCAACTAAGTTTTTGTAAATGTGTTTCTTTTTTTTGCAGCACAAATCTAGTTGGCTGATTTTGTATGAGACCTGGAAACGATTACTCTGCCAGAAGTGGGACTACTTCAAACTTGTCTGAGGGACTGCTTTGTGATGTTTTCTTTGCAGTACATTCCAACAATGTAACAATGCCACTCCCTTCACCTGCCCCTGATCAACTAATCAAGCACTCCCTCCTCATCAGCACAACTCCCCTCACTTGTTCTAGCCACTATTTAATAAACCTCAGTCACACACGCACTCACTGCCAGATCCTTCATGTCTACCCGCCTGTTTTGGCTCGTCCTGTTCCGGGGTTCCCCGTCTGCCTTCCCTGTCTCGTTCCTGCTGGATTTTCCCCCTCGTCTCTTGTCTTGTCCGTGGATTCCCTGTCGTGTCCTGTAAGTTTCCTGTTGGATTAAACTGTGCATTAAAATACCTGCTTCACGCTACTCTGCCTGGTCTGTGTTTGAGTCCTCCATCATGCCCCGTGCAATGCAATGCATGTTATCTTTCCACATGTATTGCACAAGATTTTATGTACCAAGAAAGCTTGAATAAAAGCTGCCTAACATTCTCCTCTCCCCCCGCACTCGCTGTCAATATGCCCTTGACCAAGGAAGCGGGCTCCCGACTGCTCCGCCACAGCTGCTCAGGGGCCAGCAGCAGAAGATTGCGGCTGCACAGGGCAGCTCCCAGGTGTCAACGCGTTTAACTGTGTGAATGTGAAGCGGGGTGTTGTAAAAGTTGTGGTGCTGCGAAAAGTGAAAGCGTTCTCAGTATTTTACCTTTGGATGAAGATAATAGCATACCCGGTACTTTGCTATCCAACTTCTGAGAACTCATCATATTCATAAGTATTGATTCAACTGCCCCAGAATATATTATCATTTCACTTTAAGCAAACTGGTGAGATATTCCATTTTTGCAAAATCAGTTTTTACATAAAACAGATACGTTGAATGATGCAAAAGTAAAATTTACTCACTTAGATTATTTAATATTTCACAACTGCAGAAATTCAGAGAACATGGACATGACTCCCAAATGTGATTAACGGGGGGGGGGGGGGTCAATGTGAAGCAAATCAATTCATTACAGCCAGTGGTTTCAGCCACTTATTTGTCTAATGTGGTATGACATTCTTCCCAGCTGACTCCTTGTCAGTTTTATCCATATTAATGAGCACCATCAGCTGGCAGACTGAGACGAATTCCCTCCTTCCTTCCTGGCCCTCAGACAGTGAAATCTGGTTGCAATAATAAATCACGGGCACTTATTGATTTCAAATGTGCCTAAAACAGCAGCACCAAAAACATTTGCATTAAAACCGGGTATCAATCAGAAAGGCAAAGTTACATCGGGATACTGTGTTTCCCAGGAGGCTTGTAGACATCTGACTATCAGTATCTGAAGGCCAATTAAAATGAAGGCCAATTGAAATGTCTTACAAGTTGCATGCTAACAAAGTTGACTTAGCCTTGTTTGTTCAGTTTCCAGTGCGCCGGTCAATATGTCTAAAGAAGAAAGAGTCTGTTTTCATTGATTGATACTGAAGGCAGATGGGGGCACCACACATGGTCTTACAGAGCAATAAACAAGTTACTAATCTGAATATAATCACTGTAATGCACTGCCTGGTACATGATAGACATGTTCAAGGCTCTCACACTGTGATCAGCATGTAAGCTAAGGCTGGCAGCCAAGGCCCATTTGAAAGCCATATTTACTGCATTCTGCTGCCAATAATCTACTGTAGCTGATTGGTTCATTTCAAATTGCTCCGTCAAGATTAGTTAAGTCCCGTCATTGCGTTGCCCTTATAGAGCTTTTAAAAAAACAATATGAGAACAGAGATATTACGTCCACCCTATCCTTGATTCTAAGTATAGCTGATCTGCACTATCCTTGAGGCGGCATTGGCCAGGGAACAGAATCAATGGGAGGCACTTTTCTCTGCCATATTCCTTCATTAGGGGGATCTGTTTCGTTTGAGGGCCGGCGGCTAGGATCCAGGTCCAGAGGAGAGGCGGAAGAATTAGAGGATGATTTGTCTGGTCACGGGAGGCCAGTACTTTGTTTTTGACAGATGGTCGGAGATGTCTCATTTCTGAAATGAGATCTCGAGTGGAACGGATGATGAGCACGACATACGGGATCTCAAGAGCTGCTTTAATGCCCACCAACAGTGCATCAACTCAGATGGTAGGACTTCAATGTGAAAGCCTGCAGTGATGAAAAGTGTTAGTCCATCACTGCCAAGGTCCAGCAACAAGTAAAATGAGGTGGAAACTGTAATACTCTAGTGACTTCAGTTTATACTTCTGGTTTCCACAACCTGGAAGTTTATAGTTGTGCTGCAGACTGATCTTGAAACGTAAAGCTCATGCCCCAGATACTTTCTAGGGGTGCCCACTGTACATCACCTCTGGATAGAATGCCCTACCTTTTCAGCATCTGATTCTGGAAACAAATAACAGCCATTACAACAGGAAACAAGAGCGCTCATGCTCTCTAATGTTTCCCTATAATTACCATGATATATTAAACATAACTGTTTATGCTGGGGAGGTCAGTATTTATGTTAACTTACTCTGCTACACTGTTGTTAATTTAACAGATGTCAACATACTTATCTTCACATAACACATGGGGAACATAAAATTAACGTCCAGTCTCAGCCTTAAGGAAGAAAATTTGGAAAAAAAACACTTTTCACTGATTATATTTCAAATAATTAGAATCAAACTGCTGCATAAGTGAGAACCAATTCAATAAAATATGCTTTTGTGTTTGTGTGTTCACCAGGGATTTCCACAAGGATACGAAGTATCAGTGGTCAAAAGTAGTCAGCTGGGGGGGCTATGGGAAAAATGCTGGTTCCTCTGACACTTTCTCATACCACTGTTCATCAATATAAACTGAAATACCCAATTGTAAACATGTAATGAATTATTGTAAAGGAGTGTTAGACTTTTAGTGTGTTTCAGCCCACAGCCTGAATTTATTGACACATTCAACGTCAGGTTCATCAAGACACATCACAATGTTGGTCAATGTATTGTTTTCCTTGAAAAATTGATGTCTTTGGTTTTAAATAAAATTATTATTATATAGCCAATGACAAAAAAAACAAAACATGGGAATTTACTGAATCAACTCACTTTCTAAAAACAACATTAAAATAACAATTTTTTGTTCACTCTTTAAAAATCTAATGAGGATGTCTAATGAGGATGTCCCCTCTCCGAACAATCAATGCAATTCTTAAACGAACAACTCTTCCAGTGCTTGTTCAGCTCCATTTGGGTATCTGGAGTGGGCTGCCAAGATTAAGAAACATGTGAGTCAACAAGCCGTTCAGATTTGGCTTGTGTTCATATGCCCATATTGAACATTCTACTAGAACATGCAAACATGTTCTAGTAGAAACCCCAAATACAAGTATGGGTCTGAAAATGTGCTTTGTCATCAATTATTTTACCAATTTTGTCACACAATGAACACCACTCTCCACTCTCTCCTCGGCAAGACACAACCTTTAAAATGCTCTCATGCCAGGCATTACAATACTGATATCAACTCTACATTGTTTCAGAAGGCCGGCTGGCTGAGGGATTGTGATATTTGGATGCCGGAGAAGTTCGAGGTATGTCTTTGGTCACAACCTCTTGGACCCGAACGACGCCCAAAAGGTCTCCGTTCGGTTCCAAGGCTTGGTTCCGAATGTCGTAGAATGGACTTTTCATAAAGAAATAAATAAAATAAATAAACATTTTTTTTATTTTATTGAAAAAAGTCTCCTTAACTTAATCATCTAAACCATTTTACACACTGCAAACACCATTATAAACTATTCTACTAACTAAGAAGATCCGCCACAATATCATGTATTTTATGCCACAGACAGTGAGCCAACAACTCAGAGAATGCTTCGAAAACCGGGGCCATTGCTTCTCCCTTAGCATATCACACAGCTAACAACATTAGCTCTTCACTCAGATTTCAACGGTTGCGTCCAAATTACTCTCCGTCAAAGCGTTCAGGAGTTACAGCCAACAAGCCACAGAAAGCACAACTCCCACACTGCCAAATATTAGAACTGTATCATACCGTGAGTCGGTTTTCAGGGCGAAAATGGTGAAATCCCAAATTATTCTGTATGACAAATGTGTTCGTCTGCTAAGTGAGTACGTCTGGAACTTTAAAATGGCGATTCTCCGTTCATCTGAGCCAAGATGGAGGTCAAAATGCTGGCGGTGAATCATACAGGGGGCTTGGGGGCTGACCTTGGCACGGTTTTGGAGTTTTATTGGCTGAAAATTCTGTCAATCACTTCATGGAACACACAAGTGTGTTCCAAATAAGCACCTGGATCTAACGAGATGTCACATGACAAGATCCGCCCAGCACAGCCTGAGCAAGGGCTCCAGACAAACAGACACAGACGAGGAAAATGCATGGAGGAGAGATATGAGAGGTCAAAATGGCTCAAAATGATGCCAAACAGCTCTGTTATGATAGATTGTACAATATGAGTGATAAACAAAGTGAAATATAGTGAAATATATAGTTATATAGTATATAAAAGTACAATGGAACAGCTGCAAATCCTGGTTCGAAAATGAGAATTTGGGATGTTTTATTTAGATAAACACCTATAACTGGGGTTTGCTTCACTTTATTTACACCAAATCTTTTTGTGAGGCACCTGCACCCTTTGTGCTATGAATTGGAATGTTTTTAGGCTAGCCAGGGCCTCATTTAATAAATTACAGTGCTTTTTCTTCAGACGAACCTGGGAATTTTCCCTGTTTGCTGTGTTCAGTCTTCAGCTACTATCAACCAGTAACATATACACAATATTTACTCATCTCATCAAATCTCACAATTCCTAGTGTTATTGAACCATCAACATTGTTAAAATAGACCTTGTAGTTACACAATTGTAGTCTCTTTTGTATGGGTTACAATTTTCGAGAAGAGGCCTAAAAAAGGCTTAGGGTCCAAAAGGTTAAAAAACAAGCACTCAATAGATCTAACTTGATATAGAAATGGTGCACTATTTAGGTCTACTCTTCCTTTTAGACACATCTACAGTGGATGGGAGAGTCATTAGTACTATGTGTATGTTAACGCTACCTGTATTTTTTGCAGAGGTAGATGAGCAAGAGGGATGATAATGTGCTAAAGAGAGGAAGGAGAAAAGTAGGTAGGAGAGTGAAGTAGTAGAGCGTAAATTGCCTGGCAGAATGTGGCATGAATGGAAGCTGTTGCTGATGAGTATTAATGATTTCAGAAAAGTGCAGCCAAACATGCACAGGGAGGGGACAGCGAAGACGGGCTGTAATGGATGTGGCTGGCTCTCATACGTGGAGGACCTAGATGGACTGCAGCATGGCGCCTAGGTTCCTGGATATTAAAAATTAATGACTATCTCAGTGATTTACGACAACAGAAAGATGCTGAAACCCAACCTGTGTAAGATGGATGTCTGGGGAATACTAAGAAGACTGATGGTGGACTACTGGCGAATGGGACGTGGGATCCTGACCCCCGTCCTCAGGTATATCCTGTGGGTCGACATGGCAGAGCTACATCACTGCCACAGTATTATTGAGAGTCATACGTCATTTGAACATTTGGCGATTGTTAGGCTGGATAGAACTGAAGGGCTCTTTTCAGAAAGTCTGAAGTCAACAGCCTCACTGTGATGATTACCCTCACTTCAATTCATATAGGCCAAGAAAGGCCTCACAATTGCACTCCACTTTTGCAACATACAATGGTGTGTGGACATATATATCGATATATATGGCAATATTTTGGCATGTGTATCGTTTAGTAACCGGGGTGGTTAGTAAACGTCCTCACCATGGCATCCCTAAAGAACAGTGTACGAAACATTCACCTTGCAGCTTTTTAATTTTTAGCCGGCGCTGACCATCACTGGCACTGGTCCTATCAGCTGACAGTAATTAAAGTTAATTCAGTGACGACAGCCCAACATTAAACTTGGCTGTTTGACACCTTTTCATGCTGGTATTGTCACTTGCTTGAGCCTAGAATCATCATCTATAAATGTATGCAATGTCCATCAATTCTGACATCCAACAAGACAGCAATATGACATTTTCTGTGTGTAGCTTTAACCCACTACTGTGAGTGCGTATGCACATAACGGGGTGCGTTTTGTGATTTGAATAGAAATGAAATGTGCGAGGCATCATTACAGATATAGTGATGCCTCGCACATATTTAATTTCACTTCATATATCACAATACTTTGCACTTATATATTCTCTTTATCATTAACTGTGAAAACATCAGAGTTATTTGTGCTTGTACTAGTGAGCCATAACTAGAAGCACATTTCAATTGTTAATGATATAAACCAACTGAAACCTCAAATCAAATTTCTCTTTAATATTTCATCAGAGCTGTCTGCACCAGCGCAGAGGACAGACCGAACTACCTACACTCGTGGTCATCTGTTGAGCAGCTGATGAAATTATCATCAGCTGTAAATTAAACTCAAATAGTGTTAAAGAAATGCAGAACAGAGCAATAATCTTCTATACTGTGCATATCACCAATTATGATTTTAGTTTTCATTAAGTGTTTGTGAGTAAAATCGCTGCAGTGAACAATATTTTTTTTCGTGAAGACGAAGGATAAAATCCCTTTTTTTTTCTTCTTAAATATCTGTTCTACGGATGTCCTGTTTGTCATAAATTTGTTTCCGTGGGTATTATCTAAACCAGGGGACCAGGGGTGGGGGTTTGACTTTCGGCGTATCGGATGTTACACTTCACGAGGGACGGCGCATTTTTGATTCTGACTGGCTAACAGTGCTTTCAGTCTTTTCCACGTGGGGTGGGCTCAATTCTCTAGACTCTTAACGCGTCGAAAGAGGTGTCAAATCACTTCATTCGACCAATGGGCTGCTGACTTACAGGTCCGAAGACACAGAGGAACTGGAGTCAGCCAAACTCCATGATGACAGAGACACACAGAGAGGATTCTGGCTCTCAAAATAAAGCCAAACTGTATTTGGATGCATTGAACACCATTAGTGATAAAACAAGTGAAATATATAGTTATATAGTATCGAAAATTAAAAAGGAACAGATGGTTCCAAAATGACCATTTTGGAGACCTCGCCTGAACCCTCTGTACTAAAACCTCTCTAATTTTGTTCTGCTTCACTTTATCAAAGTCAAACTGTGCAGAGAGACTGTTCACATATTGTGCTATGATTTTGGAGAGGTTTAAACTTTCAGCTGCATCATTCAAAAGAGATAATCATGCTTTCAGTGCTTTTTTTTCAGGCGAACCTGAAACTTTTCAATTTGAGCTGTGTTCCATCTTCAGTTACTCTTAACCAGTAACATATACACTGATATTTACACATCTGAACAAATCTCACAAGTGTTACCTTTATTATAACATTAAAATAGACCTTGTATTTGCAGAAATACACTCTTTTTAGTATGGGTATGCAATTTTCGAGCGGAGGCCTAAAAAATAGGGTTAGGGCTCAAAAAGTTAATTCCCTTGCACCACCCCACCCTAGCCTGCCCTAGTGACTTCTCATGATGTTACAGGATCCCAAAAAACAAGACAGTTTATTGTTTGTCCAGCAAAATCACCTAGGCTTTCTCCAAAAGCAACAACCTTAGTGTGCCTTCATTCATCAACACGAGTCGGATGGGACAGCAGCGCGTTAGAGGTGACGCTGGTTTTTATAGATGCTGTGACATCAGGCCGTAGAACAGGAAATCCGTTGCAGTGCCTATGGCCGTCGTCCAATGAGCTTTCATGAAATGGGTTTCTCTTCTACCCTTTTTATCCAAAACACTTGAACGTGCTGTCTTTAACCAACTGTCTTCCTATCTCCACCAGAACAGCCTCTTGGAACCCCACCAGTATGGGTTTAAGGTGGGTCACTCGACAGAGACAGCCCTCCTTGCAGTGACAGAGTCGCTTCACACAGCGAGAGCCAACTCTCTCTCCTCTGCCCTGATTCTCCTGGACCTGTGGCGACACACCACCTGAAGCTGAACCTGGATAAAACCGAGCTACTGTTCCTCCCGGGGAAAGGTTACCCGAGACCAGTCCATCACCATTGATGATACCGTGGTGACGCCAACTCGGACTGCGAGGAATCTGGGTGTGACCCTGGATGACCAACTGTAATTCTCAGCAAACATTGCATCAGTTACACGCTCCTGCAGATTCCTGCTCTACAACATCAGGAGGATTCGCCCCTTCCTCACTGACGAGACGGCGCAGGTGCTCATCCAGTCTCTTGTCATCTCCTGTCTGGACTACTGCAACTCACTACTTGCCGGAGCCCCGGCGTCGGCCATCAGAACTCTACAGCTTGTCCAGAATGCTTGCAGCTCGTCTGGTGTTCAATCGGCCCAAGTTCTTCGTTCTCTACATTGGCTCCCTTTCAAAGCTTGCATACAGTTTAACACTTTTTGTAAGTCGCTTTGGATAAAAGCGTCTATTAAATGACAGTCATGCTACTACATTTACATTACATTACAAAGTCCCCTAACAATGATAAGTTGGATTTCTTTTTTCACAGTCATGTCTGGGTGGGTTTCTGAAAAGTATTGGTTAAAATTATACTTCATTGTAGGGCTGCAACTAACGATTATTTTAATAATCGATTAATCTGTCGATTATTTGTTCGATTAATCGATGAATCGGATAAAAAAAAAAAGCATTAGTTTCTAACCCTTTTTTCAACTGACAAAACAACAAATTCACAGTGCAAAAAATCTTCAGAAAGTGCACAAACGGGTTGCTCGAACATCCCTGAGCTGTTAAAGTAATAATTTAAAAAAATAAATGGACTAATATCAGGAGTGGGGTTCAGCGGGTTACCCACGCCTCTCGGCCAAGGGTAGACACACGCTGATCCACTCAGTGTGGCGCGCGTGCAGCCCCAGACATCTAAGGGCATCACAGACCTGTTATTGCTTAATCTCGTGCGGCTGAACGCCACTCGTCCCTCTGAGAAGCTGGACGCCAACCGCACGGGGCCACATAACTAGTTAGCATGCCGGAGTCTTGTTCGTTAATGGAATTAACCAGACAAATCGCTCCACCGACTGAGAACGGCCATGCACCACCACCCACAGAATCCAGAAAGAGCATCAATCTGTCAATCCTTTCCGTGTCCGGGCCGGGTGAGGTTCCCGTCCCTCTTAATCATGGACCCAGTTCAGAGAAAAACCCACAAAATAGAACCTGTAGCCACACTGGTCATAAAAGAATTGTTTCTTCCTGATGTTCACGTTTATTATTGTCCTCTCATGGAAACACCGGGAAAACTAGAGACACAAAACAGCTTCATGTACAAACAACAAAGAAACAAATACTCTGTCTCTCATCACCTACAAGTATAACAGTACTTTAATGAGTTAACTGAATACACGTCACCGTGTTCTGGTAGACCAGCAGTAGAATAACACGGGGAAGAAAAAGTTCGCTGTTTTCTCCCGCCATTTCTCATCTTTCTGAGCTCCGCTTAACTTCCGGTTTAATGGTCACGTTACAAAAACAAAAGCTCGTCTATCATAAGTAAAACAACGGCAAAACGGTTACGAGTTAAACACAAGGTACCCAAAATGGCAGTAAATGTAATTATTATAATTGCAGAAATAAACTAAAAATACAACTCGCGTAAATCAACTTCCGGTGTTGTCACGGCAACGTTTATACGCCGGTCAGCGTCAGCTACAGAACCGGAGTCCTGTTCCGTTATTCCGAGCTGCTGTGAACACTCAAACATCTCCGCGACTTATTGAGTGGCGTAATAATCGCGCGACACAACGAATCGATAATGAAATTCGTTGCCAACTCTTTTGATAATCGATTTTTATCGATTTTATCGATTCGTTGTTGCAGCCCTACTTCATTGTAAGAGCAGGAACAAGGAAACAAGCTCACAGTGTCCATTCCCATCATCCTCCCCTTAGGCTTCCCTTTGCAAGATGAACTTGTCTGCTCATCATCCTGATATCATTTCTAGTTGTAACGAACTACCTTCTAGTGCAGTCTGGGTACACTGCAGTGTTTCACTTCAACGTCTGGAGCACGATTCAACAAACAGACAGGCACTAACTAGCTGCAACTTCCAGTCATTATCCCAGAAACTTTTCCAAAAATAGAAAACATAGAATATTTATTTATTGAAGGAATTCTGCACAATCTTCTATCTTTTCATTGTTACAGAGATGATATGCCAATTTGAAGCCCACCACTGTACACTCTGAAACTCTCCAGTCTAGATATACAGACTTGCGGACTGTGGAAGCTTAGTTAGACTGTTTCATTATTGTATACACTAACTATAGCAATAAAATTGAAAGCAGAAAAAAAATCCTTTTATTCCACTTATGTCATGAGAACAGTGTTTGTTATTGAAAGTGAATTTCTTCAATGTCTGTATCAATGTAGTTCTGATGAACATTTTGTAATAAGCGTCTTATTCAGTGTCATGTGCAGCCTGGTCTCAATCCCAACACGCCAGCTTGGCCCATCAGCGTCTGATACCGACTCACTGAGGCACCCCTCAGAGTCTGTATGAGAAGCAAAGGGTTTCAGCTATCTGGTCGATACGGAGAAATTAAAATATCACTATTTTTTACTTTGGATGGGTGCTAAGTTATGAAAGATAATTTGTATATATATATATATATATTGATAAGCTCCGGCGTTACTGGTTCTTTTATCTGTACTTTTAATGATTTGGTGGAGTTTTTTGTCACATGGCAGCATGTCCTCTGCTCTCTGTTAGGACTGAGATCCTCTAACTACAAACACGACAACTACACTACACTCGTTAATGTATGTGCAATAAAACATTTGCGTAAAAAGCCAATACTTTCTAAATACATGTAAACAAAAGCGATACCTAATTATCTATGTCAACATATTGCTCCATTTTACACGGAGTCGACCTTACCATCCACTCCTTCTAAAATATAAGTTATGATTGCTTATGACTCATAAACAGACAAACTCATTCGCAAACATGATTTAACATAGTTCAGTATTGATTTTAGCTTCATGTAAAGTCAAAAACATTTTTGTTACTGCTGAATTATTAAATTGGAGTTCTACACAATAAACGCAGAATTAAGCAGAAGAAGAAGAATTATGTTACCTGACAAAAAAACTTTCATTTTATTACTATTAATTAGAGTCTTATAACTACTCTGGATATTCTTCTAAATCAGAACTCTGTGTACATTAAATCAGAACTCTGTCACATGAGAGGACAAAAAAACATTGGATTTGAGCCACATTTGCGTGTAGTCATATACATAGCCAATGAATGCCTTGTTTATAGGCATCCCCTAACATGTGCACCCTCCACTACAGTGTAAAGCTGAGAATAATAGAAAGTTCTCACCCTGAATTTGCTGCATCAGCCCAACCTCAGACACATCCGCTTGCTGAAGTCACTCAACACAGAGCTGCATGATCACATCATGAGAAAAGAAGTGCTACTCACATTCTCACCTCCATTTTCCCAGGGGCAGAAAAAGTTCTCTTGGCACAGGAAGCATTTCAACTCACACCCACCTTCACAAACGTGGGTGTCGATTCTACTGTGACTGCACCTTTACTCGGACAGGCCCATCATCAGCTGGCTCTCCACACTCTGGCTTACAAGGCTAAGTGAGGGTCAGCCGCACATTACCTCAACCACCTCTGGTGCTAATCTGTCCACATGGGAGAGGAGCCACAGGGATACAAATTGTAAAGGGCCTGTCAGTGGCAGAGCAGTGCAGCCAGTGACACTGAGGGGAAGCAGTGGCCTTCAGTCCATGTTTCCAGACCTCTCCCGAAACAGCAGCAGAACAGCAGTGACATGGCCTTATGAACGACTCCTCTTTGGGGGGGGGGGGGGGGGATAGCTATCAGGCAGCCTTGCTGTCATTAAGGTTGAGTGGTGGATCCTGCAAGGACGACATGGATTCACCAGCTGCTCCATGAAAAGGCTTTGGTTCTGTGTCTGATCGCTGAGACTGACTTGAATGTTATGAAGCTTTGATCGTTGCCATGGTTATCAACAGGGGCGTTTCTAGAAAGGGGGGGTTTAGCCCCAAGCGGAGTGGCATGTTTTCGCGCGCAACGCACGGCAAAGAGGAAAAGTGAGAAAGCCAGCGCAGCAGCCTCCCCAAGGTCCTAGTGCCCGGGGTTTATATCGTTAAGTATGATGATAGGCTATTGGATTGTAATTTGAAGGGGGAGAAAACATACAAACCAGAACGCACGCACATATGTAGCATGTTAGAGTTATAAATAACTTGTCCATGTGAGAAACAATAGTTTAATTTAATGACATCACCAAAATAAAAATAACTACGCTCCTGGTTATCAACATCCAAACCGGTATTGTATATGTATTTCAAAAAAAGCTAAAAAAATATGCATTCCATCACCCTAAAAATCCCAAATAACACATGAAATAAGGAACAGTAATCCCACATTATTTATGACGCATTAACATGAATTATTCTGAGTTATTCTCAGACAGATAGCTGTTTGTCATGTGTAGACGGTGTGTATGTCAGTGCTGGAGGAAAATATCAAAAGACTGTCTCAACAGAGCCAGATATTTTATTTTATACGTTTGCATAATCTACTATATATTTATATATTCACATTTTGTAAACATTTGTTTCAATAAACAATCTTTCATTAGACAATAATATTAAAAGGAAGGGGGGGGGGGGGCGAATACAATTAAATTCACAGGATGCACTGGATGCTCTGCGCGTAAAGACGCAGCAGCAATGAGGGACTTAACTCTGACACAATCTGCCACAACAGAAAAAATGAATCAGTTTCTCTGACTGAACGGTGAGAGAGAAGAACTCTTCAGGTGTCACAGAGGTGTTTGTCTGTAGCCCTCCACAGGTCAACCACAGAGTTAGCAATGACAAAGGGAGCAGTGTAGATAAACTGGGCATTTGACATTGGCAAGAAATGAAATAATGTTCATCTGAAAGTATTCCGAACTAACAAACAAATCATTGGCCTGACATTCTTTGCACAACCTTAAAATAGCATTCGTTGCTCAGTGGCTGCTTTGGGTGCAATCACACAATCTTCACATGTATTCAAATAAAACACAAATTTAAAGTCTGCTAAGGCGATATCTATCACTGGAGGAAAGGAGGTAACACCATGGCGATTGAACCTTTGTCCCACTGATGAAAGTATTGCAATATTTACATATATGCAGTTTTAAAAACGGTGCATGCGGTGTCATTTCTGGAGACAAATGCTGTATTACACGTTTTCGCCATTGTATACACAAAATGGAAGTATGCACACAATTCTTAAAAATAGCATGTTAGGGTGAAATGGCTTTTCACTCAAATCGAAATTCTAGAGAGCAGACGAACAAAACAAGTAATATTCAGTATATTACCTCTCTATGCTGAACTGCAGCCGTATCATTGAGGAAAGTTTCAGCAGTATGACAGCTCTCAATCTCATGTTGGGCAGAGTTTTCCATGAGTGCATTCTAAACGCCAATATCGCAGGTGATCGTGTTCAGTAACTTGTGGGAAGCCACAATTTGTGATTGCGATTACTATATGTTTAATTGTGCAGCCCTGCCTTCCACCTCTCAGCTAATTAGAATCAGATATTCATTACCACTGCCACATCGACACCAATACTAACAACATTCCAGCCAATTAAAATCAATTATTCACCAAGACTCCTGGAGGATCCGGTTATGAATTACATTCCACTCTGAAGACGAGTTCACGGTACATGTATGTGTGCATAAAATGTTGTCCCAGATTGGGCATCACCTTCTTGTCCATCTAATCTGTAATCCAGGCATTTCATTTTTCCTAGTGGTCTGCATTTCTGTAAACATTTTTTTAAAGTAATATTGCTTTTGAAGCTGTGTTGAATGATGCTAATTATTCTCCCGCTCACATCAGCTCAAGTTCCTGTTGGCAGTGGCTTTCTTTATGTGAGAAGGATTCTGCTTTGTGTTGCCCTTGACTGTCTTAATAATACAGCCCTGTAGAAATAAAACAGCACCTAGGAACGTTGCCAGCGACAGGAAATCACTCCGATGCAACACATCTTTCATTAAAACATATTGCCAGGATCACACTAATGTTGTAGTTTCCCTGGGACTAAAAGCATTTAACCCATGATGAGCTCGTAGCTAATTTTTGGACTCTTGATCTGAGAGAGAAAAGAGAACTCTGTGCCAGGGTGGAATGAAACTTGTATATTGCTCTTTAAATCTTTTTTTTCTTTAATGCAGGTCCCTCAAAGTAATGTCACAATGTGACATACTGACTTCCAAACATCATTAATGGCAATACAACATTCATTAGAGCTATTTGTGTGTGGCAAATGCAAGTTCCTAACATTTTAATATATTTGGTATTTGAGTTGTTTCTGACAACATTCCGGCGACGTCCAACTCCGGCGTGTCTAGCTTCTTATTGCTTCGATCAAATCAGAGACCACAGCCACCCACCTCAGCCGACCTAACCAGCTGCCCTTCCAGGCCTTTGCATCCCTGCCTCTTCGGGTGACGGGGGGGTTAGAGAGGCTCCTCACAGGCGAGGCAGTGGGTCTTCACAGCATCGGCCCCGGAGGTGCTCCAGCTGTGTATCAGTTAGCTGTCAAATGTGCAGACAATGCTATCATATACCAGCTCCACGGCCTCACTCCCACCCACAGAAGCTGTGAAGCCGAATGAGAATGGCGTCCTTTCATTTCTCTGCTGCTTTCAACACCGTCCAGCCCCTCCTGCTTGGGGAGAAGCTCAAAGCGGGCATGGTTTCCTTGATTACGGACTCACTGGCTGCACTGACAGGCAGCGGTTCATCTTCCTCCAGGGCAGTCTATTGGATACACTGAGGAGCAGCACGACTGTATTGTCAGCCTTTGAGTTCACTCTCTTAACACCTCTCCTTTTAAGATTCAGCTCAGGGTCATGGCAGCTCCACGAGTTATTTGAAGGCTCCTCTATTGTGCGGTGCATAGGTTAGGGCGAGGAAAGGAGAACGGCTGCCAAAAGAGTCCCGTTGGCCGCTCCAGGTGAAACTATTCGCAGCATCAGCGTGACAGAGGAGCAAGAGGTGGATTTCTCTCTGAGTGTGGAGACTGAAATGTCTGGTTTCAGTGGATCCGACCGACTACTTAACAAGTTCCACTAATGAGTGGAGGCCAGTACACAATTCTGACTCGAGACCTGATCAACACACTGTGGCTCTCTGAGGCTGCACAGAGCAGAGGAAGGAAGACAAGGACTAAACACAAGGACACCGACTTTCCACCCCCTCCGTGCTGAGCCGGTGCAGCTATGTTGCACGATCGCCTTCCACCTCACCTAACCATGGTGCAACGGCAAGCTGTTTAGCTGCCCCTCTGTGTCAGCAGTCATTAAACCGTGCAATTATTCTTGTCTAAATACCTCATATCTCAGCCGGCTTGGAGCCAGCTGAACTGCACTGACCGGCGCTGACAGCTTGAGGATAATATGTAACTACATTACAGAGGAGTCACATTCCTATCCATACAAATGTCTTCTTTTATAGCACACGGTTTGTAAATCATACTTTAGTTAGCAGTCAATTAGCATCTGTAGCACCGTACAGATGTGTGCTACTGTTAAGCATATGTTGAAAACCATGGCTTCACGTTGATTCGGCCTTACCACCGTGCACACATCTTGATTCTTTACATTGTTGACATTTCCTGAATGTGATGCCTATTCTATTTTGTTCTTCATTGAGTCTCTTTACCCTTGCTTCTGATTAGTACAGTTCCCTCTTATTTTTTCTCCATTTAAACATAATAACTATTACCGGTAAGTCAGCCCTGGCATTGACCCACAGACTCCCCCAGCACTCAAAAACAAGCAGGTGGAAGTAACAAGTGTATTACAGTCGAAGATGTGGTGGTTTATGTCTGTTCCTGATGGGGCATGTTTATACACTGTTAGACAGTGTGTCTGTACATACAGTATGTATGTAAGTGACTGTGAAGTTGCAGCACCACACCTGGTCTATTCTTATACCAGGAACTACAGCAAACCTACAGCAGTTTACAAGCACAGGAATCACAGTGAGGAGAGAGAAGATAAGAAAATATGTGATAAAGACACACAGAGAAACACTGTGCAGGAATATTATGATAGAACTGGAAACTATTGCATATGAATATATACTGTATATATATATATATATATATACTGTATATATATATATATATATATATATATATATATATATATATATATATTCATAGGATTTTCATAATAATATAGTGAATTGTCATTTATGCTACAATCTGATAGAACTATACTCTATCCAGTCCCTGTAATTCATGAAGTGTGATGACAACAAACCAGCCCTGACATTAAAAGTCATAATTGCATTTGTATCACATACTTAAATCAATACGTGCACAACCCCTCCCAGTGCTGAATTTGAGTATCTCAGCTCCGTACATCCAACGAGACCTGAAGCAACCGAATCAATAACATTCAAGGGCAATGAGCAAGAGAAGCTGAACACCGACTTCTGCACATTATGCAACTTCCACATGACGCGCGTGCAGTGGCCGCACTTCTATCAGCAGGTACGATTCATTTAAAAAACAAAACAAAGGTGCGCGTTGTTTCATCGGCTCCTCCGATGACCTTTAGTAACTCCCGGTCCGTTGCACTTGATTAGCTGCTTGGACCAACGCTCGCTGTAAAACAGAAGTCGAGCACCATTGCGCACGAGAGGAGATGATATTAACGATGTGGTGATGAAACACAGTTAGGAGACTTACTTCAAGACGGCGCTGTCCCCCTGTCTCACGGTGATGTTGTCCTTTAATACAGAATCCCCGCTCCTGGCTGGAACTCCTGCAGGTACAAGGAATAACAATTTAAGTCCGAGGAGGACGAGGCATTTCCCCGGCACCGCCAAATAGCCACAAATCCCCATCATCTGCTGTCACTGCGCAACTTCCAGGAAAACTTGAAAACCGTCGGATATTCCGTTTTAGCGTCTCGAGCTGCGGATCGCGGGTTCCACTCCACAAACGAGATTCGGTGTCGCCTTCTGGAGCTGCAGACGACCTGGTCGCGCTCCAAGTAAACAGGGCTTGTTACGAAATACTGTCCGTGTCGATGAACGCAGGAAGACAAAAGTGGCGCTCGAGGAAACTGACTTCGGAGGAGAGAAGAGCACCGCGACTCTCAGAGAGAAATGCGCACCGTCTCCTCCGCGTCAAACTGCCGTGAAATGGATGCTCTCGGAGAGATGCATCAGCCAAGTCTTGTATGTCTCTCTCTCTCTCTCTCTCTCTCTCTCTCTCTCTCTCTCTCTCTCTCTCTCTCTCTCTCGGTGTTCTCTTTTTTTTCTGTCGTCCGGGTGAGACAGTGTGAAGCTCTAGGATGCAAACTCAATGAAAAAGGCTCATTTCATCGCTTCAGTATAATTTTCTTTCATTAAGTAGGCTACAGCTCCTGAAGTATTCTCTCTCTCTCTCTCTCTCTCTCTCTCTCTCTCTCTCTCTCTCTCTCTCTCTCTCTCTCTCTCTCTCTCTCTCTCCCTTTTAATCGCCGGGTAGCATCACTGCCTCCACCATGAGGACCATATGGTCTGCAGAGTATGTCCATGGACCTCCAGCAGGTCCTTCGGGGCAGTGCTTGATAGACACTTGAGACCCCCTGAAAGTCGCACCAGGAAAAATAAATAGGGTGCATTTGAAAAAATATAAAAAAATTGATTTCACACTTGCAGTTGTCTTTTAGAAGTGTATTATGTCCAGCAGTATTCATACATGTATTCCCAAATAACAATACAGTGAAATAGTATGGAATAACTGCTTGTTTCTGGTAAGGCCTTCCTCCATGGGTTGCAAATAGAGCGCAATGCAAATGTTGTGTTGTTTAGAAAACCTAACATTACAACATAGTCTCACTGCAGTTCGTGAAATAGTCACAAAATGCAGTTTTTTTCATGTCGCTCCGAATTACTTACTTACTAAAAACAAAAGTTAAGTTTAGGCAACAACACTTCTTAGTTAAGGTGAAGGAAATATATCAAAACTGTCACGAATAGCAACAAGTTTGTTTGACCCATCTACCTCCCTCCAAAAGTCGTCTGTTTGGATATTATAAAAGTATGTCACTTGCTCTGACTGTTGCTTAGTCTCGTGGATGCATTTCATTTGTGTGTACACTACGATCATGGCTCCTAATTCTCTTTCCATTGGCTTTATTTTCATCCTGAGCGCCAAATCTATTGGTTTGTGATTGCATTTCGTGACTATTTAACCAACTGCCACGACACTGGGCTGAACATTACCCCGTACTACCTGAAAATCGGAGTGTTTTCTTTAGCTTGGTTATTATGGTAACACTCGGTTAAAAATACAGACTCTGCACTGTGATAGACATCAGGAGGAAAGTTGTACATCGACACAAATGTGTGTGTCATGAAATCTCTTATATTGCGTATTGAGTCTGTGTGAGAGTTCAGCATATCACTGGAGCACTAGGGGACCCCCGATTGCCACCAGGTATTTTGCATACTGCTTAAGATGGTTTACAGTAGACACTCCTATTTAGCAACATGACAAATATTATTTCATGCAACACATTTGATATGATTTCATCATAGTGTGAGCCTGGATGCTATACATGGAGATGGAGAGACTTCATGTGAGCAGTTAGAGTATTCACTCTCTTGCTAATTGGGATCACTTGGCTCTCAGAGCAGGTGACCATGCAGGAGCGCCTAAAGGCCTGGAGGTTACAAAACATTGTGAAATCAATTTCATGATGATCCAATTCACTTGAAACAATTCCACTCAGAGAATGAATCCTGCAGTATATTCTAATAATAGATGTTCCACTGTAATCTCAGTAAGTGATGAAACAGAGAAAGTATGGCGAAAGAAAACGTTACAGCTTATTGTTTATTTGAAAGATTATAGGTATACAAATCAGAGAGATGTGGTATTAAAACTGCAAGATGCAGGAGTGTGATGAAAGTGTGAATATAGTGAGCTATATATAATATATATGAGGTGAAGAAGGAAATGAATGTTGTTCTTTATTGTCCTTTATATCATGATTTAAAAAGTTGATGTGGCTGATTTAGATTTGATAGATATTGGAAATGGAACTTTTGATAATCTTTTTGCATTTTCTGAATATCTTTTTGAAAGCATGGGAACCGAGGAGAAAAGTAACATATGATATGCGTTCCTGCGACTCGGTTTCATATGGATTGCAGACTCTTGGGTTATGAACTATATTTGTTGTTTTTCCATTGAGGAATATCTCCTAGAGCATTATGTGTGATTTATGTTGTTTTTTGGTTGATTTTAATGTAATTTACTGTTAGATTCTTTTTTTTTCTGCAGACAAAATTGCCACCAAACTCTCAGACACCCTGACGGCTGCAATGGACTTCTCATTTTCAGATAGCTGATTTAAAAAAAGAAGAATAAATTAATACATATTATTTGTGTCTTGTCTTATTTTGATGTAAATTAGCAGTATTCTGATTTATGTAGATACGGTGATAAAATCCATGTGCACAACTTGGAATGTTTGGCTTGTTTTTCGATAATAGTTCTGAATAATTCAATAAGGTGCGGGTCATGTCATTGTCATTCATTCAATCATTCTTTCAAATAACAACAAAATCTCTTTAAATATGAGTCCTGTGTGTATTCATTTGGTTACCATGACATGAACCCATCATGCTGAATTGGATCATAGCCTCTGTCCTCCTTTAGAATTGTACTCGTTGAATGACACAGACCTAGAAACATCTTGCTTTAAATCTTTAAAATACTAAACAAAAATGATATGTATACATAAGTGGAGTTCTGTGGCCTAATGGGCATATTTTCAGATGTCCTTAACATCATCTAGGAATACAGCCAAGGCTCGATGAGCAACCAGGCAAAGCATGTGACTGCCCCAGGGCCCTGGAAGCTTGTTTGTGTCTGGAATATGTCAACATTTAGTTTAAAGACCTTTTTCAATGGTGTTTTGTTGAATGTTCCATGTTGAATATTCTTAAATGTATTTGTGTTTGATCAAGTTATAACACAGCAAACCTGGAGCCAGGTTGTATGCACAGTAAAAGAGCCCTAGCTCGAGCCCTAGCGGGTGCAACTCTGTGCTGTCACTCTAAGCAATAAAAAGTTTGACTTCCGAGAATAACAGATCTTCTGGCGATGTTCTACAACCATGAGGCCCATAGAGCAAGCTCACTAGCGTTTTCTTGAACTCCTCATCCCAGCCTTCGATCCAGCATCATTCTTATTCACATGAACACAGGGGGAAAATAACTTTGGACTCTGGTCCTAACTTTTAAGACTTTAGGACCAAATCATTTAAATAAGGGCTCATATTGGCAAGTTGATTGACTTAAAAAAAAGATATATATATCCGCTGACTTACTGATGTCTCCTTCACATTGATAATCTATGGGAAAAAGTCTTTTTGGGATCAATGGTACCACCCGACAGGCCCAGAAGTTTTAATTCCACCATTTGGCCACTATGTCAAATTTCAAAGCACAGTGCTCTTTCTGGGGGCTTTCTATAGATCACTGTGTCCATCAGCTGTTTCCTGAGCCCTAAAAATTTCCCAAAAAGTTTCCCTGGCTAAAAATTCATTTTGACATCAGGATGTAAATAGTTTTCTAAAACCAAGTTAAAAGTGCATAAGTATGGATAAAAATAGATATGGGTGGATAAAATGTATATCAATAAGAGACTCATAATCTTTACAGTTCAAAGGTTGCAGTTCATGCAAATGAGCATAGTTAGTTTGATATGTACATGATTCAGCACGTGTGTTCTCCCTAACAACCTAACTTGTGTAGCAGTATTATATGTCAGTCTTTGTTTTGTCTGTGTTTATTTGCTTGTCCTGAACTAACAGCCAATCCAAGCCCATTCTCAGGTAGAGGGGTGGGGCTTAGTCGTATGCGGCCAGGTTCAGTGTGTTATGCCGTGTTCACACCAAACACGATGAACCCGGCGCAAATCGCGTCATTCCTGCCGCCGGTCTCGACGGGGGACTATTTGTGTTCATTCGCGTGAATCGCGCTGGACGTGCCTGAGAGGGGGCGCGGCTTATCGGCCTGAAAGCCGTTCAACTGTCCGCCATCAACCATGGAAAAATAACCTCTATTTCTGCTCAGTACGTGTTGTGGAAATCCCAGATATCACGGGAAACTAAACGCCGTCATGTCTGGGTTCATATCATAGTCCAGAGGAGCTCAGTGGATTTCATCGAGCTCACTGTGTCTAGCAAGCCACACGTCGGCTGTTTACCACAGCTGTACGGACACTAAATAAACTGATTTGGCTGTGATTTAACGGCAATAAACCGACAAAAAGGGACTCCGAAATAACTACGTAATGATACCGATTTGTACTTGTTTTCTCAATGGAGCTCGGATCGATCAGTGCTAGGCTATGCTAACATTGTAGCAGCTCCATCAACACTGACAATAACATCATCTAGACGTAAATATGGCAGCGTCTATTCATTGTTTGTACCATATGGTTTATACACATAGTTTGGTCCGGTCTCTACTGATATGAGGTATCGTAGAGCTCTGGGTGAACACAGACGGCTACAGTATTTATTTCCTGATTCAACAACGGCAGGACGTCAGAGATGACAGGAGAAACATCTCTACGCTGATAGGCTATCGCGCCACAGCGTCACACGATTTTTTCGCCCCAAACGCAGAAGTTGAAATTGTTCAACTTCTGCGTTTGGGGCAATTCGGCATTTGCCCGACTTCGACTTCACGCCGCGCCAAAAAAAAAAGTTCTTAAACCATCTGAAAAGACATTTCCCAGTCTTGTAATAACGTTACAAAACCGCATCCTTAATTAGCGCCATTGCAAATTCGCGTCATTCCAGTCTCATCGCGTCTGTGCATAGACTTTGTATGTAATCTACTCGCGCGAATAATTCGCGCTGCGTTAGAGAGGCAGAAGCGAATTATCACCGTTAACTGAACAGTAACTATTGCAAGAGAGATTAATTACGTTCATCATGTAATGGCTGACGACCAGTCATCCTGTGGTTTGGACTGTTGTGATCTACAAGAGGTAAATACGAGTTTGTGTATTGTTTGCTAGACTGTGACTAAATGTTATAGTGAAAAACAAGTTCTGTTGCTAATCGCGAGTAGCCGTTAGCATTAGCATAATAATCATTAGCTTTGCTTTCATACTGTTAGCTGTACATTTGAAGCTAGGTGTTAAAACAAGCTATTACTAAATCGTCATGAAGTAGTGCATGGACTTGTTGCTTAGCTGATTTCTTTGATTCAGTAGATGGACGTTTGTGCCTATAAGAGCATTGGGAAAGCTCCTTCGGACCACTATGGAGAACTGTTTCCTGCGTGTGTTGCTGTAGACGGTTGCTGCTGTTTCTTCTGCGCTCTGCCTGCCGTCCATTACCCAGCTTCCCCTCACCCTCCCCTCTGAATATTCCTTGGATTCGTGTGTAATGACAAACGTGCATGTGCTTTTTTTTTTTTTGCTTGTGTGAATAAGTGAAGTTTTAGGCCTCTACGCTCCCAAGCCACGACTCAGGCCTGCAACGAGGGTTTTTGTTTATTTTGAGACTGTGGGTGCACAGTATATTGATGTCCGCATGTAATAAATGCCAAACTGTTTTTCTAATGCCTTTGGAAGTATATTTGGTGTGTCAAAGTTCATCACATTCATGTTTTGGTAAGAGCTGGTAAAAAGGGGTAAAATACACTTAAAACACAAGATAAAAGGACTTAATAAGAGGCATAGACCTTTTATTTTACTTCCTTAATTAATTCTATCGGAGGCACCGCCAGTTATTTTAGTTCATAATAAGGGAACAAGAGTTGTAAGAATAATTATATTCATGTATAAGAACAGGTAATCGCGCCATAACGTTTAAAACTGTACCCAGGACCCCGCCCATAGTTCTACTACACCTAGCAGATTCACATAATACTATATAGCTACATGGGACGGGTGTTACACAGTTTTAACATGTTTTCCTCCATTGATCTCTGCCTGGAAACATCTGCATGGATTTTTTAAAAGCTACAGCACCACCTTGTAGACCTGGATGGTCTCATTTTAGACTAACTCCGTTTTCATTTCATGTGTTTGTATGATGGACAGGGTGAGGAGGGCGGAGATCAACTTTTGGACAAAAGGGAGTCTGAACTTCACCAAACCATATTGACTTTGTTTACTGATATGCTCCTGCACTTTCTCCCAGTCCATGTCTGTATGCATGGAAGGGATGCTGGCCACTGAGGAAGCGAGTGGCACTTTGCAGCGCATCTGACAGCAGCACTCAGAACTCCTATGACAGTCTCATGAGAAGAATGAACAAGATTATTTCTTTACCTTAACATCAATTTGGCACGCTGTTAAGCTATTGGATGGGAATGGCAATCCACCGAGGGCTTTGGATGCCATCACTGCGAAAGCTACGATTGACACTCGGCATTGTCCTTGTCTGCTATCAAATGTTTGCGCAACTGTGAAAGCAAGTCTGTGTTCTGTTTTCTGCATTGCCCCTCAACATCTGATACCGACGTACCTTGTAGCGTATGAGATGCACCGGAATAAGACTAACTCCAATGTTAACCCATGCATTTATTATTAGAGGGTCAGAGCATCAGACTTAGTATAAAGGTTGAGATAGTCAGCATAGGTGCTGTGGGAGGGAAGGGCCAACGGGTCAAACCAACAGAGGACTTTCACCCAAGAAACCACTGTTTGTGTCCCGTGTGAAACTAAAAATCCAATTTGACTTAATTCGTCATTTCCGTAGTAAGTCACGTTTTGAGTCGTTAGTCAGTAAATTTAACTTAATCCACACTCTTTTCCAAAACCTAAATGGTTTTGTTGCCTAAACCAAACTGTGAAGACATGAGTTTATTTAAAGAAGATAGTATGCTCTTGACGATTGGAAACTGACCCTGACTGTAATATCCAAAGCTGAAGCTAGATGAGTACGTAGAGCATCATAGTTTAAGCTTTGGGCCACTGACCAAGCAATGAATGAACATGATTAGGCATTATGTTAGGCAAAAGCCTGAGATGCATGGGTCAATACTTGTAACATAATGATCAGGCCATCACATTTACTGAACCAGTTTACTCTCAGGTTGTTATTGAGGAATTATGATGATGTCTTGTCCCAGAGAAATTGAGCTAAGATAAGACTTAATTAAAATGATATCTACCTGGGATGCAACACAAGTCCTGACTATGTGCCCGTCTTAATGGTTTTTAAATTAAAATCCGTCCCTGACCGCAGCAAAATCTCAGATATGTGGTCTTAATTAGAGTCAAGGGTACAGGGAGGGGGTGGGCTGAGGCCCTTGTTCACAGAACCCCCCCCCTCAGTCGATTAAGGCTGCAACATTTGGCCATGCGATTTCCTGTTAACACCTTGATGGCATCTGCTATCAATTCACTGTGAGGATAAAGACGGTAATAACACCATCAAGAGAGAGAAGGAAGAGTCGCAGGTATGTGCAGTATTTTCAGCAATCAGTTCTGCATGGATAAAATGAGATCGCAATCCATTTCAATCCATGTCATGTGCATTACGTTTTAGACCCTCATTGTTCTGTCTAACAGCGGGTCAGGTACATGTGAAAGCTCCACCATGAGCGAGGGTGCCAAGAATGCAGAAATGACAAATTAGAATGCCATTGTTTGTTGCACAACCCAAATGAATCACTCCTGATGTATCAGGACGACGGGGAGAGCAAAAGAAGAAAGCTAAACTATGTGGCCTATGTCAACTACCCATGCTCTAAAATAGGAGGTGAACATATTGATTTTAACAGGCCCAAATGAACAAAGCCATTTCACCTAAATCTTTTTGATCGGTCGCAGCCGTATGCAGCCCAGCTCCTCCCGGCAGATTGTGTTTCTCATTTATTTCACTTATATATGCAGTGACATTCACATAATTTCCTACTGCGGCGCATTAACGCCAGGCCCTGCGTGGTTTATGCAAACAATCCATGCTAATCTTCATTCATATCATGCAAGGATGGGCAGAGCTAGCAGACAATAGACCGGCCACTGACCAAAGCAAGCTAATACCCATGCAAAAACATGAGTAGACTGAATAAAGAGCACTCACTCAATGGATTCAGTCATCTGCAGAAGCTCAGAATCCACTGGCACAAGAACACTGATGTTATGCCACTTATTCATGAGTGGCTGGCATTCTGAGGTCAGTCCAAGTTTTGGGAAATGTTTTGAAATGAGTAAGAGCTTGTTTGCAGCAATAGCAGGAATTAGTCACAAGTTCTGTTGTGTTGGCTGGATGCATTCAGGTAAATGAGCTTGAGTTAATGTGAGTTATGTTTGGGTTAGGAACTACAATGTTGAGTTGATAATATAAACCCAATTAGGACATTTTCAACTATATAAATAGGCACCGTGAATTATTATTAACATCAGGAGAATAAATTCATTTAACAAAATTAAATCTATTTTTACAATATGAATATTGAACTACCAATATTATTTTGATGGTTAAACAGACATTTCAGGATCTCTCATTCAGATGTTAGCATCATCATTAAACTTAAATTAAAAAAATAATTAATTAATAAAAATAATGAAAATATATTATCTACTGCTGCAAAAAAAATCTCATGCAACCATTCGACAGCTAAAATATGAACTGGTTTTGACCAGTCCAGTAAGTACTGCAGGTCAGTCACAGAAAGGCCAGATGCTATGGAAGAAGAACATGTTGATGAACTTGGCACTAGTTTTCTGGATTTTGGTACGATTGTGTCAATATTCACCAGTAAACTGATGAAGATGAAACACAAGACCTTTAAGGACATGGTGACATATCATTCAAGTGTATCTTAATACAATACTCAATACAATACAATACTTTTAATGTGCCCAGATGCACATTGGTGGATGTAATTGTTCCTCCGGTCCAAAGTGGCAACAAATGCTGTGTTTCCATTCCATGGTATGGCTCTGCTCGACTTGACTCGACTCACTTTTGGAACTAGGTCCTTTTCTCTATAGTACCTTCTTAGCAGTGGTGGGCCGTCAGGGCCAGCAAGGCCTTCTCTGCTGGCCTAGACAGAATCACAAAGTTATAGCTATTTTATAATTTAATAATTTATCTTAAATACACTACATGTATCATAATTTATAAAAATATTTTCCCCATCATCTTATCCTCTCATTGCACAGCTACTGTCTTCCTCAGTTGCTCTGCTTCCAGTGCAGCTTGTTTTAAGTAGAGCTTTTATCCAATCAGATTTCACCTCTGTGTCTCTAGGTAAGAAGAGAGACCCGAGGCCTGCAGACTCACAAGTGAATCCCTTTGCAGTTTAAGTGAATGGGGACGATATTGTTGATTGTCACAGACTTCAACCAATCAGATCTTTAGTTTGACATGTTGGGCGTATTCTTTGACATGTCAGAGTCTTCTAGCTGGCCTACAAGTACGTGATTGGTCAGTGGGATAGCGTGACATGTTGGGCGGTGACAATCCCAATATCTGCTGCCTCTGTGGAGCGGACATTTTCAGCCCTCAAACGCATTAAAACGTATTCAAGAAATACAACTGGTGAGACTCGACTGTCTTCACTGGCGTCTTACTTACTGGAACTAAAACGCACGGATATAACGTTACTGAACAACCGTGGGATTAAACTCTTTACTAACAAAGAAAGGAGGATGGACTTTGTCTTTAAGTGAACAACAGCTTTGGTAAGTGAACTGATTTTGTTTTTACATCTGCAGTAGCTTTAATATGCTTGTTTATATATTATCATTTGTACAACTTCATTCATTTTTGTTTGGTTTTATATGTGATAAGAACTATTGTTACATCCAATGTTGCTCTGGGGACACACTTAGTCGGTGCCAGTGTTGCCAACTTGGCGACTTTCTCGCTAAATCTGGCGACTTTCCAAACCCTCTTGGCGACTTTTTTTGTCAAAAGCTACTAGTGACAAATCTAGCGACTTGTTCTGGTGTTATTAGAGACTTTTCTGGTGTTTTGTCTCTGACATGAAAGCACGTACTGTTCTGCACTGTCGTGAACGAGCAGCGGTTGCTGCATTGAGCCGCCCCAAAGCACTCACAGGCGGTTACTCTCACAGCAGCCTCGCGTAGCAGTCCCAGCTGCAGTCAGAGCAGAGAGGAGACACACTCTCGGCGTATTCATGTATCTGCACTCTGCAGTTAGTGTATTTATAGGTGTTGAGCTTCATTTTTACACAAAACAAATAACCATAGCTGTGGCGTCATAATGAGGTGTTTCAGCTGCAGGACAGCAGTGAAGGCCCAGGTATGAAATGCACAGCCCGCCAATGCTTCTTAGTGTAGGCAGGATTCTCAGCTGATCAACATAGCAACGGCACGTGAAACCGCCATGACATCATCTTCCACGTGACACTTACTGAACCTTTCATCAGCAAACCAACAGAGAAACGTATGCACTTTCTACACACAGGAATGTGTACGGCATAGTTTTGCAGGCTGCCATTTTTTTTAAACCTGGGTTGAGTAAATAAAGAAAAAGCAGTCACTATTGACCTTAGTTTAGCTACTTAAAAACAGTGACTTTGCGCTGGATGTCCTGTGTCCAATAGTGATGATTCTCTCTGTGGTCTGCATTGTTTTAACTCCACCCTCTAGCATCAGATCATCTCTCCTGGACCCTTGACCGAGGTGGTCCCAAGAATGGAGTGGATCTATTGGAACATCCACACATTTGATCATGGAAAAATAACTTCTAATTTGCAACAAACTGAACTGAACTAGAATGAACTGGACTGAACTGGACTGGATTGGACTGTTTGGTGGAAACGTGACTAAATAAATTTAGATTTTGTGGCTCTTACCAAGTTAATTCCTTTATATTACGAAATTCTGTCTTTTAGACAGTGTGTCCTTTCAAGCCACCAGTTCAGTCTCATAGCCTGGGTGTCAAATACAGACTGTTATTCTCATCCTTCAGAGTCTGATACCGCCAAGGATTCCTGATCAAGCCTCGTAGGTGAGGAGTTGGGAAGAAGAACAGGTTGGATTCACTGCATAGGGATTGTAACACAAAGCGTGAATTTCCTTCTGCCAAAACTGCAGCTTCGGAGGATATCCCCTTGATTGGTCAAACTCATACTGTTGAAGCCTCTCACTTTGGAATGCACCTTTCCACAGAGGACTGTGGATTTTGTCCCCAATCAAGCACTGTGAAATTACTGTAAGAGGGGATATCTTAATGAAGATCTAGCATAAGTTCAGTCAGGAAGACTGCAGTCTTGCAAGCTTAGGCCCGTAGTTTATTTCACTCCTCACGCAAGCTTACGCATTTCCTTGCTGTCATTGTTTGAGGCTGTCAGTCATGATATCAGCTGTTTAGACCAGCTGGTCTCTTCTATTCAATAGCACAATGAAACAATGACATGGTTAGCCTATCATCTAGCTGCTGTCTCTCTTAAATATGATTGTCTCTCTACCTTCAGTATGTTCATGCTGCTGTTATGCACCCCTCCACCTCCCCATCTCCGCCCAATCTTAGCAGATTCATCAGCTTCATCAACTCATCATTCTATCAGCCTCATCAGCCACCACCACCAGCAGTGTCTGGACTCCACGGGGGATTTATCTTGCTGCTGCTCAGGGCAGACGCCCCTCCATTACACATCTCCCTATAGAGTCCAAACACCAAAGACTCTGTCAAGACTTGATCATCACATCTGTTATTAATAAACAATTATCTTCTTCATCTGACTTGTCTCTCCTGATTTAAATGGCAAGTATGGACCAGAGTATTACTCAAATAGTAACTTAAAAAAAACAGGATCACCAATCAATTAGTAACAAATAACTGCTTTGTTATTCAACTTTAATTGACTGAAGTTCTGGACTGACAGCATGTCTTCTTTGAGAACAGACTGAGTGCTTCTGTTGACTGATTTATTTATTTATTTTTGTTATCAAAATCAACTTGATCCAGGTCTGCTTTATACTGTGTAGGAGCTTAAGTGCTTTTGGCATGGATAGCTGCACATGATTCCAACTTTGATCTCAGATAACTACATCAGTCGCCAGTTATCAGACAGCTTTAATCAGACGCGTTAGTTGCAGTCTCATCTTGTGGAACAAAAGGTTGTTTATGTCTGTCGCCAGCCTTTAAAATGCAGGGTTGGTCGATCTGTGCTTTCAGCGAGCTGTGCTGGTCTTTGTCACATCTGATCCCGATCCCAGCCCGCCCCGGTTCTCTCTTTATATGCTGCGGGATGTGTCGCAAAGTCAGTCAATGTATGCATGGCGTGAGGCCATGAATTATTTAAGAGGCCGGTTCCTTTAACTGATTTGAATGTTCAGACATCCTTTGTTATCAATAGTTGTAATTCTCCCAGCAGGCACCGTGCTCAGCAGATATGCTGATACACTATCAGAGGCTCACTGACCTCTGCATGACTTTCTGTTGTGCATGTGATGGAATTAAAACTGTGGGCACAAAGACGCGGCATTGATATGAAATGCGTTCGTAAAGGTGCGTTCGATTTATAAAACATCTTTTTTCCAGCCGTCAACATTTCCTCCATTTTTAGCAGCTCTATTGACTACAAGCAATGGACATAAAAGCTGCCTGAAAGTCAAAGTTAAATCCTCCTGCATTAAGGCATCTAGCCTTTATGAGAGCCTTGAAAATATGAAAGGTATCAACAAGGACAATAAGGCGTGTGTGTGTGTGCGTGTGTGTGCATTTCTACAGCCATGCTAGCATATTTACCCTTTGAGTTTGAAAGAGAAGAAATTTGTTTCTCTTGGGCTTTATTTTTTTTCGCCATTAAATTGAAATCTGATTTCAATGTCGGTAAAAGAAGGCAGTTGTTGTAGTTCATGTAGAACACATCCGTCTGGATAGAATTTAATCTGGGATTGTGACTCTGTGAATGGTTTGGATAATGATGGCTTTGTGATGGCATTTCAACAGATACCTTGGGGGGAAAGCCTAATACGTTTTTGGAGTGTGTAGAACAAAGAGATAAGACTAATGAAGAGCGAAACGATACGGTAGTATTTAGTTATTTTTACAACAAAAACACTTTGGCAGCTTCTTTGGCAAACAATCATTACTTTTTCCCTTAACAAACAATAGTAAAATCCCAATATGATGGGTTTTAAAGACTTTTCATTAGTAAGAAGTCGCTTTGGTAACTGTACACATTGAGATTCTCAGATTTACAGACTGTGGTTCTGCAGGACAAAAGAGCTAACATGGTTGCCATCTCAGCCCTAATGTCAGTCTCATCAGCATTAAATTGTCTTTAACCCAAAGGTTATAAACAATTTAGACGGTGACAATAACACTGTCCAATCTGAAGTCAGAGGAGCGGCTCCCAGTAATGCCTATACCAGAGATGGATCCTGCTCACTTCAAGGTGAATGCATCTGAATGAGCAATTTCCACTCAAATATTAGTCAAATGGAACTAATACCTTTGGATAGAAGGAATCAACCACTCAGATCATATTTGACACTGACATATGGATGGCGGTTTTGGGAAAGTTGGGAAAAAATATCTACATGATGAGGGAATATTCAAAGAGAGGTTACGCACAATTTCATCCAATTTCCACATCGTCGGGACTCAATCAGAAAGTGATATCAGTGATGAATTATTTGTCAGTGTCACTTTAGTTGCCCTAATGGTGGTGGGGGTTTCTGTTTTCAGTGGATTTGGAGGCAAATAAACAAACTGTGATCTTGCAGAAAGAAGTGTTTTCTTTGTGTGTTCAGCTGGTGTTCATAGTAGCCACAAGCAACGAAACCATGGCAGACCTCTGTACTGTATATTAAAAATGTTAATGACGGCCCTCATTTGAAATGCACATTAGCCTGAGACACTTTATTCTAAAACCACTGCTTGTGTGAATATTGTTTTATATCTAGCATTTGTGTATATGAGAGCTTTGCTACAAAATAAAACAATATTCTGTGACTGTATACACTGGTTGGATTCCGGTCAGAGATATATGTTGAATCTCATTCCACAACCTCATTCAAATGCTATAATAAAAAAAAAATAATAATAATGATAATGTTTAGGACATTATGGGTTGCAAAGATGTGCAGAAAGAAAGAAATATGAAGTTCATGCAGTTTGTGTACAAGTCAGCTCAGTGTTGTTATTGTCTTATTTTCTAAAACACAGTCCAAGTTTAATCATAACATCTGGATTTGTGGAAACAGCAGATAACTTTAATGTAGCAAAAAGCAAGTTGTTGGCAATTTATGGTTTCGTCAAGATACTTAGGCACAGCTCATTCTGTGTAAAGTGTTTTATATGAGTAGCTAAATCAGACAGTAAGTAATTTAAATTCATGTGTGTCCACAATGTATTATCGGAATCCCACAAACCATCTTGTTCCCTGTGTTAACCATATCCTTTGGGATGTCTGTATTCTGAAATGTCACTTCTCAAACTTGCAAACTTACTTCAGCTACTTTGGATGGTAGCTTAGTTAGCTACAACAAAACACAAACGTACTAATGCTCGCTAAAAATAATGCTCAGTTAAACTTAATTATGATTAAATAGAACGTGGATGCTCATGCATTTAAAGCTAGTGTGCATTTCCGTTAGAATCAAAATCGTGCCCATTTGTTTGCTCTAATGCTGGTTTATGGCCATCCTGTCTTAATTGTCATTGTGCAAGATCCCAACCAATTGTTCAAGCCTGAGTCGGAGGCAGAGAACAGGATGAGGACTAAAAGGAAGAAGATTGTGCTAAAATGCTTCTGACTGTCTCAGAGGCTGTGTGGGTGAATCAAACTTTCTAAAGTGGAAAGTAATTAAAAGCTATTTGCCCACATCAAATAGCACCATGTGTGGATTTTATTCAATAGGGGGAAAAAAGAACCCGCATCTAGTGTATGGATTACACAGATCTTCTCATTGAGTTTGCTGCCATGAGAGAAACGAACATTACAGTCATATATTTAATCACGTTTACGATGTTCTTCTCATTAGTTTCTTACAACATCCCAGCCCTTCTTTTAAAGTAGATGTGCTGCTGACTGTTCATAATGCCGTTTTAGGTGTGTTACTGGTCTTTTAGAGCCCATGCAGTCAACGTATATTTGCAAATTTGACCAAAGACACAATTTCTTACTTTTCTTACTCTCAAACAGTCTTTGTTTTCATGTTGAAGCATTTCAAAGTGCATTTGTACTAACCTGTGCCATGCGACTTAACTTTGACCTTGAACTACAAATAGCTGCGTGCATTGTACTCACACACGTACATGCCAATGGTCAAGGCCTTGCACACCAAGTTCACACTGGACCTTGGATCAACTTTGCAACAGATCTGTCTGCCTGGGGTGTGTGTGTGTGTGCAAGTGTATTACTCATGTTGTGGGGACATACATCTGTGTACACAGTACATGGTGGAGACTTGCCTTTCTCTTGGGGACAAAATCCATGTCCATAACATAAATCATTACATTTCATGGTGAAGATGTGGTTTAAGACTATGTTAAGGTCAGGTTTTGGCAGAGATGTAGGCTTCGACTTGAGACTTGATTTTTACATATAAAATATGACTTGTGAACATCTCTGGGTTTGAGAGGCAAAAGGGATGTGTCAGGTCTCAATAGCTGTCATTAGTTGGAGAGCAGGTTGTCCACCAATTGAAAAGATCGGCGGGTTGATCCCGGCTCTTCCAGTTCTCATGTCGAACCCCAAATTGCTCCTAAATTGTGCCATTGGTGTGTTTGTGTGTGAATGTTGACATGCAGTGTAAAGCGCTTTAATTTAAATGCACTTGGACTTGTAAAAAATGATCTCTGTGTTTTAGGTTAAGGTTCAAGTAATGGTTGATTAGCCAAGTGACAGTTATGGTGAGGGTAAGTCTCCAGAATATGAATGTAAGTCAATGTAATGTCTTTTAAAATGGTGGAAACACAACTGTGTATGTCCAATCAAAATGACAAAAAGATTGGCCGTGATGATCTTTTGGACATGCACGTCACTAATCCCGATACTGTATGATAAAATCAATGGAAATACTTTAAACTGATCAGACCAAACTTTAGTGATTCTGTTTTTTCTGGTTCTATCTCAATTGTTTGCAGAAAAGAATGACAGCATAATATTGCTAATTGTTTGTTAACCCTTAATTAAGTGATGTTGGGGAGTCACAAACATGCAGCTGTGACATTATGAAAGGCAGCTGATGAGCTGACATGACTCATCGCTTGTGATCTCTCTCTCTGTCTTGCTGACACTCAAACTATTTATCCTGCTAACATTCAGTGGAATCCCGTGCAGAGTTGCAATATTTGTTTCCTATATTGATAATTGTTTGATTGATAAAAGCTGGCAAATTATGAATTACCTCTTACAACAATTAAACAGATGAAGTCATTATGTAGAAATTGAGTCTTCCTCCGAGTTGGAGATCAGATTCCCGCTTTTTACTTATTTCCATATTTAATGGACTTGCTACTGAGTTAAGGTGATTGCTTCCCTATGTCACAACAACACCAGCGAATGGCTCACTGTAGCATTTTGATCCAGCCAGTTTTCTTTGGCCAACCAATTGCTGCGCTCACAGTATAAAAGTCTGGAGGGCACAATTACAACTGGCAATGGAAAAGAAAATGTTGGCATTGAGAAGAAAAACGAGGGGTAATCTTACTCATTTTTCTTATCCGCGGAAGTCTAAGAAGCCTGAGAGGGTACAGTATTTCCCCAGATAAAACGATATTCCACCCACACAAACAGAAACGCACAAGTACATAAGAGTCTTTACTATTTCCACTTGGTTTCCGTGTCGGTTTGTTTTGAATTGAGGAGGACCAAAGCATTTCCAACACTTCCCCAAGGCAGGTGCATTCGTTCTAATGTAAGAATGCCTAATTTTTATCTTGATTATCTCAAATATTATGTCATCATCTTTAGCCCTCGTCTCGCAGCAATAAAAGTACTCACAGATAAGACAGTGCAGGTCCAATGACGGAAGACATTTGCAATGGCTTGACTCGATTAATTCCCAACACTAGATCTTAATTAACTGGCATAACCACACAGATGATTTGTGTGCCTATGGGATTTGGTCAATAGGGATGATTGCATGAAGTAGATATGCTCATTCAATATTCATTATCTCCCTGTTCCATTTTCTCACGGGGCAAAGAAGGTCCTTCCTGAGATCAAGATAACTCCCTCAAGTCGTCGGATGCATAAAGACTTGGAGCTTCTGTGTTAAAATGAATTCTGTAACAAGGTTGAACTATTAAAAAAATGTATCAGTCATGAAATAGTTTCTCCCCAGTTGATTTAGCTACATTTAACCTTTCTTGTGAATCTGCACATTAAGCCGTGCATTTAATACTGTGATACTGTTCAAATTGCTATTCTGAGTCTCACTCTTCTGAATGTGTTGTGCACCGAATGGTATTACAGAGCGAAGAATGCACTTTCAGTATGTCTGTATGAAAGATGAGTGAAAAGGCTCAGATGTTGGATTCATTATCCTTATCAAAAGTCAAAGAGAAGACAAATATAAACCATTCTGCTGCTACTGGCCCCTACCGCACAAAGCCCCGGGAGCGACATAAAGACAGCTGAAATTTGGTGTTTAAAAGACAGCAGAGGGGAAACACAAAAACCTATAATAATAATATGATCTGGAGCCCAGAATAATAAGCTTTTCTCCAAACCTGCTTTTGTTTCCATTGTATAACTGTGTGGCCCTGAACAATGTCACCTCCTCCAATTAGCCCTCAACACACAGTTGTTCTACTTGTTTGCAGGGTTGAATGACTGAAAAGCAGGCATTCTTAATAAACGTAGAAACAGACATATTTGAGTTCATATACAGACATGCTATGAATGGCAGATTCTTAAATTAAATCAATAATCCCACGACTATGTTTGATTCTTGTAAATTACCACTTCACAGTAAAATGCACTTGACCCTTTTGTCACTCTCGTCACTGTTACAAATAAGGAACCATATGGAAATATGCAAATATGTGCTGAAGTTTGTCAATTCATATCTATATTACATTAAATGCAGATGAACCATGATGATGACTATTAAGATCAAACCCTCATGAGTGTAAGGCTCCCCAATAGCTCAGAAGTATGTGATGTTTTGATGTTTTATTAGAAGATTAAATACAATTAATTTAAACAATAAATGAATGAATCACAGTTTTGTCTTGAACAAAATCATTTAAACAAAGTTGAAGTGATTACAGATGAACGTTAACCTGCAAATGAGCCTGCACAGATAAGTAATGGTCAGAATGTGATATGGCTAGTGGCATTGTCATTACCGAGACAAGGAATACAGGGTGTGAACCATGGACGCTTATTATTATTATGATTATTATTAATTAATTATAAAAAATTACAAAACAAAGGTTTGTGCACATTTTCACCCAGTGGCTGTAGATATATTTTATTTGATAAGTGGCGCTGGATTAAAAAGTCTTTAAGATCAATCCTCTTGGGACAACGCATGCCTGTCCCACATTTCAGAGCAATCCATCGTTATAGTTATATAAGTTATCAAGATATATCACTGTGTACTAAAAAGGTGGACCGACCAATTGACATTGCCTCCATTGGAGTCACACTGCTGGCGTGGCTAAAAATATTAGCAAATTCAAATGTTCTAACCCACACAGGCCCCACCCCCTACAGGACTCATTCTCTCCTCCAATCACGAGCATGCATTTTCCCACTGGAAAGTTGCATAAGTCTACCGGGTCAATCAGGACGTGCCTACCCAAATCTGTGTGGACCCCACAGTATATAAAGCAGCACAAGCCGCTGTCTGTAATTTTTCTTCAGTGTACAGTGATTTGCCTTCTAGCCTGATACACCTGCACGTCCTCGTGGGGTCGATGTTATGTCATGGCACGGTGTGCATTCCTGGGGCTCCACCCACTGTACCCAAAGAGTCCAATAGAAGAAGGAGCCTGTGTCAGTTATAACGAATGCTACTATATTGTAACCCTAGTTCTATGAGCACAGTCCAATCCATCTACCAAGGGTGCCCTGTCGCTCCTACACACAGGATGGCACACAGCAGTGTGTGCTGCCTTTAATACTGTGGGATACATATGTATTCAGGTAGACACATCCTGATTGGCCAGTAGATGGCTCCAACTGTGCTTATAGAACTAGGGTTACAATATTGTAACGTATCGTAGCTTCCAATAAATATTAGACTTGCATGTTATGGTAAAGAGTAGAGAATTATCTAATTCCTCATTGTGTTCATCAAAAGATATGCTTCGTGGAGTGTCAAGTCGAATGAGGTTTCCATTGGTAGCTTAGTTACATGTGTTCCAGGATGAGTTGTGTGTTAACCCAAAGAATCTGTGGAGCTTCATCATTCTGTCCTCTGAGCAATGACCGTACGTAACACTTTGTTACAGGAACGTCAGTAAAATATTGAGGCAGTTTGGATAAACTGATTGCAGAGGCTGTGTGGACTCATCCAGGCCTCTTTGAAAGGGTTAGATGGCTTTCGAAATACAACTTGATGGATGACCACACAGTTGGCTGTCAGTGCTGCTTGCTTTAACTCAGTGTGCAGTGATTTGAGGTTATATCACTGACTTCATATGATTAAGAAATGTCTGCGGCTCTCAAAATATCTTGGCTGTATCTTAAGACTACTGGGAAACACATCCAGATAATTTAAGTGTAAGGGAAGAGCTAAGATGTGACTTACAGTATCACACCTTTAATTATAAGTATATAAAGGTCTTCATCTGGAAGGAGGCTCACTCTTAGCACTATTTTAACTAGGCCCTAAATCAACATTTCAACAGAAATGTGTGATACTTTAATTACCTGGTGGATCCTTGCATATGCTATGTGAAAGATGAAGAAACTTTTCATAAGAATATTTTGGCAAAGCAAGGTAGGCTGAGGTTGCAGTAGTCACCTGCACTTCATTTCATTTGTGAGGTGAACTTTGAGAGAAACACCAGAGACGACAGCCTGTGAAATTAACTTAAAAGTCAAAATAAATTGTCTCGATCCACCAAGATGACGCTGCCAAAGATCACAGGTCTTTGTATGTGACATCCAAATCAAATGATGACTTATGATCACAACAAAACTGACTTTGCAAAGTGGCAAGTTTTCTTTTTCACCCACTAATATATGGCTTTTATCTTCAGTGGGAAAGGTTGCAGTTGGCATTCAATCCCCGGACTAATGACTCTGTAGGCACAAGCACTGATCTGCATCTATGGAAACATGACTCCCGGGTGGACACGATAACTTCCTTCCCTGTTTCGGGTGCTTTCTTTGTCATCTCAGCCACAAATGTTGTCCATCTAAGTCCAAGCAGCACTCAAACAGAACCAAGATTGAAAAGAGACAGATAAAAAAGAGAACCGGAATGTTTTTTATTAATCCTGTTTTCTGGTGGATTTGTAACGTCGAAAAATGACACATCAGGAAAACAAAAAGGAAAGGTATACTCTTTAACAATGGGAAGGGGGTCTGCCTTTTTATAGTAGCTTTCCACACTAATGTTGGTGTAAAAAAGATATTACTGATCATCGTCATTGTTGCTGTCTTTCATACAAGCAGAGGACTTTCACCCAGGAGGCCGCTGTTCATGTCCTGTGTGAAACTAAAAGTTAACGTTGGCTTATTTTGTCACGCCAGTCGTTGGACACATGACTTGTTTGTCATTCGCTAGTCACATGGCTTCTTCAGCACATGGTCACGTAAGTCATTAGTCAGTCAACCACAATCTTTCACTAACCCTAACAACCTAACCCTTTTGTATATACTTTTTACTATTCTTTTGTTTTTTTAATATATTTAAGAAAAACACCAGTGTATTGATATACTTTTTTATACTGTTTTATCTCCCATCCCATTCATTTATCACAATCACAATTTTGTCATATCAATTTCAGCAGTCAGAATCTATAGAGGTAAAGAGAAACCACCAGGTTGAAAAGCGATGTCCACTGCCCTCTCTGATTCACAGTTTGTGAGTGAAAGTGTTTCACTTCTCCCCTGTGCCTCAGGAGATAGAGTCCAGTACCAACAGGGTTGGGGAACATTTTAATCCCCAGTCCTTCACAGGCGGCAACCTGCAGTTTTGAAAAGTGAAGCCAATGCGGAAAATCCACAATGGCAAAGGCCAAAATGCTGAACTCAAGGCATCGAAACGACCAATGGCTGACGTTATGATGACTTTGTCCACTTTTTATATACAGTTTATGGTCCTTCAACAAGTTGAGAAGTTAAGTCAAATAACCCCTTAAACTTTGCATCTCACATCAACATATTATGCGTATCATTTTCAGTTTATAGTTACTGGTTGTAAACATTAGCCTGTCACTTAAAACTCTACTCTTTGGCATACCCTATCTGTGAGATTAATTTGACATACAGATATTGTCAAGCCACTATAGCTGATGACTGAGCTGTATCTCTCACTGCAGCACCAAATTTAGAGTCATGATCATCATAAAGCCTCCTTCTTTAGTCTTTTGATTTATGACAAGTTCAGATATCATTTCTTAAACATATATTTCTCTGTCAGCTGAGAGACACAGAGTCCTTGACAGTATGTCTGTTGACATGAGTGCAAGAAGCCACCAGTCATAAAAAGTAAGGTCACCAGGATCTAACTCAACGCTGATGCTTCCACACACACTGGCAGCTGGGATATTTCCTTCCTTAGTCCATAAATATCCAAAGCCTCCCTCATTCAACGAGTCGCTCAAGTCGACTGATGATGAATATCCGGCCTAACCCTGAAACGACTGAGCCGGCAATGATGACTAACGTCACAGCAGGAAGGAGTTGTAGAGCCACAATCCCTCACTGTCACCAAGAGGTCCTTCCCTGAATTTTCTACTGTGGTCAGCTTTGACTTTTCGGCAAATTATTTGTCAATCAACGTTGATAGATTTGAAGAAATCGTGTAGATGTTGCTCTTTTTAGTTTCATAGTGCTTGTCAACTTGGTGAATTAGCAAGCAAAAGTCTAAGTAAAGCCCTTTGAGCATCATTCTCTGAACAAAACCCTTTATGAAGTACTTTCTGTGCCTTTCTGATCTTTTTTATTACTATTTTTCTTTTTCTTTTGGCTTTCTCATCCCTTCATTTCCAGCCTTGACATATCCAGGCCATAACGTGCCATACATTAAATTAGTACACAATTTCAATCGGCTCAAAACAGCTCCAGGACAAGAGGAACGCCTGCTCAACAAAAGATAAGAAACAAAACATCTGATATTTTTTTCGCATTGTCATATTATTAATTAATGTCCGCCGTTAATTGGGAGCTGCTGCATATCAATTGGAAGGAATAAACGTTTGTGATTTAAATTACAATCTGAATCACCTGTAATTAGTTCTTCATGTTTCAGATGAGTAAGTACAGTGAGCAGGCTGTCAGGGATAGTTTTCAAATTAGCCCTCATTGACTCATTGAATGCACTACACCCAGTAGTAATTGCCCCCCCCCCCCCCGGTGTTTTGCAGAGGTATCTTAAGATGCAAGCTAATTCCATTTACATAGATATGCCATTGATATCAACGGTCCAGTGGAACATTTCAATTTAATTAGAAACAGCTTTCTAAGCTTTTCTCCCCATCCCTTGTCACAACTCTTTCAATATGTTTGATCTTCAAACAGCATCTTTTGCTATCAGTGGCGGATACTTGTATGAGTAATGCTTATTAACAGGAGACACTGTGGGCTTCACACAAACCTTCGTTGGGGCCAAATAAAAGGGCAAACACGTCTGGACTGAAAGGAGCCTTAAGACTGAGTAAAAGGGTGCTGAACTTTCAACAGTAATGTGGTTAGTGTATCACCAATTCCACCCATGGCAAATGCATTGGAGCTTGCTCAGATAAGCAGCTGTCATTTGAAATGCCGCTATCTACTGACAGCTCGTAGGGCTCAGCGAATACAGGGAGCCATGCAGAGGATGGATTTTCTGTCTCTTATCAATACCCGGACATACTGACGAGTTCCCATGTAAAAAAGCTTGGGGTCAGAGTCAATCAAGCTCAGGCTTCTGCGACCAGCCACTCAAGCATGTTGTCATTTCATTTATCGTAATAGGTGCTTATGGATCAACATCCATTCCTCTGCAAGGAAATGAGTGTAAGGCTTTTAATCTGGCAAACACGTTTCCAGAACAACATGCCTCTAACACAGATTCATGTTTAGGGGATTTTAAAATAGCACTGTTTAAAATCTGTCAACATTAAAAAGTGTCTGTATGGTACAATCAATCTAAACCCACAGAACAGCCCAGTTGGAATAAAACAGGGATTTTTTATTTGGAGCACTTTCGTGGAAACAATATAGAAACTGGTTGAACAAGTCTCGTTCTTCAAAGGGACCATTTCTGTAAAGCCTGTTATCACTGACCATGCTGATGACTATGAAGCATGTCCTCGGCTTGGTTATGTGGACTGCATAAACAGTGACAGCGCAGCTGGAGTAGCAGTGTGATGCCCTGCCAAGCTTCACACTTGACCTCTGTCTTTAGGGATACCACAGAGGTCAAGCAGATCACACAGCTCCCTGTTCAGTGATGCTTTTTTTTCTGATAACCTACACAGCATCAGAATGACCATATCTGAACAACCACTGCAATATCTCGACACAATATCTTTGTTTCGACTGATGCAGCCTTGGTGATTCTTACAGTTTTAGGACTCCTCCAAAGTAATAACACATCATTATTATTATACTTTTGAGTTTTGGCTAACAAAGATGAACAATTATATAATTCATTATCCTGTACTGAGAACTGACTGGACTGATTTCAAATGTCATGTCAGAAAATGTTACGCTTTTTCCTGTTATTTAACGTCCCGTCACATACAAACGTTATTCCAAAAATATATATATTATTTTTTTATGATGAGGCAACAAAACCACTTGGTTATGTTTAGGAAAAGATTTGGTGGAAAAAATCTGAATGTTGGTTCCGTAAATTGAGTTGTGCACATGAGTGAAGTAGTCAACATACACGGTCACACGTGGATGAGCAGTTGTAGTTTTAATCCTGTGATTAATGTTGTGAATTAAAAAAAAAACGACTTGGTTTAGGAAAGGATCATGGTTTGGGTTAAAATAAGTATGTTTTTTATGTAAGATAAGTTACGTAGGTAAATTAAGTAGTCAACGTAAATAATTCAAGTGTTGAATTTTGATTTCACAAGGGACCTGACAGTAGTCTCTTAGGTGAAAGTCCTGTGTTTGTTTGCCCCATTCGTCCATCCAGACCTCCTCCCTACACACACACTTTCTCAGTTCTTATACTCAATCATCTGACTTCTGGAGCACCAACTCTGAAATAAACAGCCAAAAATGAGTAAGTGCTAGTGATCAAAGAAAGGTATTCTGAGCAAGAAGTATTTCATCTTCGAATGTATGGTGACCAACTATTCCGAGTCTTAATTTAATCATGATATGAGCATACATAGAACCAACGATTGTGACTAAACGTGACGAAACTGGTGTTAAATGTGAGATTGTGTCAAACTAAAGAGAGCTGAGATCCGGCTACGACTAAAGTAGGGACAGTGAATTCACAATATCACCACATTTACCACAGGTACCAGATTAAAACAGCATCTTTTTTTTTTAATTCACTGTTAAGCAGTTTACTGGTAATTTACTGTGTATTGAATCAGCAGCTCCATGTTACTGTCGTCAAACATATCAAGAGCTCTGATGAGAAAGATCACTAAACCAGATGATTTCTACTTCTGATATATCGGCATGAATTAAACCACAACTATGTGAAGAGTAATATACATTTTACTGATAATAATATTTGTAATAATTAGCTGGCTACAATAATAAGTCCCATAATAACACTCAACAGCATATTGTTACAAACCCATGATAGAGGACAAATAGAAATTGAAACCAGTCAGTAAGATGGCCAGCTGATCCTGGTCCTGTGCAGGAGAACTGATCTAATCAGCTCTGCTGTGTAAACAGCGGTCGATGTCTGTCAGGACGTCTCTCATTCTCTTCCAGCTCTGTCATTCCTTCACGCTGTACATTCTATCATAAAGATGCTGAGACATTTGCTCAAATGTAGGCACAAGGTGATCACAACTAGCAGAATCCACAAAATGTGACACATTCCAACGTTTATTTAAAAAAATATTTGAAGTTGTAGCCCCTCCTTGTTGCTGAAACACCCTGAGCTGTGACAGAGAGAACCAGACAGATTTTGAAACCAATCTCAGTTCTCCAATCTACCTTTAAAAGTCTGTCAAACCGACGGCCAATGTGTACAATACATTGTTAAATACACCCACTGTTCACACTGCACTGAACACCTGATGCTGAGAAGAGACACTTGCTCGTGTTGTCATATTATTAATTAAAACTGCATGCAAATGTATTTACGTTCCATGCAAACACAATATAATATGATATGAAGACTATGTGTAGCAGGTGTGTGCACAAATTGAGTCAAGTAGTCAGACAATAAAATACATGATAAACACTGATAAAACCTGCAGCTCAGTACATAAATGACACTACATAGATGTTCAGAATAAGGTGTCTAATGTTTCATATCATATCCCAGATGTGAACCCGGATAAGACTCGGACAGTGGCATGTATGGAACCTCAAGGTCTCAAAACTGACTTTTTAAAGTGGTTCCCAGGTTGGCAATCAGGCATCAGAAGTTGGTTGACACTTTATATTTTCCATCAATTCAGCTTAATTAACAAGACAAATGTGACAAAAAAAAAATAAAAGCTTTATTACAGTAATGTTTGTAGTAATGTTTGTAGAAATTCACAAATTTCCTTTTAATTAAAAAACAACATTTATTTTGGGTTGCATGTTTGGCTGTTTGCCGATTCAAAGGGATTGCCACAGATAGTAATCAAAAGCCAAGAATTGGTTGCCAGTTTCCTGAAATAGTTGCCAATGGCAGATTATGTGTTGTCCATGACATGTTCCAGATCAAAGGTTGAGTGAAGTTGAACTAAAATAACTAAACTAAACATATCATGCAATTATCACAATTATAAAATAGTCTAATGCAGAGATCAGTTTTATCAGTGAAAATCTGGCCGAGGACACTAAAATATCAGACCTGTCCCTGCTTACTTCCACTAACACAAGCTGGCAGGAATCAAGCACATTCACACACCATAGCCTGGCTCATGACTCTCGTGATTACTGTCCTACTAATGTCTATTTTTAGAAAGATAATTATTAAAGCAAAGCAAATTGTAACTGCACATCCTGCTGTATCTGACCCTACAAGGAACACTGGCGTTATGCAGATAAATATAAAAATGTGATAACATTCATCATACTGATATTACCCTAATTGCATGGCACTGGAGAAGGAAATTAAACCCTACACCGATTTCTTTGCCCCATTTATCAGGAAGTGAATGGCACTTAGAGGTTTAGCCAATGCTGATGAATTGTTTCTGTTAAGGTGTGATACTGACATGCTCTATCATTTCAATGAAGTCCCAGACAAGCATAGTAGGTTGCAGATGCAGATGCGACATAGCATTTACAAAAAACAAAAAAGAAAGGACAGGCCAGTCCTTAGATGGAGACCGGGGTGTCTCTGGTGGAATGACCTTGGCTAACACAGCCAAGGCTAAACTGGTTGCCAAAGATTCTGTCTGATCCAATCAGCATCTTGTTCAAAATCAAGGACTTGTGTTTTTCCCTCTCTCCTGGTTATTGCCAGGGTATTGCCACTCCCCATGTGAGCTACAGAACTGCCTGAGAGAATTCAGACTCATCTCGAGTGAATCCCTCATGAGAGCAATATGTGTGTCCTTGAGAGTGAAAGTGAAAAGATTCAATATAGATCTGTTTATTCCAATCCTATAAGTACAGCGGCGTCTTTGATCTTCCATGGCACTGCAAGATGCAACAAAAGCCAGATTCAAGCGTGGATTTTGCTGTGGTCAAACTGAATGAAATCTTATAGATAATTAGTGACTCTGAATCAAAACCAGATGCAGCCTGGTATGGATGGAAAGTAAGACAAAAGAAAAAGATATTTGATATATGCTATTCTTTTTTTGCTCCTGTATATCAGAACAAAAACACAACAAAAAGCTTTATATTAGAGCAGATGGTGCTGGTTACTGAGAAGGAAAGGTTTAGTGGTTCAGTGGTATTTTTTTATTGGCTGTTGTTCCTCGATGGAGTCGCTAGTCGCTTTTGTTAAGTTTTATCACTGAAGCTCCTGATGAGTGAAAAGTGAATCATAGCAGAAAAGCACCTGCATTCGTATTGAGACTATTACCTAAATAAACTGTGTCCCAGGAAACCGTATTAGAGGTGTCAGTTCTTGAATGTCATTCGCTGCAGACCTGCATAAATGAAAAATGTATCCGTTATGCAACCAGACATAGTATGTTGATAAGGGGGCGGGAGTAACCTAGAGGTAAGCGAAGGAGGCATGAGAATGAAAGGTCAATACACTACAGACAGCACTGCAGCTGCCGATTGCTTTCACCATTCATCGTTCTTTATTTAGTGTGTAAAATGTCGTAAAATAATGATGAACACATGTTAGAAAAGGTTAAAAGGATGTGCTTATTTCATCTGGATAATTGCAAAAACATATCAGTTACATAATTATATGAAACAGAGAAAATGTTGAGGACATGACCAGTTAATACTTTAATAGTACTTGATAGTATTATTTAGTCTTTCCGACCACTTAAAGTGCCTTCACACTCCTTGTCATCATTCACCCATTCACACACTGATGGCTAAGTTGCCACCTGCCACTAACTCATTCACACACCATAGGCACAGCTACAGGATTTTTGGGTTCAGTGTATTGCTCATGGACACATCGGCATGCAACTAGCGGAGCCGGGGATCGAACCACCGATCCTCTGATTGAAGGACGACCAGCTCTCTACCTAGCCAACATTTTTTTTTTTTTACTTTATTTTAGTAAAAAAATGTCCTTTGTAATAATAATTTGATTGTCAAACTTACATTACAAAGTAGGTCAATTTGACCTGTTATGAACAGCAGTGACAATCCCGCACATGCCAGTAAGATAATTGTCATATATTTCAGTATTAAAGCTGGACCCAAATCTTTGAGAAAACAGGAGCTCAACATCAGCAGATAGACACACTGCAATTATTGCACAGCACATGAGATACAACTGTTTAAATTCAGACGAGTCGCCAGGAAACATTTTTGGCATTGTACGTTTCCTGCAAATCACGGACACGTTGAATAACAACGTTTTTGCATTCGGACGGAGCAAAGTGATAGTGGTATGGAGTGGTGGGCTGCTGGCCTACACAGAATCACAAAGTTACAGCTATTTTATAATTTTTTATAAATACACTACATGTATTATACACTTTTTTCCCATTATCTTATTTTCTCATTGCACAGCTCCTGTCTTCCTCAGTTGCTCTGCTTCCAGTGCAGCTTGTTTTAAGTAGAGCTTGTATCCAATCAGATTTCACCTCTGTGTCTCTAGGTAAGAAGAGAGGCCCGAGGCCTGCAGACTCACCAATGAATCCATGTGCAGTTTAGTGAATGGGGACGATATTGTAGATTGTCATAGTGTTCAACCAATCAGATCTTTAGTTCGACATGTTGGGCGTATTCTTTAATATGTCCGAGCTACCGAGGTAGTCTACAAGTACGTCTGCATTAACGTGACTGTTGTCAAACTGAAAGCTGGCTAGCAGAACTTAATAGTAGTAAGAGTTCAGGTTGAAAGATATGTAAGAATTTATGATATTTTTAGCGTTTTGCTTGGTGTAGATTCTTTTTTTTTAGCTAGCTTTGTTATTTTTAACACTCAATGGTTGAAGGAGGAGGAGAAACGGATTTGGTGGCGGAGTGACTGACAACGCCTTTCTCGAGGAGGACATTTCAGGAAAAGCTGGAGATCGTATCAAAGGATCGGCCAAACTCACAGCTACCAGCCCTACAAGATTTGTACGAACGGTATTCCTGTCTGACAGCGTCGGAGAAGCGTTGCACATGTTATGGCTGGAAATGAGTTTCATTTGCAACTGAGCATCTTGGTGTTTGGAGTTGTTTGGAGCTACGCTACGCTAACCTGAGGTGGATAACCAAGTCAGCAACACGACACCATAGCACGACAGGACACTTACAAGCTACGTTGCTTCTGAAAACTTTTGGAAAGATCAGAGTGGATCTACAACTCAACGAACACGTTCGCAGGAGGACCTCTGGCTGGAACTATACCGCACCGATGTTCTGTACAACCGCGGGATTAAACTCTTTGTAATCAAAGAAAGGAAGATGGACTTTGTCTTGAAGTGAACAGCAGCTTTGGTAAGTGAACTGCTTTTGGGTTTTTACATCTGCAGTTGGTGTCACGGGGTGTGGTGGAGGACTCAAATGCAGACATAACTAGATGCAGATTGAAACGGGTTTTAATGAGCCAAGAACACGACAGGAATCTTACAGGGACACAGCAGGGAATCCAAGGACGAGACGAGAGACGAGGGGGGAAATCCGGCAGGGCAGGCAGATGGGAAACCGGGAGCAGTACCAGCCAAACGGGCATGTTGGTGTAGTGGGGAACGCTACTCAGAGAAAGTGTAGGGTTGTGAACACAGCCCTCAGGCTAGGCTCCTCCCCCAATTAGTGCCAGCATTTAAAACGCACCTGTGGTCCTGGTCGCACTCTTTTTTGGCCCCTGTCCTGGTGCTTTGGTGAGTTTCAGATATATTCCTCCTCTTGTTGCCGTCTGACTACTTACCCCATATTTGAGGTGGTAAGCAGTCACAATAGGGTATATATATATTAGGGTCCTTACGTTTATATTTCCTGGGGTGTAAGTCCCCAGGTGGCATTGTTGTTTCCCTTTAATTCCCCCCAAGGCCACGCTACATTCGCACAGTGTGTCTGAGGAAGGGGTCTATGTAGTGGCTTGATCGGAGGCAGGTGAGTGAACAGGTGAGGGGAGTTGTGCTGATGAGGAGGGAGTGCTTGAATAGTGAACCGAGGCAGGTGAAGGGAGTTAGGCTGATGATGAGGGAGGCTGACTGGCAGAGTGAGGGTGAGGAGCTACACACAGACACAGAAGGCAAAGCCTAATCGTGACAGTAGCGTTACTACTGTGTTCATTTGCCAATGGTGTTGTTTTTATGAGATGGTTAATATAGTTTCCTCTGATATGAATAATCCTTGAATGGTTCGTGCTCGTCAGTGTGCGGATGAATACGCGTGTTAGCGCTGCAGTGTTGCTGGATTGATTTGTCATGCTTTGTTGTCCTATAAATATATGTGACTGGTTCTTGTCATTGTGTTAATTACATTGATTTTGACTATATGCATTGTCCGTTAATGATGAAGCATTCCGTCATGTGCGTATTCATGTATCTGTTTTCTTTTACAAAGCAAGAATTATGGTCTGGAGAAATGGGGATTGTGTGGCGATTGCTTTAGCTCTGTTTGAATCCGTAGCGAACAGCTAAACGCTGTGAGGAGTTTGTAGCATGTGCTGCTGTTTTTCGTTTCGCGAGCCTCGTACCGAACTGTTTAATACAAAAACGTGTATATTTACACCCCTAGAAACAAATAACCGTAGCTGTGGCGTCATAATGAGGTTATTAGGAGGTGGTTCAACTGTAGAAGGACAGCAGTGAAGGCCCAGGTATGAAATGTACGGCCCGCCACTGGTTGTATAACAACTACAACTGAGAAAGTCCATTCTGGAAGAGTGCGATGGGTAAACGTAGGACTTTTACGCGTCATGTGTGAAACTAAAAGTAACCTATGACGTTTACTCTTGTACTGTACTGTTACGCTTGTTACGTAACAGTGTCAAGATTTTTACGTAACGTTGCATAAGAAAGTCCGCCAAGTGTGGTCGTTCTTTTATTTAGTTACAGTTGTTGCGACCTAATTTTAAGACAAACCATGATGTTTTTAAACCAAGTAGTGTTGTTGCCGTGTTGCAGAAACTTCAACATTCAATGTATCCTGTAGTTTGCAGAAATGCCGAAATTCTTTTCTGCCGACAGGGTTGTTAAAATATTGCCTTATTTATTTCACACAGTCACTGAGACATCACAAGGCACTGCCTACTACCTATTGTACAATTATCGTTGCAGGAATTGATAAATATGGACGACTAGTGTGTGGCAGGAAAGCGAGTCCGCCCACTGGCACTAAACCTGCTCATGTTCAGAATCTAAAAACATAAAATGGTACTGGATATAATTCAAGTTAATCTGAAGCAAAGCTCGATTCATTTCATGAATACAACCTTTTAGCGGTTTGTTCTACCATGGATGATCGCCATTAAGCAATTTGTTTATTCTACATGTACAGGATACTGTATCTGCACTGGTTAAACATCCACAGTCTTTTAAGAGGCTGAGAATATGAGACAATCCATCACACTCCTCTCAGCTTTCAGTGTTAATCAGAGGAGGAATCCAAGCATGAACCAAGGCGAGACAGCAGCTTTTTTGATTACCCTAATAGTTCATTAACTACTGCACTTCATCGGCCATCATCGGCTTGCTGTTAAAGATCCATCGGTAACCATTTGATACTATTTGCAAATGGGTGATTATGGGACTTTACTATTATGTGTAGTCTCAGATGTATTTGCTTCATTTGGCCTCCTAGTGGCACCTGCTGCCTTTGGTTCTCCTTTTGCTGATTCAAAGAGCAATTCTTTAACTAAACTTTATTTCAGTCAGGCCCAACTTATCATTTCTTTAAATGTACAATATCCTAAACTTTAACTTTCATTCGATTTAGCTAAACACACTATGCTATTGTTATGACTCTTGATCTTCACCCACTACAAAATAGGAATGTATGCCATGCAATTTGCCATACAAAGACAAATCAAGCACCCATAGAATGTAAGGAACAGTGTTGGTGTCTGACCATGTGCCGCTGAACAAAGGGGGTTAGGGCTTATGCTGCATACGTTAATTCTTAATCTAAATGACCCCAATAGAATGATAATAGCTACACTAATAAACCACAGCACAATTATAATAACTAAACATGTAACTACATCCTCCATATTCCAAATAGGACACCATGTTTAATGTATTGGTTAATACATTTGCTTATGTTAAGGCTTTACTCAATCTATTTTTGTAGCAGTTTTATATTTTCACTTTTCCCTCAGTTTTATTTAAATATGCAAGTCACATAATTTATACATTTTAATATATTCAATTCAAAAAGTGAAAGGTCATTGTCTCTCCACACAAGTTGTATACAGGTTTCCATTTAATTAACTATTTTATCTAGATCAGATTATCCTCTTTGATGAACTAACCATATCCAGTAGTTGATATTGCAACAGTGTTGGGACTGTTATGTGTGTGTGTGTGTGTGTATATATATATATGTATATATATGTGTATATATATGTGTATTTACAGATGGCGGGTCTGGACAACTGTTGTAAATAGTTTAAATGATCTGATTTACTTTGATTGTGATTGTATTGAAACAGGAAGTGCTTTTACTTTGAAACAGGAAGTGCTTTTACTTTGAAGCCAGGAAGTTGAATGATACGTGCTTCTTGATGCTAATGACGAGAATGATGGTGTGGAAAAAAATGTATATGTCGAGTTTCTGTTCACTTGAACAGTTGTTCAAGCAGAGAGAAGTAAAGTGTTCCGTTCAAATCCCAGATGTGTCTTAGTCCTTTTTAGAAGCTCCACTACAACAACAAAGGTAAATGTAGAGAAACTGTTACTGAAGTACACAGTGCAATCCTGTCTCTTTTAAACAATATTCACGTACAACAAATTTGGTTAGCATATGTTTTGTAGGAAACATAATGCTAACTTCAAAAAAACGCAAATGTTACATTAAACATATCTGCAAACTGCTCCCCGCCAGCTTCACTACAGACAAAGATCCCCTGGGAGGCTTTCCTCAACATTGAATCAGCCATAGCCAGCTAAAAGCACACGATTCCTGAAGTGGGCAGAACTCTGCAACAGCAACATTTTACAACTCAGAGATCTCAGTGCCTTCACACTGTCTTCAGAGATGCAAACAGGGTAAATGGAAAACACAGTGCTGTCAAGGCTTCTTATCCCTGACTGGACATGCTGCTGTATCTACAGAGATGCACAACACGCATGGGGGAAGACAGGCTATTTGTAGAATATTGCAGCTTTTATTTGACTGTTAATAAGCACAAAGGTCAATGCAATATACTTATTTGTAGTAGGCTTGAAAATTCTGTGATGAAGAGAGTGATGACAATATACCTCATCTCTGCATGTTTAAGGGTAGACCTGGCAGTCAGCCATCAGCTGCACTAATTGGAGTTCTTATAACAATTCATTAGATTCAGTCACACAGTAAACTCTGACTGGTGCTTCAAGATACTGAAGAGTTTTCTAAATGATGCATAACATCAATCAAGGTATTGATTTATGTATTTATATAAAACACTATTTGTTCTATGTTCTTGTTCATACTGGATTAAAGGCCAGCAGACACTTCTGATTGAAAAAGGTAACAAATAATATATAGTGATTATCTGTCCAGGTCAAACTTCACTTTAAGCGGATGATTAACCATTTTTCTTGTCTTTATTCATCATGCAGATTACCATCATATTGACATTTGTATGTTTATTATAAAGTAATAAAACAGACAGTTACTGAATGTTTATAAATTCAGTGCAGCTGTTCGAAACGCTTTTCAAATGACTGTACAAATTGATTACTGCAATATGTTTAATTCCAATACACTATAACACAGTACCTATTCTATATATTGTATAACCAAAAATAATATTGTGCTGGATACAAATTCAGTAATAGAAGTGCAAATGGTTACTAAACCAGATTAGTTTCAGGGCATTTCTACATTTTTAACAGGCATGAAAATAAACTGTAGGTTATCGCATATCATTTTTCTTCCATATGTTATGTGAAAAGATCCAAAATGAACACTGTCAATGACTACGTACTTACTATAAGTTGTTTCTATAAATGAGATTACTAAAAGGCGGTTTCCACTGAGTGTGTATTACCATCTCTCCAACCTTAAACACAGCGTAATTTGCCTTTGTTTTATTATGATAAAAAGAATAAATGCTTGCACATTTGTGGTGCTGCATATCCCTGAAAAAATGTGTTGGAGCTGATTATTTGCTAATGCATGAGCTCCTTGTTACACTGCAGTGAAGGCAGCGAAGCTGAAGGCCAAAAAGGCACACCTGCTGCCTGCTGTCTTTGTATTTCACTTGAATCTACCATTTTAATTTGTAAGATCAGGCCTGGTAACCCTTTACGTTTGATCCAAATGTTTGTTTATTAAAATTACAAGCCCTTTCTTTACCCCGACAGCTATGTCAGCAGGAAGCCCACAGATGTTGACCAGAACCCATTATTAAACAGAAGCAATATATTTTTGGGATTATGAACCTGTACAGAAAAATGACTGATATCAACCACCAGTCTATAAATAAAAGGTTTTTCTGTTTTTGTTCTTGTTGCTGTGAAGAACATTTGTTGCATGTTTTATTTAAGAGCAAAACATTTTTTTGTAAAGATTATTTTTGAGTAATTTTTGCCTTCGTTTGACAGTGTAGAGACAAAGAATGGAAATGGGGGAGCAATAGTGGTATGCCATGCAACAAAGGGGTCACACATTAAACTGTCTTGTCTGTTTCAATTCAGATCACAGAACAGATTTGGTACACTTTTGTTTGATATCATCGGAAGGTTGATGAGTCGACTCATTGGCCGGTGAAAACTCAGTCAAGAAGTCTTCTTTTTTTTTAGGCTAGATCTATGAAGAACGTTGTGCTCTTGTAAACTATGTTCTACTCAAGTAAACAATGTAAATACAAACACCATGGTTGTTAAGATATGAAAGGTGATGACATGGCAAAGTCACACCCAAAAGCATGGTTATAAAGCACTTTTATCCAAAGCCCTTTACAATAAGCCTCTTGTTCACATCGGGAGCGTTTTAGGCTTCAGTATGTAGCTGAACCTTGCGATAAATGGACGATCTGCTCTACCTGCTGAGCCACAGCTGTCTCCATCTCCATAAGCGATCTGTGTAATGGACGGAACATTTTAACATCACATATTTGTAACCCTGTTAATGCGTTTGTAAAAGACAACTTTTACATCCTGTTTCAGCCTGTCCGTCGGTGGGTTGCTGTCTGGGCTATTTCTACATTCAGATATCTCCTTGTGAGATCTTTGTGAGAGCAGAGAAGATCAGGAAATACATCTGGTTCAGTACACTTATCTTGATTTAATATTTAACAACAAGCAGTGAGTAATCCATTATGCTACAAGAGGCCACTGTGGCAACGTGATGCAGGATTACTCCCGGTTACCATCTCCTACCTCCCAAGAGGGAACTCAGCTGTCACACACAATGTTGGCAGTCATAAACTGTCATGACACTTAATTTTGTTCCATGAGCAATTTATTGGCACGTTATAGACGTGAAAGTCATGGGGCCTTTTATGAAGAGCTGCCAAAGCTGTGTGTGGATGCGCTGATTACCTTCGAACTGGAATTCTACCCAAAGGAGAAAGCTGCCATGGGGCAAAGGCAAAACCCCCACCATATGGCAGAAATCTGCGCTGTTGATGTGGAACTGTTGAAGATGAACTTGGAGAATAAAGTACCACAAGAGGGCTCCTTTGAAGGATGGCTCCCCGTTATATTAGGTTGTGAAAATTGGAAAGCACTTGACAGATCCCCTTGATCTCCAGTGACTTTCATCAAAGGTTCTGGACTGCATAGGAAGATAGCGGGATTACTTCTGAGTGTTTGTAGGCTTTGGATCTGAATTAGTTATAGCTTAAGAACAGTGTCTTCTTGCCATTTAAAACGGCACCTGTCCAGAATTTACAAGACTGTTGGAGAGGTGGTAAAGGGTTATGCTGATGTGTAGATGGAGTCAGATCACTATATGACCTTCTGATTAGTTGCCTGGGTCCAGAATTTTGAATCTGGCAACTCCACCGAGTTCTAGTTGACTGATTCGACTAGCATCGTGATGTGGAACTCGGTTAAAAAGTAATCGAAAAAGGAGTGCCCCAGACGGGGGGGGGGGGGATGGGCATTGTCAAGCAGTGCACTGTGGATGCTGATTTGAATCACCACTTCTTGAATTAAATTCAGTCGCCAGTGACACATTGATTGACGCTCTCATTTCAAATTATAATCATGAACTTGTCCTCATACAATTCCAGTTTTCACAACAATCTCCCAGCATAAAGCCCACGAATATTTGTTTGGAGGCAGAGAATCACACAAGGGCAATCAAGGGCCCTGTTAAGTTGGAAGATGGAAATACAGTTGTACATGGTGAGGCTTTGTTGGGTCCGTCGTTTTCTTCTTAATCAAGCCACTGATTTGACCTTCAACTGTAATCATCATTAATTAGTAGTTATCTAATGATACATTCTGCAGAAAAGTGATGCCATTTTCTTTAAATATAAAATATAACATGACATTTTGTGTCCAAATGCCATCATAATAGAAAAGTAGAGTGATACAATTAATTATAGTAGCTTAATTAATATGCAACATTGCTTAATCATGAGAACTTGTGGGTAATAATGTATGTCATCCCTCCTATTTAGCAGTTATTAGAAGTAAATAAACTATAATAAATGCTTCATAACACACTGTATTGCAGTGAAGTATAAGGCCATTTCAAGTGATAATTCTTTGAATTTTATAATAAATCTGAACATTTGAATTAAAGATGTCTTTATAAAAACCTACTGAAAGGGTTAGGGTTTGAAAACTAGCTTGATATATATAAATATATCAAATTAAAACATTACCTGCATCAAAATGTCAGGTTGTTACATGTTCAGTTGTCACAATCAATTTTCCAAAAGCGGACGTAGTTTCTACAGAATACCAACATGCTCATGACTGTTTTTCAGCAACAGGTGTTTAGGTTTAACGAGTGACTGTAAACTGGTGACTTATAGCTGAATGCTTCTGTGGTTGCTCGAAGTAACTTACTTTGATAGTTGGTAGATAATAAAGTCAGACGAGTATGTATCTGGAATTGATTGAAGGCATTTACGAGGACAGCTAAATGTTCCGTTGGTGTTTTTCAACATCTGCCGTCACTATTTTAGAACTGGATAAAGTCAAACCTCTGAGTTTATGTCATGGTGTTTAATGTTCTGTACATGAACACAGATAACAGGGTTGTAAACATCTAATAGCGCCTAATGTCTCTCTGGTATAACGTAGTACGCTAGGTTTTTTCACCAAATACATGTGTATATCTGGCCACTACATGTTGGGCCACTTATTAAGGCAAATCAATGTCAAAATCCGCGAGTACAAATTAAATCAACGCCCTTGTGTTAAGATCCCGCGTGTGCAAATCAAACAGCCGTGCATATATATTACTTTTACATCACTCCGCGCAAAATATCTCTGATCACGCGAGCAAAATTGAATCCTGCGATGAGAAAACCATGCTTTGAGCGCATGACAGTAAGTGGCCGGAGTCACCATTGTATCCCTAAATATAATTGGTTACAGTCCTCGTCTTTGGATTGGCTGCGTATCACTCCCGACACAGACGCTAGGTGGCGATGGTTGTTTTCAATCCACCACTAAACGCTACGTCACTATATCTCAGGCAGTGGCGGGCTGTGCATTTCATACCTGGGCCTTCACTGCTGTCCTGCAGCTGAAACACCTCATTATGAAGCCACAGCTATGGTTATTATTTGTTTCGTGTAAAAATGAAGCTCAACACCTATAAATACACTAACTGCAGAGTGCAGATACATGAATACGCCGAGAGTGCGTCTCCTCTCTGCTCTGACTGCTGCGCGAGTTACCGCCTGTGAGTGCTTTGGGGCGGCTCACGGCAACACTCGCTGCTAGTTCACGACAGTGCAGAACGTAAGTTGTACAAATAATAATATATAAACAAGCATATTAAAGCTAATGCAGATGTAAAAACAAAATCAGTTCACTTACCAAAGCTGCTGTTCACATAAAGACAAAGTCCATCCTCCTTTCTTTGTTAATAAAGAGTTTAATCTCACGGTTGTTCTGTACATCTGTGCGTTTTAGTTCCAGTAAGAAGTCCTTCTGGATTCATGGACGCCAGTGAAGACAGCCGAGCTTCCCCAGTTGTATTTCTTGAATACGTTTTAATGCGTTTGAGGCTGAAAATGTCCGCTCGACAGAGGCAGCAGATATTGGGATTGTCACCGCCCAACATGTCACGCTAGCCCACTGACCAATCACGTATGGCTAGGCCAGCTAGCAGCTCTGACATGTCAAAGAATACGCCCAACATGTCAAACTAAAGATCTGATTGGTTGAAGACTATGACAATTACCAATATCGTCCCCATTCACTTAAATTGCACATGGATTCACTGGTGAGTCTGCAGGCCTGGGGCCTCTCTTCTTACCTAGAGACACAGAGGTGAAATCTGATTGGATAAAAGCTCTACTTAAAACAAGCTGCACTGGAAGCAGAGCAACTGAGGAACACAGTAGCTGTGCAATGAGAAAATAAGATAATGGGAAAAGAAATTATAATACATGTAGTGTATTTATGAAAAAACTTTGTGATTCTGTCTAGGCCAGCAGAGAAGGCTCTGCTGGCCCTGACGGCCCACCACTGCTCAGAGGAAATACTGTACATATTTACCTCTGAGGTGTAGTACAGTAAAAAGTACAAAGATGTACTGCTGGTGACTGGATCCGCCCACTTACTGTCCAAAAGAAAACTAACCGCGAGCGAGCAGGTTAAAGTTTCGTGAGCAGAAGAGCAGTGATATTAGTTTCGCGCTAGGGAAAGCCCCTCGCCCTCAAAGCATGGTTTTAATCTTCTTTAATCGTTGCTTTTCAATAATATAATGGATAGTCTGACCTCTTGAAATTCCACCATCTGAGAAGTTTGTAGGGGAAATGTCTTTGATTGAACTGATAACAACCCCAAGGCTAAATGATTGGAAACCACTGGTCTAATCTAGAATCTTGTTTTTATATTTTAACAGCCTACCGTATTTTTTATTTTTATTGTAAAATGTTAATTTGAAGAGTAACCAGTAAAAACAACACAGTATTTCCCTCTGAAATGTAGTGAAGTAGAAGTTTAAAGTATATTCAAGTACCCTATTTGGTCTCAACACTGTTGACCTGTTATGTACCGAGAGCTAACTTTAGTAAACATTTGTTCACTTCGTGTCATTAGTCCAGTATGTTTACTGAATAGAGCAGAAGCCGGATACACACTGTCCGAGTTCAAAGACATCTGTGGTCCGCTGCACAAAGAGCAGACCTGCATCATCAGCTCATTTGAGTTGCTGCAACTAGCTAGCAGTAAATTCTCTCTCATTCATCACAGTGTTTACTAATTACATGGCAGTTCGGGGATTTCCTCAACTGAGGAGTCAACACATCCAGTCCTCATTTCGATCCAAGAGAATTCTTACTGTCCACCTACACACATGGTCAGGTTTTAAAATAAATATATATATATATAAATTATTGAAAACAAATTCCCTCCAATTCTACACCATCTAACCTCTTGGATTAAGTCAAGAAACCTGTACTTGTCGAGATTAGATTGAGGGTGCTGTGAAAACGAAGACATTCATAAAAAGGTGAATAAAGTGGGGTCCACATCAGGATAGAGATGAGGGCTACTGATGCTACCTTTGACACCAATGAACATCTGACATGGTTGGCCATGCCTGCGTGGCCGCAGCAGCAATGACGGATAATACAAACAGACTAGATTACCGCCTCACGGTTGTGTGCGTCCACCAAGCAGTCATGTTGCAGTATACATCCATGTCCGTCCAAACTGTGATCACATTTTAGCCTACTGGATATTTCTGGGAAAATGGTGTTATAATTAGTTCACGGTATGGCTTAAAACAGAATGATATTTTGCACCACGATGAAGCACATTGATGGACACTACTACTGTATTCAGAAGAAAACTGACAGAGACTCATTGCTAAGGGCAGACAGCTCTCATCAACCAACACGGAAGAAGAATATCCTGGTACGGTCAATTTGAATGTCTTCAGAGGATCTGTGATCAAGAGCCGGACTTTAAAGATAAGCCAAAAGAAATGCAAACTTGGTTTCTAAATAGAGGTTCAATACTAACTAACGAGACCTATACTAAAGCTAAGAAACAGAGAAAACAGGATCTCCTGCAAAAAAACAGAGGTAACAAGGAAAACTAAAAAAAGTAATGAATCAAATCATTAACAAAAGTTGAATATCACTGAAATTGTTCCACTTCTTAAATATGTTTCCATCTACATCTACACCTGCAACCCCTTCTCTCTTTCAATGCATGAAATACTGCTGCTAGTAGGTGCTTCTTGGTGTCAGACACTGACGCACAGATGCACCCTTTAGCATGTGTATGCACCGGGCTTTCTACTGACTTTGATGTAAACACACTCGCATCATTAGAGCAGCTGACGTAGTACGAAATGTGAGAGAATCCACACGGAGCAAGTAGGAGGGGAGGAGAATGGGACAAACGCACGCAGGAGACTGCTGATCGTGTCCCGTGGGAAACAGAAAGCTGGGCACCCGGCTCGATCGCAGACCAAGTGTAGATGATGTAATCACTGTGACAACGTGAAACAAACTAACAACTCCAAGGATGTACACTCAAACAAAACCTACACTATAAAAGGATTAATTACCGGCTGTAGAACACATATTTCTATATGGGGACAACAAAAAGAAAACTGAAATATAATCACATCCATTTGCACTGGAAATGAAGACTACCTCATGGCCAAACATTATAAACAGCACCATGGATGTAACCCGGTCCAAGGTCGTGCTTACGCTTGAATTTTCAATGCGTTTTTTGTCATCAGATGATGTCAGGGCACATTATCTGTCAAGTCTATACGCTGAGAGATAGTTTCATGTGCACATTGGGACCCATTCAGCCGGACCACATGCTGAGGTGGCCTGGCTCGCATTGAGTTCTGATCTCAGAGAGGTGTGGACAGCCTGTGGCAATCAGTTCTCACTTCCAACGCTCCTTGGCGTCTGACACAGATGCACATTTACCCTCCCGTGGCGTTACTGGTAGAGCAACTGACGTGGTTTAAAGATCGAGATAGTCCACACAGGATGGCGAGAGTGGAAGTGGAGAGGGTCAAACTAAATCGGACTTTCCTCCAGGAGAGTTTGCTTCACTACGTCAGCAGTCACTACGTAGTCAAGTTAACGTCAACCACACACTTTTCCTCAATCTAAGTCATTTTGATGCCTAAATCCAACATCCTGTTCAAACGGAACTTTACATTGAAAAGATGCTCTGCATGCAACAAGCCTATCTGACACATTCAAGACTGACGCCAGAGGGCTTGAGCGTCATAGCATGAAGCTGGATGCCACTGACCAAGCTGCGTTACTTGATGCATTGGTGTGACAATGTGTTGCATGTAGGCCTAATACGGACAGGTTATCCCCTCCATGGGAGTTCCTCTCTGTGTGCTGCTTCAAAAAAATATATATCTTTTTAATAATTTATAACGGCTATTCTTAAATAAAACAAGTCTAATAATGCAGGGAGGAATAATAAGCAGCAAAAATAAGTGTGGGGGGGCTTTCATGGGGAACAATTTCTAGAAAATTAAACCGTTTTATCCATCGTCTTACAATCGCATCTTTGACCACAAATTATATATCCCATCACTATCTGATCAGGCAGATAGCATCGAAGTGTCGAGTGTGGACACTCTCAATCCCCTTACACTCCCTAATTATCTGTCTGTGAACATCCGATGTTATGGCTAACTTTAAAGATAAAGATATTGATGCCTTGTTACGATTGGCCTAATGTTTTACATACCTACCTGCTCGACAGCACCATCAATTATCCAGTTTAACTCTGATTGTAATTGGTTGGGAGCTGACACCAGCCTTGGCATATATGTGAGCTGTCACTTGTTTTTACATGCCCTGAAGAGGTCCGTACCCTGAAGCCACGAAATGCTCTAAGACAATTTAGTATTTTTATATATATTTTATATATATATATATATAGATTTTTATTTTTTTTCCTAATGACTGTATCACAACGCTGAGTACAAGCCTGATACCAACATCATGCTTACAACATGAGGGCAACTTTGGCTTAGTGGAGAGCTGGGTCGTCCTTCAATCAAAGTAGTGGCGGTTCGATCCCCGGCTCCGCTGGTCGCATCCTTGGGCAAGACACTTAACCACAAAATTGCTCCCGTGTGTGTGTGTGTGTGTGTGTGTGTGTGTGTGTGTGTGTGTGTGTGTGTGTGTGTGTGTGTGTGTGTGTGTGTGTGTGTGTGTGTGTGTGTGTGTGTGTGTGTGTGTGTGTGTGTGTGTGTGTGTGTGTGTGTGTGTGTGAGAGAGTGAGAGTGTGTGTGTGAGAGAGTGAGAGTGTGAGTGAATGATGGTTAGTCCTGATGGTGGGCATGGTAGCCCCTACCATCAGTGTGTGAATAGGTGTGAATGGGTGATACTGTGGTCATACTGTGCTTTTAGTAAATCTAGTCAAATAAACCATTCCGGTTCATGAATAGACCCAAAATAAAATTGGGAAACAATATTCAGTAATGAAAGTAACGTTCATATTCACATACAGTTCTGTACCAAGTGAAGAAGGATTTGAAGAGACTGACGATCGATGGACAAAGTTTGTTTTGGTCAAGAGGCACTTTGAAGCAGAGGGAGTGGCACTACACAGAATGTCTGAAAGGCGATAATTATTTAAAAGCACTTTTCAAGAAACCGAGTTGTCCACCCTAACTATCGACTGCTCTGTTTTGGTTCCTCTAAATAAAGAAGGGTTCATTATCTTTCCTGTGAAATCCACTGGGATGTATCGATGGAAGCTCTGTTGTGTTGGCAAGTGAGCAATGCTGTCTCCTCACTGGGCATAAATACAGTATTGATTAGCCATTCTACACGACTTTCACTGTCATTTTTCTGCGCCGCTCGCCAAGAAGGATTAGTGGACAGTAATCACTCTGCATCCTGCAGGCGGGAGCACCCACCATTAGAGATGAGCCAGTATGGAACCTAATAAATCATACTCACACACTCACACCAGATCCACCTGTCACCATGAAGTATTCAGCAAGTAGAGCGTGGAACTATTGCTTTTGTTATTTGTTGCTCTAAAAATCAGGTCAGGCAGTCTGTTTTTTTGTTGTTTTTTGTCCCCCCAGCGTATGTCTTTTGATACAGTGTGATTTTAGGTACCATGGTTATGTGAAACCAACAGAGAGATGAGACTTCAGTACACGGGGACGATAGAACTCACATGAATAAGTTATACACCAAAGGGCCGTGAAATTGTCTGTGAGGCAAACAATTAATTATTAAACATATCTGAATACAAATGAATAGTTGATAAATACCTATATGCTTAGAGTTTGGAGCAGGCAGCAACGTCTGACATCTAAAGCCTTATACCTGCATTTTCTCTACTGGCCAGCTGGGGGTGACTCCTCTAGTTTAAAAAATAAGTCATTTTTGTATAGAAGTCTATGAGAAAATAACTCTAGTCTTCTTCAATACAGCATGATGTTCATTTTGTAAATGATGTTCCATTTAGAGTCAAATAGGCCATAAAGCAAAGTATGCTGGCTTAACTTAAAAAGGGTATGATTTAGGGCGGGGCTACCTTGTGATTGACAGGTTGCTACCACGGCTTTGTCTGGTCTTGGAGTTGTCCGTGTTTCTGGTTTTACAACTTTGATACTTTCAAAGTGTGTTTTTATTTCATGGAAGTTAATTGCAACATTTTGGTTGCCTAAAAGTGTCTTTTACAACATTCAGTTGTTTTTACCTCCGCCCTCTTGTGTCACTTCTGGTTGCAAAAAACAAGATTCTGGTTGTCAAAAACCAAGATGGCGACAACCAAAAGGCTGAACTCAAGGCTTCTAACATAGTCCACAAACAAATGGGTGAGTAACTACGTCCTCTACCTAAAATAAACCAGTCAGTAGAAAACAAACAGTGGTAATTTGTATCATGATCAAAGATTTCCTTGGCCTGTCCAACCATCCCAATCTCATTCCTCCATGGCTCTAAAACAGCATCACACTATTTCTTCATTTGTGCCCATCAAAATGGCCACTAGAGGGCTTTGCTTTTGAATGGAAACATGTTTATAGGCATTTGCTGTATCTGATGCTGTCATTTTTTTCTTGGGAGGACAGTCTTGCTTCTTGACAGTCTCTGTCCTGATCAAGACCCCAATTGGTTGAAAATATGTCTACCTTTGACCCATAAATATGCCTGACTAAATAAAGGCTTTTATTTCTAGCACATTTTGCTTCTGGCTTGTTTTCGTGGTAGAAGTACACATGTGGTACAGCACTTTGAGGTTGCTGTATAGTAGCGCTTTGAGTGTTCAGCAGACTAGAAAAGCTCTATACAAGTACAGTCCATTTAGCATTTACCATTACTCACACTTCCTTTCATTGCACGTAAAATACATCATCATAATGCCAGTCGTGTGTCACACTCCCAACCTGTCAGCAACTGCCATCAATTGCAGCGTATCTGTGAAAACCAAAACTAATGAGGTGATTCATGTGTCTCAGTGTCTTCCTGAGTTTTGACATTGTTTTGTTAAATCTGATGTGAGACTTCAACTGTCAGTAAGGTGTCAGAAGAAAAGAAATGACATGATAAGTTCAGTTCATTTCTTTCACTTTGTAAATTGAAAATGTATCGGTTACTGTATATTAAATGAAGAAATGTTGCTGTTCATAAATACATGCTTAATTACTTTTATTTTTGTACCATTTTTTGCTAAAACTCCACATGCATTGCCATAAACATTCTTAGTTGAGGATAGAAATGGTTTATAAATTTAGGTTTTGGAAATGGTTTAAGAGATATTTCATGTTGTTACACACTCGGACTGTAACCTCAAACTCCCAAACCTGCTCCTCCTTTCATCCTTTTCCACCTCATTTTCTCTGTTGCACAGACAGTAATCTTCATGTCGTCATGTTAGCTGCTGTCCTGGTCAGGCAGGAGATGAGAGGAACACACACGGGTAAATCCTGTCTACATGTCTAATGCCACTTTCCACAACTTTGATTGCCTAGCTTGGGATCACCTGAAAAGCTCAAATGTAAAACAACTAACTAACTCAAATGTAAAACCATCCACGTATAGTTATTAGCTCAGAGCAACTGGGTGGGGGGGTCAAACAATCACAAGATTTACTCGGGTAACTGGCGTTGGTATCCCATGTGAAACTTTTTTAAAAGATGTTTATTCATCACAGTATATATACCAGTCTGCATTCTCATCTCATTATGTATCTTCATTACTGCACAACCCAGTGGTGGGCCGTGCATTTTATACCTGGGCCTTCATTGCTGAAATACCACCTTATAACCACATGATGGCACCCTAGCTAGGGTTATTATTCGTTTCTTGGGCTGTAACTATATAACGTTACATATTCGTATTAAACCGTTCGGTACGAGGCTTACAAACCGAACAATACGTTTGAATAATACTAGTGCATTTGGAAAATGCAGAAGCTTAAACTGTAGAAAAAAAAAATTTCATCCATCTTTCAATTTGAACTCTTACTACTCGACTAAGCCTCTGCTGTAAGTTTCGTTTCACAATAGTCACGTGCTCGCCCACTGACCAATCACAGCACACGCTGAATCTCACTGCAGGCTGCTGCAGCAAACAGAGCTGCACGTAATGCTGACGTAGTTATAGGCCAGCAGGCCGCTCTGGCGCGTCAAAGAATGTTAAACTAAAGATCTGATTGGTTGAAGACTATGACAATCAACAATATCGTCCCCATTCACTTAAACTGCACATGGAGGCACTGGTGAGTCTGCAGGCCTCGGGCCTCTCTTCTACCTAGAGACACAGAGGTGAAATCTGATTGGATAAAAGCTCTACTTAAAACAAGCTGCAGTGGAAGCAGAGCAACTGAGGAACACAGTAGCTGTGCAATGAGAAGATAAGATAATGGGAAAAATATTTTTATAAATTATGATACATTTAAGAAAAATTATTAAATTATACAATAGCTATAACGTTGTGATTCTGTTTAGGCCAGCAGAGAAGGCTTTGCAGGCACTGACGGCCCACCACTGGCACAACCTATTTACATTACAGTTTATCACCATTACTCACCAGGCTACCACAATATCATATATTACTTTATATTTTATTGTATTTATATTATTTTAGCTGCTTCACAATCCATGTCTGTTTCTAAATATTTGTGTTTGATTTTCTTTGAGGTGATTTCTGTCTGTAAGAGCACAGTTGGAGGGAGCTTCAGCCTGAGAATATCACTGTCAACGACTGCTTCACTGTAATTGTTGTACACATGACAATACAATGAACTTATTTTCTTTGAGACATTTTTACTACTACATTAACAAACTGACATTAAAAAAGTTTGAAGTCTCCAGTCTAGCTCTACATGGCATCAGATATTAGATTAAAATCCCATTTTACGTGATAATAGTGTGATGTGGTTATATAACAAAACACTAAATGTGTAGAGGAAGGAGGTTTGGTTGGTTGAATGGGTCAAAAAGATGTTGCACTTTGACATGGGAGACCTGTGGATGCATTATAGAAACTTAAGACTGGACTAAAAGATGCCTCCCAGTCACTTGAATGGAAATTTCACGCTGAGCCCATGAAGCCAAAAAAGCTTTCTATCTTCAGGGTTTGCTTCAGCATTGTGCTCAATGTTTCTCCTGCTGACCTGCCCGCACATTTTCTCTATACGTCTATAGACTTTTCATTGGGATGATGTTACACACTTTAAAATTGCTTTTCTTGGCTCTGGGAAAGTTTTAATATTATAAAACCTTCATGCATTGAGAAGAGTGTACTGAGAGACTGTACTGCCCTTCTGTCTGTTTTAATCAGCCCTGCAATAGTCTGGCGACCTATCCGTGGTTTACCCGGCCTTCGCATACTGTTAGCTGAGAGCTGTATGGATAATAATTGTTTCAGTGTCCTCCTCTCCACCACCATTTACAGAATGTCCAGTTTGCAGCCAATGATGGAGCCTTCTTAACCATCTTTGTTAAGTCTGTTGGTGTCTCCGGCTCCAATGCTGCTCCCCAGCAGACTACGGAGAAGTACAGGTAGACTGGTAGAACATCTCCAACATCTTGCTGCACACGTTGAAGGATCAAAGTTTCCTCAAGAAAAAGAGTCGACTCATCCCCTTCTTGTACACAGCGTTGATGTTGGTCTTCAAGTTCAGTCTGTTGCAGTGGCGGCTGGTGGAAAATATTCTACGTAGGGCTGTGCCACATCCAATCAATTTCAGCAAACATCCCAGTATGATTTAATGCAAAAAATGAAGGTATCAAACACGCATTACTACTTTGCAGTTAAATATTTAACATTTATTCCAACACAAAAAAAGCAGTAAATAACACTTTGATAAACACGTCAGGACATCTTATTTTAGTCACCCTCACAGGCAATTCAGTATAATATATATACCCAGTATAATATATATCATATCATAATATTCAGTATACTATAAAACACACGCTTATAGATATAAGCTATGATGAGTTTTCACTGTTAATTTACCATCTCAATTAAATGTTGATGCCTCCATGACCAAGTTGTCATGAAACTATGTAGAAGAACAGATGTTCACTTTGTCTAATACAGGGGTCGGCAACCTGCGGCTCCGGAGCCGCATGCGGCTCTTTGGCCCTTCTGTTGCGGCTCCCTGAGTCCTCCGTCCACACGGCGTTTAAGCATTGTTTTCGAGATGATCTCCGTCCAGACTTAAATGCCTGAAAACAAATATCACGTGACTATTCACGTACACTGGGCATGCAGTGGGTGCCGGTCCTACTGGTTTTCAAACCTACTGGTTTCCTTCCTTCCGTGCGTGTGTTGTGTTCGCGTAACAGCAGCAGCTGTTTTCTGCCTCTGTTGCCAGATTCGTCACACATTCACAAACATATTCCTGGAGATCTAAAAGCCACATCTCATATATATTGCGGGGATTACGATTGTATAAGTGAGCACTACATCACAGCCACGTATGAAGAAATACATTAAAGAAAATATATTTATGGAAAGATCGCATCAACCTGGATCCGCTACGCGATCCGCCACTTGCATCTTACATCATAATGCACCTTTTCTTGTAGGTGCATGATCATGATTTGCAGACGTCCACCCTCGGTAAACTATCGATGGATAAATCCAAAAGAAGGAAAGTCACGGAGGAAAATAGAGAGTTTAATTCTGCGTGGACGTATTCATTTGCCTTCACTGCCAACGATGCTGGCTTACCTGAATGCTTGATATGTGGCGAGAAATTTGACATCATTTTGCGGCTCCAGACAAATTTTATTTGGTGGAAAATAGGGCAAAATGTCTCTTTGGATAGTAAAGGTTGCTGACCCCTGGGCTAATATGTAGCTTGACAGAGTTCTCATGTGTGCTCTGGTGTTCTCATATTTCCTTACCTCCTCATCCCTCACTCCCTAACCGTCCGTGCTGGATCTGTCCCCGGTGTTTTAAAAAGCTAAATAAGTTATTAGCATGACTGCATCCAGCTAGCCAAACCTGTCTGGTACAGCTAGTAGAGAAGCTTCATGTACTGCTTCCTTTTCCCTTTTCCCGCTGTCTGATTGTGAGGTCAGGCTGATTTGGGATCAGCTCTTTTGCCTGAAGTTTCTCCTCAAACTTCTCCTCTCATACGGGTCTTGGAGGAGTAGTGCTCGCGCTGGCGCTCACACTTGCCTGTAGAGACTTCTCCTGACGAGAACGCGCAGCGTGGGGCCACGCTGAATCTATTTGAGGACGCTGATTGGCTAAATTGTATGTCACTCATTTATATCTTTAATCAGCGATTGGCTAAACTGCTTCATAGACCCGCGTCGGTGGGGCCAAATGTGTTTGGCCCCACTAGCTGCGCGTTCTCAGCCATGCACACAAGCGGAGATGACGAGCAGACAGGTTGCATACAAAATCCCCTTCAAAATAAAAGCGCAGGATTTTTTATTTTTTATTTTTTTTCGGGGCTCAAGGTGGGGCCAGGCCCCCATGGCCCCTCTATCCGCCACTGGTCTGTTGTCGATGGAGACACCCAGGAACTTGTACTCCTCCACCATGTCCACATCCTCTCCCAGAATTCTCAGCAGTCATGGAGCTGTCGTCTTCCTCTTGAAGTCGACCACCATCTCTCTGGTCTTGGCCACGTTCAGAAGCAGGTGATTTCTACCGGCCCACTCCATAAAGTCATCCACTACTGCCCTGTACTCCTCATCCATCCCTTATATACCCGACCCCTGCAGAGTCATCAGAGAACTTCTGCAGATGGCATGACCCTGAGTTGTACTGGAAGTCAGTGGTGTACAAGGTGAACAGGAAGGGAGACAGAACAGTTCCCTGGGTAGCTCCAGTACCACTGACCACCGTATCAGACAGCACACGGCCCAGTCAGACAAACTGTGCTCTGCCTGTGAGGTAGTCAGTGATCCAGAAGACGGTGGACATGTCCACCACCCGCAGCTTCTCACACATGGGGCTGGTATGCAAATTGCAGAGGGTCCAGGGAGGATTTCACCTGCGATCGGAGGTGGGCCAAGACCAGCCTCTCCAGCACCTTCATCACATTAGATGTGAGGGCAACCGGTCAGTAGTCGTTGAGGCCAGATGGAGTCGTATTCTTAGGAACAGGAATCCACAGCACAGATGAGCACAGTTTTCAAAGTAGTCTGGTGGTATTGAGGAGAGCATATTAATTACATGTATATTATATATATATATATATATATATATATATATATATAATAATTCCCTGTTGATTATATTTATGTTTTGATAAATGGTTTTGAGGAATGCAACATCATGTATAAAGTCCATTTAAAAAAAGAAACTCTACCTTGCACCATCAACTGAGCCATGTGTGTATTTGTATCTCATCTGTGTGTTTATCTTGTCTTAAAGACATTTGCACAACACTGTTGTTGTGGCTTGGGCGTGGTTGGGCTCAGCTGCAGAGGGGACGGAGTGGTTCAGGGAACGGTGCCGGTATGAGGCGTAATCAGCCTCAGCTGTAAGCAATCGCTAATTGTATCAATCCCCTATAAAATCACCAGTAGGGACGGAGGTGCGAGAGGAGACACAGGCTGGCCGAGCGACGGTGGGAGCGAGAGACAGACCGACGAGATCGCCCACAGCTGGGCGCTGGAACGCACGGCGTCAGAGTGCTCGGCCGAGACCAGCTTGAGCGGTAACAAAATAAAGTATATTAAGAACCGCTATCTGAGTGTGCTGGTGTCATTGTGCCTATAAACCCCCCATGGTAACAGGAATGTGTTACAGCTGTCTTGATCAAGTTTTCCTTCCTTAGAATGTGTCCTTTCACAATTGGAAGCCGCAATGAAATGGACGATATGAAATAACTCAAGGATTGTGAAATGCAAGCTGTAACCTCGACTGAGTGAATGAGTTTCCTTCAACTATTGGTGGCATGCATGCATAGTCTTTTTCATGGGCATTCACTTAACATACCAAGGCACATAATGGCAACTTTTGATGAAATGGTGAACATAAAGCGAAGGACATGTGGGAGGTAGGTATCAACTTTGCATATTTGGAAACTTTCGAACTGATTCGAGACACATTGTATTTATTCATATACTGATTCCATTTGACTGGAAAAGAATAAACATTCCCTGTGTGAGAATATTTTCATTGTCTTTACAGCTCTAGGGTGTCAACTGAGGTAAGTCCTTCTTTTATTTAGTGTCTTGGCAAATGACACTTAAGTTGTGTGAATTGGGCTAAACCAGGTGTCAACCTCCGGTTCTGAAAAGTCAACACATTCTCTCCCAAACTGTTTAATACCTGATAGGGGCGTGATGAATAAGGGAAGGTCATGTCAATCAAGTAGCGAACGCGGGTGTCTACGTCATCGTTTCTAAACGTATGTGTTTACGAGCGTCCACACTAGTCGGTAAATCCGCAGTTTTCAAATGTATCCGTACTCTGGAGCGTTTTCAAACGTATCCGTTTTCGGTGCTCTGAAACTCCGGCGTAGTGTGGACACGCAGTGTAAACGCTGCAAAACATATTCGTTCTCAAATGGAAATGTAGTAGTGTGGACATGGCCTTAGAGTCCTATGGTCTGGAAGTTGTCCAAGTGTTGTTGTTGGATCTTCAACCCTTCCTCAGTGTGTTTTTACTTCATGATAGTTAATTGTAATATTTTGGTCACTTAAAAAAGTCTACAGTGTTCAGTTGTACTTAATTAACTCCACCCTCTCTTGTCATTTCTTTTTCCAAAAAAACAAGATGGTGACAGCCAAAATGCTAGAAAACTCTTCAAGGCTTCAAAACCGTTGTCCACAAACCAATGGATGACATCACAGTGACTATGTCCACTTCTTATATACAGTGCCAAACACACTTTAGTGCTTCAGTGGAAAGATGTGCTTCTCCCTAAAAACTACACATTGTAGCCCTGAGGCTGTATGAATATGTATACATGTACAAAAAGTATGCAGCAGTACTGTTGGAAGCATTTTTTTTTAAATCCCTTATGGGAAGTTATCACAATTTATAAAGGCATTATTTGCTCTAGCGTTCCCCTCTGCTAAGTATATGGTGAATGGACTGTATTTGTATCGTGCTTTTCTAGTTTTCAGAGCACACAAAGCGCTGACTACATGTCATCATTCACACCCATTCACACTGATGATAGGAGCTACCATGTAAGTTGTTACCTGCCCATCAGGACTCTTGCTAACATTCATACAACATTCACACACCGCAGGAAAAGCCTACTGTAGCTCTGTTTTAAGCTAGGGTTGGGTTAAGGTGCAGGGAGCTTCTGTGACATTCCCTGGGTCCCGACAGAAAATCTGGGGATTTAGTTCACTTTTTAACGCTGTGACCTGGGAGTTTTACAATCCGTATGAGCACACATGCATACTTTTGAGATGCGATGCATGAGAGCAGAAAAGCTTTGCATAACATTCTTGTCCTGTTGCAGTTGTGTGTAAAGGTCAGTTTCACTCAAGTGTGCACAGGTAATTCAAACATAAGCCACTTAACATCCTGGAGCTACAATAAAAGATATAATTAGATGTATTTGTGTCATGCCAGTTCCCAAGTACTGCCTGCTCTTGCATCAAAAGCTTATTCATAACCTTTTGCTCGAGAAAATGCAAATGTGTTTGTATTTGGATCGTGGACTGGGCTCTGACAAGGAGGGGCAGAGAGGAGGGCAAACCTCAGCCTGCTGAAATCACACATCTGCAGCTCAGTGCTGCCTGTAAGCCCCAGGTTTGCTGGCATATCCCTGCTTGCTGCCTGGCTGGGAACACAAGCGTTTGCACAAGATAAGTCACGGTTTTCTGTAATTATGTTAGAAAAAAACGCCATCATCTTGCATTGTCTTTGACTTCCTGTGGTTCTTTGTCTCAATGCAGTGGACAGCAACCATCATCCATCTTCTTCATGTGACTTCATAATGATTTAGGTAGATATGAACCCTTTCCCAACCTGCCTTGTGTTTACAGAGTCAGTGATTTAGCGCATAGCCTATTTATAATCTGCTTGGGTCACTGGTTATTTGAGTACCGCTACCCACTCTACACTTCTCAATTCTTTTCTTTAGTGAGTCAATGCTGCAAGTGGATGTGGATGAGACCCTGCCCAAGTTATTGGGCAAGCCAAAAAAGACTCTACCCTCTCCTGCGGTACCTACAGTTAAAGGCCAATGGTCAGACCTGCCCCCTCAGCACTCAAGCCAGGCTGCTGAACTTTATTCAAAGCTATAACAAGTGAATATCTCGCCAAAATAAAACCCTCTGCATTGACTGTGCAAAGAGTACCAGGGCACGTACTATTCACCCTGGATCTGTTGCAAATCCTGCTTCTGCACGCAACCAAACTCAAAGCTGATTTTGTAGGAAAGAATGATGTGATAGTAGAAAGAAATAAGTAATGTCGACTACAAATACACCCAAATATGTGCCACATTATATTCCTGTTCTTTGAGAGTGGAGCCAACAAGTAATCAATCAGGACAAGCATCTGACTGGGGCAACTTAGAGTAGATTAATGGTGCTTTTAAGTCACCTAATTACAACTTTCAAGATAATGGAGGTCATCGCTTGTTGTGTAGGAAACAAAGCACCTCATGCGATGTGAGTGGAGAGGAGTTAATTTTACTTGAGACATGCATGAAAGTCTTCCACTTAAGCCCTGTCCAAATAGCTCCCCACTGGTGACCTCAGTGCTGCGCCTAAAGGGCTGCAGCTGATCAAGTGGGGAGTACCCCTCCTCCCCTGCACCTCTCATTATCCTCCAGCCTTCAACCATCACTTCATCTTAAAGAGTTGGTCATGCAATTTACAAAAAAATACAAACGTATCTTCCCACATATCTCTTGTGATATCTAGATTTTCATATTTGAAAGGAATGAATGGACTGCCTTTTTTTATTAATACGAACTCTGTTGTCTGGTTGAACACAGACTTTAACTGGATTTATACGGACACAATGGTGAACAGGAGCCTCACCATAAATACATACAGCATATGTTTTCAAATGTAATGAATTGTCAAATTTCTCTGGTTGAAAGCACCTCCGCTACACAGGAGGGATGTATACGTGATCTTATTGTGCTTTAGTTATATTCCCAACAATAACTGTGTTTACATGGTCTCATCCACTTTGCTATACCAACGAAAGTGGGAAAGATTCAGTCGTGGATCTGGCACTGCTGCTGTGTAGTTGTGTTTACAGTACATACTTTCATTCATTGTAGAACGAGGTAGCACTGAGCACAAGGTTTGCAGAGGACACGGCCGTGCTACAGTAATTGTGTGTTATTGAAAAGGAGAAGACTTATGGGGGGGGAAGGGCAGAGATGGGCAGTATTTCTATTACTTGGATTTGAAATACGTATTTCAATTACTTTTGAGTATTTTGTAATTTGTATTTGATAGGGCCGATTAAAAATCTAACGTAATTTGTAACAAACTACTTTAGAGTGGAGTAATTTTGTATTTAAAACACTCAAAATACTTTCTCCATGAATCAAAAAACAGTTCACGAGTTCAGTCTTCAGATCTTCAAGTTCAACGGATTGTCTGTCAAGTTAAATATTGTATCTGAGTGTGACAGATGTCAACTAGCTTGATGTATAATTTATGTCTGGCTACATAGCCTACTGTATATACATGGTGATGGTTATAATATCAAGCTAGCGATCGATGCTAACATGCTAATGACGCTAGCATGCTGTCTAGGCTAGTGCATAGCCAGCGTTTAGCAAGTTAACTTATCAGTCGAGTAGCTAGCTATAGGAAGAGGGAGATTGGGAGCTTGTATGTCATATGTGATGAATATTTTCTTGTTGATACAAAGCCAAAGTTTATGGGCTGTTAAGTCCCATTAATAAATATATATATATACATAATCAATCAAGTTGTCTTTCAATAGCTTTGCTTAGTTACACTGACATTCTGTGACTGTTCTTCCTTTTTATGGGGTTCACCAGAGCTTTGTGTACATTATAGCACAAACCTGAATGCTCTGCTATACCAAATTGTGAGAAAACAGAAAATCCAGAAAAAAGTATTTATTTTATTACATTTTCTGGCACCAGTAGTTTGTATTTTTGTATTTTGTTGTAATACATTTATTTGGGGGTATTTTGTATTTTGTAACAAAATACAATTTGATGTATTTTTGCGGGGGGGCGGGGTGGAGCACAACAACAAAAATGCAGTTATCAAAAAAGGATGACATGGAATATCCTAAATGTGATTTTAAAACTCATCCTACTGACATATTTAACATACAAGTAATACCCAATGAGGAATACACAACCATCATAGCAAAATGTTCACATATTTCTAAAAACATTATTAGTTATGTAATAATGTCAGCCGAAGAAAAAAACATGATATTATTATTTGAAGAACGTTTCAGGTAATTTGCATTTTGTGTAACATGTAAATAAACGGAGCACATGACTCTCTGGTAGAATGACGGACAGACTAGTCCCCTGCTGATAGTGTGTGATACTTTAACTTAAAACCCCTTTTCTATTTGATCTATTTAAACTACGCAGGCTGCAGCTTTTGACTGGTGTCCCCCAGGACCCCAATACATTGGTATTTAAAATGATCATTTAAAAAGCACAAATTAAAACACTGATATGAAGTTATTAGGAACATAGATTGGCAAAGTCATTAAATAATTGGAATGATATAATTAATCACCTGTTAGATATGGCAAAAAGTAAACCTCTGAAGAGATAATTAAGACACCCAGTAGCTTTGGGGAATTTTTTTATGAGAAACTAATAAATGCTTTAGAACAGACCTTTCTATGTTTTTGGTGTAGTCTGAAGTTATGTCAATATTGGGCTATCTTGGCTCAATTGTTGAGTGTCTGTGGGATCAGATAACGTAATCATGACCCCATCTTCATCCAGGGATTGAGCAGAACTAAGCAAGTAAACTAAGGGTGGGTGAGGGGGGCATGTATTTCTAATCTTTGTCTGAGGGAGGCCCACAGTCTCAGATGTATACAACCCCTGCTCTGAACGATACCACACTCTGGGAGCAAACACCAGCAGCCCGTACTGACCAATCAGAGTTCCTTTCAGCTCCCATGTGGGATCTCCATACTCGTTATAGCACCGATTAATACAGAAGAATTAAATGCAGCTTTAGGCACATCTGTGCTTTGATCTAAAAGCTAACGTCAGCATGATGCTGACCTGTTGATGTTTAGCAGATGAAATGTTAACCATATTTACCGTCTTAGTTTGCATGCCAATATTTGCAGCGCAAATAAGTGATCACCAAAGTAAACCCAATTCATCATGTGCAGAACATCAACCAAATTCCACCTGATAGTTATCTTTCAGTTTTGGACTGAAGTTGTGTGCTGACTGAACAGACCTTCATCTGCATCCCTCGAGCCACGACTTTAGCGCAACAGAAAATGAAAAGGTAAGACATTCCAGAAAAAACTCCAAAGACTTTGCTGTAAATTATTTTATTTGAACTCCTTTCAGCGAGATAAATACTTAAAAAACTTAGAAAACTGTCAGTGAGTAAATGGATGGTAAATGGAATGTACTTGTATAAGCTTTTCTAGTCTTTCAAACACTCAAAGCGCTTTAACACTACATGTCATCATTCACCCATTCACACTCATTCATACACTGATGGCAGAGACTACCATGCAAGGTGCCACCTGCCCATCAGGACTAATACCTAACCCTAACACCAAAGAGCAAGTTAGGGTTAAGTGTCTTACCCAAAGACACACTGACAAGGACTGGAAGAAGACGACCCGCTCTACCTTTGAGCCACAGCTGCTATACCATGGCTATCAAGAGTATTTGTATTTGGAATGGAGATGTTTCTGAATGATTTTCATATAAATATAAATGTGCAAATATAAAGCAGTATTACATGCTTACATGATGCATTACTGGATGGCAGATGGTTGTGTTGTACTGCATACAGTCAAAAATATAGAAAAAGCTGTATTGCAACTTTAAGTTTGTATCTTTGTACAACTTTTAGTCCAACACACCTAAATGAATGCTTTTACGCAGTAAACCCATCTGTCTTTTTAAAGTGAATTAAATGAAATTGTGGCCAAGAATTATTCGTAGCTTCCCCTGGACACAGGCTGAGAAGGTAGCAAAAGACTTATTACCTGACACCATGATGATACAATTTGCAAATATTAAACAGGTTAATAAGTTAATTTGTTCCAAGAACATTATCTACTTGGTAGTCCAAAAAGCTACAGTGTGAATTATTACTATTGGAGCAGTCTGGCTCAAGGCCAGAGTGATGTTTATTGCAGTACAGCTAAAGAGATAGCATATAATAAGTGTGGCTTTTGCTTTGAACAGCGACGCCCCAGGATGTCTCTCTCTGTTGGCCATTTTATATCCATAACTCATGAATAAGTGCTCTGCTGTTTATAGATATTTCTGTTGGTCAAGGAACAATACAGCTTAATTTGCTGCCACAATTATTCTCTGTGATCATGCAGCACTGAGTCCCGTAAAAGGATTTGGACAATGAAACAGGCCTACGTGTATTCACATTTCAAGAGGATGGAACAGTATTTAAATAGCGATCACTTTGTTTGCCATGTCTAAGAACGTAATTGCTCATTACAGAAAAGTGATTGAAAATCATTCCACTCAAATCTGAAATACCTTTGTGTCACTTTAAAGGAAAAGTCTTTTTTCAGAAGAAGTAGCTGGCAGCAGAAGCTCTCCCTCTGCTCCACTGTTAAGCTTTTAGGAATGTTCTCTGGCCTTTCTGTTTTTTATTAGATAGTAATTAACTAGGAGTGAAGACAAAGGCAAGGGGGAGAAAGAAAAGCAAAGCGCAGAATTATTTTCACGGTGGTGAGTGCAAATATAGCATCCTTGGTTTAATCATCGGAATATGACAATGCTTGAGAGCCTCATTGTTATGGAGGCACCAGTCTTCCATTAGTAAGCTCTTTAAACATCTGCCAGGAGCCAGATGAAGAGTCTATATTGTCTCGGCCTGCGATATATCCAGCACTGTCTCTGACAATTTCCCTCCCCCCTGCTATTCATCTCTTTCTCTCGCTATCTCTGCACATTGAATCTCCTACACAACAACCACCCCACTGTCTCCAGCTCCCCCCGCCACCCCCTTCTCTCCCTCTATCCATCTCCGTCTCTCGCTCCTTCTTCTCCCATCAGATTAACTTTAGCTCTGTCGTGCTGCCTCCCGTCTAATTGCCCAGCAGTGGTTGATTGGCATGTGAATCGCAGCAAAGTGAGTGCTGCCAAAATATGAATTTTGTGTAGGTGAGGGCACGTAGGCGTCTCCTCGTACCATGCTGGACACTCCTTTTTTAATCATTCTTTTTTTTTTTTTAGTAAACAGTCTGCCCTGGCCAACACAACAACATATATCCATTTGAAAGAAGTAATTTTTAGTTTGCATTTACCCACCCCCGTAAATGTGCATGTCATTCAATGCATAGCATTTATTTCCATATCGTCTGTCAGCATTAGTTACATCAACTGAATTTGTATAAATGATGTCTTCCTCCTCCGCTAGCAGACGTCTGGCTGAGCGCTCCATGGACTGCTAGTGGTAAATGTAGTGAATGCCAGAGTGACTATTGGTCAGCAATATATTAGAAACAAATACTGACGATGGAGTGAATGTGATGATGTCTGAATCTTGCCTTACAGCACTGTAGACGCCTCACAGACAGCTCATTCAGGGAGAGCATGGCAGGATCTCAGCTGTAGGTCAGCTGAGATTTTGCTTGAGGGAGCATTCTGGCTTATTGCCTGCATGCACACACTTTTACACACATTAGACTTCAGAACACTGTAGCTGCTGCCTCGGTATAGCCACTATAGAGAAAGAACGAAGGAGCTGGTGTTATTGTTGGTGTTTGTACAAATGTACTCAGGGGGATGTTGCTGTTGTCCTGTGCATGGGGGGCTGTTTTCCCCTGCTGCAGTAAGTAAACTAAGTGCTTTGTTTACTGCTCCATCCTGTCTCAGCAGCTCTCAACAATGAGAGTTTTAATTGTAGTGACTGTGCAAATGGAATACAATTAATTACATCAGCAGTCAGCAAATGCATAATTGTGTTTTTTATTTTTTCGATGCGGTCTGCTGTGAGGAAATTAACACTTTAGGTGAAAAGAGAGCTATTTTCCGGGTCAGCCCCATGTTCCCTAACCACCATGTTCCCTCAGCATCATCTTTGGTCTCTGTTGAAATGTGGGTATAACTTTTTCAGTTATCAGGTCAGGCTAGTACTCAATGCTTTCATTGGTTTCGTTGGTACAGTTTAGGGGTGCAGAGTGAGCTTGGTTAGGATAAGAGCCAATCAGAGCAGAGTAGGCTGGGTCATGCCTTTGCCATAGTATGAAATAAAATATCCTGACCTGGAAGGTCCTGCAACTTCATTCTGCATAATAATTAACTATTATGTGCTTCTGTCAGTCGTATTTTTGGAGCAAAGAACTTTCAGAACAATGGGCGTTTGTGTTCAGGATAACAGGCTGTCGGACAAATGGGCTTTTGGTCCAATGGGATTTATCAGACTAATGGGGTTTCAGAATAGGGCTGTCTAAACAATGGCATTGCACAAGGTGGGATACTGATCTGATGGAACATAGGACTTAGGGAACATAGGGATGAGGAGACATAAGGCTGAGGGAACATAGGGCTGAGGGAACATAGGGATGAGGAGACATAAGGCTGAGGGAACATAGGACTGAGGGAACATAGGGCTGAGGGAACATAGGGATGAGGAGACATAAGGCTGAGGGAACATAGGGCTGAGAGAACATAGGGATGAGGAGACATAAGGCTGAGGGAACATAGGGATGAGGGTACATAGGGCTGAGGGAACATAGGGCTGAGGGAACATAGGGATGAGAGAACATAGGGATGAGGAGACATAGGGCTGAGGGAACATAGGGATGAGAGAACATAGGGATGAGGAGACATAAGGCTGAGGAAACATAGGGATGAGGGTACATAGGGCTGAGGGAACATAGGGATGAGGGTACATAGGGCTGAGGGAATATGAGATTGAGGGTACATAGGACTGAGGGAACATGAGACTAAGGGGACATAGGACTAAGGGAACATAGCACTGAGGGAACATAGGCACACTCCACTCTTTCAAAGTCAGAGGTTGCTGTTTGTCCGGGCAGTCAGCATGCCTCTGAAATGTCAGGCTGAGCAAGGCAAAGATGACAGTCAGGAAGCTAATCCTCTGAAATAATTTGGTCGGCAGTCTCTGAACTTCCACATTATCTTCCTCTGCATACGGCTGATGATTTAAACGCCTTAGCCCACTTTTGACAGGTGAATACAGCCTGAACCCTGCTTTTCTAACAGGAACACATTATGGACTGGCTCCATGTTTTCACCTCCAGTTTGAATTTCTTGTATAGAGAGGCTGCGTGGGACCTATATTTTGAGATAAGGGGGCTGACAGACCGAGCAGCCAAAGCCACAGTGCTGAAATATGCTTACACACTGGTTTAAGGCAGTGAGTGATGTTGGATGACATTTTTTGCTGGTGCCTTCTTGTTACACAGTGGTGCACAGACCACAACAGATATCTTCATTTAATATGGTCTCTCAAGTATTCTGTTGCCACACCTGCTTGGCACCAGAGAGGAATTGTTTATCTCGTCAAACAAATAAATAAACATGTCACAAAAGCAAACAAGTGAGAATTCATTCCCAAAAGTAATAACACTGCACTCTAAATATAGAGATATTTCTTGAAGTGCTAAGGTGATGGGAGAAACTTGGGTGAAAAGAAGGTTTGTGTAAGATCTTTTTACTACAGAGTAACGATGTTATTTTTTTAAAGTTTAATCTGTCAAAAATGTTACGCTATTTAAAGATATAGCTGTATTATTTTCATCTACAACATCAACCCTTTCACAGTGTATTTTCACGTCATTAAAGTGAATTGAAACATTTTGTTCTACTAAAAATGTCTTATTCAGTGCTCAGTTGTACCTAGCTCCACCCTCAGGTGCCACATCCGTTTACAAAAAAGAAGATGGCAATGGCCAAAATGGGAAATTGTAAGGTTCAAAACAGTAATCAACAAACCAATGGGTGACGTCAAGGTGACTAGCTCCACTTCTTATATACAGTCTGTTGTTCGTGATGGTTAGAATAGGTAGCGACCTGCAGAGGTGGGTTATGATTCTCTGTGGGTTCATATACAAGCAAAGCCTTTGACACACCAATAGATTGAGATCCATTGTCAATAAAAAAAATGTAAATACTATAGCCACTTTAAAGATGCCAGCAGCAGCAGCCATCCATCCATCCATTTTCCTCCGCTTATCCGGGGTCGGGTCGCGGTGGCAGCAGGCCAAGCAGGCTGACCCAGACTTCCCTCTCGCCCACAACATGTTCTAGCTCATACTGGGGGATCCCGAGGCGTTCCCAGGCCAGCTGGGAGATATAATCCCTCCAGCGTGTTCTGGGTCTTCCCCGGGGTCTCCTCCCAGTTGGACGTGCCCGGAAAACCTCCAGTGGGAGGCGTCAAGGAGGCATCCTAATCAGATGCCCGAACCACCTCAGCTGACTTCTTTTGACGCGAAGGAGTAGCGGCTCGACTTCAAGCTCCCTCCTGATGTCCGAGCTCCTTACCCTATCTCTAAGGCTGAGCCCGGCCACCCTACGGAGGAAACTCATTTCGGCCGCTTGTAGCCGCGACCTTGTCCTTTCGGTCACGACCCAGAGTTCGTGACCAACCAGTAAATTGAGAGCTTCGCCTTCCGGCTCAGCTCCCTCTTCACCAAGACGGTCCGGTGCAGCGGCTGCTTTACTGCTGCAGCCGCACCGATCCGCCTGTCGATCTCCCGCTCCATCTTCTTCTGTCTAAACACTCGATAACTGGTGTGTTTAAGGGTGCCCGGTAAATGCATTAATTATAAATTGTAATAAACTGGCTTCAAGCTTCCAGCTGAGGTCCTTTACTCACTTTATACTGTAGATCTGCCACATTCTAAACAGGCAGGCCTCTGAGTGGGACGGGAGCCAGATAACATCATCTTTGGTACACTCAATATTCCCCAAGCCGCTGGGGATGCAAGCATTAAATGGCACACCTTCCTTCTTATTATCACTAATGTGGTAGTGGCAGGATGAACAATTCTGATCGAAAAATTCTGTACCTCAGAAGCTCTCTCATCCTAGCCATCCATTTTGTACATGTAAGCCAGCAATACTAAGGAAAATGCCTCTTATGGTGTCTGTAAGATTTAAATAAGTTGGTAGAGTGCAGGTATTTCCTATAAACTGTCTGCAAAGAACATTGTTTGACTCCTGGATATGTTGGTGCGTTGCCATGTGTCATTACAGCCGACACAAGCTCAAACATCAAGGCTGAAAGATTGCAGACCTTTAAAAGCCCCCAAACATCATGGGCTTTGTGTATCAAGCAAAGATGTTGTTGCCTGAATCAGACACCACCTCATGCCGTCTGCTTGCCTGTGCTTTTCTTCTCCTCCTCTTCCTCCTTCCTTCTCCCGGACTTGAAGCAAAGTAGGCCGAGGCCTTGGGAAGTCCCTCAAGTTACTTATCTCAGCAGTATGGATAGACACAAGCCTCCCACTTTTCCCCAAATGACTCCAGCTTTATAGCGTTTGGTTCTCTGTCACGTGCTGTGAGTGTGAAAAGTTAAACAGGTTTGGTATTTTGGCAGAGGCGCTACCTACCACTGAGCTGAATTATGAATCGCTTGCTGATGTTTGGAAATGTATTATTAAAAGGCTCAACACCTCCACAGTACTTTTTGGGAGTGTATGTGTGTACTGTTCAAACTGCTGGCAAACTCATTTTGTAAATGATCTTTGTTTACACTGTTGGTGTTTGTATTAACATTCAATTTTGCATTAATGAATATGAATGCGGTCGTCCAAGTGTTGCTTGACTCGCACAGTCTTTTTATGAGCGGTTGTGCTGTCACAGAGCAACGAGAAAAGGCCGCTCTCGGCTCATATCTGCACAGTGCAAATGGAGCTTTTAATACAGAATGCACACTTCCTCAATTAATTTAGTTCACTTTCTATTTCAATGTGCAATATTATACAAAACAAAAACAGAACACGTATAGAAAGTGTAGTACAAGATGGAATCAGGAAATAAAACAAAAATAAACATTTGTTTCAGATACAGGCTAATAAGGTTATTAGTTAAAAGGCTCTGTGGCAACTACCCTGACTACTATGCATTTCAGTGAAACATTTAGTGCAAATACAGATAATAGAGATAATAGTGTTTTTTTTGCATATGCCACTATAACTTCTTCAAAAGTTAGGTTTGGGGTTAGGATTCTGGCACAATGACACGCACTGTCCATGAAGCTGGACCAAAATGGGACTTTGACGTCCCCACAAGCACAACACAATAACAAATTAAACACCAACATGAAATTATAATTCCATCCTAGTTGGGATTGGAGTGGTTCCTAAAAATTGGACTCTAATATCTTTACCATATGTATAAAGTCTTGCACCTTTTGCAATGTTTCCCCTTCATCAGGAAAAGTCAGACTGACTCGGTGGAATGCTGTGACGTGTCCATGTACTCTATTTTGACTGTACTTTGTTTGACTGTACTTTTTTTTGAGTTACAAATATTAGGACTGTTGTCTACTCTGTTTTGAGTTAGCTCTGTGAAATTGTAGTAATTTGAGTTACAAATATTGGGCTTGTATTACCTCTGTGTCTCAGCTTTTTAGAGTCCTGTGGTCCTGCTCCTAATCACAACTAACTTTTTGTGGCTGTATCCAATCTTATACCATCCATCCATCATAAGTAACTGCCTATCGGTTGTGGGGGGAATGGAGCGACATTGACACAGGTCACCAGACAAACGCAGAGCTGACATATAGAGACAGACAACCATTCACGCTCTTCATGTCATATGCAAACTTGCACACAGCCTTGCTGTGAGGCGAGAGTACTAGCCACTACACCGTGCAGCCAATCGTATACTAGTGGGGAGTATTATCAAATCTTTTCCTGATCTTAGACAAAAGCTTCAAGAAACGGAAGTTAGAGCATCTTTGGCTTATGAACTGTGACGTATTTCATAATGAAATGGAATATTTGCACGGTGCGAGAGGACTTTAAATCAAATATGAAGGATTTGGACTGCTGAGCTACAAAGAACTCCTTCACCTGTTGTTAGATCAGGAGGAGCACATGGTAGAGAAGTGCAACTTTGACGTTCATCTGCATGTACTGGCTGCGCTTCAGGGACACAGAGCCGGTTGGAAATCAGCAAAGTTTCTCTTGAAATAAATTAGACCTCGGCCGCGTTGTTTTGGGAATGAAAACAAAAGGCTTTGCCCACTGATATCCAAACACACATCTCTTCCTGTCTCTCTATATTGCTTTGTTAGTTCAATCCACAAACAGCAGTTTTATATGATCGTGTTGCTAGCTGGTCACCTAAAGTCTCATTTGATTGGATGATTTGATTTTCCTGAAATGCCCCTGAGTAAAGGATGAGTCATCCAACACTTGAAACCCTTTTACAGAAGAGAGCAGACAGGGATTAGATGTGATGATAATCTGATACAGATTGTTTACACGTGTTATGTATATAACAAGAGATAGATACATGACCAACTAACACAGGGACAGGATTCAAACTGGGAAAAGCGGATACTGATGCACAGTAAGCTCAAGAGACATGTCCAGACCAAACTCCCTCTTTAGCCAGCAAAGACGATGAATACTACAAGTGTCTAAGAGAAGATGAAAAACAGAATTAATGATGTTGTGTATGCATGTTTGTTTTATTTCGGGTTTTTTCCTTTCGAACTTAAAATAGACACATTTTACTCATAAACATAATGATAGAAATGCATGTACCCTATGAGCATACTTGATGTTTATGTAATGTCTTGTAAAATCTGCACAGCAACACAACCTAAAACAGCTGACATATTGAGAGTATTTCACATTCTTGTGAAATAAAATCACTACGTGGTTTAAATGTGTTTGGGAGCCGCTGCTTTAGCAGCAAGTTACAGATGCAACAATAACCATCTGGAAATCCTTTCAGATACATGTACACTCCCGTAATATTATGACAGTTCTGTCAAACACAGCCAGTGAGAACAGTGTGACGAATACATACTTACATTTGAAAGAAACATAGATTTGCACCTTTAAAGAATCAAAAGAAATCACCAACACCAATTACTCACATGTTATTTGAATAAATGCAATATCTATCAAGTGACTATAACATTAAATATAATGTATATTTAATGTCTGCATGGGTAACAGAGTTAGGATGAAGTTAGTGGTACTGAGTCTATTTTTGAATGTATACTATCAGGCATCACTCCCTCCAAACTGATAATGTGAATGCTGCATCGTGGTCACTTACAGGAGAACATATCAGTGATAGGAATTATGGGAATACAAAGGTTGGTTATCCTCTACAATATGTAGCAGAAGAAGAAGAAGAAGAAGAAGAAGAAGAAGAAGGGTAATTCTCAATAAAATCCATTCTTTTTTTTCTAATGTGTGCTTTTCTAAACACATTCTAATCACAATTTAAGAGTAAGTGTACGTAATCATAGTCACTAATCAGCTTAGTGTTATAACCACAGTTCTACCTGAGGATGACAAAGACAGTGTCGTCTGTCTCAGCACAAACCTTCAGCTAGCTTTTTAGTGCACACAATATAATATATAGGTATAATATATAAATAACATGTATTCTTTATTTTTTTCATAAATATCTCCAGTCAGATTCGTATGCTTTTCCAATGCTGCCTCTCAATACAAAGAAAAGACGCTGCAGCCTTGGGTGGTTGATGAAAATGTTGATAAGCAGAACAATCTTTCCCAGAAACAGGACAGGCTGGGAGCACTAACACTGTGTGTGGACTGTGACCAGCTAGTGCAGGTAACAGAAAAAGGATTCACAAAATTGTGAATGTTTTGCGGGGATTCAACTTGAGGAGAAAATATTTGAGTGTTTGTATCTGTCAATAAAAGAAAAGTTCATTTCTATTTTCTTTCACAGAGCTGCACTTGTACAAACTAATAGGTTTTTTTCTACTCTGGGTTTGCTTCTGGTTTGTCACTGTGATTTCCTCCCTATTGCAGCACTGCTACCTATTTGAATTAACCTCCTCGAGGTGCTGGGGCTTCATCAGCACTTCACCCGAGGACACCAGCAGTTATTGGGCGTACAGTCAATCGACAGCAGACTGGGAGGAGATGCTCATCCATCCCCCTGATGCTATCACCCAGACAAGAACAACCGCATTCCCCCCAAAACCAAAGAATGCATTTCCCCTAGAACACAACTATTTTTAGCCATTTCCCCCCACAGTGGGAGCAAAATGCTAATCTTCAGGCGGCATCTCTTTGAAGTATAAGAGGATATTTGAGGAGGATTATTTATGGCCACATAGCTGTAGTCTTAAATCCTGTTCAGAAGCCCTGACTGTAAATGTTGGAGTGCTGCTAAATAAATAAGAATGTGATGCAGCGCCGTGTCACCCTGGTGAACATATGACAGTTTACTGAGGATGATAATCATGAGCTCCGATCATATTGCCTCCCAGCACCTCTCCCTTCCTCCCTCTGCCTCTCTGTGTCTCAGCTAATGGCAAGAGAGGCAAGTAAATGAGATGTCGCTCCTTGATGTCCACAACTTGTTAATGATATGCCTGGCCTTTGCCGCAGTGACACAGCATTCAGCGTTACCGATTGATATGTTAATGCATCATATGTTTATGCTCACATACATATTTTCCTTTCAAAGGGGGGAAACAACAAATGCACGAGACGAGCACAACATTTGGAAAAATAGGTCACTGCTGCACAGTGTTGATAGTGCTACTTTGCCCCCCAGTGGCACACAGACCCAGTGCAGACGAGCAGCGCTTCATTATCATACCCTTCAGGCTGTGGACTTTCTTCCACAGAGTAGCAGGGATATGGATGGGCTGCATGTATGCTCTCTTAAAACATATGGGTTTCATTGCTAACAAAAGTAAGCCCTGCATCTGCATTTGACTGCAGTCTAGTGGTTGTAATTGGAGGCTGAAGAAGAAGAATCTCGGATGTTTCTGCTCCAGTGAATCATTTCCAAACTGCTGTGATGGATGACTCATATGTAAAATTCTGTTGGCGTCACCCTCTCAGAAGCTGCATCACAACACTAGTTATATTTAGTGCATAGAAATACAAATATATAGATGTAATGTTACATGCTCACATATTAACATCTTTGTTCAAAGTAAAGCAATTGATTTCTGTCTCATATGATGATCTGATTCTTTACCTCTCAGATTGAACCCTCCTGCTGGGTTTGCTTCATGTTAATTCAATGGAGCTGATTATAAAGGCATAAATGATCACCGAATGTTATGTTAGATTGTTTTATAATTTTAATTTTGTTGAACATTACAAATGTTTAACCTTGACTTGCTATTTATGGTCTGTTGGCCTTATTGACCTGAGCTCATACAACTCCTTTTGGAGTAAAACATAAGCACAATGAATGGATCATTTAGAATCTAACAAATAGTCAGATGAAATATATTGTGCTATTTATCAAAGAATACCTTTTGTCAAAGTGTCAAAGATAAATACATTTGTTTTGAAACCATTTAGATTTGTGTAACCGCTCAAAACTGACCGGAATGATTTTATATGTAGTTTTATAAACTTTGTTCAGGAACGGGACCACGCCCAGAACACGGCTCATTTCCCCCGGACAAGTATTTAAGCTCTACTAACCCGTTCACTTCCTCTTTGGATCTGTTCTCTCATCCCTCCCCCCGACCCCATTTTTTGTTTTCCTTTTTCTCTCTCTCTCGCAGGATTACAGGAACGACTGGGGACTCTGCACCTCCAGAGCTTCCTATGAGACGGCCCCCCATCCAACAGTCTCTGTTCCCACCAGCCGCCGGACACCAACGGTCCCCCGTCATGTCCCTTCATCCCTCTACCTCTATCCCTAACCTACATCTTTTCATCCCTCTACCTTGATCCCTACCCTACATCCCTTCATCCCTCTACCCCTACCCCTACCCTACATCCCTCTACCTCTACCCCTACCCTACATCCCTCTACCTCTACCCCTACCCTACATCCCTCTACCTCTACCCCTACCCCACATCCCTTCATCCCTCTACCCCTACCCTACATCCCTCTACCTCTACCCCTACCCTACATCCCTTCATCCCTCTACCCCTACCCCTACCCTACATCCCTCTACCCCTACCCTACATCCCTTCATCCCTCTACCCCTACCCCTACCCTACATCCCTCTACCCCTACCCTACATCCCTTCATCCCTCTACCCCTACCCCTACCCTACATCCCTCTACCCCTACCCTACATCCCTCTACCTCTACCCTACCCTACATCCCTCTACCTCTACCCCTACCCCACATCCCTTCATCCCTCTACCCCTACCCTACATCCCTCTACCTCTACCCCTACCCTACATCCCTTCATCCCTCTACCCCTACCCTACATCCCTCTACCTCTACCCCTACCCTACATCCCTTCATCCCTTTACCCCTACCCCACATCTCTTCATCCCTTCAACCCTCTACCTCTTCCGCTTCCTCAACCAACAATCATTCCGTTATGCAATAAACCTCTCGAAACTCATACAGTTATGTGTGTGGTCCTTGTTAGTGAATGTTCTCATGTTCTGTATCATATTCTGTGTTTTCTTCATCATAACTTCCTCCTCTCATCTTCACTGTCAGTTTTCTGGCCTCTCTTCTCCTCACCAGTGTCATGATCAAAGATGTGATCAACAGCCTCACATACAGTGTTTATCGTTTGTGCTGCCACAGAATGAACTGTGAGCAAGGCCGCAAAAAAGCTTTGCATACCAGAGAGGAGAAGAGTTCTATATGTGTTTGTGAGAATGCCAACATGTGTGGTTCCCGTGGGAGTTGACATGGAAGCCAAGAAGGGGAGTGAAGTGTGTGTGTGTGTGTGTGTGTGTGTGTGTGTGTGTGTGTGTGTGTGTGTGTGTGTGTGTGTGTGTGCGTGTGTGTGTGTGCTGAAACACATGCATGTGGGGATCCGAGAGAGGAAGTGTGTTCATCTGATAAATGGTGCCTGAACTCAACTTCATACACATTCATTTCTAATGAGCGGACTGATGTATGTTGTGTGTTCAGACGCCCTGTGTGGACAAAGGCATGGAACCTTATGACAATCAAAATAAATGAACTACATTTTTTGAGAGAAAAGAAAAATCACGCTGGGATGTATAAATATCAACCATACAATGGTCTGCAGAACATATAGTCAAAGGTTCCACCCACCCACTTGTTCCTGTCTATCTATTTTGTTAGATCTATGTAGTTTGCAGTTTTTATACTTCCTTGTTATTGAAGGATTACATACCAATTGATTTCGTGGGATATCTACAAATGACATTGCATTTATATTCGTAGGTGTAGTTACGAGCGCTGTATGAAAACAGCCTGATTCCCTTTGTTTTTTCACTGTCATCCTATACTATCATATTCATGCCCCACTCTCCAAATACCATCTTCATTATGAGGTGCATGAAAAGAACTGACCTTGGAGATCGGCAGAGCCTTGTGTTCATGTGATGAATACATGAAAGCAGAATCATTGGAAGGATCTCACTGTGTTCAAATACGCAGTGATGTTTTATGGAAATCAGCAGTCGTGCACATTGATATATTGTGACAAGCAACTTTTGCCTTAGTGCTGGTATGAAAGCTCAGCTGATTCTGCTGTATCTGGTCCCCTATTGTACTGACTGTCACACTGATCCTCTTTATCATCTACAAAGGGGATGAATAAGGAGGAAGGAGACAAGTCCCACCACATACACACACATGCATGCAATCTGTCGGTCTCATTACCTCCCCACACTGTGTTCTGTCTGTCCACACACGCTCACAGAAGACGCAGACATGTCAGAGCTGCATGAGACTCGTCCGGGGACACACAGCCTGGAGCTGCAGCACAAAGCTTTACAGTGTTGAAGCAGTGACATCTATACTGTGTATTCAGGGCCCTTCACATCATGTGGGGATTGGCATTGACGTCTTACTCTTACTTAAGGCTTGTACGCACATGTGTACATCAATAGTATTCATAGACAAAATAGAAAGTACCTATATGGCTGCCTAGAGACATTTATCAGTTGTCATTCATGAAATGATATTGTCTGTGTACTCCCACATAAATGTATCTTGCTGGAAAATCTTTATCAACATCCTTTAACCAACATATACAGTCAGCACACAGTATTTACTGTTGCTGTTACTGTTAGCATTGACTCGTTACATGCGGACACGTGGTCGTAGTTTAGTTTTAAACACGTGGTCAACGTTGTGAATTCAAACTACTTGGTTAGGTTTAGGAAAAGATTATGGCTTTGCTTAAAACATATATTTTTGATTCATAAATTAAGTTACGCACTTAAAGCAGGTAGTCGACGTAAATAACATTTGAATCAAAGGGGACATGGGTGAGTCATGTGTCTGTTGGACCCATCCCTCCTGCCTCAGCACTCTTTACATTACGTCAGCTGACTTCTGGAGCGCTTGCTCTGAGCTTCTAATATTGTTATTTTTGATCTAAAATAGCTATAAATTGTGTTTATAATGATATGAAAGGAAGCATTTAGGTAATTAAAGGCAAACTCCACGTAGAAAGAAGGGCTGGCAGTAGCAGCAGCAACGAGAGATGCAACATTCCAGCGAGGCAGCGTGGCCGGTTAGCAGTATAATTGTTATGATCATGTCCAGCAAAGCCTTAGCACACAGCCATAGTCTTTGTATCGGATAACCTGTCTGCAGCCTTTGCTGTATGATGGTACAGAGTGGCTATGCACCGTCTTCAGACCAGGATGCTACTTGCTGGCACATCATTTGCCAACACCTTAAAAGTACCAACATGGGACCAATAACAGCAGCTGGAAATCACACCTGGGAAAGAGTGTACTTTCTTCAAACAGCCTTCCTAAACACTGACCGTCTGTCAGCGTATCTATTCAGCAGCCATTTTTTGCTCTCAATGCATTGAGGCAAGGAAAGCTAGCTCGTAGGTGAGATGATATTGAGTGGTTGGGCATGCTGGTACTTCTGTCCTTCCAGCTTGAAAAGTATTGCTTTATTTCTCGTAGTCAGTCCTGGGAGACTTGTACACGGCCCCCATGTGCAATTTCCACAGACCGTCATGCATATCAAGTGAAAAGTATTTTCATTAAGTGAATTCCAATTGTGTCATTCTTAAATGGCTTTTGCTGAAGGCTTAGAAAACGTAATCCTGCATCTCAATGAGGATGGTTACACCTATCTTAAAGGAATTCCATTCAAAGGATGAATCACTCCAAACACATTTGTTCAATCATTTAATTTGGCTTTTCACTATTCCACAAACTAAACTAAGCTGTCATCCTTTTATATACTCGCCTGTTTTCATAAGAGTATTACGGTCTTCTCTGCAGACATAAATAGAAAAAAAATTAAAAGTAAGAATTCTACCACTACATGACTGAGCACCTCATTAGAAGCAGGAGGAAGGAATCTGGGTCATCCTGATCACAATATCTCACAGCTGGCAAGTCACAATCCCATTTAAGTATCAGCAGTCTGGGAGGGTTGCTAGAGAAAAAACATTACTATGCAATTACTCAGCAGTCCATTTATCATTTCATCTGGGGGCCCAAATTGTAAGCAGCGACTGAGATAATCTTGTTTTGCTGTATCACAGCAGAACCACAAACAAGCAGGGGATTAGTAATCCCTGTTGGAGATTTTTGTCCCAAGAGTAGACAGATAGTGGCTGGCACCTGGGGCGAGGGCTTGATTTCTGAACAGTAAACATTGATGTTTTCCTCGCTGGAAGAGCTGTAGTGTGTCTGGACAATATGTCATATTGATAATAGCATTTCAGGGCGCTTGAGTAAATGGAGTTGGATACAGCAGGTGACAGCGTGAGGTGACCTTATCAAACTGTGATAAACTGGAAATGGGAAACTGAAATCAAAATACCATCACGGTGAGGAAGGCGGGATTCGTCTGCTGTTCGTTTTCGGGGGGCAGGTAAGATGGGGGGGGGGAAATTGCCTTGTTTCAAAGAAGAATATATGACATGGTCCTTGGCGACTTGACAGTGCAGGCAGCATGATTCAGTCGGTGGCTCGCGCTCGCTGTGCCGCATTCATTCTCCACACGACGGCCAAACGTCTGAGATGATTCTAGCTGAAGTTGATCTAATCGAGCCGCGGTCACGCCTCCTGAGCAGCCGAGTTGTTTTAGAGAAACGGGTTTATAATTATTCAGAGGAGGAACAAACAACAATTTGGACCTAATTAGGTCTTAATAGCACTTGATTTGTCACATACACAAACATGCAAAAAGCACACACACACACACACACAAATTGGCACACAATGGTAAGTCTCCTTCTGATAGCCAAAGCGTGAATATAAACTTACTCCGTCCAAGTCTCTGGGCAACAACTAAGGTCAGGACAAATTGAGTGTCTTTGCAGGAGCGAGTGAATTGTAAATTAGCAAGATGAATATCAACAGAGACAGACCGACTACTCCCCCCCCCACACACACAAGAATTAATTTACATGAACCGGCGCCTCTGAAATCAGAGAGTTTTTCGTACATACCCTCCAGTGAAAACTGTCTTACCTAAAGAGAAAGAAAGTGCAATTAGTTGGGAAGAGTGGCAAGTGAGAGTGCATTTGTGCACAGATTGTGTGGCTGTTTTTTTAAACGTTCAGGATGTTATTGTCATAAGGCAGTTGCAGCTACTTCAAGTGTAGTGATGTAAATCCCTGTCTGAGACGGCGCTATGCTGATTGACGGGGCGTCAAGCCATGCTGAGACACACCACTGGCTCAGGCGTCTTTCAGATCAACAACATATTTAACTCAATTCACTGAGTTTGAATGTTTGATATTTTTTGTCCATTTTAATAACGTCTCATGGACAAAACTAAGGTCATTTCAGTATTTGCCCACAGCTTCATGTGGTCCTTCTCTAACCAGCCACAACATACTGTCCCAGCAGATGTCAGTGTTACTCAAGCTATTCAAAAGGCCTCTCTGAGCTGGATGTACAGCTGGGCCAAAAAAGGCAAGGCTTCCTTTGCTCAGCTGCCAAAATTAATTTCCATTTCAAGATTACATTCAAATTGCAGACATATTTGCTAAAAAGTCAAAATGCTAAGTGTGTACACAGATACTTGATGAGCAAACATTGAAAAGATGCAAGAGAGAGAGATGAGAAGGAGGAGGAACAAGCAGCAGCACTGCAGCATGAGAGGCTATCGCCTGTAGCTCGCTCTAGATCCCTATCCCTTACAAAGCAGGGTAAGCCAATTATGTGAGGTTTGATTTCACGAGTCTAATCAGTTATTTCAGTGCGTGTGTTTGTCTGCTTGTTTGCGGGTGGTTCTGGTTTTTTTGCTCTGCATAATGAACAATGTCATACATTATGAAAGGATTGTAATTGGAGGACAAATATAAAGAAAAGTGTCAGCATGGAAATCAGAAGCCACAATGCTTTTCTGTTATCAACATGTTATATTTGCCCACATGACATGTAGGACATCATGCGTTAGGATATGCTTCATGGATTGACGATGCAGAGGAGAAGAGCAAAACTGTTTTGTGGCCATTCTCAAAAACACCAGCACAATATATTGCCATTTTATTAATTTAAACTTCACATTATTTCAAATGTATGTGGTTTCATCATCCTAAATAAACAGATGTCCTGAGGTTCAAATCTATTAAAGCAGTTTAAAGGATCAAATCCAATAGTCAGTCATGCAGAGAGCACATGACGAGGATCCAGCAGAAATGGCACTGACCCCACATAATGTTAAAGGGAAATGACTGTTAAAAATATGAAGATTATTAACAGAATGTATAGCGGTTACAGCAGTATTTCTCAAACGGTGGGGCGCGTGGGGAACAGGGGGAAATGCAGATTTTTTTTATTTCAAGAACTTTACTGAGAACTTCACATATTACAAAAGTACAAAGTACACAGACATAAAACTAAGGCATTAATAAATACATGGTGAAATGCCTGTACTTTCGTGTAAATGTTTATGATACGCCGTTAACAGGTTACGTTGCGCATGCGCGACGGCCAAGATCGTTGGCGACTCACGTGTGTAGCTTAATGTGCAAAATAAAGAGACATTATGGAGATGACGTCCGACTCTACCCGGAGGCTGAGGTTTACAGCTCGAACACTGAGTTGTGGCTCGGTGTGGAGAGGGAGCCACTCATCAGACAGAGGGCTGAGGGGCGTCCTACCTCTGTGAGATCGGCTTTTCTGCTGTTGCCTCTCAAAACTAAATACAGATCTCAGCTCAACATTGAGCATGAATTGAGAGTGGCCGTATCAAGTCTGCAACACCGTTTTAAAAAGATGTGTAGTGGAAAGCAGCTCATTGCAGCCACTAATACTGATACAACCTGATGGCTCACACATATCTGCACTCATTTGGTTTTGCACAGGTTGTACGTTATTGTTGTTTTGAAAAGATATCCAGAGTAAAACTCAGTAAAACTCTTTATTGCCAAATATTTCAACTTGTTTTGTTTAGTTTTTCACAGGTTGCACTTTATTGTTATTATCTTGAAACGATATTCAGTGCAAAACAGGTTAAATGCAGCCACAATAAGCTAATTTTTGCCAAATAGTTCTTTTTTGCTGATAGAACTTTATTTGCATTGTTCTAACAAAGTTAGTTTGTTTTTTGTCTGATGGAGCAATCTGGTTTACTTGAAAGTGATTGCAATTTTCTTTATTCTATTATTTGAAAAAGCACAGATGGAGGAGTCACAAAATGTTGTTATTTCAATAAAAAATCAACATGGACCATTTTGTTACAATTTTGTTGGGGCGGTGGGGCATGAACATTTTTTTTATGCCCAATTCTTCCTCCAAAGTGGGGCGTGAGAGAAAGAGTTTGAGAACCACTGGGTTACAGTGTTGTTGTTATGTCAAAGATGACATATCTACTGAAACGAGCATGCTAGCCCCGACCTATCTTGTCTTGTAATACCACTTGTACCTCTAGAGGCGATAGTGAGTCACTGTAGCGTCCAGTCTGTCAGTCCAACATGAGAGGACGAAGAGAGCTGGCCTGAAGGCTTGTAAGTGTGTTTCTTAAGTGGCAGAAACGTGGAAAACGAGCTTGCACCCTCATATTGTCCTCCCCACCGTTGGGGCAGCTTTGCCAGGAGTAGAGCATGGGTCGCTTTGGAAGATGGACTGAGCTTCCGTTATTCAGCTAGAGCAGACACCAGCAGTCTGAACCGGTGGGACTGCCCCTACTCCCTGTCTGATCAGCAAACTTTCGGTTGCTGCCGTTAAACCGGTTTCGACCCAGCGCTCCATCTGTGACTCCCGGTGCTGGGGTTTTCGTTGGACAAATCCGAACCGCCACAGCTTCTAACTGAATACACTGCATGCTCTGCTCCCGATGCTGGGGAGTACGAAACAAAAACACGAGACGTTCTTTTGTATCTGCCTCCGCACCGAAGCCAATAAACAATCTATCTAAACGCCCACAGACCATACAGCCACCGGTTAGTGGCTGTCTGAACACACAGACGACTGATAAGATAAGAGTGTGACTTTTACCAGCTCTCAGACTTTCATCAGTTTGGTTGAAATGTACATACTGTATCTATTTCTTATGAAACACGACTGTAAACTTAAATTGTATGGACCCAGTTGTGGAGGTGAAATGCTGACCCTGTTTCTTGGGAGCAGGTGTCAGGACTTACACGTTGCACATTTAAGAAAAGAAGAACAGCCACACAATCATTATGGCTACTAAGACAACAAGAACTGGAATTACAGGAAGGTTGCATATGAGGTACATCATTGCAGGAATCATTCACCACAGTTATTAAAATTTGATTTGAGCTGAAACACAGGACTTTATTTGTCTGTACTTGTCTCTGTAATGAGCTCCACAAAGGCGTGTTGTAACTCATTCCACTCGCCTGCAGCAGCAAACCAGGCGGCTGTCTCCCTTCTGAACTAAATGACATTTTGTCTTTGATGTATGCTCAAGGATCAGTGCAGAAAAAAAGCATCTGCAAACTGTTCGACTGTCCTGAAGAGACTCCAGGGAGACTCTAAATGAGTTCCGTCTGGAAATAAATGGATGGATGATGTTACAACAGAACGGACAAGGATTCTGATGTGAAGGGTTACGCTTTATGGAGCAGAGCTGAGGCTATTAACAGCAGATGTTTGGATTCACTCCAATATTACTTTTTGTGACAACCATACACTTGGAGTGATACCATAAGAAATGCAGGGACACACCCATAAACAATCAACAATATTCACAATAAGGCTGGCATTATATGTATCATCATGGCAGTGCTCTAGCAGCATACAGTGTCGAATTTGATTTAAATATTGCTAAATCCTGCGTGGTGCTCAGAACTACATTACTTTACCTATTTTTCATCTGAGCCACGCTCACTGTAAGCAAGTGAGAACAACAATGAATACATTTCTTACGAATTCTTGAGGAAAACCTTTTCTCGCATGCCTCCACAGCATCTGTTAATAAAATCTTACAAAACTTGTGATTTAAAAGACTTCTGCACAAACTGTACTCCGCATAAATGAGTAGCGCACCTGTGCAAGAATCACAGTGTTATGTGAAAAGGTTTTAAATAGTAAGGTTTTAGCATAACAGTATGTGTAGTGAGCATATGCCTGGTTAAAAAAGACTGTGTATATAGTATATATATGTGTGTGTATAGAATTATACATATCGAGTTGTGTGAGAGTTTGTAAACAGATGTTTTGATATAGCTTTGATGTTGTCAATGCGCCCTTGTTTTCTTCATTTTCTCATGACTTTTCTCCGTTAGTTCTTACTTCACCATGGAGGCATGCGAGAAAAACTAAAGTTTTCTTCACAAGTAAAAGGTAACATGTTTAAATACAATAATCATTTTGGCTGTGAAGAATTCCTCTGACTTTAGATAAGAATACTGTGTTTATGTAGAACCACATCGCTCAGAGTGGGAAGCAGTCTGATGAGGTTTAGAGGGGCTTAAAGATTGGAAGGACAGCAGGACAGTTTGCAAATGTTATCTTGTAGCCAAAACACTCTAACCCGCTGTTGGGTGAATAATGATATACAATAGCTTCTTACAGAATGCTAAACCTGCTAGTATCAAAAGGATACTGAACCCAGAAAGGAGATCACTGCTGTCTCTGGATTTAACAACTGGAGTGATGCCTGATATATTATCATTGGATGGCTCCATGTGAGATTATCTAGCATTTGCTGTTTAAATATTCTGTTGGCTGATGTCTTTCAGCCAAATAGACGCTAGCATCAAAATTCAACGATAGGATGAAGTGATGTGTTTAAATACTGGGAGGCAACCTCCAGCTCTGAAAAGTGAAGTGCCATAAACTTTCAATCTCTCTAATGGCCATTAGGGGGTGACTCAGAGATGGGCAGTATTTCTATTACTTGTATTTGAAATACGGAATTTGGGACAATTTGGAACAAACTACTTTAGAGTGGAGTCATTTTGTATTTAAAATACTCAAAATACTTTCTCCACGAATCAAAAGACAGTTCACGAGTTCAGTCTTCAGATCTTCATGTTCAACGGATTGTCTGTCAAAGTAAATATTGTATCTGAGTGTGACAGATGTCAACTAGCTTGATGTATAATTTATGTCTGGGTCTGGCTACATAGCCTACTGTATATACATGGTGATGGTTATAATATCAAGCTAGCGATTAATGCTAACATGCTAATGATGCTAGCATGCTGTCTATGTTAGTGCATAGCCAGTTAACTTTAGCAAGTTAACTTATCAGTCGAGTAGCTAGCTATAGGAAGAGGGAGATGGGGAGCTTGTATGTCATATGTGATGAATATTTTCTTGTTGATACAAAGCCAAAGTTTATGGGCTGTTAAGTCCCATTAATAAAAATATATATATACATTAATCAATCAAGTTGTTGTCTTTCAATAGCTTTGCTTAGTTACACTGACATTCTGTGACTGTTCTTCCTTTTTGTGGGGTTCACCAGAGCTTTGTGTACATTATAGCCCAAACCTGAATGCTCTGCTATACCAAATTGTGAGAAAACAGAAAATCCAGAAAAAAGTATTTCCTATATTTTAAATACAAAATACATGTATTTTGTTACATTTTCTGGCACCAGTATTTTGTATTTTGTTGTAATACATTTATTTGGGGGTATTTTGTATCAAAATACATTTTGATGTATTTTTGCCCATCTCTGGGGTGATTCCAATGGTTGCAAAAAGAAGTCTGATTGTATAGAAGTGTGATGTCTCATTCAGCGTTCGGTTGAACTTACCTCCACCTTATTGTGTCACTTCGGGTTGCTAAAAGACAAGGTGACGCTAAAATGCCAACATCGAAGCCTTTACCAATGATTGAAGTCATGCTGTGTCACGATTAGGCTTTGCCTCTGTGTTCTGTTTGTCTACCCTCCTCACTCTACCTGTCAGTCACTCCCTCAGCTTATTCCCTTCACCTGCCTCTGATCACTAATCAAGCACTTCCCCCTCATCAGCACAACTCCTCTCACCTGTTCTTCCCCCTACATAAACTCCTGCCCCTCAGTCACTCCTTGCCAGATTCTTGTATTGTCTACCCGCCCGTTCGGCTTGTCCTGTTCCCGGTTTTCCCGTCTATCTTCCCTGTCCTGCTGGAATTTCCTCCCTCGTCTCCTGTCTGTTCTGTGGATCCCCTGCCGATTCCTGTATGGTCTGCTATTTGGATTGTTTTTGCGCATTAAATATACCCTTTCACACTACTCTGCTTGGTCTGCGCTTGAGTCCTCCACCATGCCCCGTGACAGAAGAATCTGGCCAAGAAGGGACTCAGCAGACCACCAGTTTGAGTGGTATGAACAATACATGGGTTACCGCCTTATCCAGAAGGCAGACCCGGACGTGTTGGCCGCAGCGGACCAACGCTTTAAGCGCTTCTCCCCGGGGTGGTACGAACAGTTTTCGGGAACCTGCCAGGCTTTTGGAGGGCCTCGGAGCGTCCAGAAGGCGAACCGTGACCTAGGTTTGAAGCCCTTATCCCCTGAGTGGTATGAACAGTTTGAGGGTACCTGCTTGGCCTCTGGAGGGCCTCGGAGTTTCCAAAAGGCAAACTGTGACCTGATGGACTGCCCTGTCAACCCTCGTAGGAGGCAGAGGCAGAGGAAGGCAGACTCCCGCTGCAGTGTTCCCAGTCCGGCTCCCCTGAGCCCCAGTGTTTCCAGTCCGGCTCCTCTGAGCTCCAGTCGGAGCCTCTGCCCGTCCAGTCCGGCTCCCCCGAGCCTCTGTCCAGTCCGGCTCCCCCGAGCCTCTGCCCCTCCAGTCCGGCTCCCCCGACCCTCAGCCCGTCCAGTCCGGCTCCCCCGAGCCTCAGCCCGTCCAGTCCGGCTCCCCCGAGCCTCAGCCCGTCCAGTCCGGCTCCCCCGAGCCTCAGTCCGTCCAGTCCGGCTCCCCCGAGCCTCAGCCCGTCCAGTCCAGCTTCCCCGAGCCTGTCCAGCCCGGCCGTCCGCCGGAGCCCCCGCTTCGACAGCAATTCCTGCAGTCCGAGCCTGTCCAGCCCGGCCGTCCGCCGGAGCCCCCGCTTCGGAAGCATGTCCGGCCGTCCGCCGGAGCCCCTGCTTCGGAAGCAAGTCCTGCAGTCCGGTCGACCGCCCGAGATCCAGCCTCTAGAGTCCTGTTCCCCGTCTGATTTCCGGCCCCTAGAGCCCTGTCCCCCGTCTGATTTTCGGCCTCTAGAGCCCTGTCCCCCGTCTGATTTTCGGCCTCCAGAGCCCTGTTCCCCCTCTGATTTCCGGCCTCCAGAGCCCTGTTCCCCGTCTGATTTCCGGCCTCCAGAGCCCTGTTCCCCGTCTGATTTCCGGCCTCCAGAGCCCTGTTCCCCGTCTGATTTCCGGCCTCCAGAGCCCTGTTCCCCGTCTGATTTCCGGCCTCCAGAGCCCTGTTCCCCATCTGATTTCCGGCCTCTAGAGCCCTGTCCCTCCTCCGGACGCCCTCCACCCACCCGGTTTTGGACTCTGACTCTCGGCCTCGGCGGAGTGCATTGACAGTGCATTGTAGAGGCTATTAGGCATGAACAAATATTGTAATCTTGTGATTCAACCCAAACGGACTTCATCTGGTGCCAGGGATATCCTCAGAGTAAAACTATTGTTACACCACTTTGAAAGGTTTTTGTGGTTGAGCAGTTTGTGTTTTCCTAATGAAGTGCATTTTCCTAAAACCTTTGATACCAACTTGGACCCATTTCATGGGTGGTGTAATTCAATGGAGTACATTGAAAGCAGTGATGTGCCTATAGCAACACAAAAGGGTTCCAACCAGCCATTAAAAACTAAATGGAGCACATTTGGCTTCAGTGAACAAAGCCATCATTCTCAGTTTTCTCTTAGAAACCATCAACCGGTCTGGACCTCTGTATTTTCTGAATAAAAGTAACTTGACCGTGGTACACAAAGGTATTGTACAATGCCGAGATTACCGATTTGCTCATCTGATCGCCATCATTGCTTGTGTGCATGTTTGTGTGTGGTGACGCAGTGAAGTAGATTATCTTAATGTTACTATCTTTAGTCAACACGGTGGTTCTTTGATTATGTCCACAACTTGAGGAAACTGGACAAGCAACTCAATCCATAAAATAAGATAATCCTTTATTAGTCCCGCAGTGGGGACATTTACAGGATCACAGCAGCAAAGTGGACAGTACTCACAAGATACATGGTAAAAAAGAAACAAAAGCAGCAAGTATTATGAATAATAAATAAACAGTAAAGAATATCAACTAGTAAAAAAGTACAAAAATCCACAATAACTAAATATAACTAAAAATGTAATTAAATTAATTAAATATTATATATACAAACAGAGTATTTTTATTGCTCAGTGTAATTATTGCACCGATTTTCTATAGTGTTGTGTGGTGTACTGGGAGCACGGCTGGTTGTGCAGCCTGACAGCAGCAGGAAGGAAGGACCTGCGGTACCTCTCCTTCACACACCGGGGGGGAATCAGCCGGTGGCATGATTCAAGCATGATTCAAGATACTTGATAGTTTTACTATTCGACTGCTTTTAGTTAATTCTTTTCATCCCCAAACAGACATCATCTCAGACATCATCTGACAATAGTTTCCTTTTGTTGACACTACCTTAAACAGTGGCCAGTGATGACTGCTGGTTAGCCTATATGTGTTTTTCACTGCACAAGACCAAAATGAAACAACTGTTAATCAAACATTGTTCAACAAGAAGAATCTCATTCATGGTTTCTGCTCAAGGAGAGTCAAACAATCTAATTTGTTTTTAGAACACAGCCTTGAAACTGCACATGGAAGAATGACAAGATGCGCAACACCTGCACAGTATTCTAGGGAGAAGGGAGTGAATGATGTCTTTAGTCAAGCGTTACTTCCTGGATCAGTGAAGTGCTTAACATCTGATGTAAGACAATAAATATTGAAAGGGTAACTTCAACTATTTAGCATAGTATTTCCATTTAGTTTAGGAACTCACAATGACATGTGCCTGAAAGAGACGAGCATCACTACACACCTGTGACCTGACGTAACATATTAACAACCAAGATGCATCTGAATAAGGACAGCTGTCAGACTTTGTCTTTCCACTGTAGAAAATGTCAGAGGAAGAAGGATAACTTGTATGTGAGTATGTAATTGTTTCCATGCATTGCTTGTTCTAATGTTTGTTTCACTAAATCATCCAACCAAGTAAGAACAGATTGCACGTCCTGGGAACACACCTGAGACCAACAAGCAGTGACCAAACGATTCTGCGTGGGGCTAGGCTGACAGCCAGGAAGCTGCCTGACCTTCAGGGAAATGGACACAGTTTGGCAGATGCTCGAGGTACAATCCATCTTTCGAAGGGGAATCATATCATAGCGGGCGTAAGCATTGCCTCAGTGGATAAATTGCCAATTTATGGGTATGTAATTAATTTTTAGGTTGAGAAGAAGGTAATTACTACCCAGGCATGAAAGTGGTACGTATGTAGGAGGTGTTCATTAAAAGAGCTTGCTTCAAGGGAACAGAGTGGCCCCCGGTTTGGCATACATACCGAACATAGACACAACATGATCACCTGCTACGAAGTAGCTATGGCTAACATGCAAGCAAATTGCGTACTTACACATTCAGTTGACATGGAGCTACATCAGCATATATTCTCTGTCATGTTACTGGCCATCTGATGGATGTAAGTCCGATATCCACTTTCCTTTAAAGGAGAAATGTGTTCTGGCCAGAATATTAGTTTAAAATATAAAAAATGAACTAACATTATCTATAGAATATGAAGAGGTTACATTGTTGACATTAAGGAATAGACTTCTATGTATTGTGTTGCAGAGATATCTATTGAAATGAGCCTGCTAACCCCGGCTCGTCCTGTCCTCCACTTCTAGAGAAGCGATAGTGAGTCACTGTAGCGTCCAGTCTGTCCTCAGTCCAACATGTGAGAACAAAGAGGTAGAGCTTCCCCAAGGCCATGTCAATAATACACCTATGGTCTGTATGCATCAACCTGATCCCTTGGTAAGGCATATAAATAACATTTTAAGGACATCTGTCATTTTATGCCATGTTTTTTACCGTCAAACTGCCGTAGTAAGTACATAAATTAAGTAAAACATAATCAACGTAACATAAGTATGAAAAACACAAACATCACAAATGTAATCAAAGCATATTGCATTGTTATTGCATACTAGTTAATCCACAAAATGTCATGTCATTCTTACACAATTTGGTGAGATTGGCTGGTTTGATGGTCTATATAAAATACACCGATAACTCTAGTTTTAATGAAATGATAGGGTCGACTAAATAACCGAATTGTGCTGATTAATAACCTAACTGTTCTTTCAATATGTTCTTCAAAGAGTCTAAACTCCATGCAAAACAGATTCACCTGCAGAGCATATAGCAGCCAGGTAGAGTAATCATGCGTGACTCTTTTCCAAGCGTCTGATAGCAGATGACACCGTGCCCTTCGTCTGAGGGCCACTCAGTGACAAATCACCCCCGCTCTGTTTCAACAAGAAAACACAAGGGATCACAAACTGGCATAAATGTAACCCAAAGGAAGTGCTTGATGCGTGTTATGAAACTGCTGTCATGGTGACAGACATAACAGAAAAGTGGTGAAAATGGGATAATGGAAAGTAATGGTTGTGCAGGTTTGTGGACAAACAGAAGGTTCGACCGGAGTCACTTCTTTCACTTCATTCCATTTTCAGCTTCTCTTATATTATCATTATTATTATATATATCCAGTATAAATATGAGATAAACCCTAATATTCTAATATTCTTACATACAAATGTTGACCGCTACTGATTGGTCAGGCCAAAACTTTCCCTCCCAATCAGAAATCTGCAAACATGGACATACCAAATGGAAGTTCAGTGTGATCATCAGGTCAATTTGAAAGCAGAAATACATGAAATGACGCATGGATCACTTTAAATCACAAATACGAAGTTAAAGGGTTTGACATGTATGCGTAGTGATAATTTTGCAGCTTAAATGATACATTTTGTTTCAGCTACAATCTAATATGTAAGTGAGAAATATAAAAAGCTATCTGGAATCACATTGCTATTATATCTGTTGGGGTATAGTGTGTAAGGCCACTATAGTTCATCACAGATTCCACAGCAGAATAGACTTTTTTCACAGGAGACATTTTGACTTGTCAAAGCAGGAATAGCACAGGGGAAACATATTTTGTTAACGATGGCTCAGTTCCATCAAACGTCACGGAAAGCCATGACAGTGAGCCAGCATGCACACTACCACAACCCTGGAACAAGCTCAGCCCACAGAAATGCAGTAATAACTAAGTTCTTACTCCATAGCATTCAATAACAATATCAATATTAGAAACACAAAGAATGATAGAGAATATAAAATGGGTAAACCCTGAGCTGCTTTACGGGTCATCACACAATAAAATACTGCTAATTGTTTGCCATAATCTAAACCAAATCTATCCAACTAACTGAGCTGTTTCTGTTCATTAAAGGTGGGGTTTCAATCCAGGTAGAATTAGGCAATCCAACAATCTATGTACACTCTACAACAGACCTGGGCATTGTACGGCCCGCGGGCTGTTGCCATCCGGCCCGCTGGAGGTCATTGGGAAATTAGGAATAAAATGTAAATAAGTGTACATCATGCACAGAATAGTGCTGCATTGTTTTTATTTTGAAGGCGACTTTTGTTCTTTTTCGTCCTCTCAATTTACGTACGTTAGTGAATGTGTGCGAGCAGCAGCGTCACTGCAATGTGTTGGTGAACGGAGTTTAAGATGTGAGTTAGCTGTTAGCCCTCAAAAATGTCAGCCTGTGTTAAAAAAAGAGACTGACACAGAGTGTAGCGTTTTTAACAAAACATGGACTTTAAAGTATTTCTTTATTGAAGTCAAAGGTAAAGCCGTGTGCTTAGTTTGTGGAGAACAAGTTACAATTTGAATCGTCATTACGAGACGAAACACGCGGATAAATACAAACACGTGACTGATGCAGAGCGGGTACGGACGTCTGAGGCTTTGCTAGCTAAGCTGCAAAAGCAACAAGGCCTTTTTACCAAGATGCACACATCCAGCAATGCAGCAGCCAAGACCAGCTTTGTGATATCACACAAAATTGCAAAAAACAATAAGCCATTCTCTGATGGGGAGTTTATCAAAGAGTGTTTGGTGGACTCTGCTGCACTACTATGGCCCGAGAAAAAAAGACTCATTCGAGAATGTGCCGCTCTCCAGGTGCACCGTAACGAGGAGGATTGAGGACATCGCGGGACATCTGGAGCTTCAGCTGCAAACAAAAGCAGACAATTTCGAATTTTTCTCCTCGGCTCTGGACGAGAGCTGTGATGTCCACGACACAGCCCAGTTACTCATCTTTGTACGTGGTATAACGAAAGACTTCGTGATTACAGAGGAGCTGGCAGCAATGCCGTCAATGAAAGGGACGATGACGGGGAGGGATTTATTCATGGAGGCAAATGCATGCTTCACAAGCTGGGACTGAAATGGGACAAACTGGCATGTGTCACAACCGATGGTTGTCCAAATCTGACGGGGAAAAATGTCGGACTTTTAAAGCGGATGCAAGATAAAGTGACTGAAATGAACCCAGAACTGAAATTGGTGTTTTTGCATTGTATTATACATCACAATGTGTTGTGTAAGTCAGAGCTAAAACCTAACCATGTTATTGATGTAGTAACTAAAATAGTTAACTTCATCAGAGCAAGAGCATTGAATCACAGACAGTTTGTTGCACTCTTGGAGGAGCATGAGACTGAACACAGTGACGAAGGCTTCCACACAGCTGTCAGGAGACTCAGCCCGGGCAAAGTGCTTAAACGAGTACGGGACCTGAGAGCAGAGATTCAAGAGTTTTGTGATAAGAAAGGCAAGGACATCCCAGAGCTCTCCGATGTAAACTGGATGACAGATCTTTCATTTGCTGTTGATGTGACTGCACTAATGACTGATCTAAATACCAAACTACAAGGCAAGGGCCTCTTTGCACATGACATGTACAGCCTGGTGAAGGCTTTCATGAGAAAGTTGCAGTTTCTTTCAAGCCAGATGGAGGGTAACACTCTCACCCACCTACACACCCTGGAAGAAGCCACACCATCAGTTGATCACCTCCACAAGTACTCATCCATGTTAGGGGCACTGCATGGTGAGTTTACGAGGCCATTTCAAGACTTCAAAACAGTTGAGAGTGAAATGCACATGATTTCTTCTCCCTTCACGTGCAGTGTGCATAATGCTCCCAGTGATGTTCAGCTCCAACTCATTGACCTGCAGTCTGATGCAGTACTGCAGAGCACTTTAAGTCAGTATCACTGCTGGATTTGTATTCTTCTGTCAAAGAGGAGAACTTTCCACACATGAGGAAGCATGCTCAGAAGATGTTGGTTCTCTTTGGATCGACCTCCATCTGTGAACAAACATTCTCTGTGATGAAGTTCAACAAATCCAGATCCAGATCCTCTCTCACTGACGATCACCTGCCAGCTGTCCTTCACATCTCACCTCAGACATTCAACCTGACTTCAGTGAACACAGACTAGATTTCTCGCACTGAACTGAAGAACAGAAAGAGGTCATTTGTATAGTAATAGTTATAGTAATAAAAGTCAGTGCTTTAGTATTTTATATGGATATTACAAATGTATATGTTGTTTGGATTATTCCTGCTGCAGATGTTTCAGGTGGAGCTTATTTTAACTCCTTTATACTCTGTTGTTCTGTTTGGGTAGTTAGGAAAGGTTTGAAAAATAATAATGTGCAAAGTAACTAGTAACTAAAGCTGCCAGACAAATGTAGTGGAGTAAGAAGTACAATGTTTCCCTCTGACATGTAATGGAGTGGAAGTACAAAGTTGAATAAAATTGAAATACTCAAATAAAGTACCTTTTAATTTGTACATAAATACAGTACTTAAGCAAATATACTAGTTACATTCCACCACTGATCATAACATTTACTCTTACCACTCACAGCTTATCAAAACTATACAATGTACTGCTTTTTATAAAGAGGTGGACTAATATAGAGCAGGATTGAGTTCAGTCTATTGGTCCGGCCCTCCACAACACTCCCCGTTTCTCATGTGGCCCCTTGGGAAAAATAATGCCCCCCCCCTACTCGACAACGTAATTATCCAGAGATGTCTTTTCTCCGCCGTTGTGAGAAGCACCGCAGCTATCGGAAAATAGTAGTCTATACAGCAAGTATTGCCAATTGCTGATGGACTCTTGATTTGCCTTGTAATTAGAAAAGCAGATAGCGCCATGTGAATATTTACAAAAAAAGCTGATACTCCCAATGCTTCAATATCTGCTGCTGATTTGACAGTTTAATTAAAGGTGGTGATAAAAGGATGCAGCATGTCAGAAATGGACTCAAACAGCATCCCTCTTATAGAGTGTTTTCTATCCTGACAGGTCAGCAGGGATTTTAGTAAAACACTAGAACAGCAACAGGGTCATTTTTAACCCCCTGGTGTTTTCAATTGCAAGAAACTCCATTAAAATAGAACCAAAACATATCTCAGGACACCATTTTCCTACAAAGTTTTTATTAAACATCTGGTACATTATGGGGGTGTGGGATAAAAAGAAGAAGTCATTTTTACCTCTCATAGAATCTGCTTTGTAATGCTGCTGGGACTTGCAAGCCTGCAGTCTAGCAAAACACATCCTTCTATTTAGCAGTTTCTAGCTAGTTTACTGAACTACATTTCTTTAGTATTGGCTCAACCATTACTGGATCTGTGTGAGCTGCTTGATATTGGTAAACACAAAACATCTTGACCGAATGAGCTGGCTCAACTGCACAAGCCCCCCCCTGAGAGCCTGGCCAAGCTTAAGGCGTTCATTGCACACCTCTTATGCTGCGTTCACACCAAACGCGATGAACGTTGGTAACAAACCCTGGTTCACAGCTAAACTCAGACAGATAAGGTTGCATAAGGAACAGGCATTTAGGAGTGGGGACAAGGACATGTTCAAGGAGTCAAAATACAGGTTTAGCAAGGCGGTGAGACTCTATACTTTGAGAAACTGCAACACCAACTCTCAGCAAGTGACTCTGCTTCTGTCTAGAGAGGTCTCAGCCAGATCACCAACTACAAGCCTAAAGCCCCCCACTCTATGAATGACCTCCGCCTGGCAAATGAGCTGAACGTGTTTTATTGTCGCTTTGACAGACAATGGGACAGTCCTGACCCCATCCACCAGCTCCAGACCACCAGGTCCCCCTCCCCCAGCTCAGCAGGGGTCCATACCTCTCAACCACCCATCCAGTACCCCTTCCCCCATTGGTGCTTGTTGGATGTTACAGCCTCTGTGTGCTCATCCAGACTGTTGGTAGCAGTCCTGAAAACTTCCCAGTCTGTAGAGTCTAAACATGCTCGAAGATCCTCCAGAGCGTCACTGGTCCACTGCTTACAGAGCTTTCATTTCTGGGGGGGGACTCTCTTTTTTCTGGAGAGAGACGTCAACAGGCTGTTTAAAATTCAGAACTCCCGCAAAGCAGCCGGCCCAGACTCTGTCTCCCCCTCCACCCTGAAGCATTGTGCTGATCAGCTGTCTCTGGTGTTTACAGACATCTTCAACACCTCCCTGGAGACATGCCACGTACCAGCCTGCTTCAAGGTCTCCACCATCATCCCCGTCCCCCAAAAACTAAGGATCACAGGACTTAATGCCTACAGGCCCGTCGCCCTGACCTCTGTGGTCATGAAGTCTTTTGAGCACCTTGTCTTGTCCCACCTCAAAACCCTCACCGACCCACTCCTGGACCCCCTGCAGTTCGCCTACAGAGCAAACAGGTCTGTAGGCGAGCAAGAAAGATTGTAGCCGACCCCTCTCAGCCTCGCTTTGAGTCCCTTCCCTCTGGCAGGAGGCTGCGGCCCATCAGGACCAAGACCTTACGTCAAAAGAACAGTTTCTTCTCTTCTGCAGTTGGGTTCATCAACAAAACCCGGGACCCCCACTGACTCTGACTCTTACATCCCCAGGATCATTTCCTATTTTTACACACCCTTGCATATCCTTTCTATATTAAAATACACTTGCCAGATTTATAATATACTTGTTTTAACGTACTGTTATCTGTTTGTTTGTTTACTATATTTGATTGTACATTTTTATATTTTTCTAGTTTTAAATGATGTCTTGATTAATGCATTGTGTTTATTGTTATGCACCAGTCAGCTAGTAAAATTCATTGTATGTGTAACGTACTTGGCAATAAACGGTTCTGATTCTAAATCTGAGAATGGAAAATATAAACCATATTCATTTCAGGTTTATTTCGTCTCATTGTATAAATTGTCATATCTCCCAGTTCTCTGCCCTAATTTGGGGACCATGTTGCCCAGTCGCTCCCCATTGTGCTTTATAGTAGCTTGTTGTCATTGTCAGTGTGTGAATGGGTGAATGAGTGAGCTGCTCAAACGCTGAATGACCAGGAGCCATTTCTACATTTCTATTTTATGTATTTAACTAGATGCATCTGGATTTATAGATATTTCACTTTTAATTCATCTTGTTATAGTCCATGTTATGATGAGAATGTGAAGAAACTATTTAATGGCTTTCGTTTTCTTTTTGGTCAAATTAGAATTAAGTGAAAATTGCTTACAACAGAATAGTTTCCAAGCAACACACATAGATTATGTTTTCTTATGTGACTGAATGGAAACGACACCAATATATGATTTATTATCTTTATTGCTGGAAGAAAAACACGCAGCAGTGATGGAATTTTCTGAATGAAATCTTGGGTTACATTCAGACTGCAGGCAAATCTGATATGTTTTTCAAATCAGATCGAATTGAAATCTGATTTGAGCGACATCATGCATCTGTAGAAATCAGATTGGAATCTCATTTCAAAGCTATAAAAATAGTTATGGTCCCTAGAGGATGAATTCTACTAACATTTTTGTTCCCCTGACTTTTTCTCTAGCAGCGTCATTTTGGTTGTGAATGAAATACATATTATTAAGGGCCTTCAGGATGTGAGAGACCTAGAGAGAAAATGAAACTACTTAGAAAAGTAGCTGCCAGGGCAAGAAACGGATGTGAATAAATGAATTAGTAAAAAAAGACTGAAGAATATTACTTCATACCAAAGATTCACACAAGTTCACACCAGAGGGACAGATTATTCCGTATTCCTCTCTGAGAACTTAAGTAAATTATAACATAACATTAAAAAAATGTACCATTAAAAATAGCTGCAGCAGTGTACTTTTATTATTTTTGCCACTTTCTTTAAAAGTCACCAGAATGCAGGCCTCTGAAACTCAACTTTTTCTGAGGGATGACCCTCATACCCCCCCCCCCTCCCTTTTAGTTCTCAAGGTTGGCATGTATGCTTCTAACGGAAACAACTTCATTTGTGAACACTGGATTGACTCCCTGCTTATGCGAGTTTACAGTTCTTATTAACCTTGAACCAAACTAAATGAACAGTAAACAATTTTAATCCAAGCCAATCTCAGACCAGTATTCACCAAGACCACAGTATATGTAAGATGGATACATTGTTGCTGTGGCTGCTGATACATTGAGCTTGTTTTCAAGCTACTAGGCATACAGTACTTGATAAATATACCCTGAAACACAAAACATTCAAACATTATATCTGCTTGTGTTATGCAGTGATGATTTGCTGCTATCAGGCATGCAGCATGTGTCGGCTTGTTCTTTTTTATACGGTTGGAAAAATAACAGGAGATGTTTCAGGCTGATACACAGACTAAACATCCAGTATAAATGCAAACATCACTACTGCTTTGTAAACCGGTGTGCATCTTGCACAGTAAGGGTTACATGCCTGTCAGTTTGACATCTCGTTTGACCAGACAGACCTATCTCTAATAAATAGGACATGACAGCACAGCTGTTTCTGTATCAGCAGGAAGCCGACACAATGTCTGGATGTCAAATTGGGTCAGACGAAATTGGTTGATACCTGCTAGCAAAACTGCTAACACATTTGCTATAAGCCATTTTCCCAGGGCTGAATGTTTGGAGCTCCAGCAGGGATGCAGCCGGAGAAATGGAAGAAATGAGCCGTTGAAATGGAGCATTTATGCTTCTACCGACATGCTTGGAGAAGTTTGAGAGGGGATATTTGTTAGCTTTAGGAAGATCTCTGTGACTTTTCTGACTGAGGCCGACAACAGAGCAGTTCATGTAAGAATTTTCCTTGAAAAAGACGATGCTTAAGGGGTGTACAACCTTCTGTCAATACGATCAAAACCACTGGATTGAAAGATATAGACAGAGCCAGACGGTAAAAGGCAATGCCACGTCTTCATGAAATGAAACTAGTTCTTCAGTATCTAGTAATCACAGAACCCTATGAGGGTCCAGCTTTTGTAGTACTGATAGCCCACCAATAACAGAAACGTGTATATTATACATGTGTATATTATAGTGCTGGGCAACGATTCAAATTTTGTATCGCGATTAATCGCATGATTTTTTTGTGATTAATCGCATTGTTAAGGCAAAGTTCAATAATGAATTCAAAAGTAGTGTATTGTGCACTATTATTTTAAAAGTACTGCTATATGAACACAAGTGCAAACATTTGGTTTGCAAACACTTTAAATAAGGTGCTTTTTCACAGCAGTATTCCCTTTACACAGTAGCAGTTCTATCTCTTCACTATCTGTGCTCAGTGTGTGACTTTATGTGAAACGTTCCACTGCTGTGCAACAGGAATAACATGTTTCAGCACGTTTCATCACGTGTGTCTTGTGTCTTCATGACAGTCAGAACATGTGAATGCAGCTCTACTGTTCATCGCTATAATGCTGTAACTCCGAGGTGATGATGGTTACCCAGCGATGTCCAGTAGTCTCCAGTGAGAGCAACAGCTGGTGCCGTCGCTTTTGCAGTCCTCTCCTTTAATACAACTCGTGTATTCTTCTTGTGATGGTGCGTCTTGAGGCTCATATGTGCCGTCATTCATTGGTCCAAAAGGTGCGTTCACACCAAACGCGATGCGAACGCACCTTGAGAACGTTCCTCAGACCGACATCTTCCACAACACTAATCGGCTGCAGTTTGTATCCACTTCTCTGTGGCATCTGTTAGCTTGTCTTGCTTTTGTATATCTATACTTCTCCCACACGCTGCATCAACGTAGTCTGAAGACTTCCTCCACCGCTGCCAGTGAGCAACGCACTTTCAAAATAATAATTTAAAAAAACTTGTTAACTTGCCGCACTAGTATATCATAAACCAATTTGCCGTTAGAGATGTCTCGTTTTTATGGATCTGTAACTGCTAAAATAAACCACTGATCACTTTACTGTGCACTTTAACTATAACTAGTTATAGTTGTATGTGATCGTTTCATATGTAGTATATAAATTAAAAATTACAATTCCCATTCCATCCTACCTAAGCCGTTGTCTCATGAACTTCGGACAATGGACAGTACTGCAGGAATGGCGTATTTTTGTAGGCCAAACCTCGACAAAAAGCCAATTGTATTTTTCCAATGGATTTTGAATTTTTGCAGAAAATAAGGTCTGTGTAAACACACATTTATGATACTTCACAAATGAACACCACTTTTACGATTTTCCAAGTGTGGATGCAATTGCTAGAAGTAAAAAGCTAACGTTAGGCTATAAATTAACTACACCCTGGTCACATGACTACAAGTCACCACCACTAAGCTAAAAGAGGACTAGTGCTCTAGTGATGATGTTTAGTTGTCTTATTTAGACACTTGTAAGTAACCACCTTTTTTGACACAAGAAAAACAATTATTTTATTGATATTGCCATATAACTTAAGCTTTATAGTGAAAAAGCAGCTTTATTGGTCACGACTGAAGGCTCTAATTAAATTAAAATTGTCCCGCCACACGTCCCCTTGCCTGTCACTACTCTTGCACCCACACTTTCAACTATAACTAAGCAAATAATTAATAATTATAATTAATGCAAATAGTGTGCTCTATGTATACTGTCCACCTCAGCATGCTACGGCAAAGCTGTTCTACAGGCTCCACACTGAGTGAAATAAGACAGTAAATGCAAAAGAATGCCTAAAATAACTTGATCAGGGCATTCCTAATCACAGTTCTTGAGGTCTGTAACCCATCGTAGCCATGACATCTACTGCTGTTACATTTTTAAAGAAGTGCATGACAGCCATAGTGGCATCCGTGGAGCCTCTCTAGACAAAAGAGAAACCAGTCTCAAGACCTAAAGCTGCCTTCAATTAATTTTTATGTCAAATAATAAACAAGGGTTGTACTTGCTCCTTGGTGTTTTCAGTTGTTTTGGTTTTTAGGGCTTCATAGGTCATGTCCACCCTAAAACATTTGCACCGTTGGTACTCTGAGACTTATGTCGGGTTTAGCGGCATTTTGTTTTAGATTGCAGTTCAGCTCTTCTGTTGTTGGTGGCTACTGTTTCCTGTGAGGAGTGTATTTGAGTATTTTAATATATTTCGAGTTTCCTGTGCTTGCTCTGTGTGTTCCTTATGTGTTCCTGTAGCCATGTCTTCCATTGTCCACTCATTTAGTGATGATGCGTGCAGAGTTGGGCAGTATTTCTATTACTTGTATTTGAAATACGTATTTCAATTACTTTTCAGTATTTTGTAATTTGTATTTGATAAGGCCGATTAAAAATCTAACGTAATTTGTAACAAAATACTTTAGAGTGGAGTAATTTTGTATTTAAAATACTCAAAATACTTTCTCCACCAATCAAAAAACAGTTCACGAGTTCAGTCTTCAAATGTCAAATAGCTTGATGTATAACTTATGTCTGGGTCTGGCTACATAGCCTATTGTATATACATGGTGATGGTTATAATATCAAGCTAGCGATCGATGCTAAGATGCTAATGACGCTAGCATGCTGTCTAGGCTAGTGCATAGCCAGTGTTTAGCAAGTTAGCTTATCAGTCGAGTAGCTAGCTATAGGAAGAGGGAGATTGGGAGCTTGTATGTCATATGTGATGAATATTTTCTTGTTGATACAAAGCCAAAGTTTATGGGCTGTTAAGTCCCATTAATAAAAAATATATATACATTAATCAATCAAGTTGTTGTCTTTTAATAGCTTTGCTTAGTTACACTGACATTCTGTGACTGTTCTTCCTTTTTGTAGGGTTCACCAGAGCTTTGTGTACATTATATAAACCTGAATGCTCTGCTATACCAAATTGTGAGAAAATGGAAAATCCAGAAAAAGTATTTCCTATATTTTAAATACAAAATACATGTATTTTGTTACATTTTCTGGCACCAGTATTTTGTAGTAAGACATTTATTTGGGGGTATTTTGTATTTTGTATCAAAATACATTTTGATGTATTTTTGCCCATCTCTGGATGCGTGCATGCACGTAATTATGTTTACTATAAACAACTGACAGATGTTATGTTGTACATTTTCTGAAGTTGAATCTCAAACTTGCATATTGATCAAATACAACACTGCCGCAGAGTGGCTCTAAAACAATGTTCAGCATCATTGCAACAACAGTCCGCTCGACTGCCCTCTATAGGCCGCACATGACACACGGAACAGTAGCCCTTTTAATAAAATCTAACTTTATTACCATGTTTTATTGAAACAAACACATTGCCGGATAATCTGTGACCTGTTACAAACCATACAATGGTAACAGTAAATGTGGTGTGTCTTAAAGCTGCATTCTCTCTAATGTCCATCAGGGGGCGACTCCTCTGGTTGTATAGAAGTCTATGAGAAAATGACTCTACTTCTCTCTTGATTTATTACCTCAGTAAACATTGTAAACATGAGTTTATGGTCTCAATCTCTAGTTTCAAGTCTTCTTCAATACAGCATGATGTTCATTTAGTAAATGATGGTCCATTTAGAGTCAAACAGACCACAACCTATGTTACCAGAGTTACGTATACGGTGTCTCCACGTCACTCCTCAGCATTCCAAATATGGTAACTTCCGTTCACCGGTTGGAAAAAGTCAAGGTGGGGACGGCCACAATGCCAAACTCGAGGCTTTAAAACATCAGTCCATAAACCGATGGGTGATGTGACGATGACTACTTCCACTTCTTATATACAGTCTATGGTCGGCACTGACCTTGGTGCAGAAGATTTTCCCTCAGTTGTAGAAAAAAAAATGTCGATACTTCAGAAGATTCAGAGATTGAAACCTTTCCACACATGAAGCACAAACCAGTACTTACTAGAGCTGTACTAAATGTCGTTTTTTCCTCTTACATTTGTAGTTTCTATTGAGGTTTTTAAATGTAGCTTTGGAGTCTGTCTTCATATTTTATGGCCATACTCCAAAAAACAAAATCCTCAATCTGAATAAAGTTATTCATTTGATTCAATGACTTATGCATGCATTTATGTTCATTAAAGAAAGCAAGAAAAACAAAAAAGACTCTTTCTATCCAGCAAGCGGGACAGTTTTTAGATTACAGTGAAAATGTATTTTTTCAAAGACTGAACATCAACAAATATGCATTAAAGCAGAATATGTTGTTAGATAAAAACATGTTTTATTAAAAAAATCATTACATTTACCTTTTTTCAATACATTTTGACTCTTGGAAAATACAACACTTTGGAGTTGTTGGAAATGTGTGCACGACTCTAGTCGGACACAATCCACTGGAATCTAATTCTATAAATATATAATACTAATAATGAGTGTAGCCTTATCTTTATCTGCAACTGTGAACAAATACAGAGTTTAAAGACAAAGCTGCGCAGCATTGAAATGTTGATTTAGAATTTGAATGTCAATGTTATGAACGAAGCTTTCAACTATTCAATATAGCCATGGAAACGAATGCATACCGTAATACCAAGTTTTATACACACAATCTCAAGAGCTTGTAAAAACCAGACCCCAGTCACAGTAAGAAATGTATCCAGTCATTGATGCGCATTCATATTCTTCAGTTAATTGCGTTCTATCCATAAGTCTAAAGCAGTTTGTTTTCTAATTCCTCTTTTTAATTTTTACAGTTTAAGGTCATTGAACAGTGAAGATGCAGCTTATTTCAAAAGCAACAAAGTTGATTTATTATGAAACTTGTGAGTGTGTAATGAGAGTTTTTACAAAGGGAAGCCTTAAACAAGAAAGTTACTAATATCTAATATATGATATACAGTAAATATTATTAAGAAGATGTTCCTCAGATGAAGGGTTTTCTTGTCGTACACAGACACCCACTGTGCTTTCTTTGCTTTCTGATGGTTCTCTCCCATCTAATATTTAACCATGCTCCCAATTTTATTTTACTCAACTTTATCCCTTCCAGTCCGTCTGGTGACATTTAGAAAATGGCAAATGAAATGTAAAAAGACGAAAAGGTAAGAAGAAAATCACCTAGGTGTGATGTAAATTATAACACTGTGACAGTAAATCTCAGCTTTGGCTGTTGGCACTAATGCAATAATGAAAAAAGGCCAAAAGATCATCCAATAGTCGTGAATGCAAAGAGAGATGAAATAAACATTGTGTAGCATGTATGCTGGTTATTAAAACAGGCCTGTCATCAGATTACAACATACACACATTTTGAAGTATTTCATTTTCACAGCTTTACAAACATATTTGAACACTGTGCATACTGATCTCACTCATTGCACATTTCCCCAAGCCTCTCGTCATTCATTCTTCCTCGCTTGCCGCAAGCTGTTATTTCCAGACAACCCCTTGCCAGAATTCTAATAATAAAGTAGCAGAACTGCAGAAACTGCTGCTCCACAATCACTCCGAGGTATTAGTACAACCAGTGGGTGAACTGGTGGTCAAGGGCTGTCACCTGCAAACTCCTCCCACAATTGACATCCCATTCCCTCTCGAGGCGTTGAAAGGCACTTTAACCAAACCTGCTGAACTGTAAAGGAATATAAATGAAAGTACAACCACAACCCAAGCCTGCCCCTATTTCTGTCATCTCCTATTTGGGGGGTTTTGCTGTGTGTGAATTAATATGCTGATGACGAAGCCATTTTCAATTACTGAGAGGGGTTTCTTCTGTAACAGAGTCCAGCTAAATTTAATACATGTAATGCCTCAAGTCCACAATGATGCAGATTGAATATTGTGGTCACAGAGCTGCGACTGAGTCCACAAGGAATGGCTTCCATTCCTTAAAATGTATGGTAGTGGCCAATCATTTCTGCTCACACATGTCTGCATTGCAAATGATCTGCTGTGGCTCACATTGCTGCATTGTTGGCTCTTCAAAATAATAAGCATCTGTCAAACTGAGCGTACCGTGAAGATGGCAGGATTCAATAATCATACTTAAATAAATGATCAAATGCCAGCCATTAAAGGACAACATTAACTACATTACTCCCCTCTTGGAATTAGTCCCACTGGTGTCTGCATACAGTCACTGTACCTCTTGAACCCTAAGCCTTTTTTTAGGCCTCTTCTCGAAAATTGTAACCCATACAAAAGAGACTATAATTCTGTAACTACAAGGTCTATTTTAAAAATGTTGATGGTTTAATAACACTAGGAATTGTGAGATTTGCTGAGATGAGTAAATATTGTGTATGTGTTACTGGTTAATAGTAGCTGAAGACAGAACACAGCAAACAGGGAAAATTCCCAGGTTCGCCTAAATGAGGCTCTGGCTAGCCTAAAAACATTCCCAATTCATAGCACAAAGGGTGCAGGTGCCTCACAAAAAGAATTGGTGTAAATAAAGTGAAGCAAACCCAAGTTATAGAAGTTTATGTATGAAAAAACACGCCAAATTCTCATTTCGGAACCAGGAGTTGCAGCTGTTCCATTGTACTTTTATATACTATATAACTATATATTTCACTATATTTCATTTTGTTTATCACTCATATTGTACAATCTATCATAACAGAGCTGTTTGGCATCATTTTGAGCCATTTTGACCTCTCTGGGGGTCATCATATCTCTCCTCCATGCAATTTCCTCGTCTCTGTCTGTGTCTATGGAGCGCTTATGGTGGGTGGATTTTAGCATGTGACCCCTTGTTCGAACTGGGTGGTTATTTCGAACACACCCATATGTTCCCATATGTACCCATACCATGACAATAAACGGTTCTGATTCTGATTCTGATTAGTTAGGTTTAGGGAAAGATCTTGGTTTGGGTTAAAATAACTAAGGAAGTGCCGCTAATGACAAATTCCTTGTATGTGCAACATACATTGGCAATATACAGTTTCTGATTCTGATTCTATATAAGTACGTAAGTTAAGTGACAAAAAGATCAACATTGATTTCTTGTTTCACACGGGGAACTAACATATCAGAGCACAGTATCAGACCAATACCAATACTGGTCAAAAAAAGCCAGAACTTTATCACCGATCAGTGATTTAGAAATATAAAAGTCAGACTGTAGCTGTCATTTCACACTGTCCATGTTCAATGAATATATTATATTGCACTCTGCTGACACACAAGCAAAGAAGCACCAGAAAAATAAACGGTCACAACATGTTAACCTACTGAAGAGAGATTGGACTCCTCACTGTTCTAGAAGCTCTCCGCTCCGCTCAGGCCCTCATCTTGTTTAACCTGTCTGCTGCATTTGACACAGCCCACCACTAGCTCCTCTTGCCTGCCACTCAAGCAGAGCTTGGACACTTTGGAAAGTGAGGCTGTGGAAGCACAGTTAATCTACTTTGCCAAACGTCCCCAGCAGTTTTCTTCACTGTGTGTACAGCTTAGTCTTTAGCCTCTTCTGTTCTACCTTCACACCAAACGACTTGGTTCATCTAGGTGTGTTCCACAAATTATCCTACAGTTGCTTTGTGGACATTACCCCAAATCTTCCTTATATAGGTTGAAAAGCACACCTCATATCTGGTTGCCATTGAATGAATGTGTCATACCATCTGATGCTTAGCTGTTAATGTCCAAAGGAACTATATTTGTTTTAATTTAGAACTTGTTTTAGTTTATGCTGCATTTTGTTGCAATAGAACTAACTTTATAGACCAAAAAAAAAGACTTGACTGAAAGAAATATGACTGTTGTAAATTAATATTGGGGTTACTGTATATGTTGGTGATACCAGGTGCTATTTAAGGAATCACATAAAAAATATCTTCTCTTTAACGTATAATGAAATATAAAGTTCACAGTATACCAATATCAGATTATCCGCAATACAGTGGAACCAAAATAGTTCAACTTGAACCATAAACTTCTGTATCACTATTCACCCTATGGTTTTTCAACAAAGCAAAAAAAAGCTACTCTTTGAATGATACCAGTCGATTGACGTTTGGTGTTATCAGTGGTTATCACTCCCATTCTCATGCTTCAGATGGGCCAAACTGCACCTACCACATTGAGAAAGTGAAACAAAACATCTTGAGGTTTAGGAAGATACCGTAGTTTGGGTTCAAATATGTATGATTGCTACGTAATTTATGTAAATTGTACATAAGTTAAGTAACAAAAGTACAATCAAATAAGTCAACGTGGACTTTTGCTTTCACATTGGACATAATCAGCGTCTCCTGGTCAAAGTATTGTTTGTTTTACCCAATCGTCCACCCCAACCTCCTCTCTATGATACATGTGTTGCTCTTTATAATAAGTCACCTGACTTACTCCTTCGATCCTGTTCTAATTACTAGAGGTCAATGTCTTTTTGTGTTTGTATCATGATCAACCATACAGATGTTAAGGTCCTTCTGAACCTACAAGTAGGTGTAGCAGGCCCCATCTGGACCATGAGGCTTATAACCGCTGATAACACCCAATCAAGTGGACGATATCATTAGAAGTAGGTGAAAAGAAAAGCATCAAAGATATTTAAGCCTATGCTAAGCTAATAAAATCATAAATCTTGTAAAACATGTGGATGAGTTAGAAGGATGAACAAAATGAGCAATGAGGTGTGTGACCTCAGCATAATACAGGGCTTTTGATGCATCATATATTTATCTGGCAGACATGATTATGTATAATTTTCAGTCGTGCCCCTGTGGTGATTGAGTATCATTCATGTGTTTAAGTTATGCATACACTCATCTCATTGTCTTGCTCGGCTTGTGTTTGTGTGCATGCATGCAGCACAGCTTGGCACAGGAGTTTGCTTGCACTCTGGCCTGCTGACTAATTAGTGACGGAAATCTGCATCTCATTCTGGGATCTGGGCTCCGGGGCCCCTGGGTCCCTGAACGTCGGTGCCCAACCCATGTCGCCTGCCTCCCCACCGACACACAGATCGTTTTAGAGCAGAGCCAGCTCTTCACCACCCGCTTATTCAGAGTGCATTGAAAAACATCACTCCATCGAGACCTTTCTAACACATGATATTCAATTTAAAAACAAATTTCCATTCTGCTTTCCCAATAATTTTGGACAGGGAAGTCATACAAGTGTCTCCCTTAACTGGAAATATGACCAGGCTCTTTATGGTCTTTAATGTAATTAAGTACCAAGGTTGGAGGACTGACTCTGGCTCATGCGGCTTTTGTCTCAGTTATATAAAGCTCTGAGCTGTGACTCAGAAAATGTGCCAATATGGCTGCAAAGTCGCCATGGGTGCTGTCACAGAGTCCTAGGAGTGATGACATCATCATCACACATAGTACTGAGCATTAAAACACTATAGGAATACAATTCTTCTTTAAAAGGTGGATATTTCTTACATCTTGTATTCTTCAAATGTGCACTGAAACTTCATCATACTCCTAACATACAATTTTAAATGCGAGATATCTTCAACAGAAAGATCTACAGAAAAAAACACTAAATATTGTGGTGTAAATATTGATGTGAGGGTCCTGGGACAGAGGATGTCGTATGTTGTACAGATTGTAAAGCCCTCTCAGGCAAATTTGTGATTTGGGCTATACAAAATAAATTGAAGTGTATATTTTAATAATTAAGTACAATAATATCAACAGTACTGCTAACAAAACTCTATATAATTGAATTACCACATACAACTATGTGATATATTTATTGGTGTAAGGCTGTTGGAGTAGTGAGTACAAGAAAGATATTCATCATGTAAACTGAATATGTATTTAAGGTCCCTTTCTACATGACTGAAAGGTAACTAATTGTTTGGACAGTTCTGTGATGTCATCCTGTATTCTCAGCGTTCCATGGACCCAAGTGGGAACATCAGAATAGTCAAGAATGGAACTGGACCTCGTGGATGCTGCCTGTGGAAGACTTAAAACGTGTTGCAACCCAGAGTAGCTGCTGATCCAAGCCTTTTCTCTGGGCATTAATGTGATCCTGCAAAATCAATTATTACAGAAGATACCTTCATCATTACTCATTCCAGGGTAGGCTTACCCATGATTGAGGCTACGTTCAGACTGCAGGCTAATTTGATGTGTTTCTCAAATCAGAGCTTTATGACAGACTGTCCACACTGTTATTTGCAAGTGATCAGATCGGATTTGTGTGTCCAGACCTATCTGCATGGGTTGCTGTGGTAACAACGTAGGCGTCAGTAACTAGGGAGCTACGCTTGTGACGCGGCCTTCCAACGCAGAAGCATTCGTCCTCCTTACAATCACGCTGTCAAGTTGGGGTGCAAAACTATACTGTTGAACCAGAGGAGGTGTGGTAGACATCACGATGTTAGCGAGAGGCAGCCGAATGCAACAGCAGAGTGTAAGTGCCAGCAGACAATTTATTTCAGCGTCTGTCCACAGACTTCTGTTCTCCTCCATGTTGTCCTTCATAGCGCTCTGCAGGTAGCAGCATGGATTCTGCTCAGCACCTCTACACTTCAGATCAAACAAATCAGATTTGAGCAGCCAGAGCGTCCCAACTGCATCTGTAGAAAGCCGATTGGAATCACACTTCAAACCACCTCCAAATGTGGTTTGGATCTGATTTGCAAAAATGGCTTTTCTCAAATAATAGGGACAGGCCAAAAACAGATTTGGGCTGATAGTCTAAACAAGGCAGAATTGTACATATTGTGTAACTGTCAAACAGCAGCAGTAGCCAACCTAGTCCAGAAACTGGGAAAAAATAAATCCTATTTTACGCAGGCAACTCACAATGACAATGTGATCAAGCACACCTCTATCCATACAAACTGATTGTTAGCACTTCACTTTCTAAGTGCAAAAGCAATTGGATACATATAATAAAGGACAAATCCCACTGCTACTATCGTTGATAAACTGAAAACACATCGGAGTGGGTGGGTTGTTTTGAAAGAAGCATCCTCACTTATCTTTGTCTTCTCCGTTTAAAAAAAGGTAAATCTAGGAGAGGGTTAACAAGTCTCAGGTGCTACTTGTCTTCACCTACAGAAGCTCATTGTCTCCGTCTGCCTCTCTAGCATCACTCAATCCCACCCTCACATGCCACACTGACACTCTTATGAAAGAATAATTGTGGAGGAAAGGTATTCTTGGGATTTGTATTCACAGCATGTGTTCTTTGCTGGAAAAGTAACACCATTGAAGGAGAAATAATCTGCCTTTACCCATAAAGCATTCGATGGAAATAAATGTAGAAACTAATATTGGAAGAATTATTTTGAGGTTCTTTTTTTTACAAAATGATAAAAGTGGCAGTGATGGATGACTAAAGATGACATCTCAACTTGCCTAAGTTCAATATTTAGGCTATTGTATCCACACTTATTGAAGCCCAGAATGTTTGTTTTAAAATGAAGACATTTATCTTCGTAGCACTGTAATATTAAACACCCTGTGTTGGACCGGTGTAGTGGATGCTATGTATTCTGGTAGGGAGAGGCAGCTGCTTTAAACAGTGATGTGGTGGTAAATAGAAGGGTGTAAAAGTTCACTCTAAGTAACAACAGCCTGATTGAGTCATGTGGTAAGGAAAAGGGAGCCGTCAGACAACAACAAGTGGAGTCTCCACTGACGACGACTTTATTTCTCGATGTGTCCAGATGTGTGTGAATGTAGGATTTCTAACGGGTAAGAAAGGTAAGCAGGTCACTATGATCTGTGTCGTGAATTAGAGGATGAAGGTTTGCCGGAGGCTGCTGATTAATCAGACACCCAGAGGTGCGTGCCTAATTCAGGAGCCTAGAGGTAGGGATGCAGGAACCTCGGTGTCTCTAGGGACAGTTGAGTCGCCCACACTCAGGCCAGAGCGAAGGTAAAAAGTGATGTGTATTTCTGTTGTGAAATAAGTCGATCCGAATGACTGATATGATGTAGAAGAACACTTACATGAAAACACAGTGAAGTGAAATTAACATAAAGCAAGAATTGTTAAGGCAGGACTAACATTAAATGACCGGCACCCTGACAATTTAAATCCAAAGTATGGTAGACAGTACAAATACAGTAAAGTATGGAAACATTTTAGGTTTAACATAATGCCAGGAAAAGCAGAGCCAGACATCATGTTTCAAGCTGTATGCAAACTCGAGACGTGCAAAGTTATCATATTGTTGTAATGTGAGGTCTAGCCAGCCCTCATTGACAACTCCCTGGTCAAATCAGCCGGCGCATCAACTGTAATGTACCCATATACTGATGCTCATGTTAAATGTATTCATGGCCCAGATTGAGCGGACAATGGATGTATAAAGGGTGCTGAAAAAATCCTGACAACGGCTGATGTATTTGAGTTCAAGGCATCAATTTTACACCATCAAATTAGAGATTTTCCAAAGAAAAGTCCTAAGAATGCCATCATTCAACTTTTTACCATGGTTTAGTGGTTTAAAAAGTAAACAAAAATCACAATAAATCATATTGAATCACAATACTTCTGGAATCGCAGAACTTCAAGATCACAATACGTATAGGATGGGCACCCAAGTACCGTGATAGTATAGAATTGGGAAATAATCACACAGTATCGTCACAGCACATATAAAGGACATACATTTTCAAATGTTTTCTCTGCAAGGTGAAAACCAAAATGGTGCTCCCATTGGTCCAGTTGAGTTTTCTTTGCTTGCATGCAGCCATAACTTGCTGCTCTGACTTTTTATACATCCGATGTCTTTAGAGGGCAAAATGCTACATGACATTCATTGGATTGGGAAACATACATCTCATTTATGTCTCCATGTTCACTTATTTTTTAAATTTCATATTCAACATAACTCTCTAGACACCTCTAGCGATACCAACCACTGCCATGCATGCTGTCGCTGCATTATTTTTCTCCTCTCCTCTGCAAATGTACTCGCCATGATATCTTTTCCATAAACACTGCGTGACAGCGCTGATTTCCCCAGAGTCATATTACATAAGGAGAAATTGGTTCAAAGTCTCCTTGTATTTTGAGCCCAACCTCACCCAATAAGTCCTTGGGTGTGCACACAAACACACACACAAACGCATTCACACACACAAATACACAATATAAACATATAAACCAAAAGGCACACCAAGTAAGTGAGCTTAATGTGTCTCATTTCCCCAAAAGTTCACTTTAAGTCTGCTTTCATACTCTTAAATATAAATAAAGAACCACATCAATCAACTCTTGGCATTTTCTAAACTCATTTTCATTCTTTTATAACAAACTGGCAACCGTTCCTGAATCAATAAATATATTACTTTGATAGGCTACACTGAAACAGAAATACATATTTCCAAACAATCTCTTGGCATTTTATAAAATAACAGTAGCTCTGATTATCAGGTATTATAGCCACTACAAAATGTGCTATGCATTACCATGTCAAACCCTAACTGGAATATACTGTAGGTGTCAGTATGTTATATATTCACACATGCATTTGGCCGATGCTTGAACACTAATAGCTGGTATATATGCCTATCATTTACTTTTACATTCCAGGAGCTTCTACAGCAATTAAAAATGCCCCACACTACCGCATTTAAACCACTTTAATATATTAAACTACAACAAAGAAATGTATAATCTCATCCACAGGCATTTTGCTAGAACCACTAAAACCTATAAAGGTTTAGTAAGACAAAGAGGGGCTTGTTTTGTCCAGAAGCACTTGGTGTGTTGAAAGTGTCATTTTCTTAAGGAGCACTAAGAGTTTTTCTTTGCCGAAGACCAATTTGGAAACTCACTGTGCACTGATATGGCAGAAGTGTCATAAGGTCTGTGCTTATGACCATATCATTGTTTTCTCTTCACCTTGATTTGCAGCGCCTGCAAGCTAACGCCCACATGCTACGACCAGGTGAACAACACACTGTGCTTGGCAATTTCACATCTAGTCAGTTTTTAAAAAAAAAGCTGCATTAATGGATTTTAGGCCACTAGAGTACAATACAAGACTAATGGTCTGTCACAAATACGAAACAGTGTTAGACTGCTATTCATTGTAAATGGGACCTGGGTCTACAGGCATTTAAAAGGCACCAGCGGGTCTACAGGGGTAAGTTGAGAAAAGCTCAACTTTATGTAATTGCCGTCTGACGTAATACGAGTAGCAACTAGGTGAGAGCCTATCACTGTCGTTTTGATTCTTCAAGAAACAGAGAGAGATTGTCCACCACTCTGCTCCACTTGAAGATTCAAGACCACAGGAGTTTATGTGAGAATCGCGGGATCACATGTCACACGAAAATCCATCGTGACAGGCTTCAAGTAATGCAATTGTGTTCGGTAAGCCAGAGCACGGACCAATTGGCATCCTGTGAGGAGCTACTGGCGGCTGTGGGTGTGGCTTAGGTGTGTGGGTGGCAACACAGCGTTTGTTCAAAACAACAATGAGGTTAGCGTAGATACTGCAATAGCATCAATTATAGGATAATTGGAGAGTATTTCTTCAATAATAGAAGAGAAAAAACGGCACTGACAGCTTCTCTCAATGGAAAATGTGTTTTTGTGCAACTGGTCATCGGTAAGAGTTTAATTGAAAGACATTCATCCACCTGCCACATATATTCTGAAAGTGCCTGCCCTTTAACCAAACAGTTTCCAATGACGGCTTTTCAGATGGTTCCTTGTAACAAACCATCTGGCGAGTTAGGTTAATAGCTTGGGTCGATAGCGTTGGGTTTAGAGCTTTGTATCAACGCTAGCGGCATGTACGTATACAGGGATGGTAATGTTCAGTTCTCAAGTCCACCACTTCGGTCCAGACTGAAATATCTCAACAGTTTGGAGATACATTGATCGTCCCAAGAGGATCCTACTGACATTAACTAACTTAACTAACATTAACTGACTTAAACAATGTATAGGTCACCAGCGAGTTATTTAGAGTGAAACATCTCAACAACTGTTGGGTGGATTACCATGGAACATGCTCATAAATTGCAATGACTTATATGAGTTCCGAACTTTTGATCTAGCACCATTATCGTCTCAACATTTTAATTCGTCCAATACTTTAGTTTATGGTCAAAAACCTGCAAAACCAATAACATTCCCATCATCCTCAACTGCTGATGTTTTGTGCCTATAAACAAATAGTAACATGCTAGATTCTGCACATGGTAAACGCTAAACCTTACTTAGCCTCAGCATGTGAGCATTGGCCTTGCGAGCTCGTTCGCATGGTGATGTTAGCATTCAGCTCAGCCTCACAGAGTCGCTAGCATTGCTATAAACTCTCAGTCATGTGTTTGTCAGGAAATGGCTGCCTGTGGCTGTTGATGAGAGCAGCTGTGACTCAAACCTTCAGGACGTATGACCATAACAACGCAATGAGGCTAAATGGCTTTGGGTGTCGCCTATAAACATTTTTAATTTACAACCACTTGAAGGCCTTCCTTTACAGTTGACCCAGTGTAATGTGAATAACCTCTAAATAACATTGGACAAAACGTCGATTAGTGTTTGAACATTAAAACTCTTAATGTGACGATGCTGTTGCGCTCAGAGAATCGATGTGTTTGTATCTGTGGTATGCTCATTGGGTCCCAAGGTTCTTTGCTGACAATTGAATCTTCTAATAATAAAACCTGTAACTCTATTTAGACTTCTCACTCACTGATAAGATATGTCACCTTTCACAGCACAGCGAGGCACACATTCAGGCTCTGCAGTGTTTTTTTTTACTTTTCTTCAGGCATATACTGATAAACTAAGTACTCTCAGCTCTTTCTTGGGAGCCAGACTGTCAGGAAAACTTTTTCCTATTTTGTGACGTGGCCGTATGGACTATGTTATCGAGAGACTACTTCCCAGTCCCACATTTCACAAATCAAATTTTCCTGTTCGGAAGCATGTTCCAAAATCTCATTTTATTTATTATAAATCTATTTCTGCTGAACCCTTTGGCTAAATGTTGACACACTGACCCTGTCACTGACTGTCGACCAACCTGTCTAGCTACCGTCCTGCTAACCTGTTAGCACTCTGCCTGTGCACTCATTGCACATCACTGGAGTCTTCCAGACGCTGCTAGCTTGACAACTGTGAGTGGCCATGTAGCTTTTCTTTACATTCATAATGATAATTTTGGGGGAGTGGCTTTGGAGAGAGGCCTGAAGCGATGGGCAGTGTTGATGTCTTGGCTACTTTCTCTCTAGATTTAGTGACTTTTAGAGCTAGTGCTACTAGCTACTTTCATTGGGAAAGAGTTGGTAACTGGTCTGGGTTTTTAGGTTGGATCGCTTTTAAAATCTAACATATTCTTGCTAGTTACTCAAATGTCACCAACCCAAGGTCTAAGTTTTGTTAACAGAGCTAGCATGATCTTTCAAATTTGATTTATTTTCATTGATTGATTGATTAAATGTCTTTAATATGTCTTGTTTCCATATAGTCATCCATAAGTGTTTATCTATTTATGTATCTATTGTTTGTTTGAGCTGTTTGTTAGTTTCATTGTTATAAGACAACTCATGTGAGTTGGATACATGAGCCTGTTAAACCCTAACCCTATTTTTTAGGCCCCTGCTCGAAAATTGCATACTAAAAAGAGTATATCTCTGCAACCACAAGGTCTATTTGAATAATTTTGGTGTTATAATAAAGGAAATACTTGTGAGATTTGTTCAGATGTGTACATATCAGTATATATATATGTTACTGGTTAAGAGTAAATGAAGATGGGACACAGCACAAATTGAAAAGTTTCAGGTTTGCCTAAAAAAGAAAAAGCACTTACAGGATTATTATTTCTTTTGAATGATGTAGCTGCAGGTCTAAACCTCTCCCGAATCATAGCACAATATGTGAACAGTCTCTGCAAAGTTTGACTTTGATGAAGTGAAGCAGAACAAAATAGAGGTTTCAGTTCGGAGTTCAGGCGAGGTCTCCAAAATGGTCATTTTGGCACCATGTGTGCCATTTGAATTTTCTCATGTACCAAACTATATATTTCACTTGTATATCACTAATGGTGTTCAATACATCCAAATACAGCAGTTTGGGCTTTATTTTGAAAGCCAGAAGTCTTTCTGAGTCTCTGTGTCTCTCTGCTTACTGGAGTTTTTCTCGATGTCAGCCCCCTGTAAGTACGCAGGGCTCTAACTCAGCAACCCATTGGTCGATATCAGTGAACAGAATTTAGCTATGACAACCAAAATGAGATTGACAGCACTGTCAGCGAATCACAATCAGCAGGGCGCCGCCTTGTGAGACATGCTTGGTTGTGACGCAAGGTGATTCTCAGACTTCCTGCTTGGACCCACAGCCACCTAGAAACACCCGGAATGATTTTAGTGTAACACAGGACGTATCTCTAACGTAGTTCAGTCTGGAATTACCGGGAAAATAAGCATATCGATGAAAAACAGCAAAGGTAAGAGAAATTTACAACTATCGTTTGATGAAGCGATTTCTGTTGTTGGTGTTCTTTGGCTCATATCTCGCTGAGGCTTTGTTGTAGCTGGATTTGATGTATATGTGCGGAATCTGTGGACTGTCTGCTTTCTTTTGAGATATCGTGTATGCGTATTACATAAAATACCAGAGCGGTAGAGCTAGAAATGTGGCGAGTGGGTTGACTAGGTGGCGCTATATGATTTTGATATTTGGTAATTTATTTAGTTGTTTGTTTAAGTTGTGTTTGGAGCATGTAAAAACGGCTTATATATTATTGTAGCCCAGGTTCTGCTGTTTAGTCTGATGTACAACATCATTATATTCGTTCTTGATAAGTGCATTTTTTCCCACGGTATATGCTAAACTTTCTCCACAGCCCCCAAAAAAGGGGGCGCTCGGGCTTAGGTTTTAGTAGAATACACATGCACCAGCGTTGTGCTTCATAGCAACAGGCCATGTTCTTAAATCTTCTCTCATGCACACACAATCATTACCACCTGCTCCATCATGTGCCTTCAAAGAGAATGTGAAAACTGATCCATCCTCAGAGCAGTCCACCCTCCTCTCCCAGAACCTCACACCAATGGCAGATGCCTTGAAACAAACAGTCTGGACACTGAATCCTTTTAACTCTTAATAATGGCCAACAACAAAGACATCATAGGTTTTTGGTTGACAATGTCAAAAAACTAAACCATTGTTTGCAGCCACAGAGGAGGTAAGAAAAGGAGAAATGAATATGAAGAGTCTGATGTTAGTTAAAACACTGACAATATAGCTGTGCTTTGAGCAAGGGGGACAATGGGGCCTTTGCCAGAGTTTAATTTAAAGTTATTTTATTTTTAGTTTATATTTCCTGTGAAATGTTGACAGTTGTGCATACATTCACTGTTTCTCACTAAAAAGCACTCCTTCTCTGGGTTTGAACTCACATCAAATCTAAAAACAGAGACATGATGCACATATTTTTAAATTCAGAGGGACTTACACTGCACGGATATTGATATCGCTGATGTCCACCATGATTAAACTTGATTTAATTTGCTTAGAAATAAAGAAATATGACAAAATCCTTTACTGTTAACTTCAACCAAGTTTAAATTGCGGTTACCTTAATTCTGTCTGTGGATGAACGCCTCACAGCGTCAGACTTTTAAAACCCCTCTCTCTGATTATTTAAAATATGAAATTATTGTCAATTATTAAAGATAATTAATTTATATTTTGCCATTGGACTAATCAAACACCATCCATTGTACAAACCATTCATATCAGAAGGCTTACTTTCCTCCGATGTTGACCAATGTTAGATGACAGTGAAGATCGTTAGCTGTAAAATCACTACTGCTGATGGCTGGTATCAATCAGAGTCCATCACTGCGACACATCCTGTCGTTCACAGTCACTTTGTCCAGATGTCCTCAACATCCTTCCTTCTCTCCTCAGCAATATTTTCTCTCCAAATGCCTTTTCATACCTGGCATAAGCGACTTCTCTAAAAGTTTCCTCTCATCAAACGATGCGACATCAATCCCCTCTAATGTGCTCCCTTCAAAGCATGTTCTTGACATACAGCACTTCCAGATGTGATTCCACCTCACAGCGGAGAGCTTGGCCCGGCGCCATAGGTGTTTTAGACCTCAGGCAAATGGAGGCTGCTCTCCCATGTGGAGTCAAACATGATTAATGGATCGACTCCCTGACAAGTGTGACAGTCCAGATTGACAGCTGATGTCTCCCTTACGATACATCACGTCACTTAAATGACTTCTGCACACAAGACAAGGGCATTAGGCGTCAGCCTCCTAGGAGGAGACAGTTGCATATGTGAACTAAATATAGGCCCACTAATCTGCCTGCATTCATTAATTGGGTTTTTGTCTGTTATGAATTTGATTGTTGTTTTGCAGGCAAAGTATGATTAATTTGTCTGTGTATCATCAAGTACACGCTAAATACAAATATATTCTACATTTCTATGTGACTGTGTTCAGCACACTCTGGAGCTTGTTTACAACACCTCAAAGTTAGTTTTTATTTCCCTTCCCTGTGCATTTTGGTGGTAGAAAAGTTACCAAAAATACTATTCTGACTGTTGGTTGAAGAGAAGAAAATCATCTTGCACTTTGGGATATTGTGATGAGGACTTTAGACTTTGCACTAGTTCAGGGGTCGGCAACTTTTACTCTCCAAAGAGACATTGTGAAGTCAAACAGGGGTTTTCTTTTATGTAAGGATAAACAATATGAATAACTGAAAGGAGTTCAAACTAGTGTTCGGAGGGGAGCAGGGCGGAACCAATCTACCTGGAGGTTTATATAAGCAGAGACGCAGTAACACGTCGTGTCGCAAACAATACGGTCCGGCGTCGGGCAAGCACCAGACCGACGTGGATCAGTGTGGAGATCTGCGATGCCACTGCATGACTGACGAGTCCGAAAGGTTTGGAGAGGCAGCCGGTAAGGAAACTGAACTGAACTGCCCCAACTGAGACATTGGGGCTGATGTGAAGATCGGTTGGGTGGCGTTAGCGTTATCTGCGGCAAATGCATACGCCAATAGTCTGGCCCTCTGTTGTGTAATACTGTTGTGGTTGATTGTCTGGGAATGGGTTCTATCTGGTTGTGGTAAATTGTAGTAGTTTAAATGGTTTAATTTGTTTACTGACGTACAGCATTAACTGTATTGATTAATATCGGGGCATGTTTACAATAAGATATGGTGCTTTATTAATCAAGCCATTATGAAAGCTTTGCCTGTGTATATTAATTTATATATTTAATATATGAGTTCTGTTTTCTGTTCTTTTCTGTTTAAAGGTTTTTTACCTAGAGACCTAAACGGCTAGACGGCTAAATGGCTAAATGAACTGAACGGCTAGATGGCTAAGCTGAACTGAGCTAAAACTGACTAGATGGCTAAGCTAAACTGAGCTAACTAAGTGAACTGAACTGAACTGAATTGAACTGAACTAAGCTAAACTACAATGCACTACACAACGCCACACTGTGGTTAAGTTTTGATGAACTGCAAACCTACCAAAATAAAAAGGAGGAAAAAGAAAAAAACTGTTTGGTCATTTGAGTGAAATCCAGTTGGACCCTTCGAGCGGACTCGTCGATCCCTTTCAAGTGGGGAAAATGCAGACACTAAGAACATAACTTGACAGACATTTTGATCTATTTTTCACCAAATAAAATGTGTCTGGAGCCGCAAAAGCTATTTGATGTCTATAAAGTTTTATATATAGTTATGTTATACAGTATATACAAAAACTATAGTTTGTTGTATTTATGAAATTATAGAACACAACAATTAAAGACACTTGTTGACATTTTATTGCTATTTTACGTGTTCTAACAATATCAAACTCTGATGAAGAGGAGAGTTTGCTGCAGCAGTTGAGGAATCGCTCTTTTTCGCTCATCTCCAGCGTGATACTTTCCATCAAATGTTGTGTGTTTGTTCTGGAAGCGTCTTTCAACTTTACATTTTTTGTTGTTTGCAACTTTCTCACCACATCAAGCATACAGGTAAGCCAGCATCGTTGGCAGTGAAAGCAAATGAATACGTCCACGCAGAATTAAACTCTCTGTTTTTGGATTTATCCATGATAGTTTACTGAGGGCGGGGCTCTGCAGATCATGATCAGCCAGACAACGCGGCTGCTTTTGAATATATTACTATTTTGCTCGACAGGGTTCGAATCCAGGTTGATGCGATCTTTCCAATAATATATTTTCTTCAATGTATTTCTTCACACGTGACTGTGATGTAGTGCTCACTTATACAATCGTAATCCCCGCAATATATATGAGATGTGAATATTAGATCTCCAGCAATATGTTTGTGAATGTGTGACAAATCTGACAACAGAGGCAGAAAACAGCTGCTGCTGTTACGCAAACACAACACACGCACGGAAACCAGTAGGTTTGAAAACCAGTCGGACGTAACACCGGCACCCACTGCATGCCCAGTGTACGTGAATAGTCACGTGATATTCGTTTTCAGGCGTTTTATTCTGAACGGAGATCATCTCGTAAATGATGCTGAAACTCATATTAAACGTATTAGTGAGGATGTAGACTCAGGGAGCCGCCGTGGGTTGCCGACCCCTGCACTAGTTTATGACACTTTAAAGGGAGACACCCTGGAAAAGGTAAATAAATGTAACTAGTCATTATCACCATGAAATTGAATTGAAAAATTTCTTTTGGTGAATTTAGGAGAAATCTAGAGACACAAATAGACAAAGTAGTAAAATGTAGATCAAAATGTTTGATAGGGGTGTTTTATCGTTGGAAAGACGACATGTTATGGAAGCAAAATAGCCCCAAATCTTAAAATGTATCAGTGCATGAAAAACTTGTCTCAACACAGCATATGTTAATGGCATAATCAAAGAAGTAATTGAATGATTAATCGATAATGACAATCATCAGCAGTTGCAGCACCAAGAAGTGACAAGTTCCCCCTTAAAATATCCAGTTTTATTCCCAATGAAATTGGTTCATCCAAGAATCCCACATGCAGGCAATTCATTTAGTGAATAACGATATTTGAGGAAATGGACCCACGAATGTCACCATAAAACCATGATCTGCTCACGTTCATTATGTCATCATTGTGTGCGTGTCCCCTTTTCCTTTGACTTTTTGTTTCACAGTACATCTTTACAGTTTCAAAAATCCTGATAGCTCTGAAGGTCTCCTACATCTTCTCCACTGAGTGTGAAATTGAGGATTTTGTCCCCCAAAAAAAGTAATTCCATCTACAATCAGTAGAGAGGTTTGTCATCCCTTCTCAGATTATTCTAGTAACACTGTTACAGTATTTCTTTCTTTTTTTTCTTTAGAAACTAGGGGCCTCTTTTTCAAAACTCTACACACAAAAATAAAACATACACAAAGAATACTAACTCTTACATCTCTTGAAAAGCAAACACTTTCAAAACTATATCAACTAAAAATTGTATTTTAGAACCACAACTTTACACAGAAACACCAATCAATAGTTTTTGCAACATGACAACGAATAAAACCCTATTATCTAAACTCTTTGGCTTTGTAGTAAGCTGTAAATATAGACTATAAATACAAATGCAATATGTTTATTCTCAATACTCATATACTCATAACATTATCAGACACAATGACATTAACTGATGATGGCATGAACATATCGCGGTATTATACTGTAAACTAAATACAGTGTATTATAATTACAGTCCTCTGACTCTACATTGTTGTTCACACCAAAGAGCAAACAAAACAGATAATGTGCTTACGGTTCAGTATAGCTGGTCAATAGATATTGAGTAACATGAGTTAGTGTTTTCAATGATTGTGCCTCAAATACCAGTTTTTGTGTCATGGCAATAACAAAAAAATATTGAGTGTCTGTTCCTTTTATAAATCAATCAATCTTCCAATTTCAATAATCAAACACCCAAATAGCTTAAATTGTAGTCTAAAAATGGGCTGATGCATGACATGGGGAGACTGTGGCTCAGGCTAAGACAATTAACCCCAATTGCTCCTCTAGCTGTGCCAATGGTGTATGAATGTTATTTAGAGTCCTGATGAGCAGATGGCACCTTGTATGGTAGCCCCTTCCATCAGTGTATGAATGGGTGAATGATGACATGTAGTGTTAAAGAGCTTTAAGTGGTCGAAGACGAGAAAAGCGCTATACAAGTACAGTCCATTTAGCATTTACATGATACTTGTTCATTTTTTCAAAATGGGGTTCCCTTTGTGAGGAATAATAAAAAAAACAATGCTCACAACATTATATGAACTGTCACAATAGTAGTGTAACTCTAAGACACGTTCTATTTGTATGCGAGAGGTCATTGTTTTTTTTGGTTTGTTCTGTTTTTAATTTTTAAATATATCTAATACAATGAATCAATTTGTCAAGAACGAGCAATCCATGAGTGATGTAAAGTCATGAACAATTAAAGCTTAAAAATGAACACGTGTAAATGTGTTTTATAACATTGTAAAATGAACATCTTCGAGTATATATATGAAGCTGTCATTTTGGTCTATGCTTTGTAATGAGCATTTGCCTCTATATTAACACATTTAATTGACTAAATTAATAATGGAATAATTAAAAAATGTGATGAATCTGCCGTGAACTAGTGATTGGAGGATGTTTTACAGTATTTGGCCTACAAAAGGTAATACTAGGCATTTCTCTCACTTTTTCAACAAGTCTACATCGTGTTAGCTATTAGCTGTTAGCCGCCAGTGCCTTTTTTAAAATTTGACATTTGGATAACTCATTGTGCTGTAAATCATTTTGATTTATTGTCCTTGACAGTGACAAAAATCGTAGACTTAATGTGTATCAAAGGGAATATAATAGTTTGATTAAGTGGTATACATCACTTTTTATATTATGATTGTACTTGTTTTTCTTTTAAAAGTGAACGAGAAAGAACAAGTCTATACACTTGTCAAAAATACAAGCAGAATTTATAAATTTGCATCTGTAGGGCAAAAAGGCAAGAAATCATTTTGAACGCACCTCATATTTCTACTTTGAAGCAGCGCCTCAAGATGCACGGCTGTCTCAAGACTGAGAAAATTCATGCAGATGTCCACAGTTATATTTCACAGCTGTTCAGACATAATGGTATTTAAAGCTCCTCAAAACGCTCAGGGACATCCCAAATCATGTGTGTCAGGGTTTGGGTGTCTCCACATTATGAGAACAGACAGCTAAGAGGAAGTTGAGCAAACTGTGTCCTGCTATGCACTCCGTGACAGGCATCGTTTGTTGTCTCATGCAAAGTTGAAAAGGTCACTACATAAAAGAGCTGCAGCTGCTCTTAAATCTTTCAGTCGACACACAGCATCATGAGGAACACACAGTATGGAGGTTTGGCCCTAACACTTCTCATCAGCAGGCGTCTATGCTGAGTTCACCACCATCAATCATCACCATTATAATGGTGACTTCATTTTCACTAGTTGGTGTCTTAAAGCATCTAATATAAATCCCATTATCCTCACATAATGAATTTTCAAAATCTGTATTAATTTGTCATTTTAACAATGAAAAACATGAACAAAAACAAACAAGAGCAATTGCTCATGGATGTCAGCATGAAGCATCCTTCAATATGCTTGTACCGTTATGTGTATTACAGTTATTTTGTGGTGAATAAAATTGTCACAATAATAAAAGGTAAAATATGATAGTCATAAAATATTTACTGAAGATATTATATGTTTGCAATAAGTTTACTTGTAGGAGTCTTTAACATAATCATTGGAAGTGTTGAACCAAAGTACAGTCACATAGGTTAGGGGGTTCTGAGCCATGAGGCAGAGAGATCAAAGGGGAGATAGGGTCAGTGAGGAATGCAGAGGACAGGCTCTTCATGACCATATAAGGTAATAGGTCGAGGACCAGAGACATCAAAGGGGACATCAAAGGGGACACAGAGGTGCTGGACAAATGACCAACAAAGGAGGAGGAGAACCGGAGACAACTGAAGGGAAGCAGACTGCCATAAAACAACAGAGAGGACTCCTGGGTAAGACCATGCGGCCGCAGGACAGAGGGCAGGTCAGAGGTGATGTCAGAGGTGATGTCACAAGGAGCCAGCCATTGAGATGAGCAGCGGATCAATGAAGGAGGCGTCAGAGCAATTGGAAGCCAATCACTGACCCCAGAAGACGGCCTTTGTGTTTTACCACAGATTTCGGACACTTTCCGACCAACAAAGGACATAAAAGGACTGTTTGCGAGGGCGTGCGCCAGGCCATGGTAGTTCGCTTTGCAGGACCCGACTAGGTCGGGCCTGTGAGTGGAGTTGCACGTGGTCTCTGCTCTCGAGATGCATACTATCGATAGTGTATTATAGATTGTAATTGTCATCATCAGTTTACAGTTGTTATCGTTTAATTAAATACTGTTTTGAATTTGGACCGGATCAAGTTACTTTTTGATGCGCCTGCGCAGAAAGAAGTAAACACAGCAGCGGCCTTGCGATTCCTCCACTAGCTTCAGCCTCAACACATCTCTTACACACATGAAGATAAAGTTGTGAACACCGGCTGAATATCTATTATCAGAATCATTACTGTATTATAACTGCTACTGTGTAAAGGGAATACTGCTGTTAAAAAGAACCTTATTTGTTCAAAGTGTTTGCAAACCAAATGTTATTCCACTTTTGTTCATATAGCAGTACTTTTAAAATAAACGTGCGCAATACACTACTTTTGAATTCATTTTTGAATTTTGCCATAACAATGCGATTAATCGCAAAAAAATCATGCGGTTAATCGCGATAAAAAATTGTAATCGTTACCCAGCACTAAAATATATATATATAATTGATGTTTTTTTTGTCACATTAAATGTTTTCACTACAGACTACATCATTGTAAAAAAAGTGTCTTAGATTGAGCAATGCAGTGTGTAACTGGTTCAAACAGAATTAGATTGTAAGAACAGCGCAGGTAATTGTACATTTTTTAACCAAGTGTTTCATTTTTGCAAAAGATCTGCTATTTTTGTGTGTGTTTGTCACAGGAGCCAGAGCTCCTAATAAAACGTTGTGCTCCATCGTTAATAGTGCCATTTGTAACAATCATTTGTAACAATGGTGTGTAAATACAACCACCAAAACATCTAAATCATCACAAACACGCTGATTTAAGGAACTATGATGCTGGTATTCATAAAGCTTTATATTCAAACATTGTGATATTTTTATTTCAATAGATTTTTTTTTTGTTGCTACAACTGGCTGATGTCTTTAATTGTAACTTCCCAGATGCTTTTCCATTTAAGTTACAGAAATAAGCAACCTTTAATCTGAAGCTAATTCCCTGATGATCTTTTAGAAAAACCCTGAAGAAAAACCCTGAAGGCATATAATAAAAGCTCCAAACATTAACCATCTGGACAAAATAAATATTCAATTTACTGCAAAGAACAAAAACTATTTCTAACCCGTTCCTCTCGTCACAAAGCCAAACACAATTGGCAGCCATATTATTGAGAGCCATATATTCTTGCTTTTTGTATGACCCCCCAACTGGACCGTTGCTGTCAGGTACCGTGTATTTCTCTTTGTTAATGTTATCTTCCATTATTGTATTTGCGTGTACAATGCATTTCTATTTTCTTGTATCATTCAAATCAAGAAAGAACATACATTATTATTGGTTACAATTCTATTGTGTCTGCTTGAATGACGAAATAGAGTTGCAACTTGGGAAAGAAGTTGAAAATATATATTTATAAAACAAATCTTTATCAAAACCTTTTGTGTTTGTTCATATTTTGCCTGGGATTTATGTTTAGCTCTGTGACTTGGATACAGTGTTAATACATGAGATGTACACACGGGCTAGGTTTGGTCAGATTTTCTGGTTCACAGGAAAGGTATTTGGTGCTTGTGTGTTATTAATACTTGATTGCTCAATTACGACATGCTGGGGTCTGTTATATATTTATGGCAGAGCGCTATACGACTGTTCTTTTTTTTAGCGGAAGCAATAAAATATTTTTTAAGTCAATAAAATAATTGTATATCAATATTCTTTATCAAACGACTACTATCCTGAGTAAGACGCTGTGCAATAAGTGGGTTAATGTACAGCGGGGGGGGGTCATTATTGTGAAATGAACCCCTTCAGGGTGACTCAAGACCTGAGACATGAAAATATTTATGTTAAAGATTTAAAGACAAGAGTAAATGAATAAAGTAGGAAACGTCCTTATCTGTAAATATTGCCCCTCCTAAAATAAGCCTGAGCTCGTACGTGCACCAAGACCAGTACCACTTGTCCCAAGCCTTCAAACCCACTGGGTCATCCTGTGTGACTTTGCCCAGTGGAAGATGTTCCTCTTTAACGAATATGACCTCACCATCGCCCAGAGGAAGTCCGAGCAGCACCAATAGCAGTGACACAGCGTTGAGGGGCCGGTGCCTGCATTGCTAAAGGCGAGATAACACCAAATGAGATGTGACAGCTGAAAGAGAAAACAGGCCCAGCTGATGGGGCTCAAATGAGTACAGAAGGTCCTTTGTGTCATACACTTCTGTATTTTCACAGTATGACAAAACTGGGTGAATATTTGTGATTTATGTAGAGTCACGATTATGTTTATGAGGTTAAATACATATTATTAAACCAAACTAACTACTCTCTTGCCCATGAAGAAAACTGTATGTGTCCTTTTTTCAGCCATTACTGCCCTTTAATGACCTTGTTATTGTGAAGCATGAGAAAGAAGCAGGCTTCACATTCAGCTGAGGGCTCATCTGTTAGTAAAATATCTGAGCTGTCCTACTGATGTGAAGGGGGAGGTGTGTGTGTGTGTGTGTGTGTGTGTGAGAAATTGTTGTTTCATCAATAAATAATGACAGACAGAACTCTGACGGCCACACAGCGTCTCTGATCTATGATCAAACAGAAGGCACTGTCCTGCTCTCAGACTACAAATACAGCCACACGCGACGCATCAAACAGACACACACACAAATGCATCAACACACACATTAACAAAAGAGTCAAACACTTCTGGGGAGCTTAGCAGTTAGAAAACTTAACAAACGATCTGAATTGGGGTCATTTCTCCATCACACCGCCAAAAGTTCCCATGAGTCTCGGTTTCAGCTTTCCCCGGATGCTTTGCAGCTTTCTTTGCATCTGCCGCTCCAAGCTTTCCACAGACTCATGTACTCACAAAGCTTCTTGTTTCCAGTGGGTAGATTTGAGGGCTCCAGCCAGTTTACCCTGCACTCAGAAAGCCAAGTGAGTGCTTGAACCTTTTCTTGTCGGGAGAGAGATCCTGGCTTTGCGCCGCACACCTTCAGCTCAGTCAGGAGAACTGCTCAGACCCGGAATATTTTTCACCTTCCGTTCTGAAGCGCAAAGTGTTGCTGCTGAGCTATTTGCTGCCTCTTTTCATCTCTTCTTTTCCTCCCTCAGGGAATGGATTTTTTAGGCAGATGGCCTTCCAGATTTTTACCTCCAGAAATTTGGTTTCCAGCATTACTGCCAGTTCTGTTGGTACCAGCTTGTGTAACCATCTGTATTAGTACCATACTAAAAAAAATATGACTGCATTATAGGATGCAAAGGACTACTACTGTAAGTTGATGGTGGTGCACAGCCTGGAGGTCAGCTTTAGGATAATGGATGATTGATTTCAACCCCTTCTCATCTGCAACTCGTCACATACGGACACTGTTCAGGATCCATTGGTCACTTAGGTTAAGCCAACAAAACTACTTGGTTAGATTCAGTAAAAGATCGTGGTTTGGGCTCAAATTGAGTAACTTTAGTATATCACACAGCCGATATAACATCACGTGACATAAATTAAGAAGATTACGTAACGTAGCCTACTAACGTAACTTAAAATAAGTCAGTATCAACTTTTGGTTTCACGCAAGAACAGCGGCCTCCTGGGATGCCAAAAGCCATTACAAAATGTCCGTGTTTGATGCCCTGGGAATGAGAGCGCTGTTCATTTCCAATGACCAAAACAACATTTTGGTGTTGAAACTGCCAATACAAAATGTTATGTGGTGATATTCTCCTTCTTCTTTCTTCTTCCCCTTCAGGAAAGAACCTCCATCATTGTACTATTGGCAGCAGATAACACTACTGTCCATCTGAAGGACAAAACACATCATTTTACACACATGTCCCCTAGAAAGTTTATTATTTTATTTAAATACAATTTGTACATTTATTCACCACAGCCGTAGATGCTTGGCATACGGATTACAAATTGAGACTGGGGTCCATTTCCCCTATATATGAATATAATTAATAATCTGTCCATTTTACGTTTCCATCCAAACGTATTTGCTGTTCCAAATGAATTGTTTAAAATATATTTCCTGGTCTGGGTTGCATTTATAACTAAAGAATGACTCATAGAAAAGCTTTCGGATCTGACTCCTGTAATTGTCTGTTTCTTCCAAACCGTTACACATCACCTTCGCGAAAATCAGACCCTCGGATTTGATACAGATGTGGTTGAGGTTTGGTTAGGTTTAAACCTCAATTCCTAGTTTGGGCTAGAATAGCTGCATGGTGAAGCTAAATTGACTGTTGGTAGGAAAGAGAGTCTCACGTGTCAAAGAGTCAGAGTTCTGCTAAGGGCTCAAACAAACACAGGACTTTCACCCAGGAGACAGTTTGGGACTCGCTCGTAAATGAAGTCGTTAATCACTCTGTAATGGTCACAACTTAACGTCAACCACCCTCTTTTCCTAAACCTAATTTAGTGGTTTTGATGCCTAAACCTAACTTCCTGTGAAGACGGAAATTTACTTTGAAAAGATACTATGCATGTAACGACATGCCGTCACTGAAACTGACACTACAGTACGTAAGGCAGATTTAGTTTATTGTGTTTATTATCTTGTTTGTGTTGCTTAAGTTACTGTGTCATTTTTATAACGTGGTGTGTATGCTCAATAATCACCGAGATTAACGCCCAAGATCGTTAATTCTGTGTATTTCATACTGCTGCTATTGCGTTGAGATGTTTCACCGATGGTGAGACCGGAAGTTGTTGTTCCATCGGTTGAAAGGTCGTCAGCTGTGTTTCTGTAGATGAGAGAACAGTCTTCCGTACAGTCTTCCGTGCTCCACCATGGCGGGGAGGATCTCATTTTGCTTTTTGAGGATTTATTTTGTTTTTTCTGCTTTCTCTCACACACATATAGCTTTAAGCTAATGTAGCTCCGGGTGAGCTAACTGCTTCAGACACATGTAGATAGCGCGACCTCTCTTTTGTCTATCGCCATGTTAGAGTCCTGCGACATTTTGTAGTCTCGCGAGGTGGTCACGTGCAAACTCCATTTTGTTCCACGTGACGTAGCTATGTTTCGGTTACATCACACTCTCGCCTCTCCCCCACACGCACATGCATACACCCACACACAATCTCCCTCTTACCACAGTTTGTTGATTTTAGATAGCGTGCTCATGAATGTATATTTTTGTTGTTAGTTTTAGATATTAGTTGACTAGATCATTATTATTGGAACTTATTAAACTCTGCTATACTTTAAAGAGCAGCTGTCTGTGATTACTTTGTGCATGTATTGTGATTATAGCTGGATATGTGGCCTGTGCTCATACTCAATTCACTCTGAATGTGGAATAGTACTTTGACTTTTGACATTGTGAGTGAATACTAATTATGAGATTTAGTTTATAGTTTGGTTATTAGTCCCTGTTCACAGGGTGGTGCCCCATTATTATTAATAATCGTTAATAATCTTACTGACATTAATAATTCTATTTATGTCAATAATTTTGTTTTTATATATGCTGATAACTCAAACATGCTCCTTTTTGTTCCCAACAATTTATTAATGATATGAAATGTTTTGTAAACTGTTCAAAAATAGTTTGTAACACAAAAAAACAGATGGACTTGTTTAATAATGGTTAATAATGTGGTTGTAAACAGCCTATAGACATCATTTGGATGGCTAGTATAAAGGTGCAAGTGATGATTATAATAGCTTGTAAAATGGTTCGTTTTAAGCATATATAAACATTATTTAGATATATAGTGAATACTTTTTCAATGGTTAATAATTCATATCTGGTCCATCTATCTATGCGATGTGTATTTAAGTTTTACAAACTATTTATCCTTTGGTAATCTTTAATAAATACTTAATAAAGTATAAAAACTCTGACAATGATACAAAAATGTCTTTATAAAATTAATATTTTATATTGCATAAACTAATGACAAAATATATTTCACTTTACTAATAATTAGCAAATATTTTTAACAATCATGTTAGTTTGTTAAGAGACAGTTATACGCTATTAACGAAAGTTTAAGAAACTATCAATTTACTAAAGTATTACCAAAAAAAGGGTTATATTCCACACTCATTCATCCAAATGTTATGTTTTAGGTTGCTAGATAAGAAGTATTGCTATTTGTAGCATATACCTGTATGTAATATTTGAAAGTACACACAGAAACATGCGAGTGAAACTAAACTCCAAACCACAGAAAGAGCTGAGTACTGAGAGCAGAACAAGCCACACGCTATAAAAAAATGTATGGTCAACCTCTGGGATATTGAGGTTCATGGTCGGTACTTTAACCCACCAGCAGACCAGATGATAACCAGGAATTTCAGATAAAATGTGATTATGTTGTTAGAAATAAAGAATATATTTAGAAAAGGTTTGAGATTCAAGTTGAGTGTCCCGTGAGTCATTAATGCTTTGATCCCCGGGGGAAGCGCAGACAAAGGTCACTGACTTTTCCAAACACACACAGCACTCGTACAGAGCTGAGTTTTACAACTGAATGCAACCTCGGCAGGCAAAATAGCATTATAAAATATTAACTTATTCATTAAAAATAATGATTGCTTCTTCTTATCAGTACACTGTAGGTTGTACAGTCGTTTTCTTCTCGCTGTTTGGGGGACTAGCTTCCAGTACTCTCGTAAACACTGCCATGACCTCGCCGTGACTCCATTCAGAAACACACTCCTGGCACTTAACTGAAGTGAGTTCTTTTTGAAGGTTGCACAGAGTTCCTTTTGTAAAATGCAGCATGAGTGAGTAGCCCTGTGTTGGTAGGCAAGTCCAACACTCACTGGCCTAGATACAGTACCAGGCTTTGGACCTGGCTGATTAGTGAGAGGTAATGCGTATGGCAGGGGGCTAACTTTTTGTTCTTCAACTGAGAGAGTTAGCTCTTTACAACAAGCATGGACACCTACAGATGCATTTATGATTTGCAGCTTGGAGAAACTTACAAGGCCCTATTTTTGTGACTGATTGATTCATAGAAAACCATTTCCTAATGATTGTGAGATATATTGTAGAGGCATGCTATTGGTTTAAACTGAAGAAAGTGAGATTCATTCCAAATTGACCAAAACAGTATGCCATTCTGTTCATAAACCATATGCAATTAAATTAATTCATGCCCTATATGGAACATCTCTCTGAACTGGTTCAGAGCTAATCTCAAGACAGCAGAATTGTACATGGAAACTAGACATATAATATACATGATCTACATGATATTTTGCTATGCTAGCAGCCCTCTGAAGCTGTACTTAGGCACTGCAGTGCTTTGGGCTAAATGCTAACATCAGTGCACTAACACGGTCACACTGAAAATACTTAGCAGGTAAAGTTAACCACCACCTTTCACCTCCATCTTAGTTTAGTGTGAGCATAGCCCAACACCCCGTTATCCTGAAAAGAAAGCCTGTTGCTCCAAAAATACAGAAGCACATGACTAATTATTATGCAGAATGAGGTCATCTGACCTTCCCAGGGGCAACATTTATTTTATACTATGGAAAAAGCATGACCCACCCTACTCTGCCTCTGATTGGCTACCCTGATATTACCCTAACTCCATGCATATGTCTGCCAAGTGTAGTGGCTATCCATCCAGATGTTGTTGAGATGTCACTTTGAAACAAAAAAAGTCCACTTCATGGTGGCATTAGAGGGAAAGTCAGCAAAGTCAGTAGGATTCATCATCTGGGGAACAGGAATGTCTGTACATACCATCCATTACAGTACAGCTTTCTTCTTACTCGTCTTCCTCTCTACACAGACGATTACATTCAAATATAAATGGGTGCAACCAAGATAGATCCGAGGGCACAGAAGCACATATGTAGCGCAACAAACTTTAAAATACCTGAAGGCTAGAATTGTTAAATTCCTGAAGGCGCTGAAAATTTGTTGCGCTCAGGTTCCTTGATCATATTCATTATATATTTAAATTGATATATTATTGGTATGTACCACATTTGCAAATCTTCAATAAACCTTGTGTTCCACTGTCAAATTCTATAATTTATCTATTGATGCAGCTCATTTATTCAGGATACTGAACATACTTTAGTTTAGGTTACAATTGCTCCAGAATAGCACACACTCTTCAATCAATGATGTCTGACTACTCTTTAGTCTATTCATTTATGTATAGAGCTAGATCAATTCAAAAGAATAGATGTAAATCTATATACATTTGCCATCATGGATGTGTTTTGTATCGCTCTAACCTTAACTGGTCCATGCTGAACACACCTTAGCCCACCTGATATTAAAACTTATTTTGTTGCACTAAGGCCTTGTTCAGGCTGACAGCCAAAATCTGATGTTTGGCATATCCAGATTGTATCCAGATTCATTTTAGAAGTTTGCATCACATCTACAGCTTGATAATACTATATTGTTCCTCTTCAGCTGCCACTGCTTCAGCATGTTTTTGAAAATATATATTTGTCACTCGTGACAGTGATCAGAAGGGGTAGTGTGTAATATGAGACCCCCAGCACCCCGACTTCATGCAGCTATGCGATCACATAACAGTGTGGATGGTCTGTCTTGAAGATCCGATTTGAGAAACAAATCGTATTTGCAGTGTGAACGTAGTCTAAAAGACATATATGTTTAAAGACTAGAGGCTTAGAAGACGGCACACTAGTGTCACAAAGAAAAGATCTATGCTTTACTGGAAGCAGTTCCTAACGCTATATTTCAGTTTTAGAAGAAAAAAGTGTCAAACCCACGATGCACCCACGACCCACCCAATGAATGTAAATCTAATATTCTCTCTGGTTCGATCTCCATCAACCCCTGAGAACCTGATCTCCACTCTATCCACCAGCTAGTTGCTAACTGTGTCTGTCTGCAGTTTGGTGGTGCTGGACAGGAAGTGAACAGCAGATATTAAGAGTAATACTATTTTTTTACTGAAAACTGCTGCCTGCTGCAGTAGGAAACACCCCTGATGAGAACTAAAACAGTAAAGTGGTGTGGGCTAAAATAATCTATTGAACTCTTTAAGGCTGATGGAAACTGCAGAGATGCAGATTATACTTTGGGGATTCTCCACAGTAAACGACCACATCATTTGACCCATTCTTCACATGAACATATTGACTAGTGCAGCTACAGAGACTTCATCAGCTGAAACTCTACTTCAATGCACTGACTCACTGATGTCCCTGTGGCTCTTTATACTGCTGCGCAACAGACTGGATCAGTGAACACAAGTACTTCATCAGAGCAAACTATTGGAACTAGCCAAAGGCCAAATATTTACAAAGTAGTTCATTACAGCAATGAATGTTATTTACAAGTATAGTGTACATAACAGAATCAATAACCGGAGACAAGAAGAGACTTTTAGCTTGATCTGATGGCCTGCTTCAACATCACTGATTTGGGTTCGTTCCAACAAAAAGCGTTATTACATTAAAACTAGAGGTGGCTACGTCCAAGAATTGACTTAGTCCAATGTGATTGTTTCATTGATTGATTTTTATTTTTTTAAGCTCGTTGATGCACCTGTTTCAAGCTTTATTTATCTATAGAAAAGTAGTAAAAACAACAAAATCATTGGCTGAGATACACATGCTATTGCTAGCTGTTGCTTCAGAATAATGGCCTGAACGTACGTTCTTATGTGATTTCTCTGATTAACAAATGTATTCTTTGACTTTGAAACAATAGCCTTATGTTGCTGTTATTCAGCATATAGCTCGAATGCTATGATCGTTTGTTTGATAACCACATTTTTCTCTCTGTGTTGCGATTACAATGTGAGATCAAATCGGCCAATATTTGATTATTTCACTTTTGACTGTAAGATTGGCAGACAAATTGCTTTTCTTAGATTGAGTTGTCAAATAGCCGACTATTCGGGTTCGACCCTATATTACACTAAAAAACATGAATGAAATCTCTGACTGACCTGATGGTATTTATCCCAATAAGAACACATGCACATTACCATTACAATAATGTGACCACTACCCCACCGCAGCACTGAAACATAGTATTAATGTTAACTTTAAAGTATAAATAAGGACCTTCTTTAAAGTCAAAATAACAAATGACTACCACCATTCAGCAAATCCAGGGAGATTGTTTCAGCAGAAAGGAGCCATTGGCACACTGATTTCCCTGTGCTATGACCCATTTGTTTCAGTGAATAATGGATAAATGAGTCAATGAAGGTTTGTTCTAAATGAAAACAGCCCAAGATTAAACTAAGCGCATTTGTATGCAACAGGAACACTGCCACACTTTAGAACCCAATACCTTTTAAACCAATAGGATTCTGGCATTACGCCCTTGCAGCCTCCTTACACTTGAATGCTTGTTCTTGCTTGTGCCATCCGTCGCCTGTTCATCTATTACTTCCATTCAAAGACTGTGATGCTCTCATTTAACCACCAACGTTCGGTGAACGCTTGCTGGGGATTGTTCACTGATGCCAAGAACCAGCACTCTCACAAATGTATCCCCTCCAATGAATGTTTGTTCACTACTATAACAATGCCCTGGCTGTGTGTAAGTAGTGACTCACTGTCAATGATTGTTTCATTGTAAAGCTTTCTAGACAATACCCCAATGTCCCACATCCCAAGACAATTATGGGTTATCTGACTTAGTTACAGGCTGTTGAGTAATATTTTGAGAAACTTTCTTTTGATTTGTATTTCAGAGACTCCATCTAAAGGATGGGAGCAGAAACTATAAATAGATTAGGATTTATGGTGTATACTGTATATGGTGAGTTTCTATAGTAAAATACTATACAGGTGCATACTGTCTTTAAATTAAATTATTTACTTATCTCTGAACAGGTGCAGGCAAACAAACACTGGCATAAGAAATACTGCAGGCAGCTTGCCTTTCATAGGGGTTAACAGCTAGAACGGTTTAGCACGTTTGATATATTTCTGGAGTTTGAAGAGCATGGCGTCACTCATACTGACAAAATATGTTGATGCATGACTGATGTGATCCCACGGAAAGGAGTCAAGTTGATAAATTGTCACACTTGCCATCTCCTTTACAGACATACGTTGTGTCAACTGTGAGTAATATGAGGCCATAAAATGTGACATTTCATACATTTCAGTGAAAACAACAGCAGCAAAAATAACTTTTACTGTGCTGCGATTCCAACTGTTTTCAGACAGAGCTCCCGAGAGTTCTTCTGTGTAATGAAGTGCACTACGGTTCGCATGATTAACAATCCCAATTTAGCAGTGGCGGGCCGTGTGTTTTATACCTGGGCCTTCAGTGCTGTCCTACTACAGTTGAGCCACCTCCTAATAATCTCGTTATGACGCGACAGCTACAGGTTAGGTAACAATGCTTTGTAAATGATGAATTAAGTATTTACTCATACTTAACTAATGCTTCATAGTGTGTAGTTATTATAAAGTGTTACCACAGGTTATTAGGAGTGTAACAATACACATATTCGTATAGAAGCATTCGGTACGAGGCTCAGGGTTCAATACGCATTACGTTTGAATAATACTATTGCATTTGGAAAATGCAGAAGCTCAAATTGTGGGAAATATAATGTTTTCTCGGTGCTGTCTGACACGCCCACCACAGAAGAAAAACATTGTACTCTGATGAGGCTCGTGTGTTCTGTGAGACGCGCTATGCTAAACTAGCTTAGCAGGAAAACCAACAGCAGCACACACGCTACAAACTCTCCTCGCAGCGTTTAGCTGTTCCCCACTGATTCAAACAGGACTAAAGCAATTGCCACACAATCCCCATTTCTCCAGACCATAATTCTTGCTTTGTAAAAGAAAACAACAGCCCAAACAGAGAATCAAATGTCCGACCCTAACCCCTATAGGTTATTTGTTTCGTGTAAAAATGAAGCTCAACACCTATAAATACACTAACTGCAGAGTGCAGATACATGAATACGTGCATGACGGGATGCTTTGTCATTAATGGACAATGCATATAGTCAAAATCAACGTAATTAACACAATGACAAGAACAAACTCACAAGAACCAGTCACATATATTTATATGACAACAAAGCATTACACATCAATGCTAAAACACGTATTCCGCCGCACACTGAAGAGCACGAACCATTCAAATAGTATTCACATCAGAGGGAACAATATTAACCATATCATAAAAACGACACCATAGACAAATCAACACAGTAGTAACGCTACTGCAGATGTAAAAACACAAAAGCAGTTCACTTAGAAAAGCTGCTGTTCACTTAAAGACAAAGTCCATCCTCCTTTCTTTGATTACAAAGAGTTTAATCCCGTGGTTGTACAGAACATCGGTGGGGTTCAGTTCCAGCCAGAGGTCCTCCTGCGAAAGTGTTCGTTGAGTTGTAGATCCACTCGAGTCTCAGCTAAAGTTTTCAAAAGCACCGTAGCTTGTAAGTGTCCTGTCGTTCTTTTGGGTCTTGTTGCTGCCTTGGTTAGCCAACTCAGGTTAGTGTAGCGTAGCTGCAAACAGCTGCAAACACCAAGACGCTCAGTCGCAAATGAAACACATTCCCAGCGATAACACTTCTCCGACGCGGTTAGCCAGGAATTCCTTTCGTACAAATCCTTTTCCTGGCTGGGTCATGGCTGCTAGCTGTGGGATTGGTCGACCCTTTCTTACGATGTCCAGCTTTTCTGGAAATGTCCTCCAGAAAGGCGTTGCCAGTAACTCCCAAATCCGTTTTTCCTCCTCCTTCAGCCATGAGTGTCAAAAAAACAAAGCTACACCAAGCAAAACGCTAAAAATGTCATGTCAATGTCATAACTTCTTACATATCTTTCAACTTCAACTCTTACTACTGCTACTAACTTCTGCTAGCTAGCTTCAGCTTCACAACAGTCATGCTAGCCCACTGACCAATCACACCGCACGTTAATGCTGAGGTGCACGTTAATGCTGCCGTACTTGTAGGCCACCTAGATATCTCTTACGTGTCAAAGAATACGCCCAACATGTCAAACTAAAACTCTGATTGGTTGAAGACTATGACAATCAACAATATCATCCCGATTTACTTCATCTGCAAAGGCTTCCTAGCGGGCCTGGGGCCTCTCTTCTTACCTAGAGACACAGAGGTGAAATCTGATTGGATAAAAGCTCTACTTAAAACAAGCTGCACTGGAAGCAGAGCAACTGAGGAAGACAGTAGCTGTGCAATGAGAAAATAAGATAATTGGAAAAATAATTAGAATACATGTAGTGTATTTCTGAAAAATTATAAAATAGCTATAACTTTGTGATTCTGTTTAGGCCAGCAAAGAAGGCTTTGCAGGCCCTGACGGCCCACCACTGGTATTTAGGATAAGTGACATTTGATGGCATAAATATTATGTAGAAGCGGATGCATAAACAGATAAGCAAATAAACTGAAGCTTAATTTTCACAACCAATTTGACTCACTGATAATTGCAATCCATCATTTTGAGTCTTTGGGATCAATGGGCAGAACCGAACAGTGATGTCACCTAGTCGGCTGTAGGCGTGTCATTATGATAAATGGCTCAATCAGCTGAAGCTGAGGAGGCTATACCTTACGAGTCACACAGAGCTCAGAAAAGTTGAGTTTTGGCCAGAACTTCACCCACTATCAGTTTAATAAATACGCAACCTCGAGGGAGGCCTCGTGTATTGAGGAGGAATTAAGAGTGAGGAAAGGAGTCTGCCCCGGGCAGCAAATTGTTTGAAGGATAACACTGATGTAGGTCTTTTGTTATAAATCTCAAAGAAGAGTCTAATCACACCAGTGATTACTACTAGTGTTGTGCATGTATCAGTGAATGGTGCTCATGTTTTTGGTGAAGGGTGAACTAATAAACTTGATCACTCACGTTTTTTATGGCAACTGGACCCAGCATGTCGGCAAGGCTAGTGCAATCAAAGGAGCGCCAACATGAGACACTGTCTATTCCATCCCTACCTCCAAAGTCTTGTTGCTTGTCGTAGAACCATTCTCATAGGACCGCATTTCTAGAGAGGATGCCTTTCCGCTCGCGGATACAGTTCTGTGCACTCGAATCACGTGCATGCACAATTTTTTTTCATGTGTGCAGGTTTTAAGACTAATTAATAAATAAATGTGAACTAGTTAATTTTTGGAGTCTGTGTAAACTTGACTTTGAGCTGGCACTTGTGGAGTGCTACGCTGATCACAATCTGTTTAATACAGATTTGCCTCAACTCTGGAAGGTCAGAAGCAACTATGTCTCCAAAAACCTTCTTCACCTTCATTCACTTACAGTGACAAAGTGCTACCCTCACTAATGTAATATATCATGTTAAACAGCATCGGCACATTGCAAAATGTTCCGTGTAAAAAAAATGTATTAATTCGGCTATACTTGAAAGTAAATAACATTTTACCAATATTACTGAACAGGAAATTAAAACAAATAATTTCTAATGTAATGGTTAATAAAGCAACTGTAGTTTCTGTGTCATCCATGTTAATCTATCCACATCATGTTTATCATAGGCAGGAATAATGAATATGGAAATCTTTGGAACGTTCACAAAAACCAACCCAGTCGGCAGAAAAATTGTTTGCAAAGTTTGTTTCTGCAATTGATAGGAAACTAATGTTTATGTGTCAGAACGAAAAATAGGTTTCATGAATACATTTCATAACAGTCTCATATTAGGCTTGCAGAAATGCACAATAACATGGGGTTAACGTTGATAAATATTTAGTTAAGTTTGGGCAACAAAACTATTTGGCTACGGTTAGAAAAAAGATCATGGTTTGAATTAAAGTAAAAGCGTAACATGACGAAACTAACTTGACGACTGCAAATAAATAACAACTGCCTTGGACTTTCTTACATAACATTACGTTAAAAGCGTAATAATATTATGTAACGTCTGTGTTTACTTTTGATTTCACTGGGACACAAACCAAAGTCTTTTGGGTGAAAGTCCTGTTTGTTTGACCCACCAATACTTAGTGGACTTTCCAGCTTGTTATGGTGGTTATTATACCACGTTACCCTCAACAATGGTCACTCGATATAATATATCACTTACTCGCTCATGTACTATGTCACTTCATCTGACTGAATGCAAAAATATTGATTAAAATCGAATCCGTAGTTCGCAGAAACATACGATGCCACCATTTCGAACCACACATGCTGACTACAGGGGTTCTACAAGGTTCAGTCCTCGGCCCCCTTCTCTTCTCGCTCTACACAACATCTCTGGGTTCTGTTATTCACTCGCACAACTTCTCCTACCATTGTTATGCCGATGACACCCAGCTGGTCTTGTAATTTCCCCCCGGTGACACTCAAGTGGAGGCACGTGCTTGGCTCACATCTCGACGTGGATGACGACACACCACCTCAAGCTCAACCCGGACTGAACCGAGCTACTGTTCTTCCTGGGGAAGGGTTGACCTGTCCATCACCATTGATGATACCGTGGTGACGCCAACTCGGGCTACGAGGAATCTGGGTGTGACCCTGGATGACCAACTGTCATTCTCAGCAAACATTGCATCGGTTACACGCTCCTGCAGATTCCTGCTCTACAACATCAAGAGGATTCGCCCCTTCCTCACTGACGAGACGGCGCAGGTGCTCATCCAGGCTCTTGTCATCTCCCGCCTGGACTACTGCAACTCACTACTTGCCGGAGCCCCGGCATCGGCCATCAGACCACTGGAGCTTGTCCAGAAAGCTGCAGCTCGCCTGGTGTTCAATCGCCCCAAGTTCTCCAAGTTGAATACACTTATTGTAAGTCGCTTTGGATAAAAACGTCTACTAAATGACTGTAATGTATTGTAATTTAGTATCTTTCATGTGGGGCAATTTTTTTTTCATGACCAAGTGGCATTATGTAAACAAACTGGCATTTAAAAGGGTAAAAGTCTGAACATGAATATTTGGTAGTTGTTTAAGTAAGTCACAAGGGATAATCATTCATTCAACCTAAGTTCAGTTAACTGATGGCCTTTAATTATACCTTGTACTCAACCATTTTGTTAGTTGTGCATACTTAAATATTTTCATTTTTCACTACGACGAGACCGCCAGAATCTAAAGGTGTTCAGGCTCCACTATTAAAGCTTACTTAATGGTAATAAATTAAATAAAAATTAGCTGATAAAGCAGTTTCATATGACATTCTTTTGAAATGTGCTGTTCTTTCAAGGTGTTTTGTATCAAAGGGTGTCAAAATACACACAATACTCAGCAATTCTCAATAATTGGACCGACATTAGCGAGCTACTGCTCAGGAATCATCAAGGATTCTCATAACTACACTTTGCCCAGACTAATGAAAAAGAGAAGGTTCTAGTGCATTTATTTGGACAGGCTCACTTAAGAAGGGTTAACTTGAGAGTTGATTCCTTCTTGTGCAAGCCAGAATATGGAATTCATTCGAACATCTAAACTTGCAATTTTTGTTTTGCTAATGCAAAAAAGATTCCACAATCTGCCTGGACTCACACCACATAACGTCAGGCTCTCTACAGACATTGAAAATGAAGGCAAAGCTTATACAGGCTCCAACTACAGACAGAGTGACAGTCCAATTAATCCCAATAAATAGAAGATAAACTAAACCAACAGCAGGGTGTATGACACACACACACACACACACACACACACAAACAAACACCACAACAACCTCATAACTATGAATACCGCTTCAAAGTGTCAGTCTCTCCTCACACTCTCTTTGCTATCGACAATATACCCTTGAGCAAGGCAGGTGAGCAGCAGCTGCTCAGTCTGTGGGTGAGATAAACTGCAATGGTGCCGGGCAGCTCCCAGGTGTGACGGTATGTACAAAATGTGTATGACTGAAGCAGGGCAGCGCTGAAAAAAAACATGCACACTCAACAAATTCCTTCCTTGGATGAAGAAAGGAGGGAGGGGAAAAAACATGGTAGATAAGGCTTGATATTTGTTGTGCACTATATAGTACTTACATTTTTCCATTTTCAAAAAGAACATGCGGAAAACTATAATAACTACCTGACAAGAGTCCTGCTGCTACAATTTTGAAGAAAAAGGTTTGTTTTCTGTTGGAATTTCTCTTCTTTCTTGCTAAGAGTCACTAACCGACACGTTACACCATCATGCATTCGGCTGAAGGAAGATGTGACAGACGGACGAGAGGAGAAAGAGCAGCGCAACTGAGAGGAATCCATGAGTTATGGTATAAAAATAATATATTTAATGTGAGCAGTGTCAACACAAACGCCAACAAAGTATTTGTTCATATTGTTGATATTGTTTGTATTTAGCAATTTGGAAAAGTACTTTTATTGCCCACACGTTGACAACAGCAACAGGGGCATACTATTACTCCTTCCGCTCTGACCTTTGACAATAAAAGCCTGAGACAACGCTAAATCTCTCTGCTGAAATTCACTCAGAGCATGTCGCTAAGAGTCAACTCAACAACGTAGCCATTATGTATTTATTATAGATGGCATATCAGCTGCCATTGATCTGGCAAGTTCCAGTTGTGCGACAGCAATGCAGTAATAAACGCCGCAGAGCAAATGACCCGAGTAATGTCCTAAAGCGTTTCTTCACTTTTCAGACGAGCTCACCATATAGTCCTCTATAGAACTCCCTGGATAATGAGTAGGGAGGAGTGAATGATGAGTGAGGTTACCACTATGATGTGTAGTCTCGCATAGCCAGAACTACCTCCTCAGTGCTGTGTCTGGCTCCACACATTAATATTCTAATATAGGGGAAAATGCTCTGGCTTGTTTGTATTTTTTTTAAACCAATCACAATGGTCTTGGGCAATGTTCTAAACCCAGAATGCAGTAATAGAGCCCTTGCAAAATAGATAACACAGATAGCAGAAGGGGGAGGAGAATGCCACGTGAGATAGGTGACATGTTATTGAGTTAATTAACAATAACTGCGTTGTGTTCCTGGCTGTAGCTTTATATTTATCAGACAGATACAGTATAACAGTAGAATGAATCCTCTCATCAAACTCTCAACAAGAAAGCCAATAAGCCAGCCTGTGTTCCAAAGAAGAATGACTGCATTAGTCATGTCAGGGCTTGACAGCACCCTATAGCTATTTGTTTCGGGAGAAAGACTAGCCCACTCCTACAAACAGCGTATCAATGACGTGACAATAACTAGGTCCTTTTAAACAATAGGAACATCTTTCTTGCTTTTTAGGTGTTATTTGTACACCGTGTAGTAGGACGTATGATGATGTAAACGTATCTGCGTGACTATGTTACGCTCTCCACACTGACGTAAAATAAGATGTGAAAGAGACTGATTGTGAGGATGGGTCAAACAATTACAGTACTTTCAACAACTAAAGTCTCCCAAAGTGTTGTTGTTGTTTTTTAAAGTAACGTTGGTCATCATGCTCATTATTTTCTGTGTTGTTCTAGAGGTCATGGAAAAACAAAGTATATTTTTGTTTCATTTGGAAGACTTATACGACTAAACTTATTTCCCAAGACTATTCCTTTAATAAGGTTTGTGAAACACTTTGGATGCTGGGAAATGTGTGTTGATCACACCACAAACAGTACAAGTCAGGTGATTGTTTCTTGTTGTCAGGTGACAACATGGACATACAACAGACATATTATCTAAGATACTTATGCTAATGACTTCCATACAGCAGGACCACCACGGTCCTGAATCAGGCCATAGATAACTACTAAAACTGTACTTGGACCATGTTGGTTCTGTAGCATGTGCATGTTCATAAAACACTAAATAATGAATAAACATATTTGCAGCACAGTTAGTAAATTGCACATATTACTCACATGCAGAGATGGGCAGTATTTCTATTACTTGTATTTGAAATACGTATTTCAATTACTTTTGAGTATTTTGTAATTTGTATTTGATAGGTCCGATAAAAAATCGAACGTAATTTGTAACAAAATACTTTAGAGTGGAGTAATTTTGTATTTAAAATACTCAAAATACTTTCTCCACGAATCAAAAAACAGTTCACGAGTTCAGTCTTCAGATCTTCAAGTTCAACGGATTGTCTGTCAAGTTAAATATTGTATCTGAGTGTGACAGATGTCAACTAGCTTGATGTATAATTTATGTCTGGCTACATAGCCTACTGTATATACATGGTGATGGTTATAATATCAAGCTAGCGATCGATGCTAACATGCTAATGACGCTAGCATGCTGTCTAGGCTAGTGCATAGCCAGTGTTTAGCAAGTTAGCTTATCAGTCCAGTAGCTAGCTATAGGAAGAGGGAGATTGGGAGCTTGTATGTCATATGTGATGAATATTTTCTTGTTGATACAAAGCCAAAGTTTATGGGCTGTTAAGTCCTATTAATAAAAAAATATATATATATACATAATCAAGTTGTTGTCTTTCAATAGCTTTGCTTAGTTACACTGACATTCTGTGACTCTTCTTCCTTTTTGTGGGGTTCACCAGAGCTTTGTGTACATTATAGCCCAAACCTGAATGCTCTGCTATACCAAATTGTGAGAAAACGGAAAATCCAGAAAAAAGTATTTCCTATATTTTAAATACAAAATACATGTATTTTGTTAAATTGTCTGGCACCAGTATTTTGTATTTTGTTGTAATACATTTATTTGGGGGTATTTTGTATGAAAATACATTTTGATGTATTTTTGCCCATCTCTGCTCACATGCGTGTGTAGTTTGAGGTATATCCACACTGCAGGAGGTCCACATTGGGTAACACACATACACAACAGGGAGAACTGACATCAAAACATACAATATTTAGACATTTCATTCCCAGCTGAGCGGCTCCAGATTGTCATTTTCCTACTTTTGAATATTTCTGTTTGTCTTCATATTCTGTTTCATACGATTTCCCTTTGAGTTACAGCCAACCTACAGCACATTTGCAATCATTTGCAGTCTTATGTTCAATTAAACTGAAGTATGGTTTGCCTTGCAGGGTCTATGATCTGCCAAATGACTTTTGCTTATGCCATCTGTTGTGGATTTGATGAGGGTTTCACATTAAATGATGTCAGCTTGTGTGATGTTTGTTGTCAGGCATTAATAACAAGGCAACAAGATAACCGAAGACATCAAGCCTCGCGCAATTATTATTGCTTACAATGCAAACCAAAATGGGTAGTGTTACTAATTACTTTTATAAAGGAGTGATAAGGAAGGTTAATCGTAACTTTTGTTTAGGGTAAAATTACTTGGGGTTCTGACTAGGAATCAAATACTATGTAGGCTCAGTAATGACAGCAACCTGATGGAGACAAGGCACTTCTGTTAGATTGATAGAAAAAGTGAGGCAAGCCATTGATCTTTGCTTGATTTAAAGGGGGACTTCACCCATTTTCTAAATTCATGCTTGTTATTTCTGTGGTCAAAGATAATCCAAAAACATTATTAAACATTAAATCATTAAACAACTCTCTCCCAATTCCAAAAAATCAAATGCTTAAATTGTCATGAAGTATACAATCGGAACATCTCCAAAGACAATGAATTGAGAAAGACAGACTGTTTCAATGGAAATACATTGCTAGGCAACAGCTTGGGTCTATGTTTACTTCCTGTCAGCTAATTTTGTTCTCATGCGTGTACAACTGTGGTCTATAGATGGCACTGAGAACACCCAGTTTCTCAACTGAGAATAATTCAATACAATACAATACAGTACATTTGGGTATAAAGAAAAAAAAAAGATTCTATGTCCACAAAATCAGTCTCCCATTCAGTGTCTATGGAGAAGATCCAAACTTTACATTTGACGACATCACAAGTCTGAGACTTCTCTGGTTTCTGGCTTTGAGAGAGAGTAGCTCCCCTTATTACAACCTGCCAAATCCATCAGCGCTGCAACAACTATCAAGCACCAGAACCAGTCTGCCATACTCCATCCAGCCGGGTGTGGAATGCTTCCAATCCTGTGCAACACAGTTGTTTTGTGATATAAGTAGATACTCTTTTATTGATATCAAATGTGTGGCCGACTTTCTCTAATGCAAACTAAACTATATGATAACTAATTGGACATACAATCTCTAAACACTGCCAGCCTGATCACATCACATGTATTTAAGTTTTAAGGTCAAAGAGAGGCTTACAGCTCCCTCACAGAACTAGTTAGCAGCACTTGAAACCTGAGTCTGCAGAACACAAGGTACAGGTAAAATGCATACACCCATGCATCACTTTCTCCCCCTGTCAGACTCCTTCACATCATCTCCTTCACGTAATCCCTGTGAGGGGAGAAATCATATTCCTCTCACTTCAGGTGCTTTGGACACATATTTGCATTTTCAGATGTCACGCTCATTGAACATCATTTCAGGATATCAGGATCTGATGTTACACCACGATGAAGCTGTTTCATTGTTTTGTGTCCAGGTCCAGTTTTCCCTGTCAGGAGTGTCTTCACCTCTGTGTGAGGACGAGGAGCCTAAAGGTTAAAGGTCCACTGATCAACACATCTTGGTTGCTGACACTACTTCATTATGGCCATAATTCTTCATTTTTATTGATATCTGCTTCACTGTTGGGATAAAACAATTCAAATGGCAGCTAGTAAAAAAATATGTTTACGTTAATGCCAAATAAATAGATATGATTGATGATACTGAGATTCAGATGAAACTGAAGATGCTCTAGCTGTCAATGATTCTTTTAGAGATTTTAGAGAAAGATTGATTTAGTAATTCTTGTAGGCAAACCTTTGACATTAGGGTTTAAATGGTAAATGGTCTGTACGTGTATAAGCTTTTCTAGTCTTTTGATCACTCAAAGCTTTAACACTACATGTCATCATTCACCCATTCACACCCATTCATACTCTGACGACAGGGGCTACCATGCAAGGTGCCACCTGCCCATCAGGACTAACATTCATTCAACATGACGGGAGTGTCTGGCATCGACTAGTAAAGCCGGGTATCAAACCGCCGATCCTCTCATTGAAGGACGACCCTGCTCTACCACTGAGCCACAGTCGCCCACAGTTTAATATCATCTTCTGAAAGACTGACAAGTTGACAAGTGTGTCAACTTTTTTTTTTTCCTCTCATTCCTTGTTGGAAAATCCTTGGCAGGACTGAACCAGCACGGGAACCTTCTCCGTGAACTTAAAACACAACTTCTCATCTTTTAGATGTCCCAACAAGCCTCACAAAGTCAAGCTGACTGATTTGTAGACAGAGTGCAAGAAAGAAAGAGAGTATATATGTCTCAACAGTGCACCACTCTGTGCTAACAGAAGCTGAGGAGCCACAGACAAGACAGAAGAATGTAAACATAGACTCAAAAAGACCAGAGACAGGGGAATAGAAGAAGTCTTACCTGGGAACACAAGCACAGCAAACACCCATGACAGGATGATGAAGCACACCGAGTTATACATTCTTCCTAAAAAGAGCTGATTCTGATCTGCTGTTTTATACACGCTCTTTTTGTATCTTCCCACAACAGGGAGCTTCAGTGAGCTGTCCACTTTGTTGTTTTTTCCCTCTCCTTCTGTCTCTCTTTGCTTTTTTCCTGAATGTCAATTTGGATTCATCCACCACTTGCAGCGTTGAAGTGAAGATGCTTTAATCCAGTGCAAGTAGTAGTAGGCAGCACGCACACACAGAGGCTGACTCCTCACGCAGTATTCGATCTCCCTCTCCTCCACGTACTACAGCACACAGAGGGACCAGCACTCTGCAAGGTTGGGGGGAGAGGAGGGGGAGGGCAGCCTCTGCTCAGCCGGCATTGGCTGAAGCTTCTGTCGATCACCCCTGAACAGTCCTGGCTCTGTTTTTTTCTCCGTTTTTTTTTTGTGGGCTGCTCTGAATCCACAACCCTGCTTTCCTTTCTCTGCCCTCTGACAGAACTAGAGCAGGATTAACAGAGAGGATGCAGGATTGCTATCCAATGAAGGCTAAATAAATAGAAGCCTCCTAATTAATGCAGAGGGTGATATGGGATTGGGGCAATTTTCTGAAAATCATCCCTTGATGTGATTCCTTGGTGTCGTCTGACATGTCTCGATTGCGCTTTAATGAGGAATTTTGATGCAGTGTTATGACAGCTGGAAGTGCTCTACAGCACATAGATGAGTTCGTTTGTGGAGAATAGAAACACCACTGGACAGAAAGAAACATAATGAGGTGACACTCAATGTGTGATGAGACTTGCCCTCAAATTCTCAGTGCTACTATTTTGAGTGAAGTCAATGGATTTGATTTGTGATTCATTTAAAAACCTGGCAGAAATTCGCTACCACAGAAGTGTTGTATATCTTTGTGCTACCCTTCATCCACAGGGGGCAGTAATGAGCCCACATCAAATGGTGACTAATTGGACATACAATCTCTAAACACTTAGTGCCAGCCTGATCACATCACATGTATTTAAGTTTTAAGGTCAAAGAGAGGCTTACAGCTCCCTCACAGAACTAGTTAGCAGCACTTGGAACCTGAGTCTGCAGAACACAAGGTACAGGTAAAATGCATACACCCATGCATCACTTTCTCCCCCTGTCAGACTCCTTCGCATCATCTCCTTCATGTAATCCCTGTGAGGGGAGAAATCATATTCCTCTCACTTCAGGTGCTTTGGACACATATTTGCATTTTCAGACGTCACGCTCATTGAACATCATTTCAGGATATCAGGATCTGATGTTACACCACGATGAAGCTGTTTCATTGTGTTGTGTCCAGGTCCAGTTTTCCCTGTCAGGAGTGTCTTCACCTCTGTGTGAGGACGAGGAGCCTAAAGGTTAAAGGTCCACTGATCAACACATCTTGGTTGCTGACACTACTTCATTATGGCCATAATTCTTCATTTTTATTGATATCTGCTTCACTGTTGGGATAAAACACATCCCCAGATAACTGGAGATGAGAAAAAAGAGGAACAAAAGGAGAGCTGCGGCTCTAATGACCTATTTTCCTGTTACGACCTTGTCGGGATGCATACAAAAGTCATGTGGTCGAATGCGTCCCAGGCAACATTATTAAACTACTGATGGGATCACAGTCGCATTTAAAGCTGTTGACTTGTGATCCGTTCGCCCCAGAAGCATGTTCATGCCAGGTGTAAACAGGATCATAGTTGCACTAAGAAGATGCTTCACCAAAAAATCCTCTAAATTAAAGACTCAGAGGTGAGACTTCTGTTGATCACATGTGATTTCTTACAGTGTGTTTGGAGAAAAGGCTTAAAGAGTGAGAACTGGTTGGTTGGCAAATGTACATCTTTACTCCCTCATCTCAGAGCACAGCTGCTTCCCTAGCCTTTTCAATGCTAAGCTTCTCCCACGCAGTGGATGACAGTCCTCGATGGAGCTGCAGGATTTGTAACAGATATTGTATAGGATTTACCTTTTAGGTTATAGTGAAACATTTCCATCACATTTAATTAAAACTCTTAGTGTTGAAGTGAGTTCCTAAATAAGTGAAAAAGTCAGATTGAAAAGCACTGTAACATGTTTCAAATCAAACTACGTTCGAGTGCTGGGTTTTGTAGAACAGCTAATCGACAGCTTACTTGACACTCTACCATTAAAGGACTCTCATGCAGGAACTGTTGAATGGGCATTTGTATGGCACAGGAAAAAAACACTCACCCACCAGTGCTGGGCCCAGGAATTAAGCCTTGATAGTGGAGGTTCCAGCTTGGACGGGTGCTTCAGTAAACACAACTGGCCCTGTTGGTTGTTGGGAAGCCAGTCAAGGATCACGTTTGTGTTGCTGCACTATACTTCTACTAGTTGGAGATGATTCATTGGGGCAATCTCTGGTGAAGTCTCTTAGGACAAGAAAAAGATACTCCATGTGTGTTAAAGGAAGCATGTGGCTATCTGCTGAATATACTGTATATAGAAAGGAACATTAAGCTATGTTTCTTTCATTGGTTTCCCCTCAAGAACTCCTGGAGCTTTCCGAGCAGTCTGGGAACTCCCACTTTAAACACAGCAGCAGACCACCTCACTCTGTGCACTTTCATTATTGGTAAACTTCAATTTTATCAAATCGCAGTGAGAAAGTTTGGCAGTATTCCCAGAATATTCAGCTATGTTGCCACAACAGAGATAGTTGTCTCAGACAGCAACAATTAGAAACCTAAATTGGCAGCAGAATAGGAGGAGGTACGATGACTTGGACCAACGGTTAAACAGGATATAACAGTCTCCATGCTGTTTGCAACCAATCAAGTCGTGGGACCTGTCACAGCATAATGAAGCATAGATTTTTATTTCCCTCAGAAGCCTGTTGCGCTTATTTATTGGACAGCTTCATTAAGCATAATACTTCTCTACTCCTACTGTTCCTGACTTCATTTCTCCACTCAGATGCTATGAAAAAAATATATAAGGAATGTCTTCACCATCCTTACTACAAGGCTCAAGTGAGAAAAACGTTTCTACCACCACCCATGCCATGCCACTGGTGTTAACATAGACTACAAAGGTTCATGTTAACTCCTTCTGAATGGGACAAATGGTCAATCTGCTGTTGTAAAAATGTATCTGAATTGGCTATTAATACCAAGGGATTGTGGATAATCTGCAAAGGAATGCAGACATTGGGTAATCAGTCTGAATTGTCTGTGGACAAAATAATAACTAAAATGCATAGCAATTAGAAGTTCAGCAGGCATTCTTTTGAGTAATATACTAAATGTGCAAATATTTGTTATCAGGGGTGTTACGATTCCCCAAATCCTCGATTTGATTTTACTTTTGATTTAACATCACGATTCAATTCCATCTTTCATTTAAATGTATTTCCTTTTTTAGCACTGACGTCTCATGTTATTTTTAGACTATGACTTATTTAAATAATGAATTTAATATGTAATGACAATATGTTCACCTCAATATGCTCGCTGAAGTATTCCAAAAGAAACCGGGAGACTGTTGCATGTATACACCTTATCCCATTTTCTGAGCGCCACCAACCACAGACGCTGGGCCGGCACCAGCCGAATGACGTAACAGCAGAGTGGCAGCGGAAGTGTCTCCCCTCTCGAGTGACAAAGAAACCGTTTTGTCTTAAGCTAATTAAAGAGGCTGCTTATTAACTGTGTCCCTGGAGACAAAACAAGGTCCCCCTATATGCTTCCAGACCACGGTTTGAAAGCTGAAACAGGAATGGTTAGTATCATGTTTAATATTTCTTGTCATTGTCATCTTCTCAATTTCCATTGTTTTTGGAAATATCCAAAATGAAGAATGAAAAATACTAATAAATGGACCTCAGTTTGAGTTATAAGGCACAATTAGTTTAGGTAACATAACTTAACATTAGATCCAATTTAGGACGCTACCCAATTTTGGAAATACAGGGAAAACTTCAAAAATGTATTTCAGGTAATTAAAGGAACAGTGTGTAACATTTAGGGGGATTAATTTGCAGCAATGGAACATAATATTCATAACTATGTTTTAATCAGTGTATATAACAAATTGCTGTACATTTACAGTGGATTTAAAACAGTATCTTACAGTATTTCATAATAACGGTAACATAGTTAAATGTTCATCCCTCGCTTGTAAATTAACAGTAAATGCCGTCAATTAACCAAAACATCAGACTAGTCATTTATCAGCATGATACAGTATGTTTTGTGAAGTGGTGGATATATGCTTCTCTAGTTCAGTCCACAATCCATCTACATCGTACTGTTTGTGTCCGTTATGACGATAGAATATTTTTATTATTCAAACTGCTTATTGCCTACAAGTCATTTTTGAGTGACAAGAGGTGACCGACTGCTTCTGAACGTGACACAAACACAAACACACAGATAGACACAAACACACACACACAGACACAAACACACACACACACACACATAGACACAAAACGCGAGCAGAGAGGCCGCTGTGGGGAAGTGAACCAGGTGAAGTGGAGATTACTCGAGTTGACGCTTGTTACTCTACGTGCAATAAAATAGTTGCGAGTAAAAAGCCAATACTTTATTAATACATCTGTTCAACAAGCTGGGACATTTAAATGAAAGTGAAACCTAATTCAATCGGACACCATCGCTGTGTTTACACAAGCACAGCATGCTGTGAAGAATTTAAGTATTAAAAGCATTATTTAGTAGAATTAATAACACCCCTAGTGTTGAATAAAAGTTTCACAATGATAAGAATGTAAATTATATTAAGAGTCACAATATATTTACTTATGGAATGTATTATAGGTTTACAGGATGTTTACTTATAGAAGATATTATGTTTACAATAAGTTTACTTGTAGAAGTCTTAAACATAACCATTGAATGTATTAAACTAAAGGTTCTGAGCCATGAGGCAGAGAGAGCAAGGGAGATAGGGTGAGTGAGGAATGCAGAGGACAGGCTCTTCATGACCATATAAGGGAACAGGTCGAGGACCAGAGACATCACCATGGACACAGTGGAGCTGGACAGATGACCAAGAGAGCAGGAGTCCAGACGAATTCGGCCAATCACAGAGGCTGATACTGGACATTTGAACTTTCGGACAGAGACTTTTAAATATAGGATAGTTCCAGAGGGTTTTTGCTTCAGTTCGCGCCGTTACCACTCTGTAGTTGACCAGCTGAGCTGGCCTATTAGGTGGGGCAAGTGAGGACTCTGCCCCGCGGGACATATTGATATCGATAGAGTAATTCTGTTTGCAACTGTTCTAGCTTCTCATGTTAATTAAATACTTTTGGATTGTAAGCCGGATCCAGTTCATTTTTGGTGGGACTTTGCTGCAGAAAGTTAGCAGCAGCGAAAGTCCAGCGGCCTGGCTCTCCCCTGAAAAGGTCCAGCTCCAACAGTGCCCCATAGGCCAAAAGCTGTTTTTTTTTACTTGTCTGACTGAGACAAAGCAGCCAGGAAGGCAGAGGACAGGAGGGCAGAGGACAGTAAGACAGGAGAATGAATGAAAAAGAATGGAATGAACAAAGGATATGATGAATGAATGAGTAAAATGAACCATGTATGAATGAAAAGGATTACATGTGACCTGGAAGATTCAGTGAATGTTTATCAATTAAATGCGTTGTTTGACATTTATAAATCAAATTTAGTTTTAATAGTTCAATGAGCAAGTGAAAATCTATCTCAATCTCCCAGTGAGGATGGTCACCTGTCTGGAGTGCACAGGGAGGAACAGATAACGTCAATATGAGTGAGAAATGTCAGGCATCACTGTGATGAATACTGTGCTGGGTCGGTCTGCACAGTAAACATAAATACATAGGACGACAACATCTTCCCCATAAGGTTATTTTGGCAGAATGAATAGTAGTAAATGAAACACATGTTTTGCAGTGTTAGCGAAGGTGATTTCACAGATACAAAACTTTTCTTTATTTTCTTCCCAGACTCTGAGCCAGAAAAATCCACTTCAGAAACATTTACATACTCCAAACTTTGTAGTTTTATTCCTATCCATATTCTGAAGTTTTGTACTGGGGGGTTTGTTCATATATCATTCACAGCCTGATTTATTTTATATTTTATTCCTAAAATCATGGCAGACATCATTTTGTTGTGGCTGTACTACCAACAGTATTCTTTGATTAATGGAGTGATATAGATTCCTGTACTGAAAATGTCTGCAACTTACCACATACATAATAAAATAATACCTTATTTGCACATTGAAACATAACATTTCTGAAAACTTTAAAATAATTGTCTCAATAATCAACTGGGGAAGTTTCATGGAGATGTTAGTTCAATTATTTACCTTATTAAGTCTCCTCTCAAACCTTTCCTTTAGTTTAGCTGAAGACAGGAACAGATAAGTGAGTCAAGCAGCACAGCAGAGTGACTAACCTTATGACTACCACGGCTTAGGCTACATCCATACCACTCCGTTTTCAAACAAAAACGATCTCCGTCCACACTAACACGCCTGAAAACGAATATCACGTGACTCTTCACGTACACTGGGCATGGGCGTGGGTGTCGATGTAAACAGGAAGGAGAATGGTTGCTTAGTTAAAAAAATACGACAGAGTAATAAAGTAGTCTTTAATAATGAAAGGTCATGTTTGATACTTAAGATCTTCTCTTCTCTAAAATCTTCCTCTATGAACTCAAACAGACAGTTCGTGGAAGGTTTTTGAAGTTTTATTTTTCAGACTTAGTTACAGCGCTGCAGGTCTTGCTCTATCTCTCTCTCACACATCAAATTTACTTTAAAATCAACACTTACACATAACAGTTTGCTAGATTATGGGTCCATAAATGTGGTCAACACACGTCTCTCACTCGTTTCCTCGGTGTTGTCTGTTCTCACTCGTAGCTCTGCTGGTGGCTGAACTATCTGTCCTACTGAATAGCATTTACTGCTAACTGTGACTTCAGACGTCCATTCCGTAGGTCTGATAACGCCGCTGGACACGCCGCTCGCTGATCGCTCCAATAACAGCTGCTTCCTCCGTAATAATGCAGACTTTAACAGCACAACAGCTGCTAGTAAAGACAACAAGGTCAGCATCGCCTGTAATCAGTTGTCCATGTTAAATGAACCTGGTTGTCGATCGGTATTCAATGTTGTTGTTTGTGAGCTTCCGGGTACAGGTCACGTGATAGACATGAAACGAATCAGAGAAGGAGACGTCATGACTGCTAAGAACCAATCAAGTAGCGAATGCGGTGTGGGCGCCATCGTTTCTAAACATATCCATTTCCGACTGTCCAATACGAAAACGCAACCCGGAGTTTTCAAACTTATCCGGCCTCGGGAGCGTTTTCAAACGTATCCATTTACGGTGCTCGAAAACTCCGGTGTAGTGTGGACGCTCAGTGTGAATGTAGCAAAACATAGGCGTTTTCAAATGGAAACGGAGTAATGTGGACATGGCCTTAGACTATATGGTTCAAAGTAGGTTGGTTGTTAATTTATCAAATAAAATGAATGAATTAATGACACACTGATCTGATGTCTCAAGCAACAACATGTCAAGACCTTTGGTTATTATCAATAATCATAATTGCTTTTGTATTTGGCTTCAGTTTTTATTTTGTTGAAGCATCTGAGGGATTAGAGCAAAATAAATATGACCTCCTCTGCTCAAAGACTTGTCGGACTGAGAGAAGGAGTTGCAGAGACAGAGAACAATGGTACAGACAGCAGTGAATCATACAGAGTAAAATGCATTTAAGGGGAAACGGAAGCTACAACTCTCTCCATAACTTCCGCAACTGCTGCTGCTGCCGCTTCACGACAAAGATCCTTCATCCCTCTCTCTTTTCCAATGACATCAAATTGAAATACTTTGTGTTTTTATCCATTATCTGTAACTGTACAGTATGCCCTGAATAGAAAAGCATATACAGTTTCATTATTGTATGACTGTTGTTATAGCCAATGCAATTTTAAGATAGACCCAGTATTGGCAAAAGAAATGCACTTCCTCCATGTAAGTTGAGATTGCTTCCAACTGATCTGCCACATGTATATATTTATTCTTTTTGAATGCTGCAAACAGCCTGAAACCATGACCCCCCCGAGCAGTCACACGCCTCCGGAGAACACATTTTTTTGGCACACTAACTGCAGATATCTGCGAGTTAGTGTTTCATTTTGTGTGAGAAACAGAAACATTGCATACAACTATAAAACTAAGTGCTCTTGAAATGATGTATGGATTCTTTCTTTTTTTATCTGACTGCAGTGAGTGGCATGAGACACGACGAGACGGGGATGATGTGATAAAAACTATAGTTAGTAAGCACTGCTATTAAAATGCTAAAAATGTTAAAATTGTTTTAACGATGATCTTTGATAGAGATTCATGCTTCTGTGTTGGACTGGGAAATGTTTTGTTTACTCCAGGCTCATAATGACCTGCATGCAAGCGCACAATTGCTGAAAATTGATCTGCAGCAGTACATTTGCAGAGCAATTTGCCATTGATAGCCTCATTACCATACAAAGGAAAATTGCTCTTGTTGGCTGGAATGCAAGATGAATCAGACACAGACGATGTATGACATCTAGACATTTAGAAATGCATTTGGTATAAAAAATATAAAATCATTGATTAATTAATTATGAAATCTTAAAAATCTCTTTTCAATAAAAACTGTAATGGCTGCAGCTTTTATTTTGCACTCATGAATGATGAAGAACAAGCTACATAGTCATATTGCAATCTGTGAGACCTCGTACTCTGGCAGGAAGGAAGGAAGGATGGATGGATGGATACTAAATCAATCAAATTAGGAACTGCTCGCAAAAAGCTAAGCAAAGAAGACAAAAATGATGTGCAAAAAAACTATACTCATCATTACAAACTGATAGCAATATACAAAACCTAGCAATGTGCAAAATATAGCAATATACAGAAATGAGCAATATTCAATCATTTGTAATCCTGTGAGTTGGACATAATGCAAGTAGCACACAAGATAATGTTAACTATTGAGGTCAGATCATTTGAAATGTTGGATCTAGTCTTTAGTCTTAGGAAGAAGCACCTCCTGACCCCTGTCCTGAATCAGAGGGGAGTGGTTGTTCAGTGAACTGGCAGGAAGGACGTCCTGTAGAGGTCGGTACCACAGAGCTGGATCAGTCTCTTACTATAAGAGCTCCACTTGTGAGGGGTTTTCCATGATGCACAATAGTTTGTGCAGCATCCTGTTCTTGATGTTATTTATGATGTATCCAAGAGGCAGTTCATTTAAAATGAATAAATAAATCAAGTAAATAATGAAATACATAATAATGCCAATGAAAGCTAGCATGTTTCAAGCAGCCATGGGTGACAACCATTTATTGCTATTGATCTGATTTTAAAAAACACATTATTAAACAAACCACAATAAGACTAATGTACTGATGTGACGGCCCCAGGGCCTCTGCCGGGACTGGTGGGTGTGCTGTTGCTTGTATGTCTTTCAGTGTTCCTGGCTGGTTGGAGCATGAGGCCATCAAGGAGATTGGAGGCAGCTGGCCACTGCCTTCGCCCTTTAAGACCCGCCCCATCCGGAGAAAGAGTGGCTTCTACCCCTCTGACACACCTGGCGTGCTGCGAGGAGTGTCTGGCAGCAGTGTTGCAGTAGCTGAACTTTCTGGCATTCGTTACGAGAATGCTCATTTTTGTTGCACATTTGAAATGTCCTGGCCTTTTGTTTATTAAAAGTATTTGTTTGGTCAGCTCCTTGTTTGAGTTTTCATGACTTTTTTTATGGTTTTAGAGCCAAACCATAACAAATTGGGGGCTCGTCCATAACACTGATCATAAAGCAAAATACTATAGTTCAGATAGCTCAGATTAGGACATGTTTGTTTGGTAAATTTATTTGATCCTCAGTGTCACATTGTCCTTAAGTAACAGATTTGTGATGAGTAATTGTCATTCTTGATAAAAATCCTTTGTTGCAGGCTCTGCTGTCTCTGGTCTTATGTTCTTTCATCCACCAACACTGAAAGCAAGAACACTTCCCACAGAGAATACACATGCATTTCCCAAGGTGCTCTGCTTCCTGTTCTTGCCCTTGGCATAAACCAACTGTGATCTAAAAAAAAAATGTTTGGTTTTTACAGCATCATTACTAACAGTGAATTCTAGTGCTCGTATCCCACTGAAGGTTTAACTGTGGCACATTTCAAGAGGCTTTATTTCAGAGTAGCACAAGTTCAAATGTCCATTCAGTTTGATACGAGTACTCCTGTGGTTTTCATTGGATTTTCAATGCATTTGTCTTGAGTTCTTTGCAGTAACAAATCCTGACAAGGTTAGTGCAGTGCAATGACAACTGCCTTGTTACTGTCAATTACTGTAGTTAAAATAAAAGTATTTATTTTTACCAATAATCAATAACTGCAGTTTTTACCGTTAATTAGGGCCCAAGCAACCGACAACGTCGGGCCAGCGAAGGCCCAATTGAAATTAGAATACACATAGTACATCGGGCGCATATTTGGGGGACTTGCCATCCTCGAAAACTCACCAAATGTTACACACTTGTCAGGCCTGGTGGAAATAGCCATCTGATATAGGTTGCATATTTGTGTGTAAAAAATAGCTCTCTAGTGCCCCCTAGAAGTTGGGACCGGCGATGCACCTCGGCCAGTATGTCATATAATTCAACACAGATGTCCAGCACCGCTAGCTCTACAAAAAAAAACTCTCAGACCCCTAAACTCCGCTCTTAGATTTTCCACCATTTTGAATTTTGTGAAAAACTAATTTTTGCAAACTCCTCCTATATGCTGAGTCCGATTGCTACCAAATTTACTTTGGATCATTAATGGATCTACATCATCAAAATGTATCAAAAGCTTTTTGATATCTCTTTGCGTTTACAAGATATGGACCAATAAACGTCTTACGGGGGTGGCTTATATATCAATACACATAACTTCTCAACCGTTTGTCCCAAAATCACCAAATTTGCAGCATGTGTGCACATCGCATCCTGTAACATACCCTGACATTTTCATTTCAGTCAACCACTCGGGGGCACGACAGTAAACCCGCCATGTTATGTTTTTTTGTCACTTTTTGCAGTTTTCAGCCTTTGTACTTTAACAAACTCCTCCTACAGAATTAATTGGATCAACAACAAATTTGGTCAGGATGCTCTTCAGACCTTTGTGATGAAAAGTTATAAAATCTGTGAGTTTTCATGGAAGAACTGTGACGTGGCGTGGTGGCCATTTTGCCTCATTCAGCATGAACAATAAAGTTATAATGGTTATAACTCCAAGGTACATGATTCAATCTGCAAACAATTACATATGCATGATGCTACTTCTAGTGTGAGCATATATCAATGCCAACATTTTCAATAACTCATCTAATTATTTTAGTTTCGGTACACATGCCCAGTGTACGCGAATAGTCACGTGATGTTCGTTTTCAGGTGTTTTAATCTGGACGGAGATCATTTCTAAAACGATGCTGAAACGCCGTGTGGACGGAGATCGTTTTTGTTTTAAAACAAAGTCCAACTCCCTTACACTGGATGAGTTTTATGCTTCACTAAGCAAAGTTAAGTTTCCAAACATCAGGAGGATGGCACAGTGGATGCTGGTGTTGTTTGACTCTACCTACGTGTGTGAGCAGACGTTCAGCGTGATGAACATCAACAAATCACGTCACAGATCCCAGTTAAATGATGAACACCTCAGATCTGTCCTGAGAATAGCCACAACCAAACTGACACCAAACTTTGATGCACTGACAAAAAAGGGTGAGCAACACTGTTCCCACTGAAATTAAATGTAAGTTTTCTTTACTTTTTAGGTAATGGCTTTTACTTGTAATTTATATTAGTTCACACAAACACTCTCCATCCATCTACTACCGGCCCGGCCCGTCTGTCAAATTTTAAAAAAAGTTTGCCATAGAGACTTGGGACCATGCTCTAAAGTGCACCGGAAGTCGGCCATTTTGATTTATGTGTGAATTTTCCCTTGATTTTGGACAATTTATAGGCGTTATACTTTAACGAACTCCTCCTAGGTACTTTGTCAAAACAACTTCAAATTCGTCAGTACAAACTTGACACCGTTGTCATTAAAAGTTATGAAAAGCTTTACATTTGGTTGAATGACTTAGCCGTAGTGGGCGGCTACTTTACGTGATTCCCCATCAAAAAAGCTGATGTAACTCAGCTGGACTTGTTCCAAACGGTCCCAAACTTCCCATGCTTGATAACACTGATGGCCTGAGGATGTCTACAAGCTAATTTTCACTAATAATCACAGCGCCACCTGCTGGCGAAAGGAAATCTGCGTTTTCTGACAAACGGCATCTAATTTACATGACTTTTACACAATGTGATTTACAGTTTAGTAGAGCAACATAATGCATGTGTGCGCACGTTCTGTAGCGCCACACAGCGGATACAGGAAGGGGTGGATTACTTCCAAAGTGTAATTTCCAGCGATGGAAAAAAAGTCAAACTCGCGGTCGTGTTGTCCGACGGTCGCAGACGTTCTCGGACGGTCGCAGACATTCTCAGAGTCCAGCCGGCACCCCCGACATGCGGGAAGATGTGAGGGCCCGTTCATCGCTGCTCGCAGCTTTAATTATTTGTATTATTGTACCCATTTTCAGACAATGAAAACTACATTTTACTTTGAATTACTAATATATTACTTACATACTATTAATAATCAAGAAAAAGCATTGGCATTGTGCTTTTCTGCAAACTACAGGATATATTGACTGATCAAGATTCTGAGTTTCAAAAACTACGTTACATATCAGACTTGTATCGCACTTGCAGAAACACACAATGCCAGGTGGTAAATGTTGTGAAACAATTGGTTAGCTTTAATCAACAAAACTAGTTGGTTAAGGTTAGAAAATGATCATGGTTTGTGTTGAAATAATAATATTGTTCATAAATGTAACAACGTATCGTAACAACCGTAAAAAACAACCACCCTTAGGGGATTCTTATGTAATGTTACATAACAAATGAAAACAGTTGGGAACAAGTAAAGTCACATTGAATTTTGGTTTCACCCAGGAGACCACTATTCTTGTCCTGTGTTTGTTTGACCCCTCAACCACCATTAGGGGAATTTCTCCCATATTATACTGTTTAATAATAGTCACTCGATATACTACGTCACTTGTTCTGACTCAATGCAAAAGCATTAAAGGGATATGTGGTTTGCAGAAATGGACAATGCCAACATTTACTTCCCTGGCGACTGGGCTGGGTATTTACTGTTTGTTGTGATCGCTTTCACAGTGAAAGTGAATGCTAGACAAAAGGATCAAAAGCTTTACTTATGTAACCATGCCTTAAACAAGCACAAACACATGTTCTGCTTTACACTTCATGCAAAACACTACACACTGTTTCTGACATTAGACACATCTGTTCAAGAATGAAATATCTTCAACACTTTAATTTAAAATGTAGAACATACATGCAATTGGCAAAATATTAATCAGTCTGAGCCTTGTGGCAAACATGGAGGCACTGAGAGCGATAAGAAGAGGTAGAGGACGGAAGAAAGCAGGAGGAGGAGGAGGACATGAACCAAGAAGGGGACCAGGGACATTCCTTGTGATGTGGAAGAGATGATGAGGCAGGAACCTAACAGAAGGTTGGAACCAAACCAAACAATGTTTTTTGTTTGATTGCATTGTCATTTTATTATAATTATTTTAGTTTCGGTGAGTTTATTCCAACATATTTTCTTGATTACTGTACTATAATTCTACTTTTCTTTGTCTTTGCTGTTGTAAAAACCTGCAATGGAAAAAATAAGCTGTATACATTATTTTCTGAAGCTTTTCTGCTTTTTTGTTCTTTAAAATGTGATGTACTGTACTCGAACAATCTTTCGCATAAGTCTGTATGAGATGAGAATTTCAAAGGTATACAAAGCAGGCTTTAGTATAAAAGTACATCTCTGTGTTGTTGCTGCTTTGACAGACTAATTCAAATTGTGCACGTGTATATCATTTTGTTGGAAAAATTATATTTTGAAAAGGGCATTTTAGGATTTGATTGCCGATTTAAATTGTTGTCCTAGAAGAGACTTGTTTATCTGTTGTGTCTTTTTTGGCTTGTGTGTACAGTTTTGACTTGTTATATGTAGCTATTAGGGATTCACTTAAGTTTCAAATAATGACAGCTGTTCCTTGTTTCCAGAGCCTGCCAGGTTGAATGAGCAGTGGTGTCAAACCGACTAGATAGAGAGAAGAGCACCACCTAGAGAAAGTGAAACCTCAGCAACACAGTATCCCAGGAGAAGACATCACACCGATGTAGTGGCAGGAGAGGATGTTTTTGAGAAAGAGGATTTGGCTGATGAACTCATGACATTCTGTCAAGACAAAGTTGTAAAGGGACAACAGCTGTCCATTTTATAACACACTCCAACTGTTACTGGCCCTATGTGATTGTTTGATTGATTTATTCCCGAGCCAGCTCATAATACTCTGAGTATTAATTAAAGCAAGTTAATTAATCACAAACCATTCTTTTATTTATTCCCCTCATCTCACTCCAGCATCTCATATTACACCTCACCAGCTAGCTATCTCTGCAATGTGTAATGAGCAACATTTCTGAAGAGTACAATTAACTTCCGGAATGATTTTGAGATACATTTATGTTTAGTGTAAGTAAATACGTAATTCTGATTCTAAAGTAAAAGTTACAGAAATAAGTGGAGAAACTAGTAGGGCTTTCCCCTTGGTTAGTCGTTGTACACCAAAGATTTCTTTTGTCGTTTTTTTACATGCTCAATGACTCATTTACAAGAACTTCATGAGCACATCTCCAGTAACCATAAGATTTAAAGTGGTGCTTTTGTGTAATTCTTTGTGGAGAAACCCACTTTTGCAGACCTGTCAATTAAATCCACTAATATTAGTCGATGAAGAATTTCTTTGGTTGAGTGCAGACCTAGAAACTAGGGAAAGAATGGTGTGTCATCTTGAGATTGTGTGTTTCTGCAAGTGTGAGGCTGATATGAAACTTATTAATGAAAAGTATTTTTGGTTCTGAAACATCAACATTCAAGTATCCCGTGGTCTGCAGAAATGTGCAATGCCAAAACATGTTCTGGGGACTTGATTGGCTTTAAACATGAAGGAGAGAAGATTGTTTATGAGACTTGATGAGCGCTTTTATGACTAAAATACTCCTTCGCATTAAATGCACATTCTGCTCCGCCATATGCCCTGCCAATGTAATTAATCTTGAAATCAGCAGTTTTTTAAAAAGATTTGACACAATTTCTCCAATTTTCCTATATTTGTTGATAGTAAGATTAATGACAGAAGGTGTTTCAACGCACTTGATGTCCGTTTATAAGTAATTGTCTCACATAAGTTGAGTGAAGACCGTTAACCCTCTGAACCCCAAAACCCACCGTCAGGATGGAAAAGCATGTTTTCTTTTAACAATCTCCGAAACTACACCAATTTTCATATTCAAGCTTTAAAAACTATCATACATATATCAGCCCCAAGAAAACAACTGATGAAATGCTGCAATATTAACAGTGACCTAGTTTTGCAACTCAGAATACATCATCACATTAACAGTCAGGGAAATGGATTTGGCATTTAGTGAATTTTACAACTTCTAGGAGTAATGATAGGTAATATTCAAGTGTGTTTGTACTGGGTAGTTGATTTACTTAAAAAAAAGAAAAATCCAGTTATTTACAGACATCTTAATGTAAGTCTTCTGTTGTCTTTTTAGGCCCCATTGCATCACATGACGGACTCAGAAGTTGTAACTCCACCATTCGGCCACTAAGTAAAGTTTGCCTCAAAGCCTCAAAGCTCGTGTTTCAATCATTCCCCATCTTGTTACCTAATTCGGCAATAGTGACTTAACAGACATTTAATTAAATTAAAGCCTACAAAATTGCTTTAAGGTATACTGTAGTTTTTCTGAAACAGCCTGATTTGCTCTCAAACTTTTACCGGAACAGCACAATAACTTTTTATCACCACACAAGCTGAGAAAATGACAAACACTTTGATGTTACACTTGTTGTCTGTTGTCAGGAAATATTTGTGTGCAACAATGGTCCATACTCAGCAAAACCAGGGTCAGTGTGTGTTCCTGAGCAGTGCCTCAAGTAAATAATGCAGCTTGAAGCTTTGGTGGGGCTGCCTGACATTAAATATGAAGTGGACAAAAACAAGAGTGACTTTCAGAGGTCAGGTGAGAACTCATCCATAGCTGATGAAACGTCACTTGAGCTTTTCTTTATGTTTGTTGTGGGCTTTTTTCTTATTCAAGGGCCTTTAGTTTGTTCTGATGAAGTTTTTATTTTAGAGCTGCTTTCATCAATATTTTTTATAGTAACGTATTGAATGACAATTTGAAAACAACAAGTCTACAAAGCAATTATTTCTGGTTATAAAATGTATCACGCTTACAAAGCAATAACTGAAGGTAACTTGGATGAGCAGCTGGATAGTAAGAGGAGAGATTTTAGTGAGTTAATTAAACAAACTGTTCAGGTTCGGGAAACAAGAAGAGGAATGATTCACAACATGGAGTCATGGTTCCAACTTTTTTAATTTTAGTCACTCAACTCTTCAATGACACTTAAATGTCAAAAGTTTTGTGTGCGATAAACATTTCAAGGTCAGCTGCACTTGATCCAGTCCTTGTTCTTTCATTTTCGGGTTTTTGCCGCTAACAGGCTCAGATTGTTGCTAGAAGTGTCTGACAGGATTACGTCTGTTTGTGTTCGTGTCCAGCCAAGTCTCGTGTTGGTCCCACACTGAACAGATTCCAGTCTCTCGATGCTCCGTAGCCTTGCAGCAGCTAGTTCACCGGCCCAGTCTCACTCCCAACTCGTTAAATACCCACGCTGGGTCAGTGCCCCTCGCCGTCTGATACCGATGCACCGACTCTCAACTGATTCCAATGTAAACCCACCCGTGTCATTATTAGATGCTCAGAGCAACTGATGTAGTATAAAGTGCAAGATAGGTGGGTCGGTTTCAGTTTCAGTAATTGATGAGTTGGGAGAGAGAATGAGTTGGGTTCACCCTCCTCTGCCTGATGCCCCTCTTTCTCTCTCCTTATCTGCTCTTCAATGTATCGGAGCTCTTTATCTGTACACTCTGGCTCAAATAAATACGATCGTCCATTGACAACAAACTGCCACCGGCACTAATGTTGTTTTTCGGCATTTCACGTCACCTTCTGAGATTTCAGAACGAGACTTGTCCTTGAGCGACAGTCTTTCCATCATGTTGTCAGACACTTACTGAGCCCGTCAGCAGCAACAACAAGCACTTCCAGGATGTACATTGAGAGTGTCCAATTCCTGCGATATTATTACATTGCAGCCCGTTTAGCTGCTGCTGGCTGCGGCCTTCTTCAATACAGGATCAATTTCAGAGACTGTCTCCATTAGTCACTGGGATACAAAAACATGTTGAAATAGGATCCAGGTGGGAAAATATCAAAGGTACCCTTTAATATAGTGTGTTTTGATCCTTCTCTGTTTTAGACAAATGATCCTATATTACTTTGGGTTCACTGTTCATGCATTATAATTTATTACAGAAGTCTTTTGATCACACAACAAAAACACAACATCCAAACTAAATCATGGTGCATTCTGAGGAATATAAAAGATTAGACATGTTTATCTACCTCTTGTGAAAGAACTTCAACAGTCAAAGAACTTCTGTCTTCCATCACCAATATGTAACATCCTCTCCAGTGAGCACTTTTGTCCAAATCTAACATGATTATGGGAAAGAAAGCCTTTTACTGAGTGATGGCAAGATGCAGGGAGGTAGCTGTCATGTCTACAGGACTGAAAAACTAGTCATTAAGAACTGCAGTAACTTTAGTGAAGCAATAGTTCTGTAGGGTTGAGATTTTATTTTGCCTTGACCAATTTCTAGTGACCGACTTGGGCAGTGTCAGTTTACGAGGCAAACCATTTTATGTTTCATAGCATAAGAGATGCTTTTCAGTTTTATAGTCTGTAGTGAACCTGTTGCATTTTGGGAAAGTGACCGTGACTCCTGTGTACAGTTACACCCCTAATACTCCTTTTAGCTCTGTTGTTGGTCTCTTCAGCAGCTTAATGCTCCACTATGCTCACTAGCCAGTGACCCACTTCACACTACATACAGTCATTTGATCCATTGTTATGATAGAAAATAGTGATTTCAGTGCGTTTTATGTGAGAAATAAAAGTGAAATGTGCTCTGCACTTAGGTAAAGAACATTAAAATACATTTATAAAACATAAAATAAGACTTCACATATTTTGCAAAAAGAAACACTTCTTTCAAAACTATACAATGAGGTCTAAAAGCCCAATTTTATCACCATATGGCACATGCACACTTTTTTTTCAATTGCTATATCCCAATTAATGCGTCAACAATTAAGCAATTCAGTGTATTGGCCAATTGGTACATTGCCATTTTGAATGGCAGTGTTTTAAAATGGCCACCAAGTGACTTGAATTCAGATTCCTGTGTTTCATGTAGAGAAAGGGTGCAGTGTGTTGAAATAGTGTTGAATTGCAAATTGCAAAGCATAAAATGTGTTTAGTTTTGGAGACTTGAGCATCAGTTTTGCTCCCTTGAGCATTAGTTTCAATAATTGTGCTTCTTGTGTCATTTAGTGTGTTAACAATTGAAACACCTGTAAAGAGCATGGTATATGAAAGTTGTGTCCTGTAAGATGATAACCGTTCTTGGGAACTGTGGTGTGATCTGTATCTGGAGGCGAATGCAGACGAGCATCAGTAGATCCACGCTGGAACTAAAGGCCCTCCAAAAACCATCAACACAGAACATAATGAGGCAAGAGGAACTGGATAATGAACAGAAGAGAATCATTTCATCTTATCCCAATCAGAACAATCCCCTTAAATCACAAACAGTGATGTAGTCGAGGGAAAAACCTGACCAACTGAACGCAATACACCCACCCTAACATCTGCAGAATATAGTGGCTATGAGGTAGTAGCAAAGTACAGATAAAAAAGAGAAAATCATCCTCTTTTTTTGTTACTATAGATGTTGCTTGTGATGACCACCAACAAAAAGTTAGTTACAGTTCTCACTGTTTGGCTCACTGATTTAGCCCGAAATGTTGTTTTCATCGTCCCTTAAAGTAATAATGTCGAATAAGGGCACACTCAGCTCAAGCATCTGTTCAACGTTTATATGAGCTGTGAACTTATGATGTTTGAGAAATGCTTGTCAACTTGTGTTTAGTCTTTCTGCTGACTCAGGTTTTCTTTAATTCCCTGATCTGCCTGTCCCTTTAAGAAGTTGTGCACTTCCCTTTTAAAATGTCTCTGTGGGTATTTCTTCCTGCTGTAATGTTAGTCAGGTCCAAAGAAGTGAAGAGTAACGTGTTTCTCTACCTCACTAACAATGTGGGTGTTTTGTTTATGCCTCTTGAGAAGTTCAATTTAATTCATATATTTTGTCAAAGTACATTTGACTACCAACTGCCTCCAGAGGAGGAGAGATTGATGCCACCTGGTTAAAGAAGTGATAAACCTATGTTTATGGTTTTTGATTTTCCTTTTTGTGGCCAGGTAAAATAAATTGTGTTATTCAGAAGAATCAACGCCTGCATGTGGGTCCATTCTTCACACTCACGCTACCAGCCATCTTCAAGTAGCCAACATCATACAGAATGTCATAAATAGCTTTGAGTTTGGGTGTTAAAGGTGCAGTGTGTAGGATTTACGGCATCTAGCGGTGAGTTTACAGATTGCAACCAACTGAAACTTCTTGCGTGTAGGAGAACTAAGGTGGCCGGCACAGCCCAAATGGCACTATCTAGAGCCAACATTTGTCCATTCTGGGCTACTGTAGAAACATGGATGTCGGCTTGGTGAAGAGGACTTGCACCATATGTAGATGTAAACAGCACATTTTAAAGTAAGTTATGAGATTCTTATTTTTAGGTGATTAAGAAAACATACTTTTTATTATTATCTTCCACTTTTTCCCTCAAAATGCTACACACTGTTGCTTTTTGAGGATGTCTTCAGATACAGAGAACACCAAGTGATGACTGAAAGGGATTTTTTTTAGGCTATACCTTGTTGGATATTATACCAACCTCTTGGACCCGAAGACGCCCAGAAGGTCTCCGTTCTGTTACAAGGCTCTGTTCCAAATGTCGTAGAATGGACTTTTCATACTAAAATATTATTAATGCTTCATACATGCTATATACCAAATTAACGAAGAGATTATGTTCAACACTATCCTGCAAGCCAGTGTACACACTCCAAACACAATTCTACACAAACTCAAATAAGCAACTAAAAGAATGTCCACAATATCACTCTTTTTTTGCCATTGCTGAGCTGACCACACATATCGGTAGGCGCTAATAAGAAGAAGCTAAATGCTGACACGGAAAACCGAAATAGCAGAAAACACGCCAATAACACACTGAATCCAAAGATATCTTCACTATTTATCTAAGTGAAACCATCACAGAGCTGTGAGCAAACAAGCACCAGAACAACACACCAGCTTCACCGCTAATATTTCATAAACTCCTTACCTTTGTGCTGTTTTGATGTAAGCAAAGGCATATTTCCCCAGGTCCTACTGTTCTATCAACATCCTGTGATGGCTCTGAACTGTTTCCTGAAGAAATTGGGATCAATCTAACTTAGGGTAACTAACATTTGACCTATTTCAGTTTTGGCCAATGGGTTTGACCCATGGGGGCGGATCACGGTTTTTGATTATTTTATTGGCTGAAAATTCTGTCAATCACTTCATGGAACACACAAGGGTGTTCCAAATAAGCACCCGGTTCTAACGAGATGTCAAATGACAAGGTCCGCCTATCACAGGCTGAGCAAGGGCTCTATACACACAGACAGAAACAAGGAAAATGCATGGAGGAGAGATATGATGGGTCAAAATGATGCCAAAATGATGCCAAACAGCTCTGTTATGATATATTATACAATATGAGTGATAAACAAAGTGAAAGATAGTGACATATATAGTTATATAGTATATTAAAGTACAATGGAACAGCTGCAAATCCTGGTTCGAAAATGAGAATTTGGCATGTTTTATTTATATAAACACCTATAACTGGGGTTTGCTTCACTTTATTTACACCAAATCTTTTTGTGAGGCACCTGCACCCTTTGTGCTATGAATTGGGAATGTTTTTAAGCTAGCCAGGGCCTCATTTAATAAATTACAGTGCTTTTTCTTCAGACGAACCTGGGAATTTTCCCTGTTTGCTGTGTTCAGTCTTCAGCTACTATTAACCAGTAACATATACACAATATTTACTCATCTCATCAAATCTCACAATTCCTAGTGTTATTCAAGCATCAACATTTTTAAAATAGACCTTGATAGACCTTGTAGTTACACAATTGTAGTCTCTTTTGTATGGGTTACAATTTTCGAGAAGAGGCCTAAAAAAAGGCTTAGGGTCCAAGAGGTTTTAACTTGCCATGTAAGCAGTGATTCACTAACTGCATAATGATTCACAGTGATTCACTAACTGCATAAGGTGATATTCAGCAAGGTAAGATTGATGCAATAGTGTTAGACAATGAGAATATCATACACTAAAAGACAGTTCAAAATGAAGTCAGACTGCTGCCAACAAGGGAAAATTGACAATTTGTAGCGAAAAAAAAAAAAATACACCCCCGATAATCTCCAAACATAAAGTTGCTTTTCATGTACTAAGCAAACTAATCATCACCACACTGAGTCGAAAAGGTTAAAAACTCATAAAATCGCCTTATGTTATTGTTAAGAGTAAAAGGCATCAACACTGCCATGTATCCCATTATTTAGAGTAACAGTGTGGCTAAAATCACCATCTGTTAGGGTGGTAAAATATAACTTCTTCTCTGACATAATTATGTATGCAAAATGATCCTCCTGATCTACAGATTCTCAGTGGAATTTACTGCTTTTCACTTCATCTTTCTAGTCAGAATGATGATTACCTTTTTCCATGGGGCTGAGTGGTCTGTAGTAGGGACGTTGCTCCAATGTTAAGTAGGTGTGGATGTAGTAACCGGGATGTCACCCATTGGTCTGTGGACTACGATTTTGAAGCTTCAAGTTCAGCAATTTGGTCATCTTGGATTTTTGGAGTATTGAAGAAGACTTGAAACTAGAGATTGAGACCATAAACTCATGTTTACAATGTTTACTGAGGTAATAAATCAAGAGAGAAGTAGAGTCATTTTCTCATAGACTTCCATACAACCAGAGGAGTCGCCCCCTGGTGGACATTAGAGAGAATGCATCTTTAAGGAACTTCAGCATTGGCTTCACATTTCAGACCCAAAGGTTGCCTCCTGGTTACTCTGAACTCACCTTGTGATACAGCTCCCTGGTAACACCCCACAATGTTGACCAGGTTTGTTTGGGTGACAAAGCCTGTGTTGTCATCAGTTGTGTTGTTTTCAATAGGAAGATTATCTTACCATCATCATTCTAATTGCAACATGTCGAAAGTTACAACTGCAATCTTAATGAGACGTGCCTTATTATCTGACTATTTGAACACCCATGCACCATTTTTAAATTCACATCTGCATTTCAACATAACAACTGCACTGCTCCCCGCACATTAGTAAAGCAACAGATTTCCATATTTCATCTTCAGTTCAAGTCAAAGCTAAAATTGGCAGTGAGCAGCCACCAGATGCAAGTGGTTCACATGTAAATAGATCATGAATTCAAATTGAATGGATGAGCTTATTCGACACTGAAACCATTTTGGCTCTGCGCAGAAAAACAGATGAAGTCATCTGAAATCTAAATCCAGCGTAATTACTCTCCAAAGTCATACTCATCAGAACCTGATTACATTCTGTAGATGCACAACCTTTTATCAACACAAATGACCTACTCCCTTGTCTCTGGGAAGAACTGACTGTCAGGAAGTATGACAGTATGTATGATCAAGACGTAATAATGATGCATTCATTTTGAGAGTATATTTCAAATGAAACCTGTTCCTTGAAGTCGGTCTTCAGCAGCTTCTCTCATATTATCTTGCCTTGGGTGCGGTTTCCTGCGAGTGTGTGTCAACATAATAGTCGATTTTTTTTTGGCAGATAATTAAGTTAGCAGGATTGTTACAGTCGGTATTTGCGGGGGTATTAATGACAGTGGGAGATGCAGAGAAGAGAGTCGGCCCCCCTAAGGTTGACTGTCAAGCCTATGAGATCATTTACGAGCTCAATTTCAAATTGAACCCTTTGAACTGTCAATAACGGCTGAACAGAGACCCCCACTGCCGCCTCTCTCCCTGTCACGAGGACACACACACCAACTTCCAGTTTTAGACCCACACTCTTAGCTCGATTTTCTATTTGATGCTAGCGAGGGAAAAATGTGTCTACACACAAATACACACAGATCCTGATACAAATATTAATCATCACAAATAAACACAGACTTTATTGTAATATTATATATTCAGAAAACTAAAAGGTTTAAAAAGCACCTCAGAAGGAGGCCATGTTGCTGTACAGTTGAGCTGCAGTTGAAGGTACTTTTTTTGTATATTTTATGTTTGGTCATTGATTAGTTACATGGGGTCTTTAAATATGACACATTATGTCACTGATGTGTTTTTCACTCTCTTTGATCAAGTAAATTAATTAATTAATTAATTATTGTCCCTGTGAGAAAAAAAACAATGCCATGAAACAATTTTGGTATTTTCTTCAAACTTTATTTCTACTGTCACACACCTCTGTGTTAAACCAATCCTAAACATTAGGAGCAGTGGGCTGCTGTGAAGTGCCCGGAGAGCTACTTGGGGTTCAGTGCCTCAGTCGAGGACACTTGGACTTGCAGACAGTAGGAGCCGGGGATGAATACGGTACAACCCGCTCCAACCCCTGAGCCACAGCTTGCCCATTTTTAGCACAAATCCTTATAAACAGGTTCATTCATGGTCTTTAAAGTAAAAATCTATGTTTTTATATTCAAAGCAATAACAACCAATGAAACCATATTTCATCACCAGTTTTTAGAGCCCACATTTCTCTATACTGTGCTCACTTTTTCAGTTATCTTTAACGACATGCAGCTCAACGCAACAGTTATTCTAACATCCTCAATGAACTAATGCAAATGAAACATTTAATACACATCTCAGAATCAACACTTGTTTGTCTGCCAACAGTAAAACGTATTCACTCATTACACAACGACTTGATGATACACTATCAACAGGTAGTATTACAATATGAGATGACACAACAATTCATTTCTTGGATTGTGCTACCTTACAGTGTGTCACAGAATGCTGCAGCATGCTTCAAAAGCCTTTATATTTGAAGAGAGTGAATCCAAGTGCATCAAATGAAACTTACTTAATTCCAGTAATGCATTACAAAACTATACACACTTTGGCCACAAGTTGTCATTCACACCTAATGTTATGTCCTCTTTAGAAATACACCTGGAAAAGAATGTTTGCATATCTGATCCATCCATGTCAATCTTCTGCAGACATGTCCAAACATCCAGCATTCATTGGATCCAAGAAGGACATCTGATCATGTGGCTCATAAACTTTCTATCTCCATGAGGAAAAGAAGTCCTTAATAGAGGGTGAAAAATGGAGAGTAAGGTGGGAAGAGAAGCGACTCCATCCTGGGATCGGCTGTGAACCAGTATGTGGCTGTGAGAGAATATTAAAACAGTGCATCGTCCCACACAGTTAGAAAGTGCCAATTGTAAAAATCAGTAACTGCATACATCAAATTGAATTCAAGATTGTAGCTGATAATGACCTTTGTGTCGAGTTGGGAGCTTCTCAGTGTACCTGTCAGTGCTGAGGAAGATATAAAAGCTCTCTCTGGGTAAATTGCTTGCTGAGTCTAAAAGATGAGAAGAGGACAACACTATTGACACAGTCTTTAGATAGTATGCAGACATCAATTATTCTAATGGGAAAACGGCATATTATGTCTTCTCTAGGAGTATAAAATTACATCATGCAGAGAAACCTACTGAAAAACATAAAACTCAGTTTGCCATTACAAAAGCCAGGTAAGCAAAAGGGGGGTAAAACAATACAAACACTGATTTCTCTGGAGAAGGAAAACAGTGAGGTGTCTAAAGGAAGTACACCTGATGCCAGGTAGACAACACGGTGTTGTCTTTCCAGTCACATCATGTGGGAGGTGCTGTTTGGATTCTCACTGGCTGGTTGTAAACAGGCAAACTATCCTGCAGGAGAACACTTCATGCTTTTAGTATCCCATAATCCCTGCAAGCAGTCCCTCATTACTAATGAAAATTATTCAAGAATGCTTATTTTCCCCCCAACATTTTTCAACTTCTTGTTCTTTCGTGTTAATCACGTATGACAGTTTGGGCGATATTGGTACTTACGGTTGTCTTGACAATAGAGCCAGCAATAAAGTCAAAGTTCAAGGTAAATCAACTCTTTCTACAGTCAGACCCATCAACACTATAGCCTGTATCATTCACCCAAATAGTTTAAGAAGCCTTAATTAAATAAATAAATTGATAATATAATGAATGATTACGTACAGAAAATTCAGTGTTTCGCGCCCATTCATTTATTTGTTTATGAATTTATTTAGGATCAGTTATGGGAAAGTGGCAGAAATATGACTTAATAACAGTTGTATATAATGTTCATATATATTATTTAGGCACCTTGTTTATTTATTTAATTTAGCTCTACTTCAATTGATCGCTGGAGCGAACACATTTAAAAACACACCTTTTACTTTGAAGGCGAGCTGTCTCGGTTTCAGGCTCTTGACTTCCTTGACTCAATTTTCATTGATCAAGTTGGATAATGGAACATGCTGACGTTGTCTTGCACGGAATGTTATTCCAAGTGTTCATTCAACGTGACAAAGACACAGGTAAAGCAGTAACCGTGTTTAGGCAGCATCGGCTAAGAACGAGCATTCTGTTTGCGTTCCCACCACATTAAAGGAAGCGTGTCGATTAGGTATTAGATTTCTACTTTAAAAAAACGTTGATGGTCAAAACACAATATGTGAAAACAATAATGTCGAGTGTTTGTTTGTATTGCTGCATGACTCAAATGTAAAGAATAAATAAAGAGGAGACTAGACCACCTGCTGGGTGTTTGATAGTTATTTTTGTTCCTGCTTTCAGAAAATGACATCTTATTTTCTCTTTTCCAGGCGTTGTCCCCTGTATCCGTCCCTCTTTCTCATTCACTCTCTCAGCTGGTTCGCTCTCTGTTACCTTCTCTCCCTTGCTTTCTTCTTAAGGTAGTCAGGGAGCAGACAACATAGCGTAAATATACAACAAGACATGTCCGACCGTTGTCCTAATATTGATATTAGAGTACTTCCTTGTTTTGAGACTGACGAGGTACACAAGTTGAAGAATTAGTGCCTGTGTTTGACCAATTAGTGATGACTAGCCCTACCAACCCCATCCCCCATTCAGAAAGCTGGAACTACCCTACAGGAACTACATTTAGCCCCTGGTGCCTCCAGTTTAAACACAGCTTTAGTTCATCAAAAGGTTCTTAGTCAACTGGAAAGGTTCCTGCAGTAGAAAAGCCCCATACTTAACGCTCAATATATTCTACGTTTAATCCATACAGAAAGTGAACAGTACTGCTCAGAGCCAAGAAATGGTAGGTAAACATGGAGGAGAAACCATACAATGATAGTCATATACTCTATCTGCCTCTTAAAACTCAATCACTCAATTATTATTATTATCTCCTCAATCTTAGGAGTAAATTATCTGTGCTTTCATACACAACTTCTTCCATCTTCACAAAGAATTGCCTAAGAAGCTCATCATTTTAAACAATGTGGGGCTCTACATGACTGGTGAATTGGTTTTAAAACCTCTTGGACCCTAAGCCTTTTTTTAGGCCTCTTCTTGAAAATTGTAACCCATACAAAAGAGACTACAATTGTGTAACTACAACGTCTATTTTAAAAATGTTGATGCTTGAATAACACTAGGAATTGTGAGATTTGATGAGATGAGTAAATATTGTGTATATGTTACTGGTTAATAGTAGCTGAAGACTGAACACAGAAAACAGGGAAAATTCCCAGGTTCGTCTGAAGAAAAAGCACTGTAATTTATTAAATGAGGCCCTGGCTAGCTTAAAAACATTCCCAATTCATAGCACAAAGGGTGCAGGTGCCTCACAAAAAGATTTGGTGTAAATAAAGTGAAGCAAACCCTAGTTATAGGTGTTTATGTAAAAAATAACATGACAAATTCTCATTTTCAAACCAGGATTTGCAGCTGTTCCATTGTACTTTTATATACTATATAACTATATATTTCACTTTGTTTATCACTCATATTGTACAATCTATCATAGAACTGTTTGGCATCATTTTGGCATAATTCTTAGCCATTTTGACCTCTCATATCTCTCCTCCATGCATTTTCCTCGTCTCTGTCTTGTGTGTATTGAGCCCCTGCTCAGCCTGTGATAGGCGGACCTTGTCATGTGACATTTCGTTAGAACCGGATGCTTATTTGGAACACCCCCGTGTGTTCCATGAAGTGATTGACAGAATTTTCAGCCAACAAAACTCCAAAACCGTGCCGTGATCAAGCCCCAAGTCCCTGTATGATTCGCCCCCGGCATTTTGACCTCCATTTTGGCTCAGATGAACGGAGAATCGCGATTTTAAGTTTCAGATGCTCTCAGTGAGCAAACGAACAGAACTCTCATACAGAATAATTTGGGATTTCGCCGTTTTCACCCTAAAAACCAACTCACGGTATCGTACAGTTGTAATCTTGGCAGTGTTGGTGTTGTGCTTTGTGGTGGCTTTTTTCGACATAACGTTTGAATGCTTTGACGGAGAGAAATTTGGATGATATCGCTAGAATCTGTGTCGAATTCTCATGCGTCCTGATACATGATTTGACCGGGGGAGATGCATGGCTGCATTTCTGAAGCATTTTCTGAGTTGTTGGCTCGCCGCTGTGGTGTAAAATACATGATATTGTGGCGGATCTTCTTAGTTAGTTAGTAGAATAGTTTATAATGGTGTTTGCAGTGTGTAAAATGGTTTAGATGATTAAGTTAAGGAGACTTTTTTCGATAAAATAATTTTTTTTATTTCTTTTATTTCTTTCTTTATGAAAAGTCCATTCTATGACATTCAGAACCGAACGGAGACCTTTTGGGCGTCGTCGGGTCCAAGAGGAATGTGTAAAATCAGGGCAGTTCCCATTTAATAGGCTTTTAAATTGTTTAAATGTGTTCTGTTCATGATTTTCAAATGTATATGTATATATGGACGTGGATGTTTCAATTCCCATCTTAAAAAAGTTAATGGCTGAAAGGCCAAATGTTTCATTTACAGGAATGCTTTTCCCCATGACCTTTACAGGATTGCTGCAATCTTTATTTCCATAAATTATTTTACATGATATGACCACTTTTTTTATCTCATTCTAAAACAAGTTTATAAATGAATGAAAGGGAATTAATATGGAGGTTTTCAAATATTGAAAATGAACTCTAGTTTTCTCTCCTTCCACATACCCAGCTGTTTTGGCAGCACAGCACCTGAAGCTCTGTGTTTGGGGGAAGGTTATGTCCTGACTCCCCATCAGGTTAAATGACCACAGAGCAGAGATGGTCAGACTTGACCACAGAATTCCACCACTATGAAAAGACCTACTGAGATCCATCTTTATGTGATGGTAGAGGCCTCATGTGCTCTATGTGGCTTCAACACTAATAACACTGGCAGAAAACACCTCTACGAGTACTGGTCACTACTAGAGACTCATGGAAGCTTTCGTAGAAACTGCCATACAATTTTTCTTCCTCAGGCACAAGGCTACTTCAAGAAGAGCACGGATACAATCGGGACTTTTTCAAAATGATTTTGCTTTCTCTGGGGATTTCCTTTGTCCAACCCTTCACCTCATTCCTCTTAACTTGCCAGCAACCCATTAGAAGCAAAGGGTTTGTCCAACTGAGAAGGCCGTTTAAGACTTGGCTTTCCTCACAGAGTTAAGAGTGATGAGTTTTTGATCCCTTGTGTGGAACTATTAGCTCGCCTCTAACCGCATTGCACAGATGGCAGTGCACACTTCACTCTCCATTTGGCCACAAAATGGGAGGCTGGAGGACAACCAGATGAAGAGGGGAAATTGCAAGCGTGAGTGAAGGAGGCATAGAGAGACTACTTGCCTTCCCTCGTCACCTTTGACATGAAATTCATCCACACTGATGGGAACCCCTCCAAGGGAGGACGTTGATTAGCAGGAGCAAAAGCCAAAATATAGGCTGTTGTTAAGAACGGATCCATCATGTCAGAGTGCTCTGAGCTTCCCTGCTAGCTTTCCCATCTGTGTGTGGGATATTCCACTCAAAACGGCCATGCCACTGCCAGGACTTTAATCAAAACCAAAACCCTGGCTAATTTATGGCTTTCAAATATGGTAATTGAGATATATTTGCAACTAACACAAGCTGCCTGATAGCTCCAGGAAAATGCATAGCAGAAGAAGAGATGGTAAAAAATGTGGATAGGGCAAAGCAATGTGATGGAAACAGACATTTCTGTAAAAAAAATGTAATGTTTTTATTTGTATTATTCCGAAAAAAAGAGGCTATTATTGAAATTTCTGTGCGTCAGATATTTCTTTAAATTTGTTATAATCATTGTGTCCACAAGATTAAGAAGCACATTCTTTTTGCAACATAGGACTTTGATTTCACTGACTTTTGGAGTTGTTACGTTTACTAAACGTTATTGAAAAGTTATTGCTCTATTCTGTAGTTGCGCCAGGCTTCAGGCTAACCGGATTTTCCTAACCAATCACAAGAGACCAACATATCCACCCAAATGTGACGACATGTGAAAGTGCCACTGATGCATTGCCACTGTTTTTGCTGGAGTTTTAAGATGAGAGTGAAGCGAAGTAAAAGCAAACTATGTATTGTAGTCTCCCAGAAATTTGAGAAATAACCGTGACCTCTGAACTGCACATTACGTAGTGGTGGTAATTAATTTGTGTTAAAATGATGTGTTGGCACTAGGAAACAAAACCACTTCGCTAGGAAAAACGTCACAAGTGTAATTTCACAATAACTCAACATTTTGTACAAGCACCAATGTCGTGGTTGAAACCCTTATTCCCTCCCGCCCACCATTAGCAGTCTTTCTCGCTGTTTATACTACGTCACCAACTATGACCAGTCATTCTATAGTCACGTGAATGACAAAGGACCCGATGTTTCGTGTCTCGATGCTAGAACAATCAGTGAACTCGAGTGTATTGAAAGGTCTGGACCCAGGCAAGCTGTATGTGTTTTTTATTTTTTTAAACAGTTATATTGAAGAAAAAAAGTACAAAGTTTTTATCTTGTATTTCAATCAGTACGTGACCGAAACCACTCCCATTTTAGGACCTCGATCCAAACACAGAGAAAGAATCAGAACTGTTTATTGCCAAGTACGTTAGACATACAAGAAATTTGACTTGGTGAATGGTGCATAACAATAAACAATGAACAATGAACACAGTGCAATAATCGAGACATCATTTAAAAATAGAAAAACATTGCAATTTACAATAAAATATTACAAAGTCGATCATTTATCTCCGGCCTAAGGTGTTCCGTTACAAGGTACACTTATGAGCCACCTTATGTTCGAACATGGTCTTTGTTATGGCCAAACAGTGGCTGGCACAGAAGTCCAATAGCGAAACACCACTCGGGTTCTGATCGGACAAGCCGTTCCTCCCAACCCCCCCCCCCCCCCCCCCCCCCCCCCCCAGCCAGGTTTCTCCGTCATTAACCACGTGAGCGTTTTGCTTAGCTTGTTTTGTTTAAGTTACTGTAGTGTTTAGAACGTATTGTGCAAGCATTGCGGACCTCTGAGTCCCGTTATACTGTGGATTTTCTACTGTAACCGTGTTGCATTAGATCAGTCACTGCTAGTGGATTTGTAGATTGTGATTTTATTACTTTAAAGACCAGAACCACGGCGGGCCGAAACCTCGATTCGCCAGCCGGGTTTCGGGGTGATAAGAAAGAAATATTAATATTTCACCGAGGTGATAAAGATCTACTTTGTTTTGGGGATTATTTTATTTTGTTCGTTTTTTTTTCTCTTCTTTCAATTGGCTCCGTGAGTGGGATTTAGAACTGTATCACTGTATAAATGTGGCAGGCGGATCCGAATCCGACCGCAGAGTTGTTACGTGATAGAGAAGCTGTTCTTACATCTTACGGCGGAGCTAAGTGCCTTGCTTCAGAGCTTGGTTTTCCTTTCTTTCTTTCTCCCTCTTTCTACTAACACGCACACACATAGTTAGACACACATACTGATTTAGCTAACCATCTCAGACACGTAGGGACGTAGTCTATTGTCTCAACCCACATTGTGCGTTGATCCACGTGGTTACGTACGTAGCCACCTCCCCCTATTTTGTCAAAGTTCTTTTACCTCCGCCATCTTGTTTGTAGGCCCCGCTTGAGATTACATCCTACCACTGCCTGAGTAGTTCACTCCTCCCCTACACACATACACCCCATATACATACATGCACTTCCACATATATATTCTCACACCACAGTTTGCTCACTTGACTTTAGGTATTAGACATATAATTGTATGATAGTGTGTGTTGGCTTTTGATATTATTTGATTTGATAATTTATTATTTGGATTTAATAAACTGTTATATTTTAAAGAGCAGTCATTTGTGATTACTTGTGCATATGTGTGTGATAACAGCTGGATGTAGTGGCCTGTGCTCGAATTCAACCTTCACTGTTCGCTCTGAGTGTAGAACAGGACTTTGACTGTGGACATTCTGAGTGAACACTAATTTTGAGACTCAATTTATAGTTTGGTTATCGGTCCCTATTCGCAGGGTGGTGCCCCGTTATTGTTGGTAATTGATAATTAACCTATTGATGTTAATAACTCCATTGATGTTGATAGTTTCGTTTCATATTTGCTGATAACCAAACACGCTCCTTTTCATTCCCAACACTGGTTCTTGTCATTGTGTTAACTACATCGATTTTGACTATATGCATTGTCCGTTAATGACGAAGCATCCCGTCATGCATTATATCTCCCACAATTTAGCATCTGCATTTTCCAAATGCACTAGTATTATTCAAACATAAACAGTTTAATACAAATATGTGTATTGTTACACCCCTAGAGACAAATAATAACCTGTAGGTGTGGCGTCATAATGAGGTTATTAGGAGGTGGTTCAACTGTAGTAGAACAGCACTGAAGGCCCAGGTATGAAATGCATGGACCGCCACTGCTCCTATTCAACAATCAAGTACAGCCGTTGTTTATGCCTGCATGCAGATCTTAATTGCAGTCATTACGGTCATTTATTCATAGGGTAATTCATAGAGGTGGGTTACATTTATAAGTAATGATGCTTAAGAACTGCTCGAGTGCCGATGAGAGACAATGGCAGACTTGACAAAGAGAGTGCAATTTTGAGTCCAATTTGCCCACCCTTGCTTTTATATTCACCAGAGAATTTACTTTTATCAACCACAGTCACTTAGAAGCCTTTGACATATTTTCTTTTTCAGCTGTGCCAGCCCTAATCCCCGAAAACAATATCCTCTTTATCTTTGGACTCGAGAGGTAAGCCCCCCTTCGCAATTGTCCACTTCACAGTGATTGATGTGTTGTGATTGTCTATGCCTAATGCTATTTGCTTTTTTTATTTCAATATGAAAATAAACGCTAAATGAAGAATTCAGTATTAAATAAATGACACTAAATAAAATAAGTGGAAATTGGAAGCGTATTTGCATGAAGCTCATAATAATTTTAGGATGTGCGTTTTTCACAGGAAAGTTCTGATTGTGTGTTTAAGGTGTTCATGATCAGCTTTAGTTCACTGAAAGAACCTTGTGGAGCTTTTTTCCTATCTTTACTCAAGAGCGTGGTCTTTCAATTTTAGAGCATGATTCGTTGACTTCATGTTTTGTAATGCCACACCCAGCATTCTATTGGTTTGTGAATTTTGACAAGGTCATTCCACAAAAGAATCCAAGAGCAGAGGAGAAATCTGAGAGCAACACGTTTCAGAAACATCCTGAGTGAGAGGCGAAGGACTGAAGCTTGAGTGCAGAAAATCTCTGTAAGCAACAATATATCTGAGTGCAAGCATAAAGTTTGAGCAGATACAAGCCCAAGCAGGAGCTATTTGAGTGCAAGGGCAGGGTTTTGAGGGAAAGCGTTTCAAAATCCCAATGTGAAATCCAAGAGTCATGCTCTTAAATTGACAAACATGCTTTTAAATGAAGATAGAAAAAAATGCTCCATAGATGCTCAGCTCATTCTGGAGCAAACATCTGAAGTAGTATGAACAGGAAGGACAAACAGACAGACCAATCAACATGTCTTGGCTAAGATTCCATCTCTGAAACACTTGCAAAAGATAAGTTAACTTTTGCAAAAACGTTTTGGAGTGTATAGTAGCTACAATGACTGGAAAACACATTTCTGTTTATCTGTGCACTTCTGTGTTTTAATGAGACCACCGTTTACTTAAATTTACTCAGACATTTGCAGTACATATTGGGAAAAAACTGGAACCAAATTTCTGATTTATTACATCAACTTGCTTGCATGCCACTTAAAGTTAAGGACAAGTAGTATTTCTCCTCAAGACGAATGAAAAAGTTACTCTCAATGACACTCATATGATATGACTACAACATCTGAATCACTGCACCATGTAATTGACCTCGCCAACTCAATAAAGTTGGGGACCAGCCTCTACGTTGAATGTGTGCAGAAAGAAATGCCGGTTTGTTAGGGCGCATTTGAGGGGATCCTTACATAATTACATTAGGTTCTGTAACCAGTGAAAAGCTATACAAAATCCCAAACTAGAGGTTATTAATTTGGATACAGAACACAAGGCAGATGGAGCGGGTAATTGTAAAGAGTCACTGAGCAGACAGCAGAGTGTTTAATGGAATTAAAATTTGATTTTACCCTGTAGGCAATAAATCGTATCTGGTTTCTAGCAGTTAGAGCAGTCATGCTGCATGTCATGTGTGTACAACTCAGCAACATGTGATGGAAAAGTAGCTGCCTTTCTGTCTGGCATATGTTCGTAAGAGCTCAGTAATGTTACCATATTGAAAAATGTGATGGAGGCAGAATTCCACATTCTCACTCCCAACTCGTCAAATCCTGACGCTTGTTCAGTGGCTCTGAGCTTCAAACGATGCCGAGGTAATAACTCTAGAGTTAGTTTTTCGATCTGTCTGTTACATGCAAAGTGTCTTTTCAAAAAGAACTTCTGTCTTCACAGGAAGTTTAGATTTAGGCTGCAAAACCACTTCGTTCGGTTTGTGAAAAGAGTGGTTGACCTTAACTTGACTGATGAGTCACTAGCGACTCACATGAGTCACATGACTAACGCCACCAACAAGCCATGTGACAAAATGTCAATATTTACTTTCGCAAGGGACATACAAAGCGGTCTCCTGGAAGAAATTCCTGTGACACATCCACCTGTATGGACTATCTCACTCTTTATTTTCTGACCACCCACACTGGTGGGTTACATTAGTTCAGTGGTTCCCAAACTCCTTCTGTCAAGCCCCCCTTTGATGATATAGGACATACAAGAGTGCCACAATTTAGTTTCATGGTGCTTGTTCACATGATCGGGTGGTGTGTTTCCAAGTGTCTTTTTAATGTAGTGGGCTTCATACTGTCTGCCTTCAGTATTTTAAGACACACAACACAATGGGTCTCTCTTCTTGGCTGACCATACTGCTTTTAAAGCCCAGGGACAGATATGCCTCCTTATATTTTCTTGCTTTTACCTTTTTTTGTGCCGTTGTTGTGGTGGTCGCGTCGCCTGTTACAGCTGTAACAGACTTGCCATGTGATTTGCGCTTTATATCAGTCACAAATCTTGGTACATCGCTTCCTATCTCTTGTCTTTTTCTCTTTCTCTTTGTGTCGCTCTGTGTCTTTCTTGCTCTCTTTGTGGCGCTGTGTGTGTTTCTCCCTCTCTCTCTATAGTTTTGCCGCTCGGTCTGTAACATGAGCCGCTCTGGGGGGCGTGGTTGGAACACAGTGCATGTCACGTCGGTTCCGCTTGATTTCTTTTTCTTTCTTAGGTGCAACCATATGATATAGTGCCCTATCTTTACAACTTCTTTGCAATTGTATTTGTTATAATTTTATTTTATATTGTTTTACCGGTGTGTATGTGTCTGTGTGTGCTTGTGTGTGTGGGTTGGTGATGAAGCCGCCCCCTTGTAGTTCATCTGCGCCCACCCTAGGGGGCGTGCCCCCCAGTTTGAGAACCACTGCATTAGCTAGTTGACAGCGATATGCGTTGGTATGAAACAGAAGCTTGAGCATCTATAGCCTCAGTGGAGCTTTCCCCAATTGAAACTGAATATTTTAGCGGTGCACAGTTAAAAATAAATCCTTCACACAGCTACAGAGGACTGTGGATCCACACACACCTCCCTTCACTTAAAACTGCACATTGATTAATAGATGGATATATGTCATGATATTATTGATTGAATTTGGTGTATACTATCTTACTAGCCTAAGTGATGATTATTAGATTTTCATATAAAAATATCGAAGAAATTGATGATACAACATGACTGGGGATGTGATCTTAAAGGGTTTAAATGTTTTTTTTTTCATTTCATCTTGAATTTATGTAAAGATATGATAAAGATTTTTTTAACTAAACTCCTAAACAAGGGTGTCAACCAAGCTATGACTTTTGTGTACGGTTATACCCTTACTATGTACTTGACTTGAGATCTCCCAGCAGACACCCTGTCTTTACTGTTTCCAAGAGGATGGCGTCTTCTCTCCGAGAGATGAAATGGGCATCAATCAGCTCAGAACGGCAGAGCTTCCTTAATCAATATTCAGGGCCCAGCCACCTTAAAGTTCTGTATGCTAAACATTTCCCCACATAGCTCCGAGGAGCCTTCAGTAGTCAGTGTCTGAGGGAGGAGCTCACTGTAGAATTTATATTAAGACTTAAAGTGTTATGAAAGCAATATAAGTCTCTGGGCTGTTTTTATACAGTCAGCTTTTTTCCACCAACTTTAACTCACTGAACCACAACAAGGAGTTGATTTCCAATATAATAATACTTAAGTATCAGCGCTGTAGACTACAGACTAAAATAACCAAATATGAACATTTCACCACAATTTCACTTTGTAATTGAAGGAATACGGTGTTATTTTTCAACCTGGACCCCATTTCATGTTTTGGTGTCTAATTGACTAATGGGGACAACTATTTTTTAAATTGGTCTAGTATTGAGAAGGAACGCTGCAGCTGCTAAACCCGCTGCAATGTACTCCTTCCAGGCCAGGCAACTCCTTGCCGTCAATGTACGTTCACTAAAAGTGCTGGGTTTTGCCACTGACGGGCTCAGATTGTTATCATACATGTTTGTCCACATTATGGAAAGGACCAACAGAAAAATAAAACCTTTGTCTTAATCTTTTGCTCAATCCACTCTGTTTGTGATTGTGTCATTTGACTTGTTGCCGGTAGCTATTGGTAGAAACATGAGTGAGAGATGGAGTGCCGGTGTTGTCAGATTTCGTTGTGTTGGAGGACAGAAATCGTAGTTTTTCATTATCATGAAAATATGGTCCTGCAGTCCTGCGTTGTCAGTCCGTACCGTCTACCACCGTTTTCAAACCCGTATCGTCGATGCCGTCTGCTATCGTGTGTCGGACCACGGGTACCACACAGTTGACTCTGCCTGCCTTCCAGTGTCAGTCCATAGGAAAACCACATTGTCGATCTCGCCTGCTATCGTGTGTCGGACCACTGGTACCACACAGTATCTCCTGCCTGCCTTCCGGTGTCGGTCCACAGGGAAACCACACCGTCACTCCTGCCATCTGTCCGGTGAAAATAAAATCTGTTCTGTATCGGATTCTGTGTCTTGTGGTCCTATCCTGAACTCCCGTGACAATTAAACAGATCGGATCAAGTGGTAAAGAAAAAGGTTTATTTCTATGTTTTGTGGAAATTTATCATATCGTTCTTTCAGTTATAACTTGTATCGCTTAAACCTGTATATATGCAGACGACGCTAACTAGACTAATTTAAACCCAAATAATAAATGTTATCATATCAAAGGCATATCATGTATGGCTTGCTATGACGTCATCCTGATTTCACCACTTAATCCTCTGCACACGAAAACAATACCAAGGCTGGGAACCTGGTCTTGGTGGATGCATCGGCCGGCAGAGAAGGAGGAGGACATCTGCAAAGGGAGGGGAAGGCGAGGTAATGTGCATATATACTGTTTTAACTATTCATTGTTGTTAGACCTCCGAACCATCTGTGGGGAAAGAGCTCTATCCATTCAGCTGAATTATTAGTCTGTTCAAAAAATATGTTTTTTATATTTAAGTTTTCTCATCTGTTATTTCTCACAGGGAGGTTAAAAAGATTATTTTCCACCACACTGTAGGTTTTTTTCAATTATTTTGTCTCATATAAATAACAATCTGAGCCTGTTAATGGCAAAAACAAGCACTTATAGTGGAAGTATATTGACGGAGAGGAGTTGCCCCGAGGGATTACATTGCAGCCCGTTTAGCGGCTGTCGTCTGTAGCGTTCTCCTTCAATACTGGACCAATTTCAAAAATATTGCTCACTTTGGCATGGGAAAATAGGGTTCAGGTTGAAAATTACAAAAGTTACCCCTTGAGTTGGAGCTGTTCCTTAATGTATTCCTGACAAGGGACCACTAAACGTATTGTGTTAACTGTCAATTTGTTTATAAGAGAGATCCCATTATGTTCTATAACTGCTCCAGATAACTGAACGCTGCATGCATACTGTATTAAACTGCCTGAAATGAATTTACATTTCAGTTGAGGATGGAACTCATCAGTTAAAAAGGCCATACTCTTTTTATTGCTAGTCTCTTAGGGTATTTAAGCTGACAGCCACGGGCTCAGCATAATGCATTGGTAACGTGTCCTGCATGACTAGTTTTGGGACAGAACTCAACGCTGAGAAAAGCAGCAGCAGGGTGATACGCAGGATGAATGAACTCCACACAGTCCTCTACAGTACCCTGATTAAAACAAAATCCACTGAAAATGAATCAACCCACAGGTGCTTCAACTGAAAGGTTTTCTAAACTGAGACATCTCCACCTAGCCATCAGGAAGGACACCCGGGTATAGTTCCAAATTAACACAGCTGCACGTTGACAAAATGCTAATCAGATCTATTTGCTTTGAGGAGGAAGAATAATGACCATCCTGTCCCATCAGATAAATAAAAGTCCACAAATCCAATTACAGCTGGCTATAATGATGGATGAAATGCACTCACTGTAATGGTTTGTTAATAAAACGCGCAACTGCCCGTTTGCACAACAATGGTCTAATTAGGAGAGACTGTTGGGATGTGACTCAATTGTATAACACATCTGCAGCCGCTCACCATCACTGTGGTTCACTGGTGTTTGAAGTGCCGAAATTGTGACAGATGAGTGGAAATAATGGTAGTTAGGCAAGTCACTGGCTGCGAGCCACCCACTATCATGACTAGCAGTTCGGTGTCCAAGACCGACCAGTTCAGGCGGATGTTGGATTTGGCTATATATACCGCGGCTTTGCTGGAGAACCCCTTATGGTATTTGAAAAAGGTACCTGAGATTAAGGTCGCAGATCAGCGCTAAATACCCGTCCAGTTCTTGACGCCGATCTGGGTAGACGGAGCATATGTCATGTTTCTTGACAATCTTGGGTCAGCAGATTGTGCAGTAAAGGGGGGGGCGACAGAGTACACACATGTAGTACAAATCACTTCTGAGAACGAATTAAATGATATTTCAAAAACCTACGTGACGAAGAAATTCTGATAAAATGGACCATGTAACCTATTGTAATCACTCAAAAGCATATATATACACAAAGTACTTCAACATACTACAAGTACTACCACAATTTCACCGATTTTTCGTCAGGAGAAGGCGAGCTATGTTCTCCGTTACCGATCCCAGGCGCGACCTACGGCACTTTCACAGACAAAGCGTATATCAAAGAGCACGAGGACTCCACACTGAATCCAAACATATCTTCCAAATTCTTCTCCTTCAAACCATTAAAAAGTTACAATTATTCTCCCACAGATCAACACTCAGACCATCAGCATGACATTTTTTTTTATACCTTTCTCCATGTGCAGCAGCTTTCTGTCCTCCGTTCTGTGAACAAACTGAGTCTCTATGAGCTTGTATAAGGAATGGGTAGTCTCTTTCAGTTTTGGCCAATGGGTTTGACCCTTGGGTGCGCACCACGGTTTTCGATTATTTTATTGGCTTAAAATTCTGTCAATCAACTCAAAGAACGTATCCTTACACTCCTCACTCTCTCCTCTATGTTACATGCGCAAATCGGCCAATCACAGGCTGTGTGAGGTTCAATTGAAGTCTGTAAAACTGAAATTCAGACGAAAATGAGCCATGTTGTACAGGTTTATATAGGGCCCAGGCTCTCAAAATGATTCCAAACTGCTGTGTTAGATAGATTGAACACTATTAGTGATAAAAGAAGTGAAATATATAGTTATATAGTATATAAAAGTACAATAAAACAGCTATAAGTGCTGCTTCCAAAATCGAAATTGACGTTGGCTGAACTCGGCTCACCTGTACAAGATCCTTGTATATCAGGCATACTAGCCAATTTTTTTTTACAGACCCCTAACCTGTACTATGACTTGTGCGGGTTGATTTGGGTGTATCTGCATCGTTTCAAATCGAGAAAATTAATAAAAGTTTTTTTCAGGCTGTGTGTTATATTCATCCAGCATTTACCAGTAACATATACACTGATATGTACACATATGAACAAATCTCACAAGTGTTAGTGTTATGCCATTGAAATTATTCAAATAGACCTTGTAGTTAGGGTATGACATTTTCGAGCAGAGGCCTCAAAATAGGGCTAGGGTTCGTGGTGAAATGTTTGCTCCGGATGGAATACACGGCCTACCTGGAAAGGGAGTGGGGATGGCGGAGGCCAGGGAATGTTGAGGTAGGATTAGGTCATATGCTTTGTACTGTTCTCTCTGTGTTTTACTTCCAAAGTGTTAACATAGATAAATAGCCAGCTAAACTCCTTTTCAAGAGCCAGGAATGCAAGCGTGCTTGCTCCTTTATTGACTTCATACTGATTAAATCAGGTTGACAACGTTGAATTGGAGTGAAACTATAAAAGAAAATACAAAACATCTTAATTGACTGCAATATGAATAACGGATGAATATAAAAAGCCTTATGCTCACGTTTACCTAACAAAAGTCACCATTTTTAATCATTCAACACATGAAGAACATAAAACACTTCCATCCAATGCTTTCTGAGGAATACAGACGACAGCACGCATGAGATGCCACACAGTTGCAGGTTTTGTGCTCTGTGCCTTGGAAGATGACGCTTGGTTATCTTCTATGGACTGGAGGTGGGCATCTATGGCCTGAATGGAATTTACCATTAACTAGAGAGTTGCTGAGAGGACCCGAGGTTGGTCGAGCTGCACTGAGCTGGGGGCGATGGTCTTACTTTTAGCTGGAGGAGCTGCATGGTGAGTTTTCTATGCACGTTTGCGGCCAGGAGCTGCGGTGGTAGGCTCGTCCTGGGCTGGTGAGCCGAGGCCCACTTCATTAGCCAGGCTTTGAATCTGTGAGACGTCTAAGCCCGGAGCCGGATTGATGCCTTGAGCGATTAGCATCTCCAGTATTTCGGGACCCGATTCCTCTTGACAGGTGGCAATTCGAGCGCTGCGGCGAGTTGCGGATGTGACCGAAGCCGAATCGTTCAAGTCAGCATTGATGAGCTCTGTGTCTGAGTCTGCCATCCTGAGGAGGGATATCAGCCCGATGATCAGCAGCCAAACGAACCGAGGTTTTGCCATGGATGCCCGTCAGTACGGAGTCGCATGAAACGGCAGCAGGACGCTGGAGGCGGGGATACAGCACATTTAAAAGGAGACAGCAGCAAGCTGATAGGCTAACGAAGAGGGTGTGACTCTGCGCCATTAGCTGGGGACACCCAGCTGTTAAACAGGAGTCTATGACGCCTGTGACAGTGACAACCGGAGTAGAGTATGTGCTGCCAGTGAGGGAACAGTATGAGAGAAAGGCCTATGAGCCTAAGCGTGCAGGGATAGTCTTCCTGTCTGAACTTGAGCTAGAGCAGGGGTGTCAAACTCATTGTTGCTCTGGGGCCGCATCAGCATCATGGTTGCCCCCAAAGGGCCGGTTGTCAGCGGGGGGGGTGCTGCTGCTCCTTCGTCGTCGGCGGGGGTGGGTGGGGGTTGTGCTGCTGCTCCTTTGTCGTCGGCGGGGAGGGGGGCTGCTGCTGCTGCTGCTGCCACATACGCTGGTGGAGGTGTGCACGCGCGGATCGGGGAGGAGCTCCGCCGTGCGCGATACAGAGAACAGAGGATATTTGTAAATTGTATCAAGTCCGACTTTTACATTTTTTTTTTTTTGCTGGCGGATTCGTGGGCCACATAAAATGACGTGGCGGGCCGGGTGTTTGACACCCCTGCGCTAGAGCTTCATTTAGTTATCCTTAATGCTCGTCATCTGGGCCACCGGGTCAGATTCCGTGCAAAATCAGACGAAATGATTGCAGGTTTACTAGAAACTCCTTCAGCTCAGACTCCAGAGGGGCCTCCGGCAGCAACCAGCCCACTGCGGACAGACCCAGATCCGACTAGCCTTGCAGTCGAAGCAAGATAGTCTCTGGTGTTAAATTTACTTTTACTAAAAAAAGTTGGCTCCAGCAAAGTTCTTACACTACCTTGTGCATATGCTGCTGTCATGTTCATTGATCCTAGAATTGAAACATCTGCTGGTTTTAACTCCACGGGCAGATTGCAAGGACATCTGAGTTTGTATATCACACTGGTTGACATACACGTAATGAGACCTATACTTACAAAAACTCTACTGCACAAGGGTATGTAAGTCATGTTTGTTGCTCAAACTGCTCTGAAATGGTGGGTAGATTTCACCACAATGTCCTTCACATTCATTATTTAACTGATTAGAGAATGTGGGCACAATTTTGAGTAACTACGCATAGCTGACATTGGGTAACTTGAATGTGTTCATTTTATACTCTAGTACCTTGTTACTCTACTCCCCTCAGTAATACAGTCCATCTGAAGAATAATACATTATCACAGCAACCAGGACATACCATTCAAATACAAAAGTAAAATACATATATCTGCAGACATTTAAGTTTATTCATTGTTGTAGATTATAAAACAAAGCTGCTTGTCTTTTGTATTACTTGTCACAAAACACCATCATGTTGTAGCTGAGGCATTATTCACAGTAAGCAGAGGGGAAAATTACATGAAAGGACACTTGAGGACAAGCATATCTCCAAATGATAGCAATTTCTGTCATTTGGCATTTGGGTGATATCGTCATCAGCTATATGTGCACTCCCACGATTCATCTAACTTCTGCCCATATTTCCATCAGGAACTGATTTCTGTCTCATTGACTCTATTATAAGCCTCCAGCTGTGCCAGAATGGGATTGCTATGTTTTAACAATCTAATGGCTTTAGCAAATAGCAAACAAGCAGCCTGATCTCAATAATATATGTGAAAGACCTCTTGACAGCACATTGCGTTGTGGTGGCAGTTTATTCGTCAAAATGACGTGCCACCATCACAAAAACAATTCCAATGGAAAGTCAATTAGGATCGTTTGTCACAGGTTCAACAAAAATATGTTTTAATCAAAGTCTGCATTGGGAGGAAGTTAAGATGGGTGGATAGGTCGAACACGGGACTTTCACCCAGGAGACTGATATTAGTCCTCTTTAAAATCTTCAAAAATCTTTTACAGGCAGTCATGGTCCCTAGAGGATCGATCCTACAGACTCTGGTGATTGACGTGGTGATGACTGACTGACCTTTCCTCTGGTGAAGTACCGAAGCTGCATCAGAAAACAACTGTCCAGACAGAGCAGAGTATGTTAATTACAAGCTGAACACAACACACCCACAGAGCTACAGGTTTATAAGAGGCCAGCCACATTAGCCCAGTTTCATGGCAGGTTGTGAACTAGTCATGAAATGCAATCTGTTGGTTCCGTCTACAGAGACACAAATTGTCAGGTTATTTTTCTGTCATTCAGCACAAAAACAATTCTAATGAAAAGTCAATTAGGATCCTTTTTCATGGTGGACACAAAGTAAATGCATCCACACTACATGTAACCGTCAGACCTGGTGACCTGGTATTAAATAATGAGAAACACCACTTATGGTGGGCAGGTGGATTGGTCCAACAGACGCAGGATTTTCAAGCCAAGCGACATGAAAAGAAATGCACAATTTGTGTCACTCAGCAGGAAGATAGATTGCATTTCGTGACTATTTCAAATGTTTAAAAGAGACACACAAACCGTTAACACTAGCAGCTGTACATACCCATAGTTTGCTGACTAAGACACACAGAACATGTTGATGGATATGACTGTACAGTTTAATTCAAAACTGTGTGTGAGGTTTGTTCTTTACTGGATATATATTGAGCGTTTATTTACCCTTGTTGTTTCGAGCAGAGAACGAGGAGATTATTCAAGGTGAACATCAATAAAAGAGATCCATTCACTACCAAAATGAATAAGCCTTAAGATGATCAAGATTCCCTTCAGGTACACAGCTTCAACAACAAGGAGACTGCTTGCTTTTCTAGCAGACACACTCTACTTCCTTTACTTCATCTGTATTGTTCTCCTGTCCAGGCAATTTGAATTCATGATGCAATTTTGCTTCATGGAAATAATCTACTCTGGTCCACTCTCATCTTTTATGCCATGCTAATGAGGAATTGTGCTAAAAAATACTGATTCACCTGGATAAACTGAGATTGGATGCATGAATAAATGAAAATGCTGGTCCCAAATGATTCTGACCTTTACCTGTGTGCGATGAAATCCTGCTGGGTGATACCTTACTCGAACTTCAATTTAAAGTACAACTACCAGCTGAACATGCGCTTCAGCTACAGAAACAAGCACATCTCTGAATATGTTTTGTTCGCTCTCAGTGGGTGCAGAAACAATGGCATGTGTTCATATATCTCTCATTTAATATACGTTGCAGCTATGCATTTTCTTATAGGTCAAAGCATAAACTTGCATATAGATGATCCCCCTTTTTGGACTAGCTAATGATCACCAAGGTTTAAAGGTTTCTACCGTACAGCATATGTCAGGTTTTATCTGCATACAGTTAAGAAGCGTCTCTATTTCACCAGAGTGCTCAGGGGGGAAATACGACCGAACTTGAGTGGAAAGGCAAATGTTAATTACACACATATAGAGCAGGGCCAACAAGTCATTTAAATCTCATCAAGAAGTTTAATAAGAAAAATTATATATGCTGATATGATTACTGTGTTTTGCAGATGTGATGAACTTGAGAAGGACTTTGGAGCAACAAATTATATGTTCTATATCCAAGCTGATAAACCATATGAAGTAACAACACATGGTCACAGACGTTACCATTCTCGGACAGTTAAATACGATCATTTAGTCCTCCATGTCTTCTGCCATGCATGCTCTCTCACCAGAAACAACATTAATGTTTGGGTTTTCAATCACAGAGAGCTAGAGTTGCCTTCATTTCCTACATGTATGTGTGCAGACATGTATGTTTTCAACTCCATCCATTGGCACCAGCCCAGCACCCTTTTCAGTTGGTGCCATAACATGCACTCTAACAAATTTCCCTGTTAAATTACAGTAAACAGCTGGCAGCTACAGCTTCCAGCATTCAACTGTAATTCTACAGCGTACCTAGTGTAATTTACAACAGTGTAATACTGTAAAACATATTACAGTACAGTGCTGTATAGAAAATGCTACTGTTATTTTAGTGTTCTACTGCCAATGTGCATGAACAGTTCATTACCGTAAAATTGATTACAGTACTGTAGAATGTATATTTACAGTATGACACTGCCAGAAGATGATTTAAAATGTTACATTGAAGAATAAAACCCCTGAAAATTGCTAGCATAGAAACGACTCAAACAAGAGATGGCCTTACTTTAAAAAGCTTTTATTAAAGCCAATGCAGTGTCAAACACATTCAATAACTGACAATTTTACAGTGATCACATGTTTGCAAAATACAAATATTGAGAGCACCATATAAAATTGTATTCATTAAAGTAAATTAGAGCAAAACACATTGTCAGTAATTACGTTATTGTACAATACAATCAGACCAGAACACTGCATTATGTTAAACAGATTCTCAACAATCTATATACAACTCTTATAGTTTACTAAATCTACCCCGCCTTTAGTATCACTTTTTTATTTAGTTATGGTCATTAGTGTAATAGAAAGCGAGTTAAAAAACAAATCTGGAACTGCACGTTTGAGACAACTCAATAGAACTGAACAGAACACAATTTTGAAACTTGTTACCTTAAAAGGAAAAAAGAACACCAGCAGTGTGGGCTATCTCTCCTTCCTCCTATGTGGAGATGTGCTGTGGACTACATAAAGCCACACTCAAAGTCCAGGAGGTTGTTTATGAGGGTGGCCACATGGGGATTGACAGCTGCTGCCTTCTTCTGGACCAGCTTCCCTGTCTTTCTGGACACCACCTTCCCCTGGTTGGCCTTTGTCCCCCTTTCCGGGTTGAGACCAATGAAGCGCCTAAATAACAGAGTAAGCATATACATACATACATACATACATACATACATACATACATACATACATACATGGTGTGCTATGTAAAGAGTATTTGCACTTAATACTGAACCCCATTGGAATAAACAAATACAAATTACAAGTATTCTGACCTCTGTGTCTACTAATAATGAGAGAATAATCTTATTTTCATCTAACATGTGTGAATATTTCATACAAGTAAAAAATGTGAACATACAAAGTCTGATTTTTGTTCTACACGTTCTCACATCAAGGCTACAAGCTCAATCATTTTGCAACATATTAACCTTCAGAAAAATATCCAAACAATATTTAAGACTGCAGAAGATTTACCTTTGAACAAACTCCAGTGTCCTTGCAGCTTCCTCTTGGTATTGCAAGTTGAAGCCCTGTGATGAAGCTTGGTTGGATGCCTTCACAGACGACGTGGCTTCAATGCCATCATCCAGCGTCACCAGCAACTAATGCAGACAACAATTATAGTCAATGTTCTGAAACCATATCAAATATATATATTAACTCAGCGTGTTGATTCAATTGCTGAGAAATTCAATCGGGTAGCTATGAAAATGAAATAACTCTCGCTGGTAACGCGGTTCGACAAAAAGATAATGATATGTTGTCAATCAAGAGAGTAACGCTAAGGTATGCTAGCTAAAGGCAGCTCGACACATTAGCATGCAGTTAACAAGTCACGTTATCGGCAAAAAATCAATACAATACAATGTAAATTCAACACAAAATGACTGAACACGGTCATGCTAACTTTGATAACATCTAAATTACCTTGTTCAGTGAGCCATAGGGGCAGGATGGACGGTGTCCGCTGCGGTGTTTGTAGGCGAGGTGAAGCAGCAGGTGGTACTCGGTCTACTTCGGTCAGAGTCTGTTGAAAATCGTTTTCTCAAATTCCCTCTTATTATTCTTCCATCCTGAATAAAATCACCGATCTATGATATCTAAAGCTTTCTGTTCATTTTCTTTAGATTGACTATGTGCTAACTAAGCAGTAGATACTTGATGCCGTGTGCTTTTGAAGAGTAATGGGCGGGCTTAGTCAACTGAAAAAGGAAAAAATACTGTAGTATACTGCAAGACTGGACAGTAGCCGCTGTTAATTTCTTTTTTTCTTCCAAGGCCTCAACTTTTGCTGGATTCAACTGTATTCAACTGTATATACGAAGAACAGTACATTGTACATTGTTGAGATTTTCTTGTATTTTTACAGCAATTTGTTACATATGCCTCTGTGCTGTAAAGCAATTAAACAGCTTTCCCACAATCCTCCAGGGAAAGTTCTGTTCTGGTTGTTGTGACCAAAGCTAGAACTGCTGCAGAAAGTAGAACTAGACCAATAAACTGGAGAGGTCAATATATCGTCCACTTATTGCAGACATACTGGTTTTGGTGTTTATGTCAGCTAATTGGTAATAATAATAAATGAATGAATTTCAGGGGTCCATGTAAAGACTGTTTGTTTATGTTAGGTGTTTATATATAAAAGAAAAATAATATCTGCTGACATATTGTTACCAGATTTTTTTTTTAAATACCGGTTATCAATGTCAAAAGAAATCCAGTAGAGGTTGGGCAATAACTTGTTTGCAATCACGTGACTATTATGATGCGTGGAATTCAGATGGAGGACAGGAAGTGAAGAACCTATCTACTGCGTGAATTGGAAATGGAGCAAAGTGAATACATAGAAGGGTTGGTTGAATCTGCACACAGCAGGTATCGCCAGAATATAGAAACGTGATGTGATCCCTACAAAATGCCACAACTTGACTGATTTGCCCGGTGTCGAGGCGATCGACATTGCAAATGACCTCGTCCTCCAGACCTACTACACGGCTTCACAGTTTTAGCTAGCTGTATCCTGGCAGCTAACTAGCTAGCTAGCTTCAACTGTAAAACACTAGCTGCAGAACAAACAACCAACGGGTGACAATATCGCAGTTGTTATTTACAGAGAAACCTTTTGAGACTTTATGACAAGAATATTTAAAAACACCATGCACTCTTTATAAGACAGCTTTCAAAAATGCAGAGAAGCCACCAATTAAAAAGACAAAAGAAGATGTGAGTGCTGTTTGGTTGAGAAGGATGTCTGAAAATCAAAGTGTCCAGCCGCACCTTCTGGCATTCTGCCTTGTGTGAGATGCTTGGATATAAATTATCTTGTCTACTAATGAAATAAACTTTTAAATGCATTTAGCACTTAAATAATATAAATGCATAATACAAAACCATATTACACAGCATGAAAACATACAATTTATATAACAAAAGCAGACACTCAACAATAGAAGCAATATAACATGCATGTAGCACAGATTTACCTTACCTGATGGTGTCTGTGTCTATTAAATATAGTGTTGGAGATAGAATGCCATTTTTAAGAGCAATTGGTCAGAATAGCTGTGCAATCTTGGGGCAGATAATTGGGTTATCATTACTGAAATATGGATAGCTTTGAATTTGATCAGGAGGATCTCAACACCTGTATGAAATGAGTGTTTCCTCACTGTTCTGAATTATTGTAAACTATAATAACCTGTTTATGGGTCACATATCTTGTCTGCATGCATTAGTTCCATGTTGTTGCTGTGGCTGTTGACTTTCTCTCAGAAACTTTGTTTGATTTCAATCATCCCTGACCCGGCGTCATCACGCTTTTTTGTGTATAATAGCAAAAAGTCTGACAGAGAAAAGCTAATTTTTGTTCTCTTTGAAATTCCCAAATGATGAATAAGCATTGTGAATAGATTTTTCACCTAGTGATTCAAGGCAACCTCCTGCTGAGCCTAACGTACCATGGTCAACAGTCCCCGCAGTCTGCCCACCACACTCCCTCCTGAGATTGGCAAATTGCATTTCACAAGAGTATTCTGAGAAAAAGAGTCTCCTATTTCCTTCTCTTTGTAAATCAGGGGCTTGATACAAACACAAGTACACAGTAATCCCTCAAAAGAGAAAGACAAGGTTGAACCAAATGATTCACTGGCTTCTGGGTTGCAGGGAGCCAGGAGACTGAATAATTCAAATAAAACAAGAGGTGTTGTTTTCTGCTCGCTACAATTATAAGAACCTGCCAACTGACATTTTTGTTTTAACCAATTTATGAAAACCTGTGATGTTGCTGCTATAAATGGTCAGTGTTCTAGACTGAACACTGTAGTTTTTTTTTCATGACAACAATCTTTCACTGACTTTAAAACCAACCTTTCCCAGGCACTGATTAACAATGTTGTCCTGTCCCATGGTTGTTGTTGAGGCTGAAGCTAGTGGAGGAATCGCAAGGCCGCTGCTGTGTTTACTTCTTTCTGCGCAGGCGCATCATAAAGTAACTCGTTCCGGTCCAAATTCAAAACAGTATTTAATTAAACAATGACGACTGTAAACTGATGATGACAATTACAATCTATAATACACTATCGATAGTATGCATCTCGAGAGCAGAGACCACGTGCAACTCCCCTCACAGGCCCGACCAAGTCGGATCCTGCAAAGCGAACTACCATGGCCTGGCGCACGTCCTCGCAAACAGTCCTTTTATGTCCTTTGATGGTCGGAAAGTGTCCGAAATCTGTCGTAAAACACAAAGGCCGTCTTCTGGGGTCAGTGATTGGCTTCCAATCGCTCTGACGCCTCCTTCATCGATCCACTGCTCATCTCAATGGCTGGCCTCCTTGTGACATCACCTCTGACATCACCTCTGACCTGCCCTCTGTCCTGCGGCCGCATGGTGTTACCCAGGAGTCCTCTCTGTTGTTTTATGACCGTCTGCTCCTCATCAGTTGTCTCCGGTTCTCCTCCTCCTTCCTTGGCCATTTGTCCAGCACCTCTGTGTCCCCTTTGATGTCTCTGCCTCATGGCTCAGAACCCCCTAACCTATGTGACTGTACTTTGGTTCAACACTTCCAATGATTATGTTAAAAGACTCCTACAAGTAAACTTATTGCAAACATATATCTTCTATAAGTAAACATCCTGTAAACCTATATTACATTCCATAAGTAAATATATTGTGACTCTTAACATAATTTACATTCTCATCATTGTGACAATTTCATTCGCCACTAGGGGGGCTATGAATTCTACTAAATAATGCTTCTAATTCTTAAATTCTCCACAAATCCCCCCTAATTCGCTGTTCACAGCGAATTAATCAATTCCCTGGAATAACACAATCCCTCACAATTGAACATTAAACAGTTGTATCCATCAATGCATCATCTACTCATAACTGGTTGCCCTGTATATCTGTTTCAATAATTGTCAATCAATCTCTGCAGGAATCCACTTGAACATCTGCATTAACAATTCTTGAGGCTAATACATTCAAAAGCATTTCTAACAGTTCTCGTGTAGCATTTCTAAAATAAGTACAAGCTGTGTAGGGAAAAGGATCATTCTTTACACATAGGTGTCATGATGTGTAAGCAGAATAGATGTTACAATTTACATGGTAAAAACAGTAGACAACACATTGTGCCTCTAAGGCCACATAGTTCCAGGTGTTTCATCGTCGTCCAACGGTGGTGAATTTGCTTTTCACCCGTGTCAATTTAGTCATACATCAAAATTATAACCTGCACTGTACAGTTACCAAAATAAAAGTATAAGATTCAATCTCCTTCCATGTCCTATCTTCTATATTCCTAAAGTCCTATGACTGAGTTAGAAGACTTGTATTTTGGCCGTATCTTTTACAAAGGTTGCAATTTTTCATGACGTTACCAAATACAAAATGTGGATCTATCTTTACAACAAAAATAAAAATGACAGACAAAATTCCAAAATGACATTACATACCCCCCCTTTGCCACGCTATCTCTGCTGTAAACTAATTTAGCGTAACAATGGAAGCGATCATGTGGCAATTGTCTAGGCTTATTCATTCACAATTTTATAATAATTGAATATCACAAGTAAGGACATTTTCTGCAGGCACACTTAAGGCACAATTCTACAGGCATCAGCTGCAGAAATTCCTGTTCAAGAGAAACAAATCTGTTATGCATCTCTCCATCTTTATTACTGTAGTTTATCAGAATCCTTTGAGCTTTTGAAGTCAGTGTATTGAGTCTGACTTGCTGCAGGTCAGACATCACAGCATTCCTGGGCCTCGTAAAAGAACACTTGTTGAATCTCCCCCTTTTACATCTCAGATTGTGTGGGAGACAGAGAAACAGAGACACAGCAGTACTTTTCATCCAATAAACTCATTATAACCATTATAACATAACCTTTCCACTTCTCTAAATCATACTTCCTCTAACCTTCATCTAGTTCACGTAACATATGTGCTGTGCAGTGAACTGAATCAGCCTGCATGTGACATTCTAACCATCTATACCTTAATAGTTAACATGACTTGTCTTAACTTTCCAAATCCTTCAATTTCATTCGAATACATCTGATGTGAGTGGTGTTTGTCTAGTTTCTAATGTGTGTATTAAATGTACAAGTTTGTCATCTAAAGAATCTAAAGTTAACTCACCCAGTGTTGTATTGTGTGCATCACCATCACTAGGGGTCCACTCCGCTTGCCTGCTGCACCCCCCCAGTCTGATTGCTGATTGTCGATCCCTTCACCCACTCCTTGTTCATGGAGGATGAGCAGCCTCTTCTTTGATGTTCAAGCTGCCACTTTTATGGCACCCAAAGTCTTCAGTTGGTGTGTGTCAAAGTCTCAAAGTCTCCGCCCCCCCTTTCAGCTTCCTCTCATGGCCTGATACCTTATCAGCTGGGCATCCTTGCATCTGTGCTGACGAAACTTCTCTGTCCATGTCACACAATTCTCTTGTGTGATGTTTTCCAGGCTCATGGATGGCGGAAAGTCTTTGGTCAGGGCTGACACTGTAGATCTTGAATGAGTCTCGTTCATCTTCTTCATCCTCGGCATGTTGAGTGGTGTCGTTCATGTTGTTTGTGGGTGAGGAGCATATGGCAGCGAAGTGGAATCCCAGATCAGGATTCACTCGACCATGTACCTCGACTAAAAAACAAACAAAACAAAAACTACCCAAAGTTCAGCAGTAAATGTTAGAATACATCTTCACTAATCTCTAGTTGGGTACAACGTTGCGATCAAATTTAAAAATGACAATCCAATTCTTAGATTATCTGTGTGACCCCCCTTTCTGCTGCTGTGAGCATGGTGTCTCTCTCTCTGTGTGTGTGTGTGTGTGTGTGTGTGTGTGTGTGTGTGTGTGTGTGTGTGTGTGTGTGTGTGTGTGTGTGTGTGTGTGTGTGTGTGTAGGTGTGTGTAGGTGTGTGTGTGTGTGTGTGTGTGTGTGTGTGTGTGTGTGTGTGTGTCTCACCACTGCATTCGTCTTTCTCCACCTATGCTTTCCAGTCTGCTTTAACGGTTTACATTTCTTTCTTTCCCTCTTGGACATCAATTTACTTCTATCTGCTTCACCTTTTTCTCTGCTCCAAGCACACTCCAAGTTGATCTCATTTTTCTTAGGCAAAAACTGCCTTTTCAAGGAACCCCAATTTGATCCATCCTTCCAATTATTTGTCTGATTATCAAAACATTATTATGAATATTACCAAAAATATTCTATATCCCGATTCAGTGCACTTTTAAATCCCAATTTGACTCAAAAAACAAACTAACAAAATAAAACAAAAAACAAAACAAAACCCAAAAGAAACAAAACCCCAAAATGAACAAAACCCAAAACAAACAAAACAATTTTTTTCAGAGTCAATTTTCCAAATTTCAGTATCTCAAAGAAATCTGATTTCTGGCTTTAAATTAATTAAGCACCCCCCTTGGTACTCCTAAGTCATCTTGGTAAACTTGGCTATAAAATGAGCCTCTCGCCGAAGTTGATGTAAACATTATGCAGGCTAGGAGCATTCAATAAACTCTACTCAGTCTACCCTCGAATCTCTATTCCGACTGTAGCCCTGACTGAGTGAAAAATTAAATATTTTCCTATTTTTCATTACAATTAAAAATTGTAAAATTAAAAATTAAAATTCTGAATTAAAATATAAAATAAAAAATTACAACTGCTGGAATCAAAGTCTAAATCAAATATGCAAGTTGAAATATTGAATCAAAGTTAACAATTGTAGGATAAAATTGAATTAAAACTGTAAAATATTGGATTAAAGCTAAACGTACCATCTGAAGTTAAATTATTGAATTGAAACTAATTACCAATCGTACAAGTACATGTAAAATTATCTACGGTAGTCTAAAATGCTATATTGATACTAAGCAACAATTGAAGTCACTACAAGTTAAAAGATTATAGAGTCAAAAACGATGAATATTACAAGTTTGTCATCAAAAACTTACTTTTGTAATTGATCTACCAATCTACTAGGTGGCGTATTGTATTCAACTATTTTGCAGTTCTAAACGGATTTCATCTCTAGGTTTTCTGGGTAATGGAGCTTTCTGTAACCATCATGCAATTACTCATCCAAACCGCTAGTTGTGCAGAGTTCTCTTCTTCTTCTATGGTTTTTCAAAATATGTGTCTCGAACCAGCTCGCAGCTAGAGAACAATAGGCTAATGCTACAAGTTATGCTAACCGGCAACAACGTATCTCCAGCTTACGCACAAAGCACCGTATTTTAACTCTCACAGCATGCTTGAGCATGAGTTCACACACATATTTCTGCTAGACTTCTGCTTTGACTTCTCCACATGCACCGGTTATTTTATAATCTCCTCGTTTATCCAACTATCTATAGTAAGCACCGGAGCAGGCCTTTAGCTCCCGGCTTCAAACAATTCATTCACACCGTACGTTACCCTTTCTTACAACACAACTTTCAACAACACTACAACATTTATCACAAAATACAGCCGTTACAAAACAATATTATGTACAATTCGCCCCATTCATTACCTATTACCAACCCCAAGATCAGATTCCCCAGAACTCAGTCATTATAGCGCTTTTAAGCGATTAGCCTCCGTCCAGAGTGCAAAATCCTTTAGCGAACTGTTCGTTTTAATTCTCTAGAACTCAGTCATTATAGCGCTTTCAAGCGGCTAGCCTCCTTCCAGAGTGCTAGCCCTCTGGCGAACTGTTCGTTTCGGCTTCTTAAGCTCGTATTCAATTTGTACCCTCCCGTTAGAGTCGTCATTTCATCAATCACACGACACACTCATGAGACAATGAAACAGCCGTCGCTAATTCCACGTAATCACTCGCAATACGTGCTCAAACTCAGTGGCGGGCCGTGGATTTTATACCTGGGCCTTCAGTGCTGTTCTCCACTTCTAATAACCTCATTATGACGTCACAGCTACGGGTTATTATTTGTTTCGTGTAAAAGCCGCATATTCACATAACACTGCAACATTTGACAAATGAAATAAATGTGCAGATACATGAATACGAGCACATATTATACGCTGCGTCATTAACGGACAATATAGTCCAAATCAATGTAACACAATGACAAACTCACAAGAGCAGTCGCATATATTCATGACAACAAAGCAACAAATCAATCCAGCAGACCTGCAGCGGATCCACGCATTCCACCACACGAGCACGAGCCATTCAAATACTATTCATAAAAACGACAAATGAACAGTAGAGGTAAACAAACGAAGTTCACTTACCAAATGCTGTCTATGCTGACAAAGAGTTTAATCCCAGTACATCAGTTCCAGTAAGAAGTCCAACCGGATCCGCCGCGGGTCGGTGGTCCGTTTTCCGCCGCAGTTCGGTCGTCGCCTTCGACCGCGTTCGGTGGTCGTCTTCGGCCGTGGACCGGCGAAGGGCGGGCCGCGGTTGTGAGTTGTAGATCCACTCGAGTCTCTCCAAAAGTACCGACGCTCAGTTAAAATGAAACGCATTCCCAGCCATAACATGTGCAACGCTTCTGACGCTGCAATACAAATCCTTTTCCTGGCTGGGTCAGGGCTGCTAGCTGTGGGGTCGGACTATGTCCAGTTTGTTCAGAAATGTCCTTCTTGAGAAAAGCGTTCCCAGTAACTCCGCCACTAAATCCGTTTCTCCTCCTTCCGCCATTTCATATTAAAAAAAACAAAGCTAGGTAAAATGTCTTTCAAATATTTCCACTTGAACTCTGTCTGCTACAAAGCTCTGCTAGCAATCATGTTTCGCGGGCACATAGTCACGTGCCCGCCCACTGACCAATCACAGCACACTCTGCACCTTGCTGGCATCTGGACTCTGAGCTGACGTAACTTGGCCTGCAAACCGCTCTGGTGGGGCCATGAATCCCAAACTAAAGATCTGATTGGTTGAATCAACAATATCGTCCCCATTCAATTTAAACTGCATATGCCAGCACTGGGTGAGTCTGCAGGCTGGGGCCTCTCTTCTTACTAGAGACACAGAGGTGAAATCTGATTGGATAAAAGCTCTACTTAAAACAAGCTGCACTGGAAGCAGAGCAACTGAGGAGCACAGTAGCTGTGCAATGAGAAAATAAGATAATGGGAAAAATATTTGTATAAATTATAATACATATAAGAAAAAATTAAATGTATTTCAGAAAAAATATTAAATTATAAAATAGCTATAACTTTGTGATTCTGTTTAGGCCAGCAGAGAAGGCTTTGCAGGCCCTGACGGCCCGCCACTGCTCAAACTCAATTCACTCGACACTCAGAGCCGCTTATGCCACTCGTATTAGCCCGTAGCTATCTTAGCTTCTTCAAAGCTTGCGTTCTCTTGACGCTCCGTTCTCTTGACGGACCGTACTCTTGACGGACCTCACCGGTAGGATTTCGCAACAATATTTAGAGCCCGAAGCTCATAGCGTTAACAACACTAGTTAAATAAGTATTTCAGATTGCAAATGCACCTCATACAGTATTACAGTCACTCTAAATTTCTACTTTACCGGCTTGCGTTCCTCCTCGTGTCCAGCATTCAGGAGACATCAATCGCGGGACACTTTCGCCTAAGTTTCCTAGTCTACCTATGCAGATTTTTATTAAAACGGCTCTGCGTACCTTTAGTTCGTGCGCACTTCGAAAGTGTCCACCGATCCACGTCTCCTCAGCCTTCTCAGAGTCCCATTTGTCCCTTCGTGGTCGCCAAATTGTTGAGGCTGAAGCTAGTGGAGGAATCGCAAGGCCGCTGCTGTGTTTACTTCTTTCTGCGCAGGCGCATCATAAAGTAACTCGTTCCGGTCCAAATTCAAAACAGTATTTAATTAAACAATGACGACTGTAAACTGATGATGACAATTACAATCTATAATACACTATCGATAGTATGCATCTCGAGAGCAGAGACCACGTGCAACTCCCCTCACAGGCCCGACCAAGTCGGATCCTGCAAAGCGAACTACCATGGCCTGGCGCACGTCCTCGCAAACAGTCTTTTTATGTCCTTTGATGGTCGGAAAGTGTCCGAAATCTGTCGTAAAACACAAAGGCCGTCTTCTGGGGTCAGTGATTGGCTTCCAATCGCTCTGACGCCTCCTTCATCGATCCACTGCTCATCTCAATGGCTGGCCTCCTTGTGACATCACCTCTGACCTGCCCTCTGTCCTGCGGCCGCATGGTGTTACCCAGGAGTCCTCTCTGTTGTTTTATGACCGTCTGCTCCTCATCAGTTGTCTCCGGTTCTCCTCCTCCTTCCTTGGCCATTTGTCCAGCACCTCTGTGTCCCCTTTGATGTCTCTGCCTCATGGCTCAGAACCCCCTAACCTATGTGACTGTACTTTGGTTCAACACTTCCAATGATTATGTTAAAAGACTCCTACAAGTAAACTTATTGCAAACATATAATATCTTCTATAAGTAAACATCCTGTAAACCTATATTACATTCCATAAGTAAATATATTGTGACTCTTAACATAATTTACATTCTCATCATTGTGACAATTTCATTCACCACTAGGGGTGCTATAAATTCTACTAAATAATGCTTCTAATTCTTAAATTCTCCACATTGTCAGATTGACAACACTCAAATGAGTCACTTTGGAAGGCAAAGGCAAATTACCTATTTTGTTGTTTAAGTTGAGAGACTTGTTAGTATTCTGGACACAGCTGCAGTGTCTGGTAGGATTTTTTCTAGGAAAAATCGAACGCCAAACACAAAGGTTTTTTTCCTGTGGGTGAAACCTTGGTTTGTGTGGAACATATAGGGAAAAATTAGAGAGAGCACAACTACTGTCACCTTGGCTGAGCAGACAAAGAATTGAACACCATACAAGAGACAACAATAAAGACAGATTTATGAAGTACAAAAGGGACCACATCTGTGCCAAATGTAAACACCTGTTGTTGTTTTTTGCCCCAAAGATTTAAAAAGAGCTCTCAAAGATTAGAAGGCAACATAGCTTCTTTTTTCTTTTTTTTGTAAATGTCCCTAGCTTCTCTCAGTCCATTTTAAATGTGTTCATTATTACTGTATATTGAGCTCCATGTGTCTCAATAATTAAATTGTCCTTTCAACAAAATTGAGCAAATGTATTTTCAGTGGCATGTATCCACATAAATTATGTGAATAAATCCCATTCATAAAAGAGAGGAACACACATGAAACTACAATGTCATCACTGTCTCACAGGCCAGTGGGCTCACAGCAGACACATTCAAATTTGATCAAGCCACGATTAAAGGAATGAGTTTTTAGGGTTCATGATATACAGTACTTTACCATGAAAGAGGCATTGAATGTTTTTGCAAACATCGGATACGTTCAATGTTGACATTTTTGCATTCATTCAGAGCAAACAAACGTTATTGAAACTTACGCGATTTAACAGAATATGGAAGGGGTGGCGCACATGTAAAACAAATTCAGGACCTTCTCCCAGTAGACCGCTGTTCATGTAAAACTAAAAGTATATGTTGATTTTACACTTATTAAGGGCATCCTCTAAGGCAGGGGTGTCAAACTCATTGTCGCTCTGGGGCCACATCAGCATCATGGTTGCCCCCAAAGGGCCGGTTGTCGGCGGGGGGGGGGGGGGGGGGTGCTCCTTCGTCTTCGGTGGGGGGGTGGGGGGGGGGCGTATGTGGCAGCTGCTGCTGCCACATACGCTGGTGGAGGTGTGCGCGGCGCGTGCGGATCGGGGAGGAGCTCCGCCGTGCGCGATACAACGGATATTTGTAAATTGTCCGACTTTTACATTTTTTTTTTTTGCTGGCGGATTCGCGGGCCACATAAAATGACGTGGCGGGCCGGATCCGGCCCGCGGGCCGTATGTTTGACACCCCTGCTTTAAGGGCATTTGTTTTTCATTTATACTACTTACATTGTTACTATTACATTACTATTTTAACAAAAACTATGATCTTTTTCAAACCTTAATTAACCAAGTAGTTTTCTTGCCTAAACCTAACCAGTCGTTTCATAACGTTAAGCACATGGCATTGTGCTTTTGTGCAAGTGTGACACAAGGCTGATATGAAATATATTTATGAAATGTAATTTTGGTTCAGGAACATCAATAGGAAATTTATCCCCTGGTTTGCCAAAAAGTGTAATGGCAACATCTTTTCTGACGACTTGTGTTGAGGATTCAGCACATTCATATGCACAAGGCACAACAATCAATGACATTGACTTCATAAAAGCCTCTGTCATTTCCCTGTCAGCTGCTGTGGATTTACAAAGACCACACAAAAGCAAACACAGTCATTAAGCTTTCTGGCAAATGAATATGTGCAATCATCCTGGCTTACATTGTGTTTGTCTATCGTGATATGCCACTAAGCACAATATTTACAAGAAAAAACTGATTGTACAGCCCCGCACGGTGTCTCACATGTGCAGGATTTTCACTGAGAGGGTTGAGGACAGCAATCTCTCTGTCCCTCCTAACATTTGAGTAGGCAGTCATCTTGGATGCAAATTAAAATATTTGAAAAGAGGAACAGCCTGGAAATGACAATGCCAAGTGATCCTGCCTTCTATAATATTCACATTAGGAATGGAACTGCCTTCACGCGGCTGGAGATATTGGCAAAGAAAAATGTGCACATTCTTTGGTTAACAAAAAAGCACTAAAGTTCTGTAAATCATGCTTATAGACTATTGATTGAGATAAATGCCTAGGCTCATGGGAATGAGTTCTAAAACAATAAGCCATTATATTGGCTAATTGATCATTTGAAAAATCTATAGCAATCCTTTCCACGTGCAAGAATTAATGTCTCTGTGGTCCATAATTCATTAACTGCATGGCATACTCATTGGCCTTTTTTCAACCTAAAATGCAAAACGAGAAAGAATCTCCTGCTGACTTGTTGCATAAAGTCACTGGACATTCCCTGATGTCTCACAAGGCCATTCAGCATTTCCAACTTTTCTTTTCTCGTGTAATATAATGTCATGTAATGGCAGTCAATGTCCACTTTTTAAAATTTACGTCCGTAACTTAATTAATGGACAAGCCTACTTTTTTAAAGCAAAACTATGATCTTTTGTCACGGGAATGCAAGGACTAGGACTCAATTGCAAGACCACAGGAGATAGAGTCAGGAAAACAGTCTTTTTAACAGCTGATTACCGACAGGAAGGGCTGTGTGGAGCCCGTGGTCCGACACAGCGTGCAGGCCGGATCGACGGTGTGGTACCCGTGGTCCGACACCGGAGGGCAGGCAGACTGACTGTGTGTGTCCCGTGGCACGACACCGGAGGCAGGCAGAGCGTCCGCGAGAAGATCTGTTGGGAAACAACAGAGGAACGGAGAATTCCCGGACCATAGGACACAGGAGGCAGACACCGTAGGCAGGCAGAGCGTCGGCGAGAAGAACTGTTGGAACACAACAGAGGAACGGGGGACTCCCGGACCGTAGGACCCCGCGGGCGGACGCTCGAGACAGCAGGCGATACGGGGTTGAAACGGGTGGAAGACGGGACGAACTGACAACCCCAGACTGCAGGACCAGGGTTCTTATAGTGGCAGGGGAAAGGATTAGTGTAACTAGCGTCTGGTGTGTCAGCCTGTGAGAGGTAATTGGCTCAGTGGCTGCAGCCGTGCACCAGTCAGGGGTGTGGCTATGGGAGTGACTGGAGGCAGAGGAAAAATCCCAGCGCACATGGCACAACACAACAAACAGGGAAATGACAGCCAAATGAGGAGAGGAGATTGGGGAAAACCAGAGGTTAACCCACACGGTCCAACAGGGATCCTGACATCTTTATCAAATCTTATCAGGTACTTTTGTTGCATTTTTGTTTTGCTTTGTTTCAATTTCCAACATTAACGTGTTTAAAGCGGCTCCCTTAATAACCTCCTATTTTTAGCTCTCTGCTCGAAAATGTCATACCCTTACTCAAAGGGGCTTATCTCGCTAACTACAAGGTGTATTTGAATAATTTAAATGGCATAACACAAATAAATGTGAGCTTTGTTAAGATGTGTACATATCATTGTATATGTTACCGGTAAATGCTGGACGAATGTTACACACAGCTCAAATTGAAAGTTTACAGGTTTGCCTTTTCTTTTTTGCCTAAAAAGCACTTTTATTGATTTGAAATTATGCAGAAGCAGGCCTAAACTCTCCCAAATCATATCACAACATGTCAGCAGTCCTTTTAAAAAAAGAATTGGCTTTGATAAAGTGAAGTATGCCTGAGAAATAATAATAGTAATTTTGAGAGCCGGGGCCCTATAATAACCTGTAAAACATGGCTCATTTTCGTCTGAATTTCAGTTTTACGTGATGTAATTGAACCTTACCAAAGCCTGTGATTGGCCGATTTGCGCATGTGACATAAGATTTGAACCCGGAAGAGTGTGAGGAGTGTATGATACGATCTTTGAGTTGTTTGACAGAATTTTAGGCCAATGAAATAATCGAAAACCGTGATTCGCCCCCATGGGTCACACCCATTGGCCAAAACTGAAATAGGTCAAATGCTTACCCTAAGTTAGATTGATCCCAATTTCTTCAGGAAACAGTTCAGAGGATGCCACAGGATGTTGATAGAACAGTAGGACCCGGGGAAATATGCATTTGTTTACATCAAAACAGCACAAAGGTAAGGAGTTTTTGAAATATTAGCGGTGAAGCGTTTTGTTGTTCTGGTGCTTGTTTGCTCACAGCTCTGTGATGGTTTCACTTAGATAAATAGTGAAGATAACTTTGGATTCACTGTGTTTTTGGCGTGTTTTCTGCTATTTCGGTTTTCCGTGTTAGCATTTAGCTTCTTATTAGCGCCTACCGGAGTGTGTGGTCGGCTCAGCAATGGCGAAAAAAGAGTGATATTGTGGACATTCTTTTAGTTGCTTATTTGAGTTTGTGTAGAATTGTTTGGAGTTTGTACACTGGCTTGCAGGATAGTGTTGAACAGAATCTCTTTGTTAATTTGGTATATAGCCTGTATGAAGCATTAATAATATTTCTGTATGAAAAGTCCATTCTACGACATTTGGAACAGAGCCTCAGAACAGAACGGAGACCTTTTGGGGTGTCTTCGGGTCCAAGGTTTTAATCAGGGAGAAAATATATTTCCCTCGAAACGTAATAGAGAATGCAGTTTAAGTGTATGGAAATGTAATATTGTAGGAGACCTGGTTGGTGAGGGTCAATGATGTCAGTGTAAAAGGTTAACAAATTGTACACCATGTCTGGTGTATTTCAAAAAGTAATGAAGTGTAGTTATGAATTGCAGGATTCTTCTTGATTAAACTCCACACAAAATACTTGTCATGTCCCTGCAAACCTTATGTCCCTATAATTAAAGTATGATGATGGTGTGCATAATTTGAATTAGTGTCACAGTGGAGGGAACCTATAATCATGTCTAGTCAATGGTCGTGTACAAACCATTTTGTCGTGGACTTGGATGACCTCTCTAGTGTCTCTAGCAGTTCAGGCAAATTTAATCGCCCAGGCTTGTTCTCAATGCAGCAAAGAACTTTCAAATGTGTGGCACATTCTTAAAGGTGCTGGAAAACATGCTGATGAACCAGCCAGTGATATTATGCTGTCATTAAACATTTGAAAAAAAACCTGATATCAGATCTCATGTGATGATTATAAGCCCAGTTCCAAAGTTGAAAGATTTGTCTGTACCTTCAATTGCAGCAGAGTCAAGGATAGCCAGGCTGCATGAGGATTGAGAGAGCGGATCTAAGTGGCCTTGTTACGTTCCCCTTTTGGCATCTAGGGGATGCGGGGAGTAACGATGTTTGTTTCCCGGGGAAAGAGAGTTCCCTGAGGATGGTTTAACAAGACATTTATTCACAGAGAGGGTGAATGCTCCAATGGTGGTCCACAGCCGATCCACAGCTTCACAACTATGCTGTGCTCCAGTGGCGTGCAGTGCATTTTATACCTGGGCCTTCACTGCTGAAATACCACCTTATAACCACATAATGGCGCCACAGATAGGGTTATTATTCGTTTCTTGGGCTGTAACTATATAACGTTACGTATTTGTATTAAACCGTTTGGTACGAGGCTTACAAACCGAACAAAACTTTTGAATAATACTAGTGCATTTGGAAAATGCAGAAGCTTAAATTGTAGGAAATATAATGTTTTCTGCGCTCACTAGGAGACAACGGTCTGTGTGACCTCTGAACCGGAACAAAAACAGCTGTGCCCCGCAAGTGTTCCGGGAGGCTAGGCTAACTAGCTTAACGGGAAAACAACAGCAGTAACATACATTCTGCTACACACTAAAGGGCCATTCAGATATTAGATGTAAAAAAATGAACCAGTTGACTTACCAAATGCTGATCACATCCTCCTTTCTTTGTTGACAAAGAGTTTAATCCCACAGTTAAATCCCAACTCACAAATCCGTTTATCTTCCAGTTTCAGCCATTGAGTGTTAAAAAACAAAGCTAGGTAAAAAATTTTAAAAATCTACACCAAGCAAAATGCAAAAAATAGCATAATTTCATGAACTCTTACTACTCGACTAAGCCTCTGCTGTAAATTTTGTTTCAAAATAGTCACATGCTCGCCCACTGACCAATCACAGCACAGAATCTCACTGCAGCGCTGCTGCTAATGTTGACGTAGTTGTAGGCCTGCAGGCCGCTCTGGTGCGTCCAAGAATCTCAAACTAAAGATCTGATTGGTTGAAGACTATGCCAATCAACGATATCGTCCCCATTCCCTTAAACTGCACACTGGTGAGTCTGCAGGCCTGGGGCCTCTCTTCTTACCTAGAGACACAGAGGTGAAATCTGATTGGATAAAAGCTCTACTTAAAACAAGCTGCACTGGAAGCAGAGCAACTGAGGAACACAGTAGCTGTGCAATGAGAAAATAAGATAAAGGGAAAATTACGATACATGTAGTGTTTTTAAGAAAAAATATAAAATTATAAAATAGCTATAACTTTGTGATTCTGTTTAGGCCAGCAGAGAAGGCTTTGCAGGCCCTCACCGCCCGCCACTGCTGTGCTCCAACCACGTCCGTGTGGCGCGCCTCTCCTTTTAACCACGGCCTAGTTAGGCTCGAACGCAGCCGCGTTCAATCACCTGTCAGCTGGCATCCAGGAACAGGGCGGCACCCGAGAGGACACTGAGGGTAATCAGAGGGAGAGCGCAAACACACGACACGTAAAACCAAACATCTGTTTGGCCACAAACACTCCCCCAGAACACACCAGACCCACATTATACAAAGCAAAACATTTCTCACCCACGGGACAGAGCATCAGCCACCACATTGTCCACCCCCTTCTTGTGCCTTATGGTGAGGTTATAACCTTGGACCATCAGGGCCCAACGCATCAACCTCTGGTTGTGATTACACATCTGGGCCAGGAAGACCAGAGGGTTGTGATCTGTATATACTGTCACCGGCGTGGAACTGGAGCCCACATATACTTCAAAATGTTGAAGGGCTAGAAGCATGGCCAGCGTCTCCTTCTCGATGGTGGAGTAGTTCAGCTGGGGGTGCTTGAACTTCGCCGAGAAGTAACACACAGGATGGCATACATCCCCCCCTCTGTCCTGCAATAGCACAACACCAGCTCCCGACGCGCTAGCATCGACTTCCAGTTTGAAGGGACGTGAGAAGTCTGGAGCCGCCAACACCGGAGCACTGCAGAGGAGAGACTTAGCCGCCTTAAATGCATGATTGCATTCACTGGTCCACCCAAATGGAACAGCTGGGCTACACAGGTCAGTCAGGGAGTCACAATTGCAGAGACATTTTTACAGAAACAGCGATAGTATCCAGCCATACCCAAAAAACTGCGAAGTTCGCGCCGGGTGGTCGGGGCTAGATATGACAATATCGCCTCAACTTTCGCCTCCACTGGGCGAACTTGCCCATGGCCCACCTGCTTCCCCAGGTAGGTAACCATCGCCTTACCAAACTCACATTTTGTCAGATTCAAGGTCAATGACGCCTCAGCAAGCCGCTGGAACACCACTCCCAGGCTTTCAATGTGGCTTCGCCAGTTCTCCGAGTACACCACCACATCATCAAGGTACATGTTGCAGTAGGGCACATCCCCTAAAACCAGTTGCATCAGATGCTGGAAAGTTGCAGGTGCATTCCTCATGCCAAATGCCATACTGCATGAAGTGGTCTGATGTTACGAATACTGAGATGTCAGAGGCTCTAGAGGTCAAAGGAACTTGCCAGTATCCTTTAAGCAGGTCTAGCTTGGTGATAAACACAGCAGGACCAATGCTGTCAATACAGTCCTCCATGCGAGGCAACGGGAATGAGTCCGGCACCGTCACTGCATTAACTTTGCGGAAATCAGTGCAGAAACGCAGGGTACCATCAGATTTAGGAGCCAACAAACACGGAGAGCTCCATGGGCTATGACTAGGTTTTGCTAACCCATTTTCCAACAGATAGTTCACTTCCTTCCTCATCTGCTCCCTCTTCTCCACAGGACAACGATACGCATGCTGCTTGATTGGGGTTGCATTACCCACATAAATGTCATGCTGCAACACACCCGTACATGTTGGCACATCCCCAAACAGATTAGGGAAGGAGCGGAACAGCTCAAGCAACTCCCCTTGCTGACTTTCAGTCAGGTACGACAAATGCAACTTCAAACTGGACAGAACCTCAGAGTTGGTCAGTCTGCCACACTGCTGACCCTCAGAGGGCACTGCCAGACCCTCGTCAGCCATGGCCTCCACACAAATCATGGAAGAAGAAACCAGCTCGGGGGCAGCAGTCCCCCCAATTCTGTCCTGCTCCCCCAGGGCAACTTCTCTGTACAAATAAGGTTTGAGCATGTTCACATGGCACAACCTTGTCTTCCTTCTGCGCTCAGGTGTGCGAATCATATAGTTGGTGTAAGACACTTTCCTTTCCACCACATGCAGACCTGAGAAATGGGCAGGGAGGGCAGAACTAGCCACTGGTAACAGCACTAGCACTTTATCACCAGGCTTAAACTGTCGCTCAACAGCAGTCTTATCAAACCTCTTCTCCATGTTGTCCTGGGAGGAAGAAAGGGCTTCCCTCGCCAACCCGGTCGCACGCTGCAACCGGTCCCTACACACAGAAACAAACTGTACCACATCAGTCTTGGGCTTAGACCCACACATCAACTTCTCCTTCAGCAATTTTAACGGCCCACACACTTCGTGACCAAACACAAGTTCCGCAGGACTGAACCCGAGGGATTCCTGTTTCGCATCCCGCACGGCAAAGAGCACGTAAGGTACACCCTCATCCCAGTCCTTCTCGGTGTCGTAACAGTATTTTCGTAGCATGGACTTCAGAGTCTGGTGCCATCGTTCAAGCGCACCTTGTGACTCTGGATGGTAAGCGCTAGACACAGAGTGGGAAACACCCAATGACTGCAAGGTCTCCCTAAAGGTCTTGGATAGAAAAGTTGTTCCCTGATCAGTCTGCACAACCTTTGGTAGTCCAAAGGTGGTAAAAAAACTTCGTTAGTGCCTTAGTGATTACTGGCGCCGTGATCTTACGCAAGGGCATGGCCTCAGGAAAACGAGTGGCAACACACATCACTGTTAGCAAGAACTGGTTACCCGACTTGGTTCTAGGCAATGGACCCACACAGTCAACAATGACATGCTCAAATGGCTCACCCACAGCAGGGACAGGACGCAAGAGCGCTGGCGGCACTACCTGATTTGGCTTTCCCACCACCTGGCAAGTGCTGCAAGTCGTACAGAAGGTAATCACGTCTGCTTTCATTCCTGGCCAGAAGAAATACCTCAGGTCATAGGTCCTGTCATAGGTCTTAGTGACCCCTAGATGACCAGACCATAGATGCTCATGCGCCACTGCCAGCACTATCTGCCGACAACCAACGGGCATGACTATTTGGTAAACGGTGTCCCAGTCCTCACCTGCTGCCTTGCCTGCCTGTGCGACCCACCTCCGCATTAACACACCATTCACTAGCAGAAAAGACTGCTTCGTTCTGCACCCACTGGTGCCTTCCCCCACCGCGGCGAAACACCTTACCAAGGCTGGATCACTTCATTGGGCGCTGATGAGCGCCTCCCGGGTCAGCGGCAATGCCACTGCCGGCTCAGGCGCAGAATTTGGTAACCCTTTAGGATCTTTTGAGGAATTGTTCACGGGCCAAATAACGGGAAGATCTATCCTCGGACAAAACAGTAGCAAAGATTGAATCAGATAAGTCCACCTGTTTCCGGGCCTGGGCTCTAGTCAGAACGTTAACCTTAAACACGTCTGGATAACTCTGCGCCAGCTCATCATACGCCAAGTTAGGAATGGGAACATCTACAACTTCAGGCGCAGGGAACACCTTACCTCCCGCTATATCGTTTCCCATGATGAACTCTACCCCATCCACAGGAAAACACGAGCGGACTGCTACTGGGAAGAAACCGCTGATTAATTTGGTCTTCACATAGACCCGGTGGAGAGGTGCTGGAATGAAACCCATTTCTATTCCTCTCACCACCGTACCCTCACCACAGGCAGACTCGTCACTAAAAGGCAGACCCGTGTCCCACCCGTGTCGCGTAGCACCGTCACCAGGCGCTGGTCCTCTGCCTCTCCGGTGAGCGACACAAAACCTTCTAAGATAAAAGTTTTAAAACACTTATCAAGCCCTCTTGGAGCGGCAACCTGGCCAATGGGCATCACCGTCGTCATTAATCCGACTCCCTGCGGCTGCTGTCCGGAAGTTGCCCCAGGTGGCTTCCATTTCCAGGCTGCACAGTCCACGATCAAGTGACCAGGGTCATGACAATAAAAACACCGTCTCTCAGCTTTAGGACCCGACCGAGAAACGTTTCCACGTGACACATATGTGCCACTATGTTCCTGCGAATACTCACACTCTTGAGCATCACGCCTCGAAAACACATGCCTATGAGTAAGAGCGAATTCGTCTGCCAGCGTAGCAGCCTGCTGCAGGGTGGCCACTTTTTGTTCGTTCAAATAAACCACTGTACGCTCAGGAACACAATTTTTAGATTCCTCCAGCATCAGGAGCTCACACACGGAGGCTAGGTCATCAGCCTTACTGGCCTTACACCATCGGTCGAACAGCGTCTTTTTATCTCGCGCAAAGTCAGTGAATGACTTCCTAAGGCTCTGGAACCTAGCTCATGGGCCCGCAGAATGGCACCTTTGACCTTCTCATAGACCAGACTATCTTCCACGGACAGGGACGAGCAAGCTTCCTGAGCTTTTCCACACAGCTTACACTGCAACAGTATCGCCCACATGTCTTCTGGCCAATGTAAAGCCGCAGCAATATGCTCAAACGCACCAAAGTATGATTCCACCTCAGACTCACGAAATACAGGGACCAAAGAAATATGCTTAGTGACATCGAAGGCAGCAGTTGACCCTGGCGTTACCTGCATATCTGCCGAGGTGCGAGCAGGAACAGAACGCAGCTCTAACTCACGCATTCTAACTGCCGTATCTGCCTCCAACTTACGGAATTCTAACTCCCTCCGTAGCTCAAACTCTCGCTCTTCCTTTTCCACCCGGAGACGAGCGAGGCGCATCTTTACCCGAGCCTCAACCCCCGAACCAGGAGTTGATCCCGAAAATAACGGATCAAACTGGGGCAATGTGTGCGGCTTCGCTTCCGCCCTCCCGCTCTGCGCAGCCTGAGTGAAAGGCTGCTTGGTCTCTACCGGCCCCGGTAGCCTGAGAACACCCTTACCACACAAGTTGTTAACAATCACTGCCTTGAGTTCCCCTTTCGAAAGGGTAATCGAAACACGAACACTATAATACGCGGCTATTTCCCGTAGCTCACTCTTCTTGCACTTCTCGAACAGAGTGAGAGAAGGATTCACCACAAACTCCTCCATATCAAACTCTGCCCACGGTGAAGAGAAGAGTAAAACACAGCAGCCCTAGCTCACCGCTAGCAACGCCGCTAACGCTGCAGTTAATCCTCAACTGAGTTAGCTCACAAGCTACAAACAGCTGACACGTACACACAAGTACACCTCACAAGCGACCAACGTGATACATGTTGATACCGGATGCCACACACAACCAGTACCGTGCTTACTGCCTCTCTCAGCAAAATAAACAAACTTCCTCAGATCCTGCCTAACCAAACCTTCACCTACCTATCTTCTGGAGCGTGCCGGGCTCGAGGCGACTTGAAAGGCAAACATCAGCGGCCGAAACCCTGAAACGCCTACCTCCGCCAGGGACTGATCCCCACCCAGGATTACTCTGAAAATAAAAAAGGCAAAATAATAAACTAGTGCCCGAAGGAAAGACCGTTAAGCCCAGCTGGACACTCCCCTGCCTAGTCTGAGGAAGCGGTGGAATATTATGCTCCAGAGACAATCTAACAGACATCCAAACATCAACACCTATCACGACACACTCAGCAAGAGGACAACACACACTTAACAATTACCCAATCAGCTCCTTCTGATCCCGGACGAGCCCCCAACTGTTGCGTTCCCCTTTTGGCATCTAGGGGATGCGGGGAGTAACGATGTTTGTTTCCCGGGGAAAGAGAGTCAAGGGCAGCTGAGAATGGTTTAACGAGACATTTATTCACAGACAGGGTGAATGCTCCAATGGTGCTCCAATGGTGGTCCACAGCCGATCCACAGCTTCACAACTATGCTGTGCTCCAACCACGTCCGTGTGGAGCGCCTCTCCTTTGAACCACGGCCTAGTTAGGCTCGAACGCAGCCGCGTTCAATCACCTGTCAGCTGGCATCCAGGAACAGGGCGGCACCCGAAAGGACACTGAGGGTAATCAGAGGGAGAGCGCAAACACACGACACGTAACAGGCCTCATTTCGCAGGAGGGAAGCTGGGCTTTCACATACTTCTGCAGGGCAACAACATCGGTATATCCAGGATGTCCACACCCTGCAGGCACTAAGAGCTTTTGAAAATCTGCAAGCACACAACACATTTTAATCATCAGAGGCACACAAAGAAATGCTACGTATCCACAGTCACATAACCAGCTGTCAAAGGTTGGATTAGAATATTAATTGTGATTGTAATGCATCTTGCTGGGTTGATGAATATCTTAGGTTTCTGATGGAGGGGGTTGTTGGATTTTGCTATTTTATCCTTGTTGCTGTCATGTTGGCGTGTGTTTGTGTGGACAAGAAGGCTCTGTCAGTCTCCCTCTGAGCCTGACGTTAAGGACTGAGCAGCAGAGGAAAACTAGTCTTGCCAATAGTTCTTGACAACAACACCACCAGACTGCAGCGCATTGCTGGTACTTGATGTAGCGCCCCAGCAACTGACATCCAAACTGATTTGCTGGCTCGAGTCTGAGGCGCTGAATTGCAAATCGACTGAACTCCAGCAATCCTTTTACGAGAAGGACAACTTCTAGGCCAAGTTGACCAGAATGGCTGAGAGAGCAGAAGTAAAATAAGTCATTTGCCCTTTCGAGATTGTTTTGTGTATTATTGAAAAGAATTGTATGTTCATGTATGTTTGTATACTGTACATATCAAACAATGCAGCTTTAATTAAGCCTGCCACTTTCACACCCTAAGGCCTTTGTACCCTCAGTCTTATGATCCCTCAGGCTACATCCACACTGATACGTTTTCAAACAAAAATGATCTCCGTCCACACGGCCGTTTCAGCATTGTTTTCAAAATGATCTCCGTCCACACTAACACGCCTGAGAACGAATATCACGTGAATATTCACGGACATTGGGAATGTAAACAGGAAGTAGATTGGTTGCTTAGGTAACAAAATACGACAGAGTAATAAAGTAGTCTTTAATAGTGAAAGGTCACGCTTGATACTTAAGATCTTCCTCTAAAATCTTCCTCTATAAACTCAAACAGACACATTTCGTGGTGTTTTATTTTTTAGACTTTAGACTACAATGTTGCGGGTCTTGCTCTATCTCGTCCACTCAAAGCCACTAACCGTGACTTCAGACGGCCGCTCCGTAGGTCTGATAACGCTGCTGGTCACGCTGCCGCAGCTGCTTCCTCTGCAAAAATGCAGAATTTAACTGGACAACAGCTGATAGTAAAGACAACAAGGTCAGCAACACCTGTAATCAGTTGTCCATGTTAAATTCACCTGTTAGTCCATCAATAATCAAGGCTGTTGTTTGTGATTTTCCGAGAAAGGCTCACGTGATAAGTTTTCAAACGTATCCCTCCTCGGGAGCGTTTTCAAACGTATCCATTTTTCAGTGCTCGAAAACTCCGGCGTAGTGTGGACACTCAGTGTAAACATAGCAAAACATGTGCGTTTTCAAATGGAGTAATGTGAACATGGCCTCAGATTAGTGCCAATGTTACTTCCCATGCTTAAACCTAACCAACCCAACCAATAAAGGCAACGAGTACTAGCCAAACTGTCCGTCTATTACAGAGTTTAACATCAGAAATGCTGAGGGAATATTACGCTAATGAAACATAAGATTGAGGGAACATTGACCTGAGTGAACATAAGGTTAGGAGGAGAAAGGTCATTTAGAATGGAAAATAATGGTTAGTACATTGTACACTGTGTATTATTAAATAAAGATAGCAGATCATGTGCAAAAAGAAAACTGATTTATAACTGTCATACGTGTAATATATAAAACTGTCATATTCTTTATTGCTTTAATAAACCCCTTACGATGGGGTCAGCCCTACGTTCCCCATCAGGTCAATGTTCCCTCAGCCCTATGCTCACTCTCAGCCTTATGATTATGGTAATCAAAATCAATTCATCATTTTAGGTTCTATCCTTTTTCTACTTTTATATTACCTCATGATGCATGTAATTTAAAGTCTTGAATATTTTGTTGGTTAATTTTCATATTTCTTCATTACAAACTCGCAGGTCCTTTGAAATCGCTCTCGTGTTAGACTGCAAATGGAATCTTGCAATGCAAATATTATTCAGGATTTTTAATCACTTGTATAAATCTGCCTGCTCGGCTCTTCAGCATGGCTTTAATCTAATGTCATTTAGCATAAAGGAACATCATGCACCTCACAGAGCAGGGGGCCTCTCAAAACATATTTTGACATTAATCTTCAGCATGTCTTTACTTTGTAACATTTTAAATTGTATGATAAATATTTCAAATATGTCTTGACTGCCCTTGGCCTGTGTAGCTTCATTATATTCTTTGTTTATTTTGTACCTTATTCAGCATTTTATTTCTCTGGATTGTGTCTCAGAAAGATTTTTATCTTGGGACTCACAGCATCACTCCATCTGCATTTAAATACCAGTGGCCACCAGTTTGGCCACACAAACACACACACACACACACACACACACACTATTACGTGTAACATATTTCCTAATGGTTTGCTGTTGCATTACTATTAATTATTATCATGATTATTGGTTTTCTACTGATCCAAACTAGATGAGACAAATTGAATCTATCTACTTTACAATTTCTACAACCAGCTGTCATCCAGCTGTCTGTCCTGTCAAGAAAGGAACTGAGCACAAAGTGCACACAGTGTATTTGGAAACCACCAATGTGAGCATCAAAGTTGCTCAAATAGTAGATTTTTTTTTTTTATGAGTCATAACTCTCCACAGCTAATCTGAACTCCAGAACACAAGCTTGTGCCTGTAACTGCATCACACTATAGTCAGTATTACAGGTATTGCACTTTCTGTCATGCATTAAATAAATAGTTTGAAATGTTTTTAAGCTTAATTTATTTCTTGCAGAGTTTAGAAGATTAATGCACTCTCATTAGTATGCATTATTATTTTGTCTTTTGGTCCCAAAGTTTGTAGTATGTTTTTATTAGTATTAGTACTTCCATTTCTCTGGCAGCTAGTGTATTATACTACAAAGGTTGGGAGAAGGCGGGCGCGTTTGTCAGTGTCTCAGAAATTGAGGCTGTGTTCATTTTGTTGAAGCGGTTCGTATCAGTGCAGTCCCTTTTTCTTAAATACTCAATTTGATATTTGTGAGCAAGTAAAGAATCAGTCTGTCTGACTTCACAAAGGCACAGTTGTCGAAGACAACACAACACAATGATTGAAGCGAACATTGCAAATGGTAAACCATGAACTAAAAGGCAACATTAAGTATATTTGACTGTATTTAAGTAAAAATAATACATATTATCATAATAAAACCTCTTCTGCATGTAAATGGATGTGACAATATGTCACCATGTCATTAGGTAGCTGGTTACGGTAAACAATCTCTGAATGTTATCTTCTCTGCACAAAGGTTATTCAGCAAAACCTTATAAATTCCAGAACAAGTTGTGTGTACACTTGTCAAAGAAACATCAGTTTGTCAAAGTCAGCCATGGTTTATGTTTGCTTTGGCATTGTGCACCACGAACGCTTAGAGGTTGGAAATTGGGAAATTAAACTGGGAAAACTACCCAATCTGTTTTGTCTGGAAGGCAGCATTACACTTGGACAGAGCCCTATTACTCTGGGAGTGCATTCTCTTCATATTTCTTTTTTCTCAGTGAACACATCCATGATTTAGAAAAAGAACAAGAAAAAGTGACACAGAGGAGACAAAGGTGTTCTGATGCTTGAGGACAACAGTGCAAGTGAAAAACAGCACAGGACGAGCCAGATGTGGATGTTAATCTAAATAAACAGAAGCTGTATTTGAGAAAGTACCACATGGTGTCACTTTGAAGTTTCAGTCAGGTGAAACACCAAGACTGCCTTTTGCTGTTCGGAGCCACTCGATGAATAGCTGGATCGACTAGAGGCCAAGGGCATGTTATCAGTAGAACAAGAGAACGACAGAGGCATACATGACAGAAGCAATAAGCATCACCTTGCCAACGTATACAAGCATGCTTAATTCCACAAACCTAACCGCTGCCTGATATGGAAGACGTGCCATGCACTGAATATGAACAGCAAAAACACCAAAGATTTGACTCTGCAGGGTTTGAGGTGTTCTACCTTCCTTGTTGGCAGGAACAGACTTAATCCCTCAGCCCTTGAATAACGTCACCTAATCGGTAAAAGTCTGCAAACAGATGCATAAACTGGATGAGCTTCTCAGTTATTTGAGACATGTAGTGTTCAGGAGGTAAAATGCAGGTTCACCTTGAGCACCTAGATATAGTGAAACCTGCTATGTGGCTGATAAATTCTCCTTTAAAAAGGCAGCCGTTTGACGTCAGTCATGGTTAAACTGTGAGTCACATTGATTCTTTGAAATAAAAATAAAAAAACAACCATACCATTACCGTCACCTTCAAAACCGTACTTAACATTCCAAAGTGCTCTTAAAAATCATTCATAGGCTCAACATGCAGCATCACTGTAGCCTTTGATGGCTAATCATCCCATTGATGTACTGAGATATAGAATACAAGGACATCAATCAAAGCACATCAATACATACAGAGCAGGTGTCTGTCCACCACACACACACACACACACAGCTGCATGAATCCTCTAGCTGTGATGCATTTGGACTGTTGACAGATGAAATAGATGCAGATGGGCCCACACTGCACATTTATATCAGTCTTCCCTTCTCTCTCTCTCTTAAGCAAGTCATCAGTTAACATGGAGCTTTCACTCAGCCACATCAGGTGGTACGATATCTATTGTATTGAGGTGACTTGTAACTAGCACCACATGTGCCCCCCCCCCCCCCCCCCCCCCCCCCCCCCCCGGTCAGAAGCAACCAAACTGATTTAAACCGCAATAGTGGAACCTGGTGTGCCAATAAAATCCGCACCATATCACCTGCTCCCGCAAGAGAAAAGGATCAGGTCAGAGAGCTTTTCATGCGAGCCTCCCTCTTAAATGGTAGGTGAGGAAAAAGACATCACAACAGGAAATGAAAATCCCAATTGGTAAATGCCTTATCTTTCAGTGCAAAGGGGGGTCAAAAAAATGAAATAGCAAAACCCCCAGGCGTTCTTATTCTTGTAGTCATTTTCAGTAACAAAAAACACAACACTCACTTTCAGCGCAACAAAAGCATGAAGCGAAATCTACCAGGCAGCATGTGTTAAGTAGACACTGTGCCAATGGGGTTGGACATTGCGTGTTGGAAACACTGAAACAAAAGCAATATCAGGGGAATTCTACAAATTGAGAATCGGGGAAATAACAAAGTTTGCTTCAATGAGATTAAATATTTATTAGCAACGCCAAGTTGTTTCAAGGTGAAGGCCTTCATCAGAGTTTCTGAAACAATTAATTGAAAACGCAGATATATGTTCACGAGACTGAATACAACATTAGAGACAGCTGAAATAAGAGCCATGCAGAAACAGAGGATAGGATCATACGCTGCGTCACATACTCTTCCCAGAGTGGAAAGTACTTTATTTAGTTTTGACCTCAAGGTAAAGACGTGGAGGACCAAAGTGCAGAGACTCGGAGCCTCAGTTTGTTTTAAGTCACTTCAAACTCAAAGATAGGTTCTGCACTTGATACTTTGCTGTTGTCTGTCGTGCAAAGTTTTGCAATACAGAGACACTGTGATACATTTATATATATTGCTGGGAAAATGACTATTGTGCAGCTCTAGACCAAATCAAGTCTCCAGAAAATAAATGTTGCCATTGTACATTACTACAAACGACGGGATACGCTGAATTCAGAACTAAAAATACTTCATATGTTTCATATCATCCTCCTCTCACGCTTGAAGAAAGGCATAATGCCAGGTGGTTATCTTTGTGATATCATTGATTAGTTTTAATAATCAAACTACTTAAGGTTAGAAAAGACATAATGGTTTATGTTAAGATAATAATGCAGTGACGTAATAACAGTAACAACGTAACTACCGTAATCTTCCCTTGGTAGACTTTCCAGGAAACATAACGTTATGTAACAAACGTAAAATCAATGTTAACTTTTAGTGACACGCACATGTCCTTATCTAACAAAATGTTAAAATAATAAATGTTTCGTTTTTGACTTTGGCTATGCTGCCATTAATAATTCATTCTGTCAGCTTCCTACGGATCAGAAGTCTGCCAATGGCCCTGAAGTGGAAGGAGAAAGGTGAATAAAATATTTGTTTTATTTATAACACAGGAAATCAGGGATTGCTTTGGATTTAGTAAATGGCACACACACATTTTCCTGTGTTTTAGCAGGTTTACTGTGAAATGCGAGTTCTCTGATAAATTAGATTTGCTCCTTCCCACTGATACCACTGGACAACACGACTAATTGAATTTGCCACTACAAGGCAGAGGTCAAACTGTTTCCAACTGTTCCACTCATGCAAATGAGTTTGGGTCTTTGGAAATCGTCCGACATCAGACTGAATGGACCTGACACATGCTCAGGCTCCTGAAGAGCTGCATAACGATGTACCTGATTCAGCAACATGGACTCATTTAAGAAAATGAACCGTGGTGTTGTCTGTTACAGAGTTTGAAGCCTGGTACAGTCTCATTCTTTATGTGAGATATATTAGACACCTCCTTGCACTACAAATCTGTCTCAAGGTCCATCATCCTACACCAAACTGGATATTTGGGATTTTCTAACAGCTTTCCCCTGAAGGCATTTCCTTGCGTTTTTTGATCTTTCAAGACCAAACTTAGTACATAGCCTTAGGAGACTACACACACCATTTACTGACACACTAGTAAAGGCAGTTAAGGAGGAGGTAGTGGTGGGGAACGGGGATGTTTACTGCTTGATTGCAATTACTACAGACTGACACAAGGGACTAAGCAGTGTGTGTGGTGGATGAAATGTGAATTACTATCATGTATAAGTGTGAGGATCAAATAACTTGTATTACTGCTGGGTTATGTTTTCCCATCAGTTAGTCTGTTCGTTGGCAGGAAATGTCAAGAGCCTAAGAACAGATTTCCAATGAAATCTGGTGGACAGATTGGACCTATTGATTGGATTTTGGTCGTCATCTGAGCGTGGGATTTCTGCCATTTAGAGAATTACCATTTTCTAGCCACCATTATGAAACCATCAGAAGTAGACTTTATTTCAAATCCCAATAGTATGCTTGCAGAGTCCAAAAACTGATGGCAATAAAGGGTTTGAATGTGACAGCAGGTTGAAGCTGCATGGCAGCTTTGAGCATCTTTACAGTGTTTTGTACAGATATATCAAAATCTAAATGTACAAAACCATACAAATAAACTCATGAAGCAAGATTAAGGTAATATCATCACACCACCAGAAGTAGGCCTATAAACGAAATGATTACAGTTGTGTCTGTGTGTTTGCATGTCTCAGCGCTTGCTCTCTCTAATGTGATGTCAGTTCTTTTGTCAAACAACCAGCTTATTATTTTGGAGTACGGAGTGTAAATGACTAAATGAATAAATGAGGTGAAATGATACGGTCACACTCACTCAACACTCTGCTGTGGTGGAGTAGAGAAGAGATAAATCCACCTGTCAGGACATTATCAATGTCAGCAGTTGACAGCACTGACTCAAATACAATGTCAGCCCTCCCCTTTTCCTGTGTCATCCCACATCCTTACCTGCTGACAGCTGTTCTGGACTTTGGCACCTGAGGTAAGCAGCTTGCCAGCACGATGAGTCAGCAGTGAAGGGTGGACTGAAGTCGCACTGGAGGTCAGACTTGGCTTTGTGTTCCATAAATGCAGTTTCAATCACATCTTTTATGTTCATGTAAGGAAGAATTTTGCAGTTTTTTCCCTTTTTGTTATGTTAGTTATGTTTTGTTTCTAAAATTGCATCATTACAATCACTTTGACATGTTTAGTAATTCGAAGAGAAAATAGAACTGTCATGTGTTTCCATTGTGTAGAAATGGGATTATATATATTTGTTTGATAAGAGTTGGAATGAGTAGCCTAGAAAATTGTGCTCAAGTAATAATACTGTTACTTTAAATACATATTACTCAAGTAAAGCTGAAAGTACTTGTATAAAAATGTAAACCACAAATAAATGTGATCTGAGTTCATTGAACAACAGAAAAATGTATTTTGAACCACCTAGTTGTATATTTGCATGATCAAAAGAATCGCTAAGTGGATAAAATTAGGTTTCAAAATAGTGAAAAGATAAGCAGTATTCTCTGCTCTATACACTGTGGCATGTCGACTGAAAGCTCTGTATTTTAAAAGTAATTCTTATGTCAAAGAAACCACCTGGTGGAGAATCTCGTGTTTTGGATGTTCTCATCATACTATCTGTTGGTGATGTGTAGGTGTTTTTGTTCTGGTGTTCTGATACATACCCGTCCACCTGCTCTCATCCACGGCTCTTTGAAGCTCTGTGCGATACGTTGTCTGGCAAAAACGGGGATGTCGGGGCTACGGAGGTTCACTGTAGGGCTATAGCTGCCTGATGGTCTGGTCTCTTGGTAAAATCACGTTAGGGGGTGGTTCCAACTCCTTCACAGTAGTTACTATAGACTACTTACTAATTATAACACACGCACACAAGGCAATTTACAGTGGCCTCCAGGGAGTATGCTAATAACTCATGAAGCGTGAGGCGAAGACAACAGTCTTTGCACTTTTTGTTTTCCTAATGATGATGCCAATTTGACTGATATAGGCCACGCCCATTAGCGACTGATATTTTCCCACCATTTGGGATATTTTGGTATACACTTTTTTTCCCCCTTGTTTGGCATGTATTTCATCAAATTGGTACATACCATGTACATAGTTAATTTGTGGGTATCACACACCATTTGTATGTAATTAGTTTACTAAAGATTAAGTGCATCAGGCCAGGCCTTTGACGGGCCATGTCGCTTCAATCTTTAATTTGATTGATTGGGAATGTTGTTCATATAGTCACATTGCACAGGTTGTTTTTTTTAACATCTCATACAATTCTACCTACAAGGGGCACGACAGCAACAACATGCTATTTCTGCAATTTGGTTGACTTATGTAAAATGAAACCTGGTAAACAAATCCCCCATGATCATGTGCATGACATATTAACTGATGTATATCTTTAATGTAATATTCCACGGTTACCAAATTACTCAAAGTTGAACCTATGTCCATTGTAGCCTACTTACTGTGAAAATGCAATATACGTTTTGACAATTTACAGAACTTTGATTATTGTAAACATCCATCACCAGACACACAGCAGGAGATGCAGCAATCACACACTTTTTCTTCAAGAAATGCAATAGTTTATGTTTGTCCTGAGCTGTGTGACGAGAAATTCATTTAAAAAACAAAAAAGGTTTGTAGGGCAATAGTTCTTGTTTGAGGAAAAATGTTTCTTAAAATTTGGGTTTTACCCACTTTTGCTTCCAAGACTAATTGAGCCTTGTGCACATATGTGAGTAACAAAGCCCTGGACTATTATATTATCAGCTTCTAGTCCTGCTTGATGAGCTACACTGAATTACATAAACACAGAATCTGCAAGATAATTCATCTTGTGCATGACACGTCTTCTTCATTTATTCAGCCTCAGATGGTGTCAGATCAGTATCTCACTGCTTGCTCTTGCATATGTTTTATGAAAGTTGAGCTTCATAAAGTGCAGGGATTTCTAGATATTCTACACAAATGTCTGAGATGTTAAGGAAAAAATCCCTAACAACTCAATAGGAGAGTGAATACACAGAAAGCCATCTTTTAATTAACATGACTGTTGCACTGTTTTGTATTTCCTGCATGTGATAAGAAATGACTAAGTACTCAGCATTGAAAGTGTTAGCCAATATGATGAAGCAAAGAAAGAAGGGCCACTCAATCTGAAAAGAGACAAAGATTAGTCCCTCAGAGAAGGGAAGCATGCTTCAAAGAAAACCTGTGAGTCAAATGTAGAGTGACCATTTATTCCTGCTCTCCATGCTGAGAGGGGTCAATAAGGACTGCTCCAGATTTGGCTCTTTTTTGTCTTTTCTAGTTCCTCTAATTAACCACAGTCTATTATTCAATTATATCATAATGCAGAGTATACTATGCAACAGCACTGAAGCAAAGGCTGCTTAAATTATTAAAGATCTTGCCAAAAATCTATAATAGAATTTTGAGCTTCTGGTAAAATGTTGGAAATATCTTGTGTAAATTTCTCATCTTAAGAAATATGTCCAATAGGCCTTGTTGAATTGTGTATATGTCCCACTATAATCACACCCTTCCCTGACAGGCAGCCATGGCCTTTCAAGGCTCCTCTAATCACTTCGACAGCAACACAAAAACTGCCTGTGTGCGTTTTTCTGCTCGCCGTGGCCATCACTTCTGATTTAAGGTTCCATCTCCATTAAGTGGCCTTGTGAGCAAGGAGGTGAGCTACAGTAGATTAATTGTGTCATGAACTGGAGGTCAGCTGTGCTTACTGGTTTACTATCAACTCCTGTCTTGCACGCTGTCACAACTTTGAACTCACTTCAAATTCTTTAAGAATCTGATCCGTGGGCATCTGACCTCCTTTACAGCCAGCAATCTAAATGGCAAAACAGCGTATTAGTAAAACCACAACACGGAAGAAGTTTGCTGTATTTCATGTTAGCTACAGTTGCACTCAAAATTATTCAACCCCCATTGAAAATTAGGTTTATTGGCAAAATTGACAAACTTTCAGCTGTTTTCAATTAACAACTCAAACAAGGACCATTTAAATAGCTCAACACAACTAATACTACAAGTGGTTTCTCCAAATTCAGCACAAAATGCCACTTTTCATGACTACTGCAGTCTCAAAATTATTCAACCCCTTCATGACAAGCATCTTTAGTACTAGAGCACCCTTTTGCTGTTATGACCTGATGCAAACGTGATGCATAGCCAGACACATGTTCTGACAGCGTTCCTGAGGAATCTGAACCCATTCCTCATGGGCAATGGCCTCCTGCTCTCGAATATTCTTGGGTTTGCGTGCTGCAACCGCCTTCTTCAAATCTAACCGGAGATTTTCTGTGGATTTTCAAGTCGGCCACTCTAGAATCTTCCACGACCTTTTCTGAAACCAAGCCTGGGTGGACTTTGAGGTATGCTTGGGATCATTGTCTTGTTGTCCAATGACGCCAAAGCTTCAGCTTCATCACAGACGGCATGACGTTTTCTCCCAGGATTTCCTGATACTTGATTGAATCCATCTTGCCCTCCACACGCTGCAGGTTTCCAGTGCCAGAAGAAGCAAAGCAGCCCCAGAGCATCACCGAGCACCGCCATGCTTCACTGTAGACAGGGTGCTACATAGCACTCCGTGTGTGTCCTCATTACTTTACACAATGGAAAGAAAAACAATTAGTGCACACTTGTCTGATGCTTTATCCATTCCCATCAGTTGATTTCTAATGTGGACCTGAGGGAGACGTTTAGGGAAGACAGAGTTGTCAAACTGTATTCACTTGGATCCTGGACAGAACCGCTGCTGCACTGTGAGCTGCATGACTCATGGAAACCCTGTGATGGTATCGGGCCTCAGCATTGTTTGGATGTAACAGAGTCATCGCCGTGAGCCAGGCAGGCTGGAATGACAGCGTAAAGCAATCCGAGGGTGCCTTTGATCTTTCATTTCACTCGATCAAATCCTGTTTTTAAGCGTGAGCATTATGCCCAAAATGTTGGAAAACACTGCGTGCAAACAGTGGAAGTTGGTGTCCGGCCTGCTGACGTAGCTGAACCCAATGAAGATTGCCAGTAAAATTCTCGATTCCAAAAAGGCAGTGCTCCAATCGCAGCAACACCAGCCTTCTCACACTTACTGACTCTGGGAAATTGGCTGCGGCACAGAAGGTTTTACAGACTCTGGCAGAGGAGTCTGGACCTGCTGAATGTCTGATAAGGCTGATTTGAATGAGACTGCATTCCCTTTTGTTTTGATTACAGGAATTATAAATATCAAGACTGACCCCACTTGTGATGTGGCCCTAAATTAATATATTGCAGCTATCAAATCAATGCGGGCAGTCTGGTTTCAGCATGACTCAATGATGCCCTCAAGTGGCCAGAGCCAGCAAGCTACTGCACAGCCAACAGCAATGGCATCACAAACAGCAGACAGCTCTATGCTGCCTTTGTGTTAAGCTCTGAATTAAGTTTATTCTTCAAAATTCACATTTGACAATATTCATCACCACCATCTGTCTGCCTTTTTTCTAGCTCTGTTCCAGATGGATGATGGAGGATGGGATCTGACATGCAAGACAGACTTCCTTTAGTTTTACAGCGGAGCAGCACGGAAGCCTAACAATTATTATAACATAGAAGAAATCTAGGAGGTTAAAAATGCTTTGACTATAAACACACGCATCGTTTGTAGTTGGACTTCCAAAGGAGGCACTTGTTCATTATAAGTCTCAGATCTACATTGCGTTCCTGCTATATCAATGGCCCCTATTACCCACTAGGCAACTTGCCGGCTTTTGTGTCTTTGACTACATCAAAATAATTGCACACTTTCTCTGTGGATAATTCACAGTTGCTGCACAGTAGTCATTCGGGGTTCATTCGGTTGAACAGTCACACATGGTGGTACAGTTTGCCTCATATATTTCCTCCCCAGGGCTAGCTCTTGTAAGAGAGGCAGTGGGTCTCTAATTTGTGTCCAGGGAGACCTCCCCTCAGATGGCGTTTGGTCGCTGAGGAGCACACAGCTGAAGTGGATGCCACACATTTACTAGCTGGTGATTGCTTGCTGTATCATCTGTTTAATTATCAGTTAACATGAATTACAAGCACTTTGATCAAAAACAACTCTCAGTTAAATAACAGCTGTGTTGGAATGCAGACACATACAACCCATGCAGAATTAAAATGAGCACGTTTGAATAAAAACTTTATTTAATGCTCGTAAATACAGTGATTCTAGTGACAATATTGAAAATAGTATACATTTTAACATATTAACTAATAAAAATGCAAACTATGACCTCAACAAGAGTATTTCTTCTATCTTCTATTAAAAAGTACATCTGTGCTCAACATCAGATCACAGAAACAGCAGTGTTTGAGTTCCTCCACCTCTGCAATTGCATGTCCTAAAAATAAAAGCACAGAAAGGTGGAGTGGCTCTCTGCTGTTCTTAAATGGATGATTCAGTTTGACTTTGTGATGTATCGCACCTACCCTACCTTATAAATAAAATGACTCAACTGCAGAAATTGAAACAAATATAATCATGGATGCATGAGGATATTGATGAAGGAAACACTCATTACACACACTTCATTTATTTACCATGACATTGGATATACCTTGCTAATTCACAGACAGATACAACTCTATTTGCTCATAACGTAAATAACAGTATAAGAAGCAAAAAAGAAAGTGAGTACAACAATGTTCTAAGTTCATGAACAGTATATTACTGACAATGGAATATATAGTTGCTACTGAAAATGTTTTTCTGCCTCTCAATTGACGAACATACGTAAACCCTCATAACTTCTCACATTAGGATAAATATATTTGGTACATAGTAATACTATGCTCATACTTTGTGTTCTCTCACCATATTTACAACAGCCACTTTAACGTACTTGCTCCCCTTTGACTTCTAGCCATCACTGCCCCCCTAAAAACAGCACAAATGTAAGAGACAGAGAGAAAGTCTGTGGCAGCTTCATGCCAGAAAATGACAAATCTAAATCCATTAACATTTCGAGCCAGAACAATTTACCCTGTAATTCTAAAAGAGGTTTTTATTGTTGGTCTTCAGACCACGGAAACTCTTCATTGATGTCCACAGCCTTTGTGGATACAGTACTCTTGAAAATCTACTGTAGAGTGTCCCAACTCCCCCACTGATATCACATTGATTCAGTCCATAGGAGGCCTAGTAATGACTAAATGGTGCAGTCTCCTTCAACTCATGGTACCCCTGGTGGTTTGGCTCTGTGAAGAGACAGAGAGGGCAGTTAGGGCTAGGAAGTACCACAGATCTATCTCCTCGACATTAACCAATGCTTTTAATAGACTCTTTTAGAAATATAGGCAGTTCAGTCTGGCTTTAAAAAGAAAAAAGAGAAGAAGCAACACAACAAAGAGAGAAAAAATACTTAATTAACAATGTTGGTATTTACTTGAATTTGCTTACAGTTGCAAATGTTTCTCAAACTGCTTTCTCAGGTCCACGTGGATACGACCTTATTGTGTATTCAGTGTCTGTTCAGAGAGAACTGCTTATGCTATCTTAAATTTAAAGCACTTGCTATTCATTTTCAGAGCATGTGTCTGTAGACTGGAGGTCACTTAATAATTTTCTGTACATCCCAGATTATGAAGGCAAAAATAGCCACTAGCAGAATGCGTTTGAGTGTGTAGATAAGTGTTACGGTACCGAGACTCATATTCTCCTCCACCAGAGGCCTCTTCTCACTGCAGTTTACCACTCTTCCCTGCGCCGCTCCCAGAATAGTCATGATATCCACTAGGTTGAGCTTCCCTTCCTCCTTGGCCTCCTCCACCTCCTCTGCCAGCTCCATCGCAGCCTCCTCACGCTCTTCCATCTCCTCTTGGGTCAGCATTGCGCTCAATCCCTGACCTCCGGTGGTGTTGCCCACCTGTGGTGGCGCCAGCGAGCACAGTGCCCTCACCTTCCCATAGGACATCAGGTGAGCTACGTTGGCATGCAAGAAGAGCAGGAGAACATTGAGGTCGTTTAATGGGCAGCCAAGTTTACGGCGGTTGATGAGGTCGAGGGCTGGGAGGACCTCGTAGACAGAGAAGAAGGTGGTGTCCCAGACGAAGAGCCGAATCAAGCTGAAGAGGACGATAGGAGCCAACAGGACGTAGATGGCACCGTTTGCCACGCTTATCACCTGAAAAACCAACTGGCCAATCATTTTGCACTGAACCAGTTCAGGAACCCAGTTCTGATCACGCAGCATGCCCGTGCGGACAAAGCAGCTGAACTCGTCCTGCAGGAAGGCAGACAGATGGAAGTAGGCCAGGTAGAGACAGGCAGCTGTTATGAAGGTCAAGAGGAGGAATCCTCGCAAGAAAAGCATGCTGACGAGGAAATAGGAGTTTTGCTTGCACTGCATGTATCTCTCCAGAAGAGGGTACTCAAAGTATCGCTTCTTCTTGGCCCTGCAATTGGACAAGGAAAATAAACTCAGCACCATGTTCTCCTTCATGTTCATCAATCCCAGCTGGGAGCGCCCCTACCCAACCCCAATCCTTTACTTTTGGCAACTAGGAGCTGCCAACAACATCACTTCTGTATATCCTTTGAGCAATATTTCTCACTAGCAGATATTTTTATTTGCTACTGCAGTGACCCAATTTCTCTATTGGAATCAAGTTTAATCTAACAAGGCATATTCTAGTTTGGGGGGCAAATCAAGGCTCCCTGAGATCGGGTAACTGAAAACATGGTTATGGAAGCATTTTGTTTAAAAAAGACATAAACAGCAACAAATATTTGTACTACAAGACAGCAGTCACTGGTCTCTTACCTTTGCAGTTCAGCTTGAAATGTGAGGGGGTTCTTAGTGTTCTGGCGCATGTCCAGAATGCTCTGGGCCAGTCGGATCGAGCGGTTGTACGACTTGTCCAGTTCGTCAATTATGAAGAGCAGGTCTGAGCCCAGCGTGGGCATGACAAGCTGGCGCCAGATTAGAGCCGGCAGGTACATCAATACTGCCATGGCCAGAAGAGAGTAAGGGAACATCTGGATGGACAATGAGAGAAAAGAGTTCAATCAAGCAGTTGAGTCAAATCAACAATGACTTCACTACCCAAAAAAGGTTTTAGCAACAAAGCATACTTTGCTTCATATAAAATATAGCACACTGACATTTTTAACTAAAGTTTTGCAAGTTTCAGCGAGGAGAAAGAAAATTTCAGCAGTTTAACTTCGTCAGCCACTCTAGGTGGGAAAAACAAGTCAAGCACGCTTGATCAGAGTCTCTCAGCTTACTTTGTGTACCCAGAGCGAGCGCTCCTCAAAGTTCCCATTGCTGTCAAACTCATGATGCATGAGAGAGTCCCAGCAGTATGTGTCGACATAGCTGGCTTGCTTCATGGTGAAATTGCTGGGAGGGAAACAGCTGATCTGAGGCCCTGCAGAATAAACAAATGTTGATTTGTAACATTATCTGCTAATATGGGGATTTACTATCTGCTTTATCAAATTGCCTGTAAGCAGTTGCTAAGCACTTGATTTCACACACACAAACACGCACACAACCTTGTACTTCTATCTTTGTGAGGACACTTACTGCTGTCATGCATTCCCTAGCCCCTGCCACTACCTTAACCATCACAACTAAATGCCTGAACCCCAACCCTTTTGTCAGTTGGCCCAAACCTAACCTAAACCTAATTCTATCCTGGATCAAAAAAAACAAGTCTGGTGTTTGACAGTCCGTCCCAAAGTGAGGACCGGACAAAATGCCTTCACTTTCCAAAAATATCAAATTGGTCCTCACAAAGACAGCTGTACAAGTAGATAGATATATACACACACACACACAGACACACACGCACACACTACTGTGGGTCCACTACCAGACATGTACAGTGAGCTTGTGCATGCCCTTTCCTTTTCAGTGGAACATAATTTCACTGGCGAAAGCATATGTTTCCAAATGGCAACCTGGCATTTAAAACCCTGGGCCAAATTTGGACTCCTCCACCTTATATTTAGTTCACCTTGATATAACCACATGTAGTCCAACCACTTAAATCCATGCTCCATGCACCCATCTGTCATTTCCCAAGGGTGCTCCACCCTAAAGAAGAGAGCTTGGGAGGGAACACACCAAGGGTGTGCCCCACTTAATGCAGTGCCTTAAAAGAAAAACATGGAGCTTCTATTTTTTTTACACCACATCTGCCCAGCTTTCTGTAAGTAGAGACATACTGCCACTAATTTACTGTCAGGATGTAATTTATCCTGCCAGTCCACCTCATTATAACCAACTGTTACACGGTCCAGATATACTACAGCGTGTGTGTTTGTGTGTGCAATTAATCAGCCGGACTTTAACATATTGATGGCGATACCTAAAATATAATTTTTGGCAGCTGAGGTTATGATGGAGGATATTCATTTTGGACTTAGATACACAAGCAAGAAGAGGTTGCAGTTAGTATTTTTAGACTCAAACTGAACTCAAACTAATTATGTATTGTGTTGTTTATGTTGTTTAGTTCCCCATATGGTTAGCTATGTCAGATTTATATTCTTTCACATACTGCAGGTGAAAGCTATTTGGTACAGCAGCACCGGCCATAAGGTTCCTCAAATTTCAGCTTTACTTATATTAAATATCATATAGAAATTGCCCAAAATGAATCTAATAAATGTACGTGATAAATTGAGATATTAAAAAGTATTTATTGTTCATTCATAACATGTTTCAAGGCAATGCATATGCATTCTGGGCCAGCTTGTAAAGACATATTGAAACCCTATTAAAAGCAGATTCTATCGGAGGCCAACATGGTGAGGCTAATGTTGGGGACAGATGGTAGAAGTAGTGAGCAGAACAGCGGTTGGTTCATCCATTATTGGCAGCCCCATAATGAAATGATGTTACAGTGTGTTATTTCTAAAAAGGTTTTGTCGAGCTGTCACATTCTTTATCTTCAGAGTTTCATAAACCCCTAAAGGCAGCATGGCAGAGCAACTCATGTAATCTGCTTTGAATTGTGTAAAAAATGTACAAACATTAATCACACAAGTGACATTTTTGTTGTTGTTGTTACTCAATGTTCTTCTGCTCTTAGTTGTATTTTGCTGAACACTATACTGACTGAAGCTGCATTGGCACTTAGGTTTAATTAAGTCACTGTGAGTGCTGTAGTTATAATACTATCTGACGCCACTGTATGTTCTAATGCAGCTCACTGTGGGAATCTGTTTTTCCACTATAGGTGCATGTGTGGGCGCATGCATTGACAACTCACCCTAAATAAAAAAAACGACAGCAGATGCCTTCTCATGAAATCTTGTAGAATATTCTCCCGCTCACTCCCAACCCCTGTGAGCCATTTGGCAAAGTGAGGCAACCTACATTTCTGCCACTGCTCCTATCTCCGACTCCCACTCCCCAATTAACGTTGGCAGATCGTCCCCACATTTTGTGCTTTGTACAAGCATTCTTGGCTGAGAGTCCAGGTGCAAGTAAACCAGACTCCAGACAGCAGCGCAATCAAGCACTGCTGTGAAACTCACAAGCCAGCAGATAGGCAGCCAAGATCCATCAGTAGAGCCGCGCACCCCCGCCACCACATCATGTTCTACGACCTCCCCCCCCCCCCCCCTTCCTCTTGTTAATCAACATATCCTCTCATTTGACTCAAATAAGGGGGAGCTGCCACAGAAAAACTTGGCCTTGTAATTACAGCGTGCTAGCGTTAGTGAACGCTGCTCTCAATCATCGCCATGGCAATTAGCATCAGGAGCATCCGGCTGATTGCAGACCAGCTCTGGAGAGACAACATTTAGTTCAAAGTCAAGGGAGTCAGCCTCCTCAACAATAGACTTGTACTATAGTATTGCCACGTATACTTTGGATTGTCAGCTCCGCTTTTTGTGTTCTTTGAATGACCACGGATGGACAGCTTGTTGGCATGTTTCATGTTAAAAACCGCCCATTCTTTTCAGGACATGTTTTTTCCTCTGGTCCAAAACACTTTAGGCAACAGCAGAACAGTAAATGGACTCGATGAATGGAGTCCAAGAAGATTGTGATCTTATGTTTTCGGTAATATTGTGTTGTCACATTGTGATTGCTGCGGTGGTATGCACTGTATTATGCTGAGGAGGTCTTAAAGGGTTACGTGGTATTTTTCAACTTGGACACAATCTCTCATGTTTTTGTGTCCAAGTGACTAAAGAGGACAACATTTTTTTTAATTAGTCCAGTATTAAGCAGGCAGCTGCTTAAGGGGCTGCAAATATAATCCTTCTGGGCAGTTGCCCACCGTCAATGTGCGTCCACTAAGAGAGCCTGTTTGTGTTTCCCTTTAATGGAGTCAGTCTTCCTTTTATGATAAGTTGTTGTTAAAGTGTTTTCTCCCTCTTGCTTTATTCTGTTAAGGAAAGTGCCGTGAAATTACCACTCTCGTTGTTATTGCTTATAATATTTAAAAGGGAGGAGTAAGGATTTGGAAGGTGTACCTGAGTGAAAAGATCAAAGCCTGCAGGGAAAGAGCACAGACATGCTCACTTGCCATGATTCAGGACTTTAAACTTTAAACTTTAAACGCTTTGAAATGATAGCACGTTTGGGTCACTACTTCAGGACATGACAAATGTAAGTTCTGTCCAAAACCTTGTGTTTACGTTGAATTAAATACCACGGACCACAGGAGTTTCTAAGTATGATATTCCTCCATATCAGAAGAACAACTAAATGCAGTTTAACAAGTAAAATATAAGAAATTCAAGTACAAACACACGATTACTTAACAGAGGATACCGCTTAACCGTGTGATTGAAACACAGAAAATGCTTTCACATGGTTTAAAAAAAGGATAGAGACAGGGAGTTGCTCACCCAGGGAGATCTCACGAGCGAAGGCCATGGTCACCAGCATCAGCGGAAGGCCGACGGACACAAACTTGATGACCTTGTCCAGAGGAAGCTCCAGCTCCAGGTGGCTGATCCGGTTTAACCCGGGGCTGCTCTGCAGCAGGGCATCAGATAGCATGGCCTTGGCCGCCGCCTGGGCGATGGACATTTTGAACTCCTACCCAGTGATAAGAAACGGTTTCAGTACAGATCACACTGCTTTCCTTTCTCTACCTATGGTCTCTCTCACGCTTCACTAAATGTGATATAATAAAGCAGAAATACCTTTACATCTACATTTATAAAAGAAAAAATTGTTTCCAATTTGGGGGAAATTCAATTAGAAATGCAAATAACATTATTCCAAGCAAATGTCCTTAACATACCGTAAGTCTTCCAGCTTTCTTTGAAGATACTTTGAGAAAATATGTTTGCAGAGTCAAAGAGTTTCTCTAACGACTGGCATGGTGTTGGAAAGATTCTTAAGTATTCAGGGAGGGCCTCTGTAAATGAGAGGTTGGATCTGGGCTGGACCGGGCCGGGTCTGGCTTTAATTACAGGGAGGACATCTGGGAGCATGTAGGCGCCCAGATGGCACTGACTGCAGCAGACCTCCAGCACTCAGTCACACTGGGCAATACAGTTTGCCCAGTGTGTGTGTGTGTGTGTGTGTGTGTGTGTGTGTGTGTGTGTGTGTGTGTGTGTGTGTGTGTGTGTGTGTGTGTGTCTCTTGTCGTTCCCTGCTGTGTAGCACAGTGGCTATGGCCCACTTCAAACAAGTGAACCATCGCCAGTGGCTTTTTCAGCCTCTGTCATTCGGAGACTATTTTTACTGCGTTACAGCCTCAGAGCGACTGCTGGCTGAGATAATGCAGCACACATCAGGGATGGTCATGTTTCTGTTCACTGCAGTATATGTGTTAAAAAGAAAAACTAACAGTGTGTAAAAAATGTATTTGATTAAACAGATCTGACAGGACTCGAGAACTTCAACTAAAATGAACAAACTATCTTTAGGCTAGTGCATGCATCGGATCTGTGTTATAGATTTTCTGTGTAATAATTTGTGCTGTAAATTAGGGAGAGCCGCAGTGCAGTTCAGTGTTACACATGGTGTGTTGAATTGCGTCTGAAAAAAACAAAAGGGTTTAAAAGAACAGCAGCGTTTTTTGAAACGCTTCAAGTAAAAGGCTCAAATCAGTTTGAAAATAGAAGTCACAGGGTCTATGGACATCAAACACAGGGTGTGATTGTTGTTATCACACTTTTTTAACCTGATTAGAATGTAAGTCATGGGGGGCAAAATCCACAGTCACCAGTCACACAGTCACAACTCCTCTGGTTGTATAGAAGTCTATGAGAAAATGACTCTACTTCTCTCTTGATTTATTACCTCAGTAAACATTGTAAACATGAGTTTATGGTCTCCATCTCTAGTTTCAAGTCTTCTTCAATACAGCATGATGTTCATTTAGTAAATGATGGTCCATTTAGAGTCAAACAGACCATAAAGCAGGGGATGCTTTAGGGCGGGGCTACACAGTGATTGACAGGTCTCTACCAGTGCTGTCGGGGAGTTGTCCGTGTTTTTGTCTTAAACCTTTAATCCTCTTGCAGTGTGTTCTCACTTCATCAAAGTTATTGTAACATTTTGGTCAACCAAAAATACCGTCCTCATTGTTCAGTTACAGTTAGCTCCGCCCTCTTCTGTCTCTTATGGTTGCAGATGCTAACGGCCAAAATGCTGAGAAAGCTTCACAATGGCAGTTCACAAAGGAATTGATGACTACTTCCACTTCTATATACAGTCCATGGTGAGGCCTCAGGTCTTTCTCTCTTCCCACTTTGAACATCCTCGATTCCTTTCCTCACCTCTTCTCCTCATGTCTTGGTCCCACTAAAGTGAGATGCTAGAGGAATTTAACAAATGAGACATCTTTGGCCCGAAGCGGTCATTTTAAAGAGACGTAACTTAAACATGACTTATGTCACAGCATCCATTGTTTTGTTATACCGCTACATTTTATGATCTCAGTCAGATGAACATAACAGTGTTCAACTTAGATATTTACTTTTAATTTGATTTACAACGTGGCATAATGTGACAAGATTGTTTGGATATCATTTTTATAGTCTTTATATATTTCATTGTGTGAAGCACTAACAATGTTTCTATGAAAAGTACTATAAATAGAGAGTGATATGATTGAGTGATATAAATATATCTATTCTATATATATGGCAACATTAAATACAGCAAACTAGTGCTGAATATAAGAGTGTTCTTGTTGATAGCATCACTTAACAACAGCAGCCGTTTGTCCGTGGAAACAAACTGTCACCTTTACAGCAATTGAATTTGATGCAGTAATATCAAATGTCAACAGCTTCACGATGCGCTACACATGTGGTGAGGGGTAGAACGTTTTATCATCCTAAATAACTAAAACGTATCAACGCAAAAGGAACAGTTTCATTTGTAGAGTCCTGCCACGGTTTGAGGTTAATCCAGCTGTGTGTCACGCAAAGGATACAGCGGTGTTTCCTCCCTGAAGCATCTACGACAAATCTCCTCTGTCCTCACTCCTCCAGATGCATTTTAAGAATTGGAATGTCCTTCAAGATGGAGCACTGAGATGAATTTCTAGGATCGAGGAGCTACGAGAACATCTCTTCATCTCCTTTCAACAGTCACTGTGACCCATTACCACAACCTCCGCCTACACTTAACCCTGTCTCCTATAAAATAACATTCACATTCAGATAAACTGCTTTCTCAATTACGCTTCGAGAGAAATGCCTTTTCTCACGGATTATGTTTGCATTTTTAAACACGTTTAATGTTGTAAATTGAAACAAAATGTAACAAAACTGCTTGGTTTAGGTTTAGTAAAGCATCATTGTTGGGCTTAGAGTAAGTACAGTTGTTACATTATTTAAGTAGATTAGAAGAAGTGAACGTTTTTTATTTCGTTGTTTTTTGACCTTTGGTTCCACGCGGGACATGATCAGCGGTTTTTGCTGACCATTCTTGCATTATTAAATATTGTATTTATTGAACCTTGAACCCTGCTGGTCTAAAGTGAACCAGACTGTACCCCAACAATCCAAAACAAATGCTAGGAAGTGATTTATGAGCAGTTGTGCTGCTGTAAATATGCTGCTCATGATAAATTAAAAACGCCTACGTTATACTGCTGCATGGGATACATTCATATATTTACATTTTATCCTACTTGCTCTGTTTTTACTGTTCAGGCGAGGTCAGCGGCTACTTTCCTCCTGCTGTACAGAAAGTGTGTGGAACAAGAAGAAATGTTGCGATGCCCATACTCTCAAACAAACGCTTTATTAGATCACTTTTAAAATACGATGATTTCCTCCCACACATGAGAGCGTTTGAGTGTTGCTCTCTCATGGTAATGGTAACGTGTACCTTATACCCCCTCATATATTACTTTGGAGCCCAACATGGCCTCTGCAATTCAAGTTCCTCTTACCCCAAAAATGTGTCTGAAGGAGGAAAAAGCAGCAGAGGTAGACAAAAACAGATATTTAATAAGTGATGTTGCAATTAAAGAATGACCTTTTGTAGGGGGGGGCAGAAAACAAAGCAAGGATGCCATTATACACAAGCATTACAAGCCGTGTAAACAACAATATAATGTGGCTCGGGCAGCAAACACCCACGAGAGTGATTACCACTTTACTCCGGGAGGAGAAGCTGAAAGCCTGTGGTGGAGAGAGCTCTGTTGGGCTCTGTTGGGCTCTGGTAGGAGGGGGACCATTTGGGCGGGCATCTTCCAGCAAGTTAAAATCACAGGCTAGAGCAATAAACAGTGGGTGGGAGACTACACATGTGACAGGAAAATGAGGGAAGTTAAACCAATATTTAGACTAACTCTATAATCTGGAAATAGGTTACAATGAAGCCGGAGCACGAGGGGGTTGGGAAATGTCGCACATCCATGAGCCTCGCTCTGTTAAGATCCTGGCTTGGATATGTGCAGCGGGAACAACGCTCCTGTTAATTATCTAGTGTTTTGTTCTTTTTATTTGGTGCTTTTCATCTCTAAATACTCTCATGAATCAAACTGCTTACCTCCTGTTTGGGAATCTATGGCCCTGCATGTGTTTGCTCAGCCTAAACATGTAGAACTTTCATATCACAAAGTCAACATCAGTACCTTTACATGTTTTAATTATTAAAATTGGTCTATTGAAACACAATAGATTATGACAACCAAGTGTATAAATGAAATAGAAATATTCCCTATTGTCTGTCACTTGCTTTGGAAGATCCATTTAAAAAAAAAAAAAAGCAATCAAGAAAAGAATATTATTGAGCAACATACTTCACAATGAACAATCAGAACATTCAATATAACATCTTTTTTTCTTTTGTCTTCACATTAGAAACGAGCGCCTCCATTTGTGTGTTTTAGTACAAAACAGAGAGCTGAAATTGTTTCACAGTTTCTTCAAAATCCTTCACATAAAATTGAAAGAGACGTCACTGCTGAGTTTTTATTCTCTTTCTCGTTTTCCTCGGAATTGTCGTCTTTGTCTCCTTGAAAAAGTTTGTCAGTAAAAGACAGTCGGCTCTGTAGGTTGGGGATTCCAACATCGCTGGCCTTGTCAGTGTCATTTCCCTCCGTGTGGAGATGTGGGCGAGACAGTTTGTAGAGCACGGCAGTGCTTTCCGTGCTCTTGTTTTGTGACAGATTCAAGGTCACGAAAACAAAACACAAGCAATTCTCTAAGACTGACTTGATGGCTGAAGTCAAGTATGTGCATGGCCACCTGCTGATACAACTTATTCAGAAAGTTTGCAAAACAGGAGTCCACATACTGGACTCTATGGTTAAAACTCTCCTCCAATCACGAGCATGCCGTTCAGGACAATCAAGATGTGCCTAGCAAATAAGTGGAGACACCTGCTTGTCCTCCTTGAACCGGTGAATGTGAATGTGGGGTGCTGGGTGTCTACTGACTACTCACTGTCTTTTTGACCCCTGCAGGATTAGGCCATGCCTCCACCCAGTCCAGGTGCGTACTACCTGGGGTGGCTTCGTTGCTCTGGGGGCCAAGGTCATAAAGAAGTAGATGAGCTGCAGTGAATAACCTTCAGCCTGTCAGGATCAGACTGGTTCGGTTGATGTTATGTTGCAACAGGGCGTGCATTCCTGGGGCTGTGATTGGCAGGCTACCCTTATGCAACTCTTCAGTGGGCGAACACGTGCTCGTGATTGGACGAGAGTATTACCCATAGAGTCCAGCAGAGGGCTCCCTTTGTGCTTATAGACCCGAGGTTACAATAACGTAACCTTCAGCTATGCAGATACAACTGCCATTGTCTCGTTGTTCTTTGAGCTACCATCTGAGGCCACACAAAAAAAGAATAAATATGCAAACCTTCAACACCAGAATGCAAACATATGAAAAATCTGATGTACATACTATAAGTGTAGTCAGTCACTGGTTTACTACAGTTTTTTTTTTTTTTTTTACTATTTGCACATGAGAAGAAAAAAATGAACTAAGATTGTTTAAAAAGTCATGCTCTAAAAGGTTTGCTGGAGCAATGAGTCAAGTGTTTCGCTCATGAGGAAGAAACACGGCGACCTGAGAACCTATGGATCATTGAAAAGGCCTGAATGATGTCGCAGCAGTGGAAGCCAACACCTTGGCCTTCAGTCCCTGCTGCAGATATTTGGACAGCATTACTATTTTTTTTTTTTTTTAATTCTCTTCACTCCTATTTTAGGAAGCAAAATGACACAAACTGCAAAGTTACATGTAGATCGTTAGTTGAAAATTGAGAGAAATTTCAGTCATTTTACGGTGTCATATTTGGACAGATTATATTCAATTTTAAAAGTAGTTGTTTTTCACATACATACACATACAAATCTTACTGTTTTTGTTTTTTTGATGCATGTGCGACTACTAGACTCCTCATTCCACTGTTCCCTTTTTCAGTTCACAGTAAACTGCTTTCAAAGCTGCCTTAACATTTCTCAATTTAAAACTGGCAGCGATCTCTTCAACTTCTGAGTTCCTGTGCCATTTTTGTCCATAAATAACAGGATGTGCTACTATCCAAATATTTCGAGAGCTCACTGCATTAGAACATTCACTAGTAAAATGAAACACATATTCATCATGAAAGTCACATCCGTCCTCTGTAAACGTGATCATGATGGTCATTGTGTCTGACTAGAGTTGCTCTACATCAGAGTCTGATGAATTTGGAGAAAACCTAATATGTCCTCACATGCTCTCAAGAGTCACTTAGCATTCGAGCTGTCCTAGTTCAGGTTTGAATGAGGCTGTGCTAAGGGGACAAGTGAGGTCAAAGTTCATATGGTCTTTTCCTCTAGTCGACTACTCTAGTTCCTCCCTATGCTCCATGCGCAGATCTCTCCTTCCTCCTCCTCCTCCTCCCCCGGTGGACATTAGCCTCCCCCTGTCATTTTCCTCCTCTCCCTCCTCCTCCTCCTCCTCTTCCTCCTCCATCCCTTCCTCCTCCTCCTCTTCCTCTTCCTCTTCATCCTCCTCCTCGGTGCCATCCATGGAGTCATCGGCTGCCAGCATGGCCTGCTGCATGGCCAGGGTGGCCGAGTCCGAGGACAGCGACTGGAGGCTGTCCATACTCAGCGGGTCTGAGGGGAAGCAGAGAAACAGAGAGGGGGAAGAATCGTCAAAAAACCAGTGGCAGCCCAAATCCATTCCCTCCACATTCATCCGTGCTCCCTTCTGTACTAAAGTTGCTTTCAAGCAGCTAAGGTACGGTGGCCCAGGGAGGCCATTTTAGTGACTTTAAGTCCCAGTGAAACAGAAGTTAGTGTCTTTATCTCCTGTACTTTGCTGATTCCCCAGTGAAACACAATATTTTAGCTATTTACAGTTAGAGGTTAAGTCAAATCCTTGATTGGACAGCTAACAAGTGTCCGGGCCTAGAATGACATGGAGCTACAGAGGACCGTGGCTCCATGCACACCTCCCTACAAGCTGGAGATTGATTGAATGGACATCACATTACTAGTAGAAGTTGGCCGGTACTAGCTTATAAAAGCAATAAATACAAAATAAATATAAAAGCATGTTTTGTTTCACAGGCGAAACAATTACTGGACTTTGATATATATACAATTATTATTTATTTTTTTAAAAGAGTGAACATTTGACCGAAATCTGTTCTAAAAGGTTTAAAAATATGTTTTCCATTTCATCTCAACTTTAAATACCAGCGACAGAATGGCGGAGACTCATTTGATTGCACTTGGTTGATTCAGAGTTTAAAATGTTGGTTGTTATTAATATTATGTCATATCAGAATATGTTAAGCCAAGCTTATAATTTAAGTTCATTGTAGTCCTGTTTCCTGTCCTCCAGGATTCCTGTCCTGCCATGTCTGCTCCCCTGTGTAACCTCAGCTGGCCCACATCACCTTTGTCCAGCCTGGTCTCTCAATAAACCTTCTTAAAACTCCACCAACCTCTGTATTGTTTTACTTTTGGGTCCATCCTTATGATTCCACAACAAATGATCCAAATCTCCCCCTGTCTGAATGAAACCTACACTGAACAATATCACATTACTGCTGGTTCAGTTACAGAGATGACAGTGAAGTTTGCTTCTCCACGTTGCTCAGTCTTTGCCTTCTACAGCTGCAGTGCAGAGATAGCAAATAATAAAATACACTCGATGACTACAATCTATAACCTAAAATGGGCCATGGATGACTGAAAACTATTTCTCTATCTAACTATTCTCTAGAGAGTTGGACCCCTCGTGATTTCTAACACACACTCAGATCTAATTTAAGATTCCCGTAGAACAAAAGCAGATTTTTTTACCCACCAAGAATATCATACGATTTGTTCTTGACTTTTGCCTTCACGTCTTCTCACATACATAAAAGTCAATAGTGACATCTAGTGGGGACATTTCAAACACACAGAGTTTGAATTGAAAACTGAAGGAGTTGTTTTGTCTTTTTCATTGTCCTGGGAAACGTTAGTTATCTTACTGTCTGAGTTGTTTCCTGATCGGTGCGTCTGCAGAACTCCAGCCACGATGGAGTCGGGCCAGAAGCGCTGAGTCGGACGGTGCTGGGACTTCATCTTCTTGGCTTTAGGAGCTGGGTCTGGGTTACTGGCGTCCAACATGGGCTGAAGGATACGCCGGCGAGCATTGATGAACCTGAACAAGAACAGGACAAAGCTTTCTTCTTTCCTTATATACAGTCCGTTGATCAGTCATGTCACTGATATATCACCAAAGATACCAATTCTATAACGTTACCGTAATCATTGTTAAATATTTATTTTTATGAAATACAGTATTAACTGCTAGTACAGACATTTACAAGACAATTGTAAATTATGGGAAATAAAAAACATGCTAGATAATATTATTAAAAAAAAGAATCTTTCATCTCAACCAATCAATGGATCAAAAGGCTGAATTCCAAAGTACCAAGTAGCAAATTCTGCACCTCTTTTCTTCAAATATCTTCCATATCTAAACAAATCTCAATCCTATTGCTTGAGAACAAAAATATATCAAAGAGTGAACATGACAAGAAGGTCTGAGGTGTACTTGCTATATAAAACCAGGAGATGGCACCACAGTGCCAGCAATGTGCTGGGGAGCGACAGTAAGTTCAAGTACAAGTAAATCCTCCACTCCACACATAATTCTACTACAATAATAGTGTCTTCCTGTCGACCCACATGTGGCCTTTATAGCAGTATTCTTATAGGAATACAGCTTCTTACCAGTTGTTCACTTGTAAAAGCGTTAGATTAGTTTGTGCTGCGATCTGCCTTTTCTCGTCTTCTGTTGGGTACGGGTGCTGAAAGAAGGAAGAAACAGAGTCTCAGTTGTTAAAGCACTTTTTCTTTAGTTAACAGCATTTGTGTGACTCTCTGATTAGCTCCGACTTCTCATGTGAGAACACTGAAATGCTCTACTCTTTATAAACCTCCTCCTTCAACCAGTTTACTCTCCATATACGTCCCTCACATCATCAAACGCTTCTCTGCTTCTATAGCTACCACTTCAAAACATTTCCCTTGAACAGGCCAACGTGTATATGACCATCTCAGACTCACACTCTGCCTCACCATGAGATGCTGAAAGAGCCAGGAGCGCATGATGTTGGTGGCGTGTTTGGGCAGGACCCCCCTCTTATTCTTTGACTTCTTGTCTTCGCTGTCCAACAGGGACGACAGGTCCAAGTTTACCTTTACAATAACCACAGGAGGAGAAGAGAAGGGAAGAAAAGGACAAAAAATAAGATAAGTGGATGGTAGGTCTTACTTATTGTTGCCACGGAAACAAAGGGAGACTACCAATTACCTATCTTTTTTTTTTCCAGTGACAAGGGCAGAAACACCTCCTCAAGAGTCACCATGGAAACTGAATTTGAGCAATGACACTTAAAATATAAGAGAAGCAGCGCATTGACTGTGGTCAGTCGTCCTTTTGGTGTTTCGACGAGGAGCATAAAGAGTCGCGGGTCAGACGAGGCTTCGGTCTACAGTTTGGATTCACACTTTGGTGCTGAATTAGTGAAGGGCTGGTACAAAGTGGGACTGTGTTTGTCTTGGTTTTTCATTTGTGTTGACCTAAGCCTGTCTTTGTGTTCAGTGAGAAATCATTATTCAGATGTTATTGTTTGGAGTGCAAGCGCTGAAGGACGAGATGCTCTCAAAGTATTGACAGTGTTTGGCAGCCTGCGGTGCATATATGGATGTGTGTGAGTCCATGGGTTTGGTCTGGCTGAGCCGTACTTGTGAGGACCGACTTCGTCCACTGTTCTTGTGAGGACATTTAGGGCTGCGATGGTCATCAGTGGGTCTGTGGTCACACTCGAGGATCAGTGAGGGTTAGTAAATAGTGTGGCTGTTCCAGGTAAGAGGAGGTATTAGGTAAGGGTTGGGCTGGGGAATTAACTGAGAAGAAATGATAATACGTTTCTTATTATCAACACCAGTGATTGGATCTACTGACAAGTATTTATCAATGGCTGATATCTCTTCTTTCCTCTGTGCCAGAGCTCCATTAAAAACACATCAACGCACTAGGTGACATGTTCCTTCATCACCATGAACACACACGCTGTAGTTTATTTTGACTCAATCCTACATACACCGTCCTGCTGCCACAAATACTCATAAGAGCACACAGTGTGGATTAATCCACCACTGAAAATAGTCCCCAAAACATGAGATTTTTACTATTTAAGAACCGTTTCATTAAATCTAGTGGCCAGTTGTTGTAGGAAATGACTGAGCCTATTTAAAAAAAATAAACAAAATATTTGTGAGCCATTAAAAATGTAAGTATTCAATACGAATCAATGGAATTGGGGCTAAAGTGCAAGAGGCAAGGTAGGCAATTCAGAAAGTATTGGGAAATGCACTAATTAATTGTTGGTTACGGTCTTTTAGTGGGATTTGTTTAAAAATCACAAAAATATAAAAAAAAACACCAGACTGATTCTTTAATGTCAATAAATGTGATATCTTTTTAATGTGATTTCTTGTGTGTGTAGGAAAATCTATTCACACAGTCTCATGTGGAGACTCTCCTCCTAAATGGGGACCAAATGCTGGTCCCCACACGGTAAACCACTGAGGGTTGGGGTTAGACGTGTGTTAGTTATGGTTGAAGGTTAGCCAGAGTCCCCAGAGAACGAACGCAAGAAGATGCAATGTCCTCCTACGTGAACAAAACTAATGCATCTCTGCGTCTGTATGTGTTCACTATAGAACAGTACAGTATGTGTTTGTTCACTTCATTGTGGAGATAAATGTGTGTGTGTGTGTGTGTGTGTGTGCTCTGAGGCAGATAATATGAAACACAATGAGCCCTCATTCTTCTTTGACACTATTTCTATCCATACACATGCACCAAGTCACATCGCACAATGTCTTTTATTGCCTGCATAGTTGTACAACTGTAAATATAATATTAGACATAACTTTTTAATCCAACATTATAATTGTACCATGCAGTACCATCCACTTTGAGTTTTGTTCATGATTTCTTTGAAAGAGGTATCCATTTGTGAAGGCTAAAACACTTCAGAGGGGAGCATACTGTATGAACATTTCTTATGCAGAAGCATGGAGGACAAAAAGCATGAATAAATAAAAGTCTTCTAAAGAATATACAATTGATTAATTATAGAAATAACAGACAAACCTATATGCAGCCAACAACATGCAGGCCCCCCCTTCACCCACACGAGGCCCATAAATACACATTCACACACAGTGACATCCCCCTCTCACACTCCCCACACAAAACAACAGTCCTTACAGTTGCAGCTGGGTGTCACGTGGATAACCCTCCTCTTATACCCCCCCACCAGCCCTGGGAGTGCGTGTGTTGCGGGGGAAAGCAAGGTTGAATTAATTGGCGGCACCGAGCTTGAGAGTGTGATTACTCAGGGCTTGTCGGCAAAGTAGCAACGGGGCTGTGTTCAATTCCCAGCCGGCATGTAGCCCTCTGCCTCAGCTGGGTCGGGACTATTCACAGAGGCCTCCTTTGACTGTCAAGCACAGAATTACCTGCCTGAAACTGAGCCGCTCTTCAGGCCACTGCCGCTGCACAGGGATCACTGTTTGAACTCCCAGTTTTTATTTATATCTATAAGCGAGTGTTGAGACTGTTGAGTCCAGACAAAGACTGGCCGCACCAGTGATGCTTTAAATCCACTTAGCATAGCTCAGATTTCTTGTACTTCTTTGTACGAAGCCAAACAGAGACATTCGTCCTGTGAGCAGACCCAACAAGGGCTCAATTGCCTGATGGCCTCTACTCTCAATACTCTTAGACCTCCACCCCAACAGACGAGGGTCTGTGATGGTGGATACAACAAAAGAAAAGTCATAAAGGTTCTGTATGCCAACAGTCATCTCCTACCTACATGTAGATTATCTTCCAACAAAACAATCACACTTTTACATATAAGTACATATAAGTAACATTCTAAATGCTTACCGCTGGCCTAAAAAACATGACGGCAACGAACAACGCATCATCAGGGTTAGATTCTATATTCAGCTGTGATGAAATGTTAAATTGTTCAGCTCAACTTAATTAGTACAGGTAAGCAAGTATCAAATCAACTCTGACTCATCATTCAGAGAAAAACAGAGGGAATGATTTAAAAGAAACAAAGAGAGAGAGCACTGAGGCTAAATAGTGGTTCTTTAATAGCAATGTTTAAGCGCGACTTTGTTGTCAACTGCTTATGGCGTTTAACCATGTAGCTCAGCTTAGCCAAAGTAAAACGTAATCTGAGCAGCTTTACAAAGCTTTTTACAGTAGGCTTCATCTCTAATATTCTAGATGATGTTTTGCTAATAATATGATAATATGCATTACTATTATCAAATGACTTCTTTTGAATGAGTTAGCTTTCAGCTACATTTGTAATTTACCCTTTGCTAAGCCTTGCATTCTGCTCCTGCTACTTCATTAAGCTGTCACTAACAATTACAAAGCTAAACTGACTGACGGGTCTAAAATCTGCGTTTGAAGGGTATATACAGGTTGTTAAACTGATTCAGCAGTGGAAACCGGTTAAAAAGACAGAAGCTAAAGCTACAGATCACAGTGTAAAAGTAAACCAGCACATCACCTGGAGATCCAGACGGAACACATTAAATTAAGGAACAACAGTGTTGCTGCTGTAAAGCTGATTGGTCTTTATTCACTGTTCATCATTAAAAAGCAAAAGCAGCATGTGTATACATTCAGTATACCTTCAGTAGCTAGCATAGCATAGAAGTGCTGATGCTAGTTAATGATGTGCTAACATACTCTGCTAATGTTAGCTCCACAGGTTTTTAAGTAGAAACATAACATTTTATGAACGTATATCTCCTTCCAACCTCTCCGGGTAACGAGTATTATTACTATGACAAGCTCCAAATCCACTAAACCGGCCTGAACATGGAGAGTGAAACGATTAAATAAGATTCTATAGAGCAGAGCCAGATAGTTGCTGGACGCTGGTCCGGGTTGGCCGATGCTATGCTATGATAACCAGTCTGCTTATGGGCGTTGATTACTAGGAACAGGTATGAGCCTCATTCATCTCCAAAACAACCAAACACTCAAAAGACTAAAGAACTGTGAGCATCCTAAAAGAACTGCAGAAGCCTTTTGATTTGGAAAATGGGAAATATTAAGACCACAAATGTGGCCTTGTGTCATAAAATCTCCAATTCCAGGAATTCATGTGGAGATAACTGTTCTAAAGCCTTTCATGGAGAGGAGATAAAACCTTTGGTCATGATATTATTATACATACTGATATATTAAAGGTTGAGTGAGTAGGAGTAAAAATCTTGTGTATTAACTTTGAGTATTATTTCCTGTATCCGTGTAAATCACACCATGTAAAATATTGAATCTATAGATAGTCTTAGTGCATGTCCGTACATGACTTTCATTCACAGTCAAACCTGACAGGATCCTTTATTAAGTGCCCTAAACATCATTGGAATGAACTATTTCCATTGTGTCTGTCAGCGGGGGTGCTGTGTTCAGACAGACAGTGAAAGGGTGCCCAGGGGGGTTTCTGTGAGATGTAAAGAGCCTCTTTTAATAATAACAAATGAAGAGTTGCTGGCGAGGGCACAGGGAGGGAGCGTGTCATCGGTCAGACGGCTTTACCTGTGAGTTCTGGATCTGGATGGTTCCCGGCGGCAGTGCCTGCGTTAACATTTGCCCTTGCGATGTCACCATGGCAACCGGCTGGTACAGGGTCCCACCTGAGGGGATAATTTACCATCATGAGTATCAAGTGGCTTCAGCAGCTACTGGCAGCCACATCTCGCACTGCCACCGGAGCCTTATTAACTTCTTGTCAGCCGCACAAACAAACACAAGACAAACAAGAGACGAAATGATTAAATTCGAGGCGTTAATGTCTTTCAACCCAAAAAAAAGAAGAAGAAGGGAGTGAGCTTTTGCTTCTGACTTAATTAGCCTTGATCAAGACACTCTTATCAAAGTCTGTTTGAGCACTCTTCAGTGTGTAGTGATCAAAGGCAGATATTGATTTATTTTGGGTTAAAAGGGATTTCCGGAGGGCAGGATTAACATTTCACTGCACAGGCTTGACATTATAAGATCATATCAGCCAACCAATCCAACATGGGAAGGATACTATCGTGGCTCTCCTAGACACATAGTGTACAGTATACATACTGTACACACAAAGCTCTGTCACTACAATGCATGCTAACCAAACTGATTATTTTTTTTACTAATATGCTCATATATATTTGATAATAATGATTATTAATGCAAACCAATGTTGATTTTGCATAGTAGTAAACTACTTTTAACATTCCTAATGTTTGGAAGACTGTTAAAGATAATAATAAACTGTATAGGACTTTTCTAAATGCAGTTACAAAGAAATTGTACATTTTGAAATGTAGGTTAAAAGGCAGAGAAGAAAATGTTAATCAATAAAAATAATGCCAATGATGAAAATAATATTAATTTGAATAAATTAGAGTTAAAAAACGAGGTATTTGTGCCAGGCAACAGCCCTCTGAATAAGCTAGAGCAAGCGATTATGGTGTCGTATGGCTAAGAGCTGAGTAGAGGGTGTTGCAGTAATCTAAACTAGAATAGACTAAAGTAGGGGTATTCAATTACATTTCCAAAAGGTCCAGATTGAGAAAATCTCCTCGTGCAAAGGTCTGGAACATTACAATAATATCTAACTTACACTATGTAGTATATATATATATATATATATATATATATATATATATATATATATATATATATATATATAAAGCCTAGTAGTAGTAACGTCTGTGTAGTCAACAACTGTCAAATCAAATAAAGAAAGTACACATCAATTATATTTTAACAATTATTATTCTCAGTTTTCAAATTTAACTAGATGATTATAGATAATACATAGAAATACATAAATAAATGTTCTTCTCATTTCAAGTAAAATAATGTCAGGATAAAGAATAACTGACAGAAGAGAAAGCTTTTGAAAAATGTGCATCTTAAAATAAAGTAATTCATTTTAGAAAAAGATAATTTCACTGAATTGTTCTGCAGCTTTAAATTCAGTTCATTCAGGGTGAAGTGATGTCAATCAAAAAAGCCACAATATTATATTTGTCTCATCTTCTAACAAGATAAACTAGTGTTCAGGACTTTATCTGGTTATTAAACCACTTGTTTCAGCTCTATTCTCTCTGTTCACATCGTTGTTGGACAGTGAATTCATGTGTTAGGATTCTGATCATATTGGGCTCTGAGGTTTATTTTCTGTGAATTGATTTCAGGTGTGAGTGGGTACACTGTGGGAAGATTTCACCTAAAGGAGTCGGTCCATACTTCATTAAAGACTGGTCTCTCAGAACTCTTCTCTTGTTTTGGAGATGGTCATGTGATATCTAACTCCCTGCTCTGCCGTATATTTCCTCGTCTCAGCCCTGTGTGTCACGGTGTGTGAACATCTCACTCGAGTCAGGAAACTTGTCAGAATACTCGTATTTGATTGGCTGAGCTGCATCACGTGATGTGTTAATTACAACGCATTGGTTGGTGTGTTTCCTGCACCGTGGAACAAGTAACAAGCCATCAATGCTGGAATACATGCGCTGGTTAAAATAGAAGCGCTCCGTCAAAATTGTATAATTCTCAATTATCTATTGGTTTTAGGTCCTGGGTCCGGATACAACGGCGTCTGGGTCCGGATCCGGACCGCGGTCCGCCAATTGGTGACCCCTGGACTAAAGCATTGAATACTTCCTCGAAATCCGAGAGAGTTGAAAATGAATTTATGTTGGCTTAGGAGGAAGCATGATGGAACTAGTCTCACTTTATTTTCAAACAAAAGTCTAGAGTCAGATGTCTCTCCCATGTTGCATGTCCTGTGATGTGGTGACTCCGTTGTGACTGTGCAGGAAGGGTGAACTAGAGGGAGGCCAAAGAAAGTTTTGGGTCATCTAGCTTTTCACTTCCCAACATGACCAGATCTGGGTTACATTAGCTGTGTCACCAAATCTAAGATGGACATACAGCTGTGTGTCATCAGCGTAGAGGTGGAATTTAGTTTAAAATCTCCGTGACCCAGTGGCTGCATATACATGTTAAGAACAAAAGTGGTCCTTAAATGAATCTCTGGGGGACTTCACCAGCAAGTGGGCAGGTATAAATGACGCTATAAATGAGACATAACAACTTCTGCTAGTATGGTAGAAACGAAACCAGAGAGCCAGAAGAAGAACATCATGTTGGATATCACTGAATAAAGACTTCAATAAAGTAGACTTTATGCCCATTACCAATTAGTATAAATTGGTAATGGTAACCCTTACCCATGCAGGCAAACAGTTCATTTGGTGAGCAGAAGAAGCAGAAGGCATTGGCCAAAATACAATCTTGGAACCCATCTGATGACAATTTAGCTTTTTATTAACTAAAAGATAAACTGTAAAAATGGCTACTTGTGAAACAATCCGATTATAGAGGACATCTCAACTCCCGCAGGCTACACCGGAAGCCCAGAAATATTGTCCGTTGCCCCCAGAGGCTAAATTGTCATCAGACTGATAGCCGATGGGTTCCAGGATTGGCACATTACTCACTGCTAGTAATCATTTAGTGTCTAATAACTAATATAAATTGAAGTATTAAACATAATGTATCTACCTTCTCATTCTGTGTTTTGCCCCTGATAATGAAAATTAAATCAGGAATCTCTATGATTCCCAATAGGTTTTGCATATCACGATAATTCCACCATGCATACAGACAGCAATACCATTCAGTACTGCTAAATACAATGATAAAATCATGACCACTGGAAAAATGAAGGGTTTAGATTTTAGACATAATGTATTCCCATTAACTGAAACCAGAGAGATGCAAAAATAGGTGTATTGTAAAAGCAAGTGTGATCATGGAAAATGTAATTTATGTCATATTATGTCCATGGAATGTATGAGGAAGCTTCAGTTCAGTCTGTGTGAAAGGAAACTGCTTATCAGAACAGCCTAAACCAATCCAAGTCAGATGGATCTGAAATATGCAGATTTTTTTAAATAACCCCTCCCCAACTTTCAAATGTCACATTGCACAAGAAATACTCTGCTAATACTAATACAAGCCATGAAAACTGCATGTGAATGTATCAGAGTCCTGGTGTGTATGTGTGTAATCACATGCTTACCCGATACCACTTGAGAGTTGATGGTAGTCATGGCGACATTGCTCTGTTGTAGACCCCCGGCGGGCACCAATATCCCTGAAGGGTTAACAGAGCTGGAGACAGAGGTCATGGATGGAGAGGAGGTCTGAATTAGTTCCTGGGGGATCACAGAGAGATATTAGTGAGCAAATGCATAGAGGCAGCTCTACTGTTAGTGACTGAAAATCTCCCAGAAGCAAAATCTACCTGGTGATAAATGACAAGGTGTATCTTGGGAAGTGCTACTCAGAGAGAGATACCATCAAGGAAGTGTAAGATCCACAGAGAGTCCATGACTGACCTGCTGCACGTTGAGACTGGTGTGTGACGGGGAATAAGGTCCTCCGAGGTCGTTACGGAGGAGGTTGTCGCTGTGCATCTTGGTCTTGAGACAGGTGATGTAACGGTTGCAGAAATCTTTACAGAGCTCATTGACCTTCTCTAATTCTAATAGATGGATTCGCAACACCTGAATGGCCTTTACCATCTGAGGGAAACAGAGACCAACCATAAATACATCACCTCCACAACATACTACAAAACTGATCACTTTAATAAAACACTTAAACACTTCAAACGTAGCATGAAGCAAGGCTTAGTTGTTTTTTCCAAAACATTCAGGAATATCTATGCAAAAATGAGGGCGTTAAAAGGGGAACAACTCTATCACTCTACAGCCATACTAACGGCTCTGTGGGGCTCTATGAAGCACAGTGTTGCTTTGAGCTTAATGCTACCTAAACGCTCGCAATCAAACCAACACCTCCAGTTTGTAATGAAGGTTTTTCGAAAGAGTGGCAAGCTCCCTCCTCCACCGCTGAAGACATTATAATAATGTGAACCTCATGCGTACAGCTGGTGGATTGGTCCTTTCAGATACACATTTAGGGATTCTTTTAATTTGGTTGATTTCAAGGTTTAATCCCCTTTAAAAGTCAATGCAGGAAACCCATTATAAACCCTTAACACTGGATACAAGTTTGTTCTAAATATGCAGCATAGATGATCCCACATATCAGCTCTCAAACACACATTTGGCCACGTTAAGTGAATTAATTAAACTCTAAGACACTAGATGTGAGATGGGATGTTTCCAGTACGTTTTTAGAGGGTGAGATGTGATGATAAGAAGTACCATGCAGCGGCTTCCTTTATTGATGAGCATGGAGTGACATCCACTTTTATTATTTATTCCAGAGATGCATATAGATTGCAAGTATACGGGGGGGGGGGTAGGGATTCTGTAATCCTTTCAGCCTCTAATGTAATATAATGCTGACAGGGCAAAGGTACAGGAAGCTTCTCTACTGTCTGTCTGCCTTGTGGGCTACAATATTCAAACTAATATATTAAAATAGCTTATTTTCATCATAATATGATAATGACGTTGATTAAATATTATGTTTAGTTTGATGTTTTGTCTGATCAATACAGTTCTTTTAATTAGCTTCACCAGAAACATCTTTGTCTCGTATAGTGACCTCATCCCTCTCGCTACTGTTTCTAAATGGAATCTGTGCTGTAGGGGGCTTGCAGAGATTATTGTGTTGTCAGATGTACACTTACTACTTTTTCAAAGCTTTCAACTGCATCTCAGGGTCTTCTTCAGTGGATGTGGACTGTGAGACTATGCAGTACATACTGTTCCAAATGAAGAATGAACTTGAAACTCAAAGTCTATTGCTGTTTTCTAAGCCATATCACATATTACTTTATTAATGAAAGCGTATGAATCAGCCGTTACTTTTATAACAGTAAAGTAGGCTTTTCATGTTAGAACTCAATGAGAGATAACACAGCCCTGTTTTGTCACACGCCCTAAGAGGCAATTGATTAAAACAATCTGGTGATCCCTTTTCTAAATCTAATCTAAATTGTTTCCTCTCCTGTGTTTATGACTTAAGAACAGGTGAATTTGTTTTTTCTGTCAGAATCTTGTTTGTTGTTGTAATACTCATTTTGGCCACAGAATGCTAAGGTGCACCACGACCCCATGTTCTAAACAGGACTAAAAACATCTGTTTTTCTTCCATGGGAATCTTTATTTCTCCAAGCACTCTGAACACACGGTGAATATATTGTAAAACTATAGCAGAAATGGCAAGCAAACAAAGGTTTTAAGACAGCATTCAGAACATCATGGGCCGTTAATTATTTCCACTGAAACACGCTCCAAAGGAACTCTTAAGGCTGATGAGGCAGGTTTCAGTGCAGGTGTTACAGACCGATGTTTCCGAAGATGTTGAGGAAAATCTCCCCACACCAGGTTGAATTATTGCTGTACCCGCATAAAATAATTAATGAAATGATTGCAACAGCAGGGGTCAGAGAGGAACTTCTGCCATATTAGACACTGATGGACAGATGTATGATATTTAACAGAGCATTTCATTGGCGTTGTGTTGCTAGGAAACTGCTTGGGCCCAGGTTTATTTCCTCATAATGGCCAAGACTATTTTTAGAATATTGTTTGAAACTATAAAAAGATTAGAATCTTGAGGGTGCATTTGTAGTAAAGTGTTGTTGTTGTTTTTTAAACAGGAATAATAATTCTGTATTTTCTTGGGTTAACTGACCATCAACAGGGTGGCTTTCCTCCACTTCACACTGTGCAGCACACTGTAGTGCACTCCCTCAACGTTACCACTCAAGGTCAACACAATGGACAGAAAAGTGCTTGGCCAAGGAGGAGATAAATCAGCTAATTAAACTGCGCTCGCTTAATCAAGGGACCAGTAACTCTTTGTCCATCGCAGCCAGTCAGGCCCAGTGTAACGTTACTGTCCTGTGGAAGAGTTAGTGCCCTCTGGGAGGGATGCCCATACCCAGTGCCTCATAAAACACACAGATGCAGGGTTAATTGACTGTTCAGCACTTGTCGGCCTGTAGACCTGAGTACAGTGATGGCAAGAGAGCACATTCTTTTTTTTTCCTTCTTGGGTCTGTCTTTGTCTCTGGCTTCAACTCCTCCCCCTCTTTTCTCAGTGAATATGATCAGCATCCTCATTCTCTTAATTAGTAATTAATGCTAGCTGTTGTGCAAGGGGAAGTGCAGGGGGAGGATGGGGAAGATTACATGAAAAAGGAGGGAAAGATTAGGAGTAGTAATAATGGAATACGCTGGAAACAGACAAACAGCTATTGCTACAGCTTCATTATTATTATTTTCTCTTGAGTTGAGCATGCTCCCTAAACTAACTATGCAACGTGTTCCTGTTATCAAAGAGGCGGAGGCATTCCGTGTTGGTACTGATTACCAGGTATGGGATAGCACTTGGCTTACCAAGTTGTCCAGCTCTGGATCCTCACTGAAGAAGGGCTTGTGTTCTCGCTCCTGCTGATGCACAAAGTTCTCAATGTCCACGTCAAAGCTGGCTGACGTGATGCATTCAGATCCTTGTGTGGCCTGCTCGCATTTCTCAAACAACAACGCCAGCAGGGGGAACAACGGATGTCTGGGGAGAAAGAGAGGGAGGGGCACAGTGTGTGTCAGTTTCTATAGGGGACTTCTTTCATGCAGTGAATGTTGGTCCTCATCAAGCCATAACTATTGAAAATCTTTATTTCACTGCATTTCCAGTTCAAGTTAGACGGTAATTCATGTATTTGAGGAGTTTGGGGCATTTTGTGTGTGTTGCAATTAATGAAATTGGTGCAGCCACTAGTTTTATCTCAGTTGGAGGTGTCCTACATTTCGCACAAAACCTTTCCACAGTCCGAGAGAAGTGGTGTGAACTCTCAATCAATGGTGGTTGTGCTGACAATAACTGGCCAGCTGTGCGACTGTGCATGTGGGAGTGGCCATTCGACATCATCCTGTTTCCATACCATACTAATCCCATCAACATATCACTTGAGTGCTTTTCATGGACCCTGAGCAGAAATGTGCTAAGGACTCAAACCTACACACACACACACACACACCAAGTTCATATTCAGAGACCGTGAGAGATGGCATGTTGATACATCTCTGTGTCATTTCATTTTAATACTTGACTTTTTCCTTGACAGTGAGTGTCAGATTCAGTCCTCACTCTAAATGAGTTGTTCTGATGTCCAAAGCTGATTTAGAATCCATTATTTTCCACTTCAAAGTTTAATCCATTAGCCAACATCAGTCTTAACAATCAGTATTGTGGCATCACACGGGGCCAGGTGGTGGATGGGTGCTACTTCCCCTTTAAGGATCAGCAAGATGGCCGCCAAGGCAACACTGTATTCTCGACTGTATTCTTCTCTTGGAGCAACAACTGAACTTCTGACTCACCCAGAATCTGATAGGTATTTTATTCTTGCTTTAATTTAGTTGACTTTAGAGCTTTACTTAGGCCTGCCTCAGTTGTGATTGGGGTGAGTTTCTGCACTGTACGTTTGCCCTGGTTTATGCTCTTAGATACTTGTTTAGCAAGGGATATGCACTTATGACTTCTGGTGACTAGTAGTTCTCTTGAATACCGATGTTGAATACACTTCTTGTAAGTCGCTTTGGATAAAAGCGTCTGCTAAATGACTGTAATGTAATGTAATGTAATGCAACAACTACAGCTCCCAGAAGGCCTCACCACTCACCCAGGTGTGGATGTTTAGGCCACCTGATTGATTGTGTCTGTTTTTGTTAGTTTCCCTTGCAGCACCCCACCCTAGCCTGCTAGTGAGCTCTCATGACGTTACAGTATGTTCACACAAGGCCACTGTTATGAAAAAAAACACACAAATTGAATTTCTTTTCTGTATACTATATTTTCTTTAATATGTCAATGATTAACAACAACATTGATGTTGATGCATTTTCATGCTTCTGCAGGAAACTAGGAAAATAGCATGAATTTGCCCCATAGGGCAAACACGAGAAAATGGCTCAATCTGGTGGAAAATAATAAAAACTACAATTTTGAAGCCAGGGCTCAAGATTGACAGCCTGATGTAATAGAATGCATGATTTTATGTTTTCAGTAGCTCTGCTGGAGGCGCGCTCTGTCCATCAGGTCTGATGATCAGTTCATCATAAAGACATTAAATCAGAAGGATATCAGTGTCTGCTCATTCAGTTACAACTGATTCTCTATCTATAGCTGCATCTCCATCTTCTGTTCTTTTCACGCTTGCACTTTCCGGACACTACAGGCGTGATTTCCCCCTTTTTTTGTAGTTTATTGCAGAAGTGCAGGAGTTAACATTTGCTTCTTGTTGTTGATACTTACATACTATTCCTACAATGTTCATATATTCTATAGTAAGAAAGTAAAAATGATAGTTAATTAGAAAAAATATATAAATATAGAAAATAAAAAGGAAAAGATTAAGAAAATAAATGTACAGAATAAAATGAAAGTTAGTATGATGTTGTGTACATATGCCATTCTAACATTTATGTACACCACAGGAAAAAAATGAGAAGCTGAATCATTCAATGTTCATTTATGATCCTATCTAATCCATTTATTCCATCGTTGCATATATTCTTGTTTCCTGATTATATTGTATATTTCTGTCTGTTTACACATGACTTCCAGTTATTAAATGAAGGTGGAGTAGGTTTTAATAACCATTGTTTTGTGTTTCATAGCTGAAATTCTCAGTGTCCTGTATGGATATCTGTACATTTTATTGTGAGTTCAGATGGTGATACACCTAAAATAATACATTCTGGTTCAAGTGTTTGATTTGGAAAAACGTCATGATAAAGGTTATAATTAATGACCAGAATGTTTATGTAAGATTTGTATCATTTTCAACACAGCTACTCCAACAGTGTGGTTTAATGGATATTGCACATTTGGATTGTAATCTTGGTGTGATAAAGAATCCTGTGTTTCCATGAGTGCTCCCTTCAATGTGATTTTCTCTTTTGAGACTTGAGTTAGTGTTACTTTACTGAACTGGTTGTGTTACAAAGTATTATGATGATATAAGATTTGTATTTACATTTAAGCCTGTTTTATATAAACAGATTTCTTTTACACATATTTCTTCCCAACACAACAACACGGCCCTGGGTGTCTGGTCTTTTCACCATACAGAGACACATGGACTGTCAATAGACTAAAGAATTCAAGACATATTAGGAGCTCCCCTCCAAAACCCTTCTCCCTCCCTCGCTGTACTGTTAATGTGACATTCCCTAAAGGACATGCTGAACATACGACAAGGTTCAGCTAGAGATAAAAAAAAGATCTTTAAGTGGGAAGGATATGGTCCAGTGACAGCGCAAGGCTTCCCGGTGTCACCTACATTGTTACCATCTGCCTTTTATAGGGAATGTCACTCACATAAGATCCCCCAGATACACTGTGCAATGGTCCATACTGTGCTGCTAAATGTAGTACAAGCCAAATTATTGAGCATTTCCACTTGGAGGAAAGCTGCTGCCCTAATGGCCATGGTGACAGAACACAAGCTTAGGAAGGAGGCTGAGTGAGAATATATGAATAGTTGTGCCCTAGACACCACTATTTCATCGTGGTGATCTCTGTTCTCTCCACGTTCTTATTGCATCCCTCTTTTTCTACACTCTGTCTCCTCCATCCTCTCACACACTGCTTTGTTTTACCTTTCACTGAAAGGAAACCCAAAATATGTCCCTGCCAAATTAATTAATTAATTATGATTCTCTGCAGTATATTATATAACCCCTTTAAGCTGCTTACTAGTGGCAAACTCCATTATTTGTACACCCAGTGGCTTTAGTTGTGTTGTTCATAAAGGGAGGCAAAGTTTACTCGTGATGTTTTTACCATTTAAAAACAGCAAAAAGAAACAATGTGAGAACTAATAATTCATATGTTGATACAAGTCATTCAAACACAGCTCTGTGCTCAAAGGCATATCCACAACTGTTCCTTCATATTATTTAAAGTATCAAATAATCTGATCTATTGTGATAATCCATATAAGAGTGCTTTCACACCGAACCTCTTTGGTTTATTCAAATGAACTCAGGCCTTTTTTTTCAATTTATTATGGCCAAAACAACCTGCCTAAAATAAATCTCTGCTTGACTTTAACATGCAAAATCTAAACTACTAAATACTATGAAATGTATCATCACTGACATTTTCAACATATCACTTTCACAGGAGAGTGTTCCCGTGTTCTTCAAGACAGCCACCATTGCACCTAAAACGTCTGCAGTGTCCAGTCTAAATGACCAGCGGCCTGTGGCACTCACCCCCACTCTGATGAAGTGCTAAGAGTGTGGCTCATCAAAAACAACATCCCAGCCAGCCTGGACCTTCACCAGTTTGCATACAGAGCCAACCGATCCACAGAAGATGCCGTCTCTACTGCTCTCCACTCAGCCCTCACTCATCTTGAAAAACTCAGCATTTAACACAATCTCCCCATGAAACTGATTGGTAAACTTAGCAGTCGTGACTTGAGTACCTCACTCTGCAACTGGTTAAAGGACTTCCGAACAAACAGACCCCAGGCAGTCTGGATTGGCAGCCACACATCCACACTGGAGCTTCCCATGGCTGTATACTCAGCCCCCTGCTGTTCACGCTGTACACCTATAACTGCGACCCCGGACATAAAAAGAACTCTGTTTGCAGGTGACAGATCGTCGGCAGGATTACAAATGATTAGACTTTATATAGAGAGGAGATCAACAACCTTCAGAGTGGTGCTCAGAGAACAACCTACTGCTCAACGTCAGTAAAACCAAGGAGCTGACTGTTGATTTTAGAAAGAAGGAGGCGATGAGGCACAGCCCTGTCTAGATCAATGGAGCTGATGTGGAGCAGGTGAACAGTTTTAACCTCCTTAGAATCAGCATCACAAACAACCTGACATGGTCCTCACACATCTCCATCCTGGTGAAGAAAGCTCAACAGCTGTTTTTCTTCAGGGAACTTGAGAAGGCTAAATTATTTTGTCAACGTGTACAGAGAAGTAATAGTAAGCATCCTGACTGAAACATTACAAAGTGGGATGGGATGTGCACGGCCCAGGACAGGAGAGCTCTACAGCGGGTTATTAAAACCCCCGAGAATATCACCCATCTACTGAACATCAGGACTATTGGTGAGAAGAAGAGCCTGCAAAGAGCACAAAGGATACTAAAAGACAAAACCCACCCAGACACAACTTGTTCACCCTGCTGCCGTCTGGAAAGAGATACAGAGGTATCAGCTGCCGTACCAAGAGACTTTAGAGCAGCTTCTTTCCTCTGGCTGGGACTGTGTGTCTGCGGGACTCATTCTCCACCAATCACCATGTAATGTAGTTTGTTCTGTTTGGGTTTTCTTTGTTTTTCTTAAGTAGCAAAATGGGAATGCAACCCTGTTGTACAATGAAAATAAATGAACCTTGTAACCTTGTGACTACATCGGCAGAACATCGACTGTCAAGGAAGTGATCTAATTAGTATCTATATTCATTCACATCATGTCTTGACTATTCATTTTTACAACTTCTCATTTCTTGGGTAGCTCTTTGTGACATCCCAACAGATAAAGAAACACAAGGCTCAGAAGAGTGCTGCACGTCAGTCACAGTTTGTTTCTAGTGAGTGAGTGGGACCACAAACCAGATAAGAGCTTCAACCAGAAGATCACAAACCAAATGAACCAGACTACAAGGGTCCCAGGTCTAAGCGGCTTTGGGTCACTTTCACACCTGTAGTTAATTTGCAGCTGTGAATTTCCCACTGGACAGGAAACCCACGAACTCCCACTATTATCTGGCTTTTTGTCTTTGGTGGGAAAGGTTCCAATCAGCACTCATTCCTGGGACAAATGACTGCAATAGTGAGAGGTATGTAACTGCTCCAGGTTTAATCGTTAGTGATGGAATCACGACACCCAGGTAGACGCTGATTTTAGCCCCTTTTCCGACACTTTTTGTCATCTCAAGTCTGTCCGTCTCCATCCAAGACACAACATCGAGTTTTAAGAGAGACTAGAAGAGAAGTATCACTTATAAAAAACAAATGACAGCCATAACGTTTTCATATCTATATTTATCAGGTTTTCCATCATTAAAAGCCTGCATGTACTAATGTTGGTGGAAAAAAGGTTTACGTGAATGCGGAGGAGGGTGTCGCAAGAATGAGCAATAAATCGACAACAATCCATGAAGGTTAAATAAACTGAGCACAATGCATGTATATAGATTCTATTTTCCACATATTGGTAGCCGTTTGCTTAATGATGATCGTCATATTTTTCTCACATTTTTATGTCAGACTGCTGTGGACATGTGTTTGTGTGTGTGTGTGTGTGTGTGTTGCAGGGGGCTGCACTGACATGGAGGCAGACTGGGCCCCTGCTCAGGCTCTAACCCATGGCTCTCATTTGCAGCCTTTAATAGTCGTCTATATTATACTCTAATCTGCCTGATCCCAATTTAATGCCGCTCCCTCAGCCAGACGTGGCAGGAATACTAAACAGGAGGGTCACGTGCTGAGTGGAGAGCCTCTGCCTTGTCTGTTTAATGTCTACTGGTGGAGAAGAATCCAGGTGGGGGAGGAGGAGGGGTGGGGGGGGGGGACTATAACTGAGAGCAAACAGGGTGACTCTCAGCGCTGAAGATGGCGTTTGGCGTTTGGCGATGAGATTCCGTCTCCGTGTTATTTTGATGTTATCACGTAGTGGTTAATTCTGCCAATGCGGTGAGATCATTTAACCATCTCTTTTTTTCTGTGACCGTTAATATCTACAAACAAGGACGACTAAGACATGTCAGACAGATAGAGTCAACAAAATGACACTTTGTTTGGGTCGTGTATTGCTTTAGAAAAAGAAACGCCTGAAAGAACGCATCACAGATATATGCTGTCAAGGAGATGTGGCACTGCAGGGCCTAAGGACCCAGGGGCATTGTGGGTAGAGCTGCAGAATACACAACCCCTTTATTGTCTGGTAAATATATAGACTATACCGCCTGTGCAAGACAGAAAAAAAACACCAATAGCCAAGGTAAAAACAAAGCAAATACAGCAATTAAAGGTGGCAATCCATATGATAGCAGGATGTCTTACATGTCAAAGAAAAAAGTCTGTGAGCTGAAAATGTTAAGTATTCATCACAGATAAATAAATACACACAGTCATGTTCACAGATAGAGACATAAAGACAGATAGCATTATGCAACTGATTTCTGGCTTAGAACAAAACAATTAGTCGTGTTTCTGAGAAGATCCTTTTCATGTTATAACAAAAACATATTATTTGAATTATTATTATTATGTGCTTACCAAACCTAAGTCCAGAGCACAAAAGAAAGGTCTGGCTCCACACGTTATCATTCTGCTATTGGGGAAAGGAAGAATTACTACCTTGCGGATGTCTGCCTCAAACAACCAGTAGCGTTACATCACAACACAGAATGTCCTCACTTCATCATTTTATCCTATTAGACATTCGTGTGAAATTGTCATAACTAGCATATTAATTCTCGTTTTATGGGTTATTGGGTTCAATTGGACTTTTGTGCCAAATTCCCTCCAGGCATTCCTGAGAGTTCATGAGACTGGACGGACGGACAGCCCGAGAACATGAGTCCTCCGGCCACTACTGGTGTTGGGGTGGAGGCATAAAAACACTCTGGCCTGTTGGGCGGCACTGAGCACAGGATGCGCCATCTATGTCTTCTGAAATACACGGCTAGTGGCAGACTTATACCAACAGTCTGCATCTGGTGAGTTTGACACTTTTGTACCAAAGGATTCTCTTTTAATAAGAAACGTTTCTTTGTTCACATCCTCATCAATCAACACAATCACCCTAATCATTGTTGAAAGCTTTTATTGTTAAAATCAGTAAAAAGTCCAGTAGATGCCTAAAGAGACAAAATGAGAGAAAATGTGACTGTTTTTTACAGCTTGATTGAAGTTGTATTGGATGTTTAAAATGAGACCGGGTGTCTTTAATATCATCTGGACTGGCAGGATGGTAGGAGACCTCTACCGAGACAAGGCCTGGACCATTTAACAAAACACACTAATTATGCAAAGGCACATAAAACAATGCAACAGCCATAATATATAAAAAATAACCATCCTGCCACATTTAGATCATTGTTTTATGCTCGATCGAAATATGTCTCTTTAAGAACTGACGGGACCATTCGTGTTTCTTGCTGCAACAGCGTACCAACATTTATGGAAGTCCCGAGGGGAAAATGAGGAAAACTTCTAGTGTTCATTTTCTTTTCTGATCTGATCTAATTAGCTTTCTCTCATGTGTTTATGACTGAGGAACGGGTGCCACCTGTTTCAGACAGGAAACAGGTGGTAAAACATAACGTTTTACCAGGAGCTTTACTCTTTTTTTTTTAAAGGTAAAAAATGGAAAGGTTTTATGATGGCGTTCTTAGGGGTGACTTTTAATTTCTCCTTTAAACACAAGGTACACATACTGTCAGCGAGTTATGTGAATTACCCCCCCCCCCTTCCCTGTCTATGTGCCCTGCCTATCAAATAAAAGCAAAAAGGCCCCTAAAAGTCTTAAAGGAAAGAAAAAAAACACAGATCAACAGAATTGTATTTTTTCTGGCTTGCTGCTCCGGGCTTCCGTAAACTCATCACGTTATACTTGTTTTAACGAGATACTTTGATTTTGTTTAATTACCATAACGTTTTGTGCTATAACAAGATTAATTGATATGTTTCTACGACAAGAACAGTTTGTTGTTATAATATATTCATAAAAAATATATTAATCTTGTTATGAAGTGAAAATCAATAGTTTTATATATTTGTTGGTGGCAGCTGGCACATAATATCGATCGCTTGCTCTGTAGAATAGTTGGACGATGGTACCCAATAACTGAATATGAATCTGAAAATGTTTAAAGCTGTCCAGTATGAGTAAAGCTTTATTATACTATACTATGTTATTTATAATTGCACTCTGATTGTTTTCTATTGTAATTTAAAGTGACATTTCCATTATCTGAAATCTTAGAATGAACCAAGTGATACTTGAATCTGTATTTGATCCTAATTGCAGATTGGTATGTTAACACCCTCTCCACTAAACCCAAACTGTTGAAAAATGAAGCATGTCTGGTTTAACGGCACTGAGTCTGATTAGCATTCAGAATCAGTGGAGTACATTAAACCCAGAGTGCATTTGTTCAGCAGACTTTGTTGAGCTGAAATGCTCTTGAAATCTGTAAACAACGTGTTAACGTACACGGTGAGAATCTATCTTGACAACAACAGCTTTGTAAAGGCTTGATGTGGACTCATTTGCATTGAATATTTTATATTTGCTTAATTCTTTTTGGTTGCTGCTGCAATCCAGTTCCTTTCTTTACTCATTTATAGATGTGGCAACAAACATTTCTTAAACATGGTGTGTGGAGCCATTAAAGCAAAAGTGCAAGATATTATAAGAAATGTTTATTTCTTTAAAACAATCATTTTAATTTAGATATTGTGATACTTACACCAATAAAGTAAGGAAGAAACATCTTGACTTGAATGCTGTTCCCTCCTTTCTTGAGGAAATTTGACATATGTTTAAGATCATTATGTTTTTTTTAAATATTAGCTTCATACTTAGTGTCTGTGCTCTGTGGGAAGTGGGAATTACTGTATAAGCTCTAGCTTGTCATTGGTGCTCTGCGGCTACCGGCTAAAGCTATCAAAGCAATCAGGGTGTGCCTGAGGCGACGTCTATCCTTGACGACGTTAGGGTTGGGTACCGAAACCCGGTGCCAATATGGAACCGGTACTTATACGACCGATACCTACCGGACCGAAACGCAACGCAGATTTCGGTGCTTCTTTTCGGTGCCTGAGCCGATTGAAATACTTTTTTTACACTACTCTGATGACTCCGTCCTGGCAGCAGGTAACGATAGCTACCGTTTGTATAGCTACAGCAGCTAGCTAGCCATCAACCTTTTAACAGAGAAAATGCCGAAAGGTAAACGGTCAAAAGTGTGGCTGTTTTTATTTTGAAAGTTCATTGCTCACTGGCAGCGGTGGAGGAATGGAGACTACTGGACATCGCTGCGGTAAAGTTAGCAGACACTCAGGTCTCCGTGGTCAACTCAGCAGACACTTAGATGTTAGTGACCTATACGCTGAAATTCACGGTAAACGCATTCAAACGGCACAGATCGGGAGCGAGCGAAGGACTTTGAAAGTTAGCGGAAAGATTTAACGTGAGACAACATCCGGTTTCTTCAGAGGAACATCCGATTTTCAGAATAAGATGCCAACAAAGTATGAATTAAATTCACATTAAGTATAAAACATGCTACCTGCATCTCGTGAGTTAAAGGGAAAATACACCTACATTGTGCATAAGTGTGTCTTTATTCTTTGATCGCTGGGTAACCATCATCACCTCTGAGTTACAGCATTATATTGATGAACAGTAGAGCTGCATTCACATGCTCTGTCATGAAGACGACACACATTTAGATGAAACGTGCTGAAACATTGTATTCCTGTTGCACAGCAGTGGAACGTTTCACATGAAGTCACACACTGAGCACAGATAGTGAAGAGATATAACTGCTACTGTGTAAAGGGAATACTGCTGTTAAAAAGAACCTTATTTGTTTAAAGTGTTTGCAAACCAAATGTTATTGCACTTTTGTTCATATAGCAGTACTTTTAAAATAAAAGTGCACAATACACTACCTTTGAATTAATTATTGAACTTTGCCATAACAATGAGATTAATCGCAAAAATTCCATGCGATTAAAAATTGTAATCGTTGCCCAGCACTAATATGTATAGTATACTTTAAACAGTTAAATATATTGTTAAATTTGACTTGGCAATAAAAAAAGTATCGGTTCAGGCACCGTTTAGGCACCGGTATCGTTTTAAAAGGATCGTTTTAGCACCGGTATCGGAAAAAACCCAAACGATACCCATCCCTAGACGACGTACCACTGTGCACATCTCGGAGTGAGGTAAAAACACTACCTTTCGGCACTTTCTATGACCTTTACACAGGAAGTTGGGGTTAAGGTAGATGGGGTGTGAAAAGGCATACATTTTTATGAACGGGAATGTAGCCACATGTGTCTGCCCACGTGTGTGTGTGTGTGTGTGTGTGTGTGGGTGAGTGCATGGTCACGTTATGTGTGCTTCCCAGTCTCCCACTACCTCCTGCAACCATCCTGAGCCCCCCCGTGTCGGCTGCCAGAAGCAGCAGGTTCTATCTGCAGTGCGTCGAAGTGGAGATTGCCGGCTGGGGGATCATTATGAGGGCCATAAAAGAGCGATTTACAGGACGGCCAGTGAGTGGAGTCAGCACGGTCCCCACCCTCCAGCGCTGCACCGTGCTGGGTCACCAACGAAAAAGCCCAAAATGGAGAATCAGAGGCCAGCGGGGGAATGTGATGACTTAAACATGAAGGTGAGGGACGTGGCGGCTCTAGTGGCATCTGCTTTATGGGCGGTGAGTCAGAGGCTGAAGGAGGAAATAAGGCACCTCTGGATTTTCATGTTTGATTAGATGGCAGTACATTTTAAAAGCACGACTTATAGGTAGAAAGGTATCGAAATATTTAAAAACACATTGTTGTTAAGTGAAAACTGACCAAATGTAATAACTTTTCTGGAGGTGAATAAACCTTTTGGTGAGATTTTTCGATCCAATACGGTTACAAGGCCAAGAATCAGTTGTTGTTTTCCATTTCCATTAATGGAAAAGAAGCTAAAACCACTAGACACCAGAACAGCTTCTTTCTGCTGGCCGTCACTCTGATGAACACTTAATCATTCATACTGCACTATTCCCTCTGTTTGCACTATTACCACCATTCTGCACTAATACCTCAAATCCATTGTCATAGTTCTTTATGTTCATTTATATACTTTGAGATATATATTTATTTATATTTATATTGGACATAGTAGTTAAATGTTTATGCTTACCTCTGTTCTACTTTGTTGTCTTTGTTATCCTTGTTTTTATTTTTTATATTTTCTTGTTTATTTGTATATTCTATGTGTGTACATTGATAGCAACGTGGAAACTAGAGTCACGTTCCTTGTATGCATAAGCAGGCCAGTGTGTAGTATTTGGCGACATCTAGCGGTGAGTTTGTAGATTGCACCAACTGAAACTTCTCCCTTGTGCCATGCACGTAGCAGAACTATGGTGGCTGGTGCAAAAGCGCAAACGTCCCTATGTAGAGCCGGTGTTTGGTTTGTCCGCTCTGGGCTCTGAAACATGGCCGGCTCTGTGAAGAGGACCTGCTCTGTAGGTAGATATGAACGTCTCACTTTAAGCTAACGGAAACACAAGGATTCTTATTTTCAGGTGATTATACACGAAAGAAAACATATTATTAATATGATATTCAATTTCTGCCAATACCTCCCCCTAAATGCTACACACTCTTTCTTATGTTTGTTGTGCTATGTATCTGTTGTTAGCTCATATTTCAAGACTTATCTGTGTTACTGTTCTGAAAAGAAGTTTCACATTTGTAAATATAACTTGAACTATTAATTGATGTTTACTTTACATCTATTTATTAAATTGACTTACATTAAATTATATTTACTTCATTTTGTGAGGTTATTCCAAATTTAAAATGGCAATTGAAATAAACGTGTTCTTTCTGAATGTATATATATATATATATATATATATATATATATATATATATATATATATACAGTATATATATCCATCATGACTCGTATACCTCATTGTCAAATCGTCTGTCATACTGGAAAAGAACACATATTAGAAGCTAAATAAGAGACTTTCAGAGGCTGATGAATGGAAGCAGGACGACAACAACACATTACTCAGAATAGAGCGCTAGGAAAAAATAAACATTTAAAAATGTGCAACTTCATTGTGTTATACAATCAAAAGCTTCACAACAGCTACTGAATGGCCCATTTTCTGTCAACAAAGTCAATGAACTTCCAATGATGTCAGCATCTAAAGGTGTTATCTGGTTTTCTCCTGCAATAAAACATGTTAAACCTGCAGATGCAGAGCTGTGCATGAAAACCAGCTCAAATCAAAGTAGACGTCTACGGAATAAGTCATGTTTGTCTGCTTTAGTAATAATCTAGCAGGCCACCAACGGGGAACAGAAAGAGGTGGGGGTGGGGTTTGAAGGTGTGTGTGTGTGTGTGTGTGTGTTAGAGAGAGAGAGGTCTCTCACACTCTCTGCTCCCCACTGTTTGCCAGGCCTGCTGTAGCTATGTATATTAAGCCAGTTTGTGGAGGAGTCCTGCTGCTTTGCTCCCTACAAGGCCCCCGTTTCCCCAGGCTACATGTTTTACACACACACACACACACACACACACACACACACACACACACACACACACACACACACACACACACACACACACACACACACACACACACACACACACACACATACATATATACTGTACACATGTGCACACACACACACACACACACACATACACCCACAAAGAACCCCCGGCATTATCTGAAAAAAATCCTGTCTCCTTTTTTTACTTTTCAAACTCCGCTTTTCATTCTCATGTTTGGTCCTGAACTTCACTCGAGGTTCTGTTTCTCTGAGGCTTCATTCTAGTCTGTGGTTTGTAAAACATAGCTCCCAACACCAGCCATGACCACAACAGATGTATACAGATGGGACATGAGGAAGAAGTGTAGTGCAGACACACACCCATCACCAACATCACTAGGACATCATTATACAACACAATGTTGTCATTGCTACAACGTTCCCCTTCTCTTGTCCTTCTATTTATTACAATCCTTTAAATCAATAAAAAAAGATGTCCAATGGACCAGCACCCTCCTAATGATCTAGATTCTAGGGGCTGCCCATGGCATGAGAACTAAATCCATAGCACATTAAAGGTGCTGCCCCCCACTCGCCCTCCTCCATGGGGCTGCACTGAACCTCTGCAAAACCCATGTTGACATTATTGTTACATCTTTCTTCTTCTCTTACATTTTTTCACCCTCTTTTTTAATTTATTATTATTTATTTATATTTCTTTTTTTCGGCTTCCTCTTCCTCCTCACACACACACACACCTCTGCATTCCTCTGGACCAGACGAAATATGTATCCTTAGTTCTCCAACTTTAGAACACAAAGAAACAAATCTGTAACAAATTAAAATATTAGTTTGTATGCATTGCTGTGTCGTGTTATTGTCTGTATATTTTCTTTAATCAAAATAGAGAGTGAGAGATAAATCTGTTTCTAGAGGTTATTACTCCAAATACAGTTTCATTCAATGCTGTGTTTGCTGTGGGCCACTCTTGTTCCAAAGAAGAATAACACAGATTACTAAATTTGCCCAAGTAAAAAAGAAAAGAAACAATTGTGGACTTCCTTTCTCACCCAAACTCAAGCGGTGAGGAAACTCGTAAAAGCGGGTATCTGACAGAAACAGCCAATAAAACCACTTGAGCTCTGACACAGTTTCCTGCGTTCACCAGCACACGCTGACCTGCTAAATGGAGGAGGCACAGCCTGTTTTAAGCCCGTCAGACGGCGAGTCTTTGCGCCGCTGGAAAAAAAAACAGCGCGGCGGTCAAGGGTGCATTGATGCATCGTGGAGGCGAGGATAAACAGACTTTATGGTGCATTACAGAGGCAGACAAACACGCAGGCGAGCACAAATGTGGCCGACGGCATCCTTGGACGTGGCAAATTAAATGCACTCCCTCCTGTCGTGTACGACATGAGAGGTCTTCAAATGTTCATGCCATTAACGACGAGCGCACATACAAGCATAAACACACCCGAGGCTGGATAAATTCCTGTACGTCTTGGAGTTCTGCGACTGTCAGCGTGACGGCATGTTAACCTTCCTTCAATACACACACAAACCCTTAAATCCAGTCTCAATGCAAAACACCCAGGCTGACCAGCATGAGAGAGGCTTTCAGCAAAGACCCACTATGGAGGGGAGTGAATGATAATATGCACCATACAGGGCTCCGCACTGCATCATGGGGCAGCTTTGAAACAGGATCCCACCACTGTCACAACACAGAATAAATCACATTTGAGTCCTGTTTTCCTTCACTTGCTCATACGGTGTGTTGCATATCATCAACAACTGGAGTTCAATATGTTTAATAAACAGGTTCCTGTAAATGATATATCCAAAGAAAAGATGGTGTCTTTTATTGTAGATAATTCAGGTAATAGCTTTCTGTCCGGAATAGTGTGTAGTAGGGCTGTGCAAAGATATTGATATAGCTTAGTATCGCGGTATTTCTTTTTCTTAATTTAAATACGCTGACACGTTGAGATATTAATTAATATGTCCTCCATCGACACATAAAAAACAATCCTGTTTTAAACGTATGTAAAATGTCTTTTAAATTGCATCGAATCCCTGTGTGTGTGTCAAACCTCCTCCTCCTCCATGAGACGTGAGGAGGAGCACTCTCACCTGTGATATATCATTTTCACAGATGAGTACTTTGCATTTTAGTGTTATTTCTTCGTCATGCCCCCCGGTGTGTAAAGGCCTTAATACTGTGAGGACTTATGACAAACACACTCATCTTACTGGTTACCACTGATTCCCTGAGTTCTCTCCATGTCAAGCAAGCGAGCAGTTAACTCTACACAAACTGTCAAAGTGTGACCTTAAAACAGCTCATTCTGGTGAACACAGCTCTTCAGCCCGAGTTGCTTACAAGCATCACAAGGACATTTCTGTTTGAAAAAAAGGACTATTATGATGTCTCTTATTAATTAAGTGCACGTTTCCATCTCTGAGGCGAATCAGCTTCCATCAGCTAAAAACGCTACATTCGCAACCTACAAAAACAAAAGCCTCACCGGCTTTTTAATAAGATGCACAGAATCCAGAAGGATCTTTATTGTAAATGCCACAACTCATTAGGCTAATTACCCTATCACACATTTACTCCGCTGCTAATAATGAAGTAGGCAGAGAGACAGAGAGAGGGAGAGAGAGGAAACCACACATCTCCTCATAAAGTTGGCATTCTAGCAATTAGTGAAGAGAAACATTAAAGCCCACACAGACTTCCTGAGCAAAATAATTAAAGAAAATTGGCAGAGGAGCTGATTCTCCCTGCTCTTCTCTTTTCAAAGTCTAAAGCCCCCATATGAGCACTGTGTAGAGGCAGGAACACTGGCGGATCAGACTTCTATTAAAAAAACAGTGCTATTTGTGTTTTTGTGTCTTTTTTGCATAATTTGACTCACCGTGGAAGACGGTGACTTGTGAAGTCACATTTAATTGCGATTATAACAAGGTAACAAGGTGCGTTTAGTCATTAGCTCATTGCATGGACCAAAAAATAATTCCAAAAGTTCTAACGTGCTCTGCCTCCTCTGCATACGGAACAGCAAGGGTTTTCACTTAAGAGCTACAAATAATCAGTTTTTAACAGTACATGCTGGTGAATCCTCAGTGCTGCCTCACTGTTGATCACAACATTTTAATTGGCCATCCTACACATTTACAGTCTCAGCAGGCTCCACATTCTGCATAGCACCATTTAACCAGCAAGAAACTTATTTTATTCTCATCCTATTGTGTCACATGAATACACGGATACTAAACAGCTATACTGTATTTGCCTGTAAAAGGAACAAATATGGACCCTGATAGTCTTCAAAGGGGTTTTGTGAAAGTGCAAATACTTAATTGCTGGTGTAGTAAGATAATGAATCATCTAACTAACTGATACAACGGTTTGCATGCTATCTGTCCTACGACGGTTCAGCAACACGAGCGATCAGAGCGAGATGGTGCCAATGTTGGAATGAGGTGCTGTGAGGAAGATGACTTTAGTTAAGTACATATGTTACGCGACAGAAGTTAAAATAAAAGAATGTTGATTTGTCTGCAGATAGTGCCCCTTAGCTGAGGCGCGATTCCCAACTGATCACCATAGTGACATTGTGTGAAACTGCAGCGACATCATATTTAACGTGGTCGCGTGGTCTGTGTGGTCGCTGTTGTCGGTAGTTTGGCTATTAAAAGACGGCGGGTTGGTGCAGGAAGTCACGTGCGGCGCTAGTGACAATTCTCTCTGATCAATCCGTTTTCTGCAGTGTTTTCACTCCGTCCTCTAGAATCTGCTCAGCTCAGCTCGGAACCCGGACTGAGATGGTACCAAAGAAAAATACCAGTTACCATCCACAACCTTTACTGATGGAAACTTGAAATGAAACTGAACTGAACAGGTGGTAATGCAGCTTCAGATCAAAACAGGATATTCAATTGATAAGGTGTCCAAGAACACTAAATAGAAGCTTCACTTATAGTTAGTTAAATTGCTGCTGTTGTTATAAAACCTTATCTGTAGTTCACGCTACATGACTTACTGTCAAGGACCAACAACCAATGAGAGCAATAAGAACTTTACTGTATATGTTGTATTTGCAACACCGGCCAACACTGTTGTTGCACCTCGGCTGTTGTATGTTTGCATGAATAAACTGAAGACATAACACGATGTATGATTACATAGAAGGAACAGAGAAGATGAGGGGAAACAGGCTAATATGTGTATGAACAGTACAGCGATCCGACCACTTTGAAAGTCGTGTATTAAAATAATGTTAACACAAACCTGTCTCAGTCAAATAGGCAAAGCCATGTAATTAAATGGTGTTTTTAGTTGAAGGGTTACTGGTTTCATTAGAACGGATTAGATTATGTTTCTGTGTTATTTATGTTGGAGGTGTATAAAACGTGCACTGAATGGTTAGTAGCCTCGGTTCGCATTCCTCACCTCACATGGGTGCATTGATTATTATTATTATTAGATCATATGTCATGTTTACGTAGTAGTACTTATATTATTTACCCATAGGTGATTTATTTTTTAAATGAATGTAAAAAAATGTAATGCAAACTACGACAGAAGGGTAAATATTTTGTCCCAGGGCCGTTTGCATAACGCTGCCATCAATTATTATTTTACATTTCTGTATACATCTAAGTTACACACACGGGATACATGTTAACTAGTCACCTTTAGAATATTGGTTGACATTTTTGTCCCACTCTGCTAGGCTACTTGTCTTGCCCTGCTGTCAGTCTTTATGCTAAGCTAACCGTGTCCTGACTGTAGCTCCATACAGAAAGACATGGGGTTGATTCTCATCTCCCTCTCAGAAAGAAAGAAAGTGAGTTCCAGCCCTTTACTGCAAACACACCACACAATCAATACACACTGCTGCAGGTCCACTTCTACTGTGCATGTTTCAAACTGTTTTACATTAATCAGCACACACAAGAAAGGATACACAGATCCCAGCTCTTATAGAGGCCAATCAAGATGCTAATAAAGCACATGAGCATTATTAACTTTAATATATTCCCTCTAGAAGACAACAAGAGAGACCATATTTAAATTAACTTATAAATAATAAGGTCTATCAGTGCTGCAAACATTCCTGTTGTGTTTAGCTGCCACTGTGAGCTTCCTCTGTTCTCACTTTATTGTGTGTGTGTGTGTGTGTGTGTGTGTGTGTGTGTGTGTGTGTGTGTGTGTGTGTGCGTGTAGGTGTGTGTGTGTGTGTGTTAAGGAACGAAGAGCAGGAAAGTGGAGATCCAGAAAGCCCATGTGGAAGGGAAAGAGGGGCTGATTTGGAATGAGCCCCCCCCCCCCCCTCACCACCACCACCCGGAGCTGCTCCAAACATGGCTGCTCACATCAAAGGCAGCCTCATATCTCAGAGGAGTCGCGGAGGACTTTACAGCAGCTCGCCTCAGGCCTGAATACGGGGGCCCCGCACACCTCCTCCAACAGCAGCGGTGGATAGCCGCCGGTGGGACCCGAGGAGCCGGGACAGACGGACCCGACACAGTGTGCAGTGTCATCGTCACAGGACGGGCTGCACCAGACGGCTGCTGGGCGGCCTCGCGTCTCATTCCACTCTACAAATCTAGTAAGTTGTTGGTTTGCTGCCGACACCGGCTCGATTAAAAATGTCTGTATTTTGAATAATTTACTTCATAAATAGATAATACAAGCTCATTATAAGGGTGCATCAATATTCTAGCGATAAGCTGAGAGAGGAGTGATTTTTTGGTACTAGAGTTTTGGGTTTCACCCAGCAGTGATTTTCGTGCTTATTTTCCACTCCTAACAAGGTGGTGCCTTCCAGGGCTTCTACATGGTAAATAAAAGAATACAGTTTGGAACACATGTCTGTAGGCTGATCTGTAAACAACCTAAAAAAATAGAGTGACAAAAGAGAGAAAAAAGGCAAAAAGCTTATCTACACCTCAGCAAAACATGTTCAGACAATATGTCACCTGAAGGCCACCGTAGTTCTCCCACACGTGAGCCACTGAGTGCAAAACCGTGGAACCGCCAGCCGCCGACTGACTTCCTCTGCTGCTAAAATAGTGTTATTATGGTGATGATTGGCTCTGAAGGAGGCAAATGTTGTTACCACGGTTCTGCTTTCTGCACCTCACGCTACACAGTGTTGGACAGGGCTGAGTGAGTGGAGGGTTATACAGTTGGGTGAAATCTGCAACCACACCACTACATGCCACTAAATCCTATACACTGTCCCTTTAGAGAGAGTGCACTAATATTTTTGAGAATGTGAAAGGATTATTTCCAAAAATTCCACACTGCCTCCAGTACACAAAGATGGTTCAAATGTATTGATTTGACACTTGGAATCTTTTTTCACAAAAGTGCATTGGCCCCACTCAGTAGGTTCACTTTCCCAAGACCAAAAAGTCTGAGCCAACGAGTAGTTTAGCTCCAGAATAAGCGCGTTACCACTTGGAGAGTGATGCTTACCTTTGAAAATGACTGTTGGTGTGAAAGAGAAATAAATTGCGTTTTACAATTTAAGCATGGAACCTTACACAAAACAACGCTGTTTGACAAATGAACATCACTAGATTTGAATGTGCTTGTTTTTGGTTTCCTTTACCACTCTTGGGTTTTTATAACCCAATACAGTCCATTGTCACTCCCAAGTTGTGAAAAACAGGAGCTTAGTCAGTGTCTCTACCCTTCAGACTATGGTGCTCTACATGGCTGTGGTTAGGAAGTCTGGTGACGCAGTATAACGAGATATTATGTCAGGTTGGGAGGAGGTTGGAGGGTTTTAAAAAAGACACGGGACCACTGTTCATGTCCAGTGTGAAACCAAAAGTCAGATTTAATTTAAGTCAACATATAAATGATGGGACATAAAATAACGTAGATTACACGGAAACATAAAAAAGGACTTATTTGAACCCAAACCACTATCTTTTCCTAAAGCTAACCAAGCAGTTTCCTGTGAAGACAAAAGTTTCTTTTGAAAAGATGCATGAAACGGTGGAAATAGGCACATCTGAAATCGGATTCTAGAGGTGTACATAGAGCGCCACAGTTTGAAGCGTAGGGCCACTGACCAAGTATCTGTATTTGACGAGGTGTGAGGGGTAACGTGTTGCCCAATACAATTACTAGAAAGCATTAGGAAGCATTCATTCATTGTCTCACCCTAATAATCAGAGTCAGACTCCCAGTCCACACGACACAGGAGTCAGAGAAACAGCCTGACTACTGCCAGCATATCAAATGCTTATTTCAGTCAATTTATTCAATTCAAAGAAAAGTAAATTGAGGGTGCTTCTGCTCGCCTTTGATGATTGAAAGCCTTTACTGAAGGTGCTCTTTAGTTTACACACGACACTAAGTGAAAATTGAAAGAAGCACTTCAAGTACAGTTTTTAAAAAGCGGTGAAGTCATGGCTTGTTTAAGGGAACATATTAATTAACGACAACACCAGTGCTTGTGGCCTTCATCAGCAAGTAGCACATCAAGTCAATTTAGTACAATGTTTTGTATCAGGCTAGAGAGAAAATGCAATAATCATTTCAAAGAGAAGAGAAGAGAAGAGAAATTCAAGGGCAGAATGGTACACATTGACAAGCACTCACATCTATTTACCTAAAGGCAAAGTGAATACCAGTTAGAGTTTCACGACTGTGCATCATTCGCCCAGGACAGAAGTATAACGACACGTGAACCTCTCATGGCAGATTGAACCAACCTGTAAACGGCCCTCTTGTCAGACTCAAGCTGGGCCTGGGGGTCAAGGGTCACACTGACAGAGGTATTTCCTGTTGCAGAGGCTGCTGGGATATGGACCTGTGGGGTCTTGGGGTTCTGCTGAGTGGTGCCCGTCATCTGGTGACAGAGAAAACAATGACAAAATGAACTTTGCATTTAAACAACGGTATATTTTGTCACTGTTCAGGTGGTTTTCGGGTTGGTTCTTTCGCTTAAAGGCGTTCATACACCCTGTATGTGACCAATAAACAACATGAACATGCAAATTCCTGCCTGGGATTATTTCGCATTAAAACCAATGGATCTGGTCTTTGCTGCTTTGTCAAGGTTGAGAGTAATAAAGTTTGCCATCTTGGTTCAGACTACGGAGCCTCTGTGTTGTGTCCATTTATGAACATTTTGAATCAAGCACAGCGTGATTGGTTGAGGCATTTATTTGCGGTGTTTAAAGGCCTTAAGAGTTGACGTTGGGGGAAGAGTGAAATGGATACTTTGGTTCCCAGCTACTAATAAAAGGCCAAACCTGCTCCCCCTGTCAATCAGGCCAAATATGAAAATCACAGGACAGGTTTATCAACGATGTCAAATCTGAACATGGACTTCTTCTACTTCTTGGAATGATCGAGCAGCTGCTTGTGAGGTCATTTTGTAATGACTTTTCAAAAGCAATAAGGTGCAACATTCAACGGACTAGGAAAGAGGATGTAGCTGGAATAAATCATTGTTGCCTGACATTAGCAGCCTCGTACTGAAGCTGTTAAACAAAATGAATGAGGATAGATAGGATAGATCCAGTAATTGAACACGGCACACTCCGGTCTCCTATAGATTCCTGTTAGATGATAAATATTCAATTAGCAATATGTTCACAACAGCCCATACTGCTGAACCACACATACTGATGACACTGATGCCACTGGTGGTTCATGGAGGAATCATTGTAGAATCTGTTCTTCAGGTGATATTTGTTGGGTGGCCAGGGGAGTAAACACGCTTCTTCATCTCTCTCCACCCCACTTTGTCTCTCAGTCGTTCTCTCTCTGAGGATATGAGTCTAGCAACCCCCAGCCCCGTTTTTTTGTTTTTGAGTCGGGGTGGGGTAGGAGGAAGCTTCAAGTCTTAATCCCAGCACCAAATGGGAAATAAATTAGCTTCTTCACACTTAACTAGCTCTCATTTGCATTTGCCGAGCACGCAGACTGCAGCTCGGGAGCTCTCCCACGGCACTAATCCTCTGGGCGAAAGCAGACAGAGGTGGCGTGGACGAAGAGGAGGGTTTAGGCGGCTGGGTGAACCTGCTCCACCTCCCCTCCATGGGAGGGTCTGCAGTGTTACACACAGCCACAGTTAAGGCTACAGTAATTACATTGACCTGTTGGTGGCATCACATGTTGTGTTGAACACGGCAGGCTGGGGCTGGAACTCTTATCCTCACACTGACATACACTATGTATCGCTCTTGTCTTAATTATGAAATGCAATTCAACCTGATGAAAAATAATTTGAATATTCCTGTAGAGACTTCCGTTTGGGATGTCAGCTGTATTCGAGTTGTGCTGGTTAGAGCTCAATGGTCACATCACTGTGTCAGATGAAATACTGTATTTTGATTTGTCAGCAGATGACTTTGTGGCAGAAAAGTAAGTTATAGTTTGTTGTCATTATTATCATGATTAGACACAAAGCATTTGTGTCTGTGAGGAAGTAATGCCACTTCAACAAAAGCCGAGGGTTAACTGTGAGGGGTTTACACTTCCTATCCACACCTGTCTATGACACATTATAACCACGCTTAAAAGGTGTTATAATCTGCTTATAGCACTGTGTAAGTAAAAAGCACATCATTAAAACTTCTGTATGCAAGATAAACAAAAAGTTGTAAAATTAAGTCTCACTTGACTTAAAGCAAACAATGACCACTTATAATTATATATAATGTGATTATAATACATTGTGTTATGTTATCAACTATGGGAATTATAATATACGAGGATTCTGAGCAGCAATTATAAAGTATTATGACACTTGACCGTATTAGTCATTATAAAATGCTTTATGATGTGTTAATATTATTGTTATAAAGCATTATGAATATTTATTAGTGCTTAGAAGTATAATTATATATTATCAGCACATTTTAACACATAAGTATGTTTATAATGCATTATAGACATGTGAGTCATAAAAAGTGTGAGTCTTATTATCATATTTATGTGTCCTGTTGTAAATATTACTTAAATACTATAGAGTCTGTGTTTGCAATTCATTATCTCCCATAAACACATTCATAGACTTTACAGTACATTTGTATAATTTACTGATTACCATGACAGTGTTAGTTGGAAGGAGCATTAACTTATCTTTTTTCTTGCACAAAAGAATATTAGCTGCCTGCTCTCACCTGAAAACGTTTTGTTATTAGCACTGCATATAAATGATCATGACTAAATGAGCAGCAATTTATGTTTAAGTTTCGGGGGGGAAAGCTAAATGCAAATCTGCTTTAATTATTTGTTTGTCATCAGATAATGATTCACACGTTTAGCTAAAGTCTGACTGGTGAACAAGAATATATGTTTTCACCTAAGCCCCGCCCACTCGAACCCAGGATAAAGAGCACAGATAACACACACAAATCTACCGAAACAATCAAGACTGTTCTAACTTTGATAGAAAACTCCAATCGCTTCCAGTGAGACCCCGGCAAATATAGGCCTTTAACATTCACTCTTTGGGCGCTACCATGAGGTAAAAGTCTGACCTGTTGACTCTCCTGGTACGATGGTGGAGGAACGCTCTGGGTGGCCATCATTGTCACTGCAGGTGCTGGGGACGCATGTTGCATCATGGGATAGCTTCACATTTAGACTGGGAAAGACACAAAGAGAAGGGCAACATAAATCCAGTGCAAGGAATGACGTATTTTACAGCAGCAGCCACCAGGTGCTGCTATGATTAAATAAGAATTCTCACTCTTCTCTTCCCCCTTCTTCATTTACTAATTTAATTCTTTGCTCCGTGTCCCCTCAGTCTCCTCTGCCTGTGTTGCATGGAGCCGACAGTCAGCCGGGATGATGCATTAATACCGAGTGATCAAACAATGCTGCAGAGCAGAGAGAAAACAAAGCAGACTTAATCACGGAGCCCTTTTTACAGAAATACTTTACAAACCAGCGGGTTCATAATGACGCTGCAAACAAACCCGACCACTTGTTTACCAATTACCGACCGCCATGCTTGTTTACTAATTACAGTACAGCTGGCTTTAAAGCAAAGCGTCTTGGTGGAGTCACCTTGGTCGCCTCTATGTGTTGGCTGCTGATGTTGTTGTCGCGCCGTTACCGAGCCAATCAAGAGGGCTAATTAGGGCTCTTGTTGGCGGGCTAATTGCTATTGGCCGGGACCCCACAGGGCTGAGGGCAGTACCCTGCGGAACACCGCTGTAACTATCGCGCCCACCCCTACTGAAGGAGCTAATTGGTTCAGGGGTACATCACACACACGCACGCACGCACGCACGCACGCACGCACGCACGCACGCACGCACGCACGCACGCACGCACGCACGCACGCACGCACGCACGCACGCACGCACACACGCACACACACACACACACACACACACACACACACACACACACACCCTGCCATCGCCCCACCTTACTATAGGGGAGCTCAGCAGGTGCTCCATCCTAAAGCTACATATAACCTATGTGTACACCCTGCATGGAAATGTGCTGGTGCTGGCAAGTGTTTGACCTGAGGGGGTGAAAGGGTGTTTTGGTAAATGTTAAGAGGTAATCTTAACAAAACCTTTTATTTATCAAATTGTACAGTTTTAACCTTTATAAAAGATGAATGTAAATCCAAATGTAGGCTGGTTACCTTCAGCCCCTGGACTTATTGGAAATATCTCTTCTACTGCCACATTGAGCCTTGTGTGGCCATGAAAGGCAGGCAGCAATTACAATGGACTGGTGCACTCGGACTGCATGGTATTGACGTGGAGGGACACGCTTGACTGTGAGCGAGTGAAATGCAACTGGAACATCCGAGAGAAATCTCTGTGCCGGTTACAACAACGGTTCAGAGCTCCCGCTTCAGGAAATAAAGATGTGCAGTAAATCTGCCGGACCGCTAAAGCCCAGGATTTGCAGTATGTGACAGAGGTGTGAGTTATGGACTGATGAAAGAGAACTTTAATCTTCCCAACAATAGCCATTCAAGGATCTCAGAAATAGTATTAAAGGAATATCATACAAAATGAAATATACCATAAAGTACTCATGACATAAGAATACTACAGGAACAGTAATGAGTGCTTGAATCTGGCAGAAATGAAGACTACATAATAGCGTGCAATACGACGATATTAGATCATGAAGGATTATAATGTCTCCATGATCTGCCTTCACAGAGATCATTAGAACGTGCACTGTTGTATCAGCTACAGTTCTATGGCTCCAGTGTTTCCCCTGCATACAGCGGCTTAGCACTGCTGCTAAATGCGCCGCTATTTTAAAATTTCGCCAAATGCAATGAACTCTCTATCTCTCCTCTAAGCAGCCAGAATCGGTGACGAGCGAGGATCATGGATGGAGTAACCCCAGACATGCCGTTTAGACTCTTCACATGTGGAGAGGAGAGACAGGTGAGTGAGAACGTTGTTGGTAGGGCTGACCCTCTTACTCAATCACTCCACTATTGATCCTTTTGTATATCGTCAACTAAGACTTCTTTAGTAGAAATGTATGAACACATCTCTGGTAAACAAAAGACTCAAAGTGGTGCTTTTGTGCAATTCTTTGAGAAAAAAACTCAGAGAATATTTAGTTCAAAACTGATCCTCATTGTTCTCTGTGGAGTTAGCTGTGTGATGTAATGTAGCCACGCTGAGTTTCATGTGTGGAGTTTAAAAAATAGCTTTTTAAATGCTACATTGTTTGTCAGCGCCCAGTCATATTTGGCCTTGTGTGCTCTGATTAATTTGTCATGCGCTAAACACACCAGTTATAATGTCATTGTAATGAAAAGGAAATAGGAGTAACAGGAGAATCGGCTATAAAAGAGACATTTTCTTTTGAAATAATTGCTGTGTGGTGAATCTAATTCATGTGATGTGAAGAGTGCTTCATGTGGATTTGGAAAAATAAATAATTAAAATAATATTTAAAGAAACTAAATGTTGAATTCAAGAACAGAATTTGGTTTGTTGTTGTTACGTTGTAGGGCTATATTTTCAATAGGGGAATTAGTTTGGTTACAAAATACTCTTAAAATCCAACATGAAAAAGAATTATGATAAGATCGTGGATCATGATCCTGCCTGAACAAAAACCCGACCGCATGCTCCATATATAGTTTCACACGTCTGTGTGTTGAGGCCCGAGCGCCTAGAACAAAAAGACTCTCTTTGGGTAGTTTTCAGGTCTGTGCTGCCAAACAGGAAGACAAGCAAACATCCCTCTCTTCAGAATCAGAACAATACTTGACAGACGTTCCCCGCCACCGAGCTGCATCCACTGAGACCCAGACCCTGGCAATGTCTCTGACTTTCCCGTCAGAGACGAGGCAACTGGCTGAGGCCGTTTCTCGCTTTGAGTGGACTCCGAATCCAATCCAATCCGCTGCCAACATTTTGATGTTAAATCTGGTTTAGTTTCATCATTGGCAAGTTGGGGTTTTAGCTGCAAATCTGCATGTTTTATAACATCATACTGTGCTCCGCACGTGCTGCGTACGCACATGTGTGAGTGTGCGCGACTGTTTGCACTGTGTGTGTTCACGGTTGTTTGTGTGCCATGTGCATGTCTCCGTGAGTCATTTTGGTGTACTGATTGCGTCTCCTGGTTTCTGTTCTCATTTCAACCGGTATCAGCTGAGAGGCATCTTCTCTGTTATCAGTCCTCATTTTAATTGCAAATGCAGCGAGCGTGTTAGTGATTAAATGGAAAATTGCACATTAATTGATGAGACTGAAGATAAAGCAATTCCAATTACTGCACTGTATTTTAGGCAGCCTCTCAAGTTTAGCCCAGCCCTCCAAGGAACGGGCCACCAAACGCCAAATTTGAGCAGGCAATCGTGCGTCCATAAATACTGTATGCACACACAGGGACATAATATGAGCACAAACACATGCCATGCAATGGCTGCTGAAGCATGAATGTACATACAAGAACACTGCAAAAACACCAACAGACAAGGCGTTTAATTTCAACGGTGAAATTAAACACGCAGAAAAAATCTTGCCCCATGAAACTGAAAGTACAAATCCACAATAATCGTCTGGCAACCACTCTCTCTGAACTCGCCAACGCTGTACGCTCACACAATAAGTGGTAAAATTCACTTTGAGGACACATGACATGTTTGTTCCTCAACAAAGGCCTTTGAATTATTACAGAGTTCATAATGCATATCAATTGAAAAGTGCCTGTAGTCGCAATCAAAATTCAAAAGCAAGCATAAAATGGAAAATGAGAAGTAGGCATAAAATTATTCCTACAAACATCAAAGGGTTTTGCGACTTTGGATTGGAGGCAGTGGTACTCTTTCATCGGATTCTGTGTCTATTCAGCATTCAATTTTCCAACGATTCTCAGGCATGGAATGGCTCTCTGCTGTATTGATGTAAGGTTAGTCAGTGGCATAGCTACAGTTTCACCCCGTTTACCACCGGCAGTGGAATGAAAATCCATATCTGGTCACGTATGATGTGATCACTGCCTCTGGCCTCCACACTTCAACTGTGTCCAAAGCTTTTCCTTGTCTGCTTTGGTTTGAGGGTGAATTCATTGTACGGTGTTGAACTTCTATCAAACGTGGGATGGGAATGCTTTCTGCTACCAATCAAGGCGATGATCCTCCTTTATTTTTATCGTCAACACAGAGAACAATCCCTGCACTCCAGCTTGTGACCTGGCAGGGTTTTAGCACCAGATCATTAAAAGCAGACTTGTGGTGGACAACGATGTGACCCTCTCTCATGGTGATTTATCAACACTTCATACTAACGAAGCAGTGAACAGGAGGTGTCGGGATTGACTGAGACACACAGGTACATTCAATCCTCACACGTGAAACTGAAAATAACCCCACGTTGGTGACTTGGCTGTTTGATGCCGCAAAGACTGTGATGTTCTGATTTGTAAAGCGCCTCTTCAACACAGCTCAACTCTCTCTCCTACCAAACTAAGACTGGGTGAGCACTGAAGTGGAGGGCATGTAGTATGATGAGTGTTGCAAGAATGAACATATAACTAGAATTAACGCCTCATGGATGTTTGCCTCCACCAATTAAGCAGTTCATTATTGTCATCATCAATTCTTTCTGTTTCTCATAGATATTGGAATAAAATCGTCAACATTTTTTTTGAGTTACAGCGAAAAAAAGAGTTTTACAGAGAACTCTATTGAGTTCAACCTTCAGTCCAGTTTGACAAATTTTCCCTCCAGGTCTTCCTAAGATATTTCATTCTCTAGAATGGGACAGACATGCGTACAGAAGGATGGTCAGAAGGACAACCTAAAAACTTTACAGCCTCTAGCCAAAGATGTAATGTTTAGGAGGTGTGTGCTAAATACGGGGGTCTCAGGAGTACTGAGACCCCTTGATTGACACTTCAGACACCTCAATAGCAAAATTTCGGGGGGTCTCCGATTGCCACTGGGTATTTCGCACACTGGGTTAAATGGTTACCATTGTCACAAAGCTGAGTTTGTTGGTAATTTAATTTGTTTTGCAGGTATTTGGTCATAAACCAAAACACTTAAACAGCCAAATGTTGCCCAGATGATGGTGCCAGATGAAACATGAGAGTTATTACATTTCATCCTGAAGGGGAAAATTATTATCTTGCTTCAAATTTCATGGCAATCCCAAAACATTTCTCTCAAAACCACAAATGGTGACGCTTAAAGAAAAGTCAGGGGGTCATGAGGGTTTCTTGTCTGGGAACCATGATTGCTTATATCAAATCTTTTGTCAATCCATTTCACAGTTGTGGGGGTATTTCAGTCTGGATCAAAGTGTATGTGAATGTTTGTTGTGTCATAATATGCCTCGGTCTTTGTTTGATTTATTAATTCATGTGTTTCCTGTTTTATTTTGTTACTCACCTGTCAAATGAGTTTTGACCCGCCCTGATTGGTTTCACCTGTCCCTCGTTAGCCCTGCAGTCACCTGACCTCCTGCTCACCTGTCCCCACTTCATCAATCAGTCCTTCACTACATTTGCCAGTTGCAATTAGTGATAGAAGAAGATAAAACCTAAGAATTCTAGTCTGTCAACTACGACGGAGTATTAGAGCCACTGTTTATACAACCGTTTAACCTCTAAGCCTATTTTGAGGCCTCTTCTCGAAAATGTCATACCCATACTTAAAGGGGCTTATCTCTCTAACTACAAGGTCTATTTGAATAATTTCAATGGAATAATAACAATAACACTTGTGATAGTTTGTTAATATGTGTACATATCAGTGTATATGTTACTGGTAAATGTTGAATGAATATAACACACAGCTCAAATTAAAAATGTTCAGGTTCGCCTGGAAAAGAAAGCACTTTTGTCTTTGAAATAATGCAGCAGTAAGCTCAAAACTCTCCACAATCATAGCACAACATGTCAGCAGTCCTTTTTAAAAAAGAATTGGCTTTGATAAAGTGAAGCAGGCCAAGTTGATAGAGGTTGGAGTACAGAGAGTTCATGCCAGGTCAAGCCAAAATTCTGAATTTTCTGAATTTTGGAACCAGGTTTCCAGCTGTTCTATTCTAATTTTATATACTATATAACTATATATTTCACTTGTTTTATCACTAATAGAGTTCAATCTATCTATTACAGCAGTTTGGCATCATTTAGAATCATTTCTGACCTCTCAGGGCCCTGATTTATGTGTTTTATGTGATTTTTTCGTCGCTCCCTGTGTGTGTATTTGCAGTTTTCGAAGCCTATGATTGGTCGATTTGCACATGTGATACGTCTAAGAATGCGGAAATGAGTGTAGAATGCAGTGGACCGGTCAGTCAGGTGACTTTTTAGCCACTAAAACTCCAAAAGAGTTGCACAACAGACAGAGCATTGAAATGATTCGCTGAAAAGTAAAAGGAGGACTACCTATGCATAAATGCCTTGATTAACTCTATTTTACTCTCAAACGAAAGAGAGGGACCAGCGCATATGTAGTGAAAGGATTTAAGTGGATTTACAGAGTTTTTCGCCCAGAAAACCAGCTCAAGGTACGATGCGTTTCAAATGTTTTGCTCTGTGGTTTGGTTGTGCTTGTATGTGTTCCACGGTGTAACGTTTGAATGGTTTGAAGGAGAGAAATATGGAAGATATCTGCGGATTCAGGGTGGAATTGTCATGCTTGCTAATCTATCGTTCGGCCATGATGGTCTCTTTTTTTGTGATGATATCGGCATTCAGAGTGCGTAGCTCGCTGTAGCTCGCCGAATAATACGTGGTATTGTGCTAGAACTTGGAGGTTTATATATTACTTTGTGTACAATTGTGTTTTGAGTGAGTAAAATGACTTTTTTGTATTGTTTCTCAGAATCTCGTCGTTAAGTAGGTATATAGCATGTGGGTAAAATTCATTATATTCATTTTGGAAAAGTGATTTATATGACGCTCTTCTTCACAAAACACTCTTGCGACGCCCAATTGGGCGTCGGGATTATAAGGTTTATAAGGTTTTAATCAGCGATTTAGAGTATTAAGTCATAATATTATAATAGCAGGAGACTGATAGCTCTGTCACCGTCTCCACATCCCCCTATAGACATCTGTCTCCAGACTCCAGGGTGCCATTGAAAAGCTTTGGGAAGCAGTTGTGAGCTGCACTTTATCGGAGGTGGTGAAGTTACATTAGTGTGGACAATGGAGGGATTTCACACTACCATACAGCAGAGCAATACTGTGATGCACAGCACAGCAGACTATAGGGCAGGTCATTTTTGTTTTTAAAATATAACTTTATTCACAGTAAATTACAACTTTATTCTCGTATTTTTATGATTTTTTTTGTTCCTCAAAATTTCTTCTCAGAGAACACAGAAAGGTGGAATATATATTTAATGTGCAGAAAATGTTGACATCTTGCTGAAATCACGCCTACTAGATAACAAATGAGAAAACTGATCAACAGCAGAATAAATACTTGAAAGCAATACAGAATGCCTGAGAGCCTTACTGAATTAGTTCCATTATATTCTAATATTTGGTCACCCTATTGAAAATTATTTTGCTTTACGAATGAAGATATTTCAACCATAAATTGGTGCATAACCAGAATGCAGGAAATATAGTGAAATACACTTTATGTGTTTTAGGTTTTTGGTTTGTGTTTTATTTGTTTGAAGTCGTATTTGATCTAATAGTTGATATTTAACATTTGTTTATTTAGTATTGATTACCAACGAGCTCTTCTTAAGACCCTCTTCATCAAAATCTTCATGCTGTTTTCAGCTAACTAGTAAAAGCCTCTCTAAATCAGTCCAATTAGTCCATTTGCTCTCATAAAACACAGTTTGGGGAAAAAAATGAAAGAATTGCACAGACAGAGAAATTAGCCCATTACCCACAATGCCAATTTCTTAAAAACCCAAACAACATCATTGCAAAGGCTTGTCTGACTTAGAGATCAATTTAATCCGCTTCTCAGATTCCTGAAGGTTTTTCATCAATAATATCTTGCGCATATTCATGAAAACAAAGACGCCGTATACTCACAATGTTGAAACCATGACGGATTGAAACACCCATTCTGATCCCAGATCTGGTATCGTACACGCATGGGGGGGGGGGGGGGGGGGGCTGCTGAACAGCATTTCTGCACATCCTCCAATCAAAATCTCATTTAATCTGCCCTGTTTGAGTTTGTTGGTTAAGAGGTTGACCTGCGAATGCAATGAATAACATTTGGAAGTGGGCTGTGTCACCTTGGTCAGATATTATGCATCTCGATGCCCATGCGAGAGGGGAAGATGAATAAATAAATCAGGTGTTTCTGAATATGAGAAGGATCTAATCATGGCCTTATTGTCAGGCCTGATTTACAATGCAAACACCGGGAGGAGAGGCCTTGATGGCGTTGGGTAAAATGGTGGAGGGAAGGACGTGTTGGTAATGAGATTGGGGCAGGGGAAGGAGGGGCCTTGTGTACACATTCTTTGGTCCGACTCAACACAGAAATCGGAAAACACACAGATCAGAGCACAACCCCCCACCCCCCCAAACACTTGGGAATGGGCATGCATGCAAACAGAGGCACGTATATTAATGCACGAATGCCAACATTAAACACAGAGAGCAAAGCTTCAACCAGTGTCATCCTGAGGGCAACATCACACACACACACGTCTAGTGCACATACATCCCTACACACACACACACACACACACATACACACACACTCGAGGTGCATACACAGCCGGAGGCGAAGGTAGTCTCACCAGTGGTCTTGGGGCTTCAAGTCCTCCCCCAGGCTAGGGCGAGCTTCACACATAGCGCAGTTAGAACTCGGTCCACACTCCCAGACCACCTCATTAACCTGAGCCAGCAGCCCTCCCTCCACCCTGCTCCCCACACTACAATTCATGCTGGTATTATTTATTCACCCGCTCTTGTTGATTGGACCCATCCCACAAGATGGATGAGGCCCGAATTTGAAGCTTGGTGGAGGACGTTTCAACATCGTTGTGGACATTGTTAAGGCCTCTACACACCGGAGGCTTCATGAATAAACAACACGATTCAAAACTATTCATAGTGGTAATAATGTGAATTTATGACAGTTGCAACACTTTTTCAATGAAAGATTCCGATAGATTGGGGCAGGCTGAGGACTACCAGGATCCTACTGAACCACAGCAGAGAGTGACAGTCTGTCTGGGGTAAACTGTCATATAGCCGAAGCTACTGTAAGATATTTTATTGACTTTCCTTTTAGCAAAATGCTCTGAGTAAATTTGAGTTCCTCTGGTTAACTTAGGGTGAACAGACGTCCCAAAAATTGGGACAATTCTGAAATCTGAGCAGTTGTCTCTATTTCAAAAATGCTATACTGTTTGTCCCGGTAATCAGACTAAACCTAAAGTTTTGATTAGCTATAGCCTAATAACACATTTAAATACTGATCATTGTGATACATTAATTAGAAACATGCACATTGTTATGTCTGTAGCCTACATGAATTATGGCTGTTGTAGTTTCTTCTCTTTTTCTTGCCGTGCACATTTTTAAACAACGCATAGTTTTGATGTTGAAAGAAAACATTTACAGAGCAAAATGACACCATCCATCGCTGACATGGAGACCGTGTAAAAAATATAATGACGAGCAAATTAATCGCACGAAAAAAGAATGATGAAGGCCGGTCACGGCTGTTCTCTGTCCTGGCCCCACAGTGGTGGAATGAACTCCCCACTGACGTCAGGACAGCAGAGTCGCTGCCCATCTTTCATCAGGCTGAAAACTCACCTCTTCAAGAAGTACTACCCTGAGCCTTCCACTCAGCACCTATTGTATTCATACTAGTTTGTTGCACCTATTGTATTCATACTAGTTTGTTGCACCTATTGTATTCATACTAGTTTGTTGCACCTATTGTATTCATACTAGTTTGTTGCACTTATTGTATTCATACTAGTTTGTTGCACCTATTGTATTCATACTAGTTTGTTGCACTTATTGTATTCATACTAGTTTGTTGCACTTATTGTATTCATACTAGTTTGTTGCACTTATTGTATTCGTATTAGTTTGTTGCACTTATTGTATTCGTATTAGTTTGTTGCACTTATTGTATTCATACTAGTTTGTTGCACTTATTGTATTCATACTAGTTTGTTGCACTTATTGTATTCGTATTAGTTTGTTGCACTTATTGTATTCATACTAGTTTGTTGCACTTATTGTATTCATACTAGTTTGTTGCACTTATTGTATTCATACTAGTTTGTTGCACTTATTGTATTCATACTAGTTTGTTGCACTAATTGTATTCATACTAGTTTGTTGCACTTATTGTATTCATACTAGTTTGTTGCACTTATTGTATTCATACTAGTTTGTTGCACTTATTGTATTCGTATTAGTTTGTTGCACTTATTGTATTCATACTAGTTTGTTGCACTTATTGTATTCGTATTAGTTTGTTGCACTTATTGTATTAGTTCGTTTCTGTACGTTTTCTCTGGTTTATGCTCTTAGATGCTTGTTTAAAAAAGGAGATGCACTTATGACTTCTGGTGACTAGTAGTTATCTTGATCCAGCGTTGAATACACTTATTGTAAGTCGCTTTGGATAAAAGCGTCTGCTAAATGACTGTAATGTAATGTAAAGTAATGCCAAGGAGAAATGTTTGCACGTGATTTCTTCTGTGTTCTGGAAGGGTCTCAGTGTTACCGTATCGCTAATACTGCAGCTAGGGTCTGTTGAAATAAAAACACACAAAGCAGAAGTGAGTTCTCCTGTGGTCACCACTCTGCTGAGCATGTTCCCATTTAGATGTAAATCAAGTCACAAAGAGCAGAGAGACACTCAGCTGGAAACACCTAACATAACGTTGTGCTGCATTCAGTTCAGAATGAACCTCCACAAACCCTCCGCTGAGTTGGTCGTAGAGCGAGAGGAGAAATGTATCAAATGATCACAAGCTAGACTCAGCGATAAACAAATTGGAATGCTCCGAATTTGTTACGGTCTCACAAGGTTAAATCTGCACAAGGTAACTTCACACTTCAGCAGCTCAGTGGGGGAAACTTGGTGATTTAAAAAAAAAATTATAATACACTGCGTCATCATTGTCAACATGATGCGTAACATGCGTTTTCCTCTTCTCACTGACTTCTCACTCAAAGGTTTCCTCTGACTCGTCCTTATCAATTTCCAATGACATTTTTATGCTTGAATTTAAATCTATAACCTTTCCAGATTATTCTTTCACGCTGAACTTCTTAATGAACGCCCTTCACATATTCAAATATGCCCAACAGCCATAATGAAGACACAGGGAATTCCCCCGGGTATGGCAGTTTGCGAGATTCATTGCCTTCTCTCTAACTGCTGACAATGTGCTCCAATCTGACTGCAATTCTTGTTTTCTTTGTATTTATGCAAATGTTTGTTTGGATATTACGGATTCCGGTTTGATTGTGTCCCTTCCTGCTTTTAAAAATGAGATTAGAGTCTCAAGTAAACTGGATAGTGGTAAAACTACAGTACAGTGGAACATTTTTGTAATTCTCCAAGGACAAGTGGTTTGCATGCAAATAACCTTATTAGCATAGCTAAAAGCCCCTTCTCTTAATGAGGTGAGGTTTTTTTCTGAGGAGGCTAAACATATAAGACAAAGATGAAAAGAATATTCAGGCTGCAGGTAAATGATTGCACCATCTTTAATCATTTGTATCAAGAGGTGCCTGATTTTCAACCTCTTATTTTTACTTCACTAAAAAAAGTAAGAAAGCAAAGCAACAATATTCATATTCATGTGTCTATTCTATTCACGCTTCTTCAATTAAAATGCAGAACAAATCACCTTCAAAACCAAAAATGTTGTTAATATAATGATGATTCATTTTCCTTGTTTTCCTCTTTTAAAAGACATTTAAATATTGACCCATACAACTTAGCATTGAGTTAAGAGTATGACTAAAAGTGGTTTTCTTTTCATTGTGCCACTGCAATAAGGAATGTTTTAACAATCATTCAAAACATTAGTACAAGATAAAATGCTTAAGATTGTTTTTCATTGTGTTCTAATGGTCCAATACCCATAATTCATATCATGGGTAAGTACTTTGCAAGGCAGCTGGAATCTGGTGATGTCACAAGATCACATGAGAATCTCTGGATCAAAAAGCGCTGGTGTTCGGTAAGCCAGAGCACGGACCAATCAGCGTCCTGTGAGGAGCTACTGGCAGCTATGGGCGGGGCTTAGGTATGTGCAGACGAAAAGGAGAGGCTACTGTTTGTTCAAAACAACAATGGCGGCTCCTAAAGAGGTTAGTGTAGATGCTGCGATAGCATCAGTTATATCAACTGGAGACAATTTCTTCATATAAAGAAGAGCAAAAAATGACACTGAAGGCTATTCTCAGTGAAAAAGATGTTTTAGTTCTTCTCCCTTACTTGCTTCGCTAAGAGTTTGATTGACAGATGGTTCATCCAATCACCTGCCACTTATTTTTTTGAATGTGTCTGCCCTTTTCCAAACCGCTTCGAGTGACTGCTTCTCGGATGGTTCTGTGTAACAAACCATCTGACGGGTCAGGTTAGGTAAGTAGTGTCAGTTACATATTCCAAGCTACATCCTAATAGATATGGCAGAGGCATTGGATTGGATAACAAGATGTGACTACACCTGTGTATTAGATATAGTACTGCATATCAGATAGATATTAAATCCACGCATACAAGATTGATCATATGATTGATTCCTGTGTCACATGATTAGCACAATAATCAATCAATCTCCTTAGTCAGAACAGTGATATATTTTACTGTAAAGTTCAAATGCCACAAAGTCCCAGTGAGCACTCATTAATGTGGAACCAGCTTCTCATTGGCCTCAGCTCAAACATGCCAGCATGGAGGTTTGTGTCCTCCCAGCAGGCTGCGGCACGCTCCTCAATCCTCCGACTTAGAAAATAAGAACAAGAACATGGACATGCTCCACCACATACACAACACGTGGCGAACATGGCCACCAAATGCTTGTCGGACCTGCTTCAGTGAACTAATTTTTGTTCCCACTCTTCCAGATTTACACAAACTGGCGCTGCATCATTTCCTAGAACAAACACATACACTCACGCAGGCGCATGAACACACGCACAGACACACACTCCTGGGAAGCTGGTGGGTGGAGCACGCCAACATTGCGCTCCCCTCCACCAACAAAAATAGCACTGCAACACGTCTGTATGGTCCAAAAGACTCAGAGAACCACACACGAGATGATGTCTAGTAGAGCGTGGATCTCAAGCCATATTTGTCTTGCTGTCGACTAATCTAATGAAAAGACGCAAACCAGCAGCGAATGTCTGTGATGAACGAGAGCACTGCAGTTTATTTTGACTCAATCTCCCATACACCTTTCTGCTGCCGTAGATACTCACTAGCACATCTAATCAGCAGCTAAATAGCTCCAGCAAATGCACTATTTACTCCTACCGCTTTCCCACTGGACAAGACGCCCACTAATATCTGGCTTTTGTCTTGATTGGGTAAGGTTATGGCTGGCATTCATTCTCGGGAGGAATGACTCTGCAGTAGTCAGGTATTTATCAGCTCCAGCTCTGATTGGCAGTGATGGAAACATGACACCTGGTTGGACGCACACATTTTCTTCCCTTTTCTGGTGCAATTAACGTACAAAACATGCAATTAATATGCTCTCCTCAAATGCACCAGACTCCATTCAAACTCAACAGAAACAAAATAAAATCTTTTTCAGTCTTTCCACTGCTCCAAAATCACCAGCTTTGGTTTGAGAAATTTAAAAAGAGAGACTGAATAAGTAACAGATATGAAAAAAAGAAGTAACCACTGTTACATTTGTACTGTTTACTGCACATCCCTGACATTGAACAAACCAGGGGAAAAAACGGACTCTACTGCTGGTCCACTGGCATTGGGAAAGGAGTCTATTGCCTATTTTTAGCCTGGTTTCCCGTGTTTAAAAAAACCTGCAGACACTCACTCATTTTGGTGGAAAAGGGGTGTTTGAGGAGTTTGCTAAAAACTACACCTGACCAGTTTCTCAGTAGGAACCATAGACTGTGTATAAGAAGTGGACGTAGTCATCGTGCTTCACCCATTGGTTTTGGAGACTGTCGTTTTGGAACCTTGTGTTTAGCATTTTCGCCATTACTAGATTGGCTTTTTGCAACCAGTGAAAGAAAGTGACAATATTTGGACTGAGGAGGAGTGATGTAGAGATCTGTCAGTTACCCCCGCCCTAAAGCATCCCCTGCTTTATGGTCTGTTTGACTCTAAATGGACCATAATTTACTAAATGAACATCATGCTGTATTGAAAAAGACTTGAAACTAGAGATTGAGACCATAAACTCATGTTTACAATGTTTACTGAGGTAATAAATCAAGAGAGAAGTAGAGTCATTTTCTCATAGACTTCTATACAACCAGAGGAGTCGCCCCCTGATGGACATTAGAGGGAATGCAGGATTAAGACACTTTTCAGACCCGGAGGTTGCCTCTAGGAATGCTGGTCTTGGGATGTCAGAAAGAACTGAGAGATGGACTGACACATTATTGGTGTTGGTCTTCACTCAATTGTTTACAATAAGAGAATGTTAAATATTGCCAGCCTTTAGCGTGATTTATGCTTGATGCATCCGCGAGGATCGTGAGTGTTCGTGCAGCCAAAGTGACGTCACGCCATCAGACCCGGCCCTTCACAGGGTTTCCGTGTGGCAGGTTTTTTGCACGTCTGTGTACATCCAATATTTTCTAACTACACGGACGGGTGGAGAAAATTAAACTTTGAGGACCTTTCGAGAATGTCGGTTTGGGAGAGAAACTCCATGCGTAGTAAAACAGATCCAAACGTTTCCTCGTCATGATTCCCCGTCAGCTCACGTCTGTGCCGACCGCCCTTGCAGAAAGTATAACCGAGGTTTTATCCTTCAAGGTTGGAGGGAATGGTAGGTCACATGAGTCGACCTGACAGGTCTCCTCCACATCCTCCAGAGGATAAGAGACATTTTCATCAGCACATTCAGGATGTACGGCTTCATTAATTATGTCTTGATTAATGTCACCGGTCCTTTCTGCTGAAATCAAAGATGAAGATTAGGACCACGGTAGATAAGTGAACTGATGTTTTATTGAAGACATCCTGTTTTCTCTGCCAAAGACATTCACGGATGTTTAGTATGAAACATACACAAGTACTCCCAAATGTACCTTGTAATCCATTCAGCTGTCAATGTCTAGGCATTTTGATGTCGACACACACACACACACACACACACACACACACACACACACACACACACACACACACACACACACACACACACACACACACACACACACACACACACACACACACACACACACACAGGAGGAGCATTTCCTCTGCTAAGCTGATAACCATCAGAACACTGAAGGCAGAAAAATTCGAGCTGAAATTGGAACGGCCGAGTTCACGGAGAGGAAATATAATCTACAAGAGTTTCCCGCTGCATCCTTTCCAGACACTTTGCTCTGCTTGGCGCGTCCCCCCCACCGCCCTCCTCTTCCTCCACTGTCATGTTGGCTGGCACATACATTGTGCAGTTTATCTGCTGTTGCATCTGCGAGGTTTCTCTTTTTGAAAAGATATCTCCTTATCACAGTGAGTGAGTGCCATCCATGTCAACTTTAGCTTCTGGTGACATGACTGACACAGGATGCAGGGTGGCTTATTCACTTTAAGATTTACCTCTACAGAATGAATGATACAGTCTGGTGTGTGTACACAGTGCACGCTTTAATGCAAAGAGTTGACAACTCAAACTCG